>NC_050100.1:3750000-4375000 GCF_902167145.1 Zea mays
ACGTGCTGCGATATTCCGTCGAACACGTCGAGGGCGCGACACGATGGGGTTTCATGGCTATTGCTGTTGTACCGCGGCCGGGCATGAGGATAATCTGCGCAGGGCCAATCAGCAAGATTCGAGCAGGGATAGATGGAGCAGAGTTAGCGCTTGACAAACCTAGGGCAGGAGCAACCGGCCATCCAACGCAGGGGGCAGAGGTGAGCACCAGGGAGGGCAGCACAGCCAACATCCATGGAAGAAGACTCAGCCACCAGGAATAGGAAGGGGCAGCAGCCAGAGGATGAGGGCGAGGGGAGATAGGAGACGGGTGGCCTGACGGCGTCCATGGCTGGGGCAGGGCGAGCTCAGTGACGGCGCCCTGGCAAGAGGAGATTGGGGAGCTCCTGCGCCATGGGAGATGGTGGTCGGCACTAGCGTTCAGGAGCAGTAGCGGCTGGTGGAGCAGCAGCGGCATTTCCGGCGTTGGGGACTAGGGCGCCAGGGGAGGGAGCACGACGTGCTGCAGGAAGGGGCGGCACCATCCACGGGAGAGGGTCCGTGCAGGGAGGGATCCAGGGGGAGCCGCCATGGGAGGGGCAGGGAGAGGAGCGCCCAAGTGGTGGTTGCCGCAGGGATGAATACCAGGAAAGAGGATGGCGTGAGGGAGTTCGGCTAGAGCTTGAGGAAGAGATGAGGATGAAGGAGAAATGACGTCCGTAGCTTCTAGGAAATAATGGGCCGCGTGGATAAGGAGTAGAGGAGCTTGAGCGGTGGAGAAGATAAGAGAAAAATTTAGATTTTTCCTTCTCCAACATTTCACAAAAGAACATATAGGTAATTTAGTTCTAGGATTTGAATCCAAATAAGATGCAAACAGACCCATCAAAATAATATAAATTTTGATATTTTTGGACTGTGCTTACAATGGGAGGTATTTTCGGGACCAGACAAATTTCCATAGTTGTAGATAGTGAAACAGATTAATTACGAGTACTCAATTCGGTTCTAGTTATATCGGTCCGTTTTAATTTTGCATCAATATTGTTGTCGTCGAGTTTCTAATAAAATTTGCTTAGGACAACAAACACAAGAGTGGGTCGGGATTCCAAATTCATATTCTCTTAATCCATAAATTTTAAATGGATACCAGACTCAACATTTCGCAAAATAAATACGCGAGATTGATGCGGCATAAAAAATGTGATCCTTTCGGAAGCGACCTCACGTATCGTTCACATGGGCGAGAGGTTGTGCGTTGTCCAGACACCGGTTAGCACCTGCCACGCGCCATGATGTCAGGCCACAGAAAGACACGTGCAACGCAAGCGTGAAAGAATTTCAGATGAAGTTTAAGAAACCAGATACGATTTCCAGAATTAAAGTTTGGGCACGAGGTTGATGGCTTAACCCAAACGATACTAGATTCGATGTTCCGAAAATTACCAAAGTCTAAATTTTGCCAAATAAATTAGGACAATTTAGACAGATGGAGACAGAGACGATATCAAAATCGTGAAAAACGAGGATGATTAAAATTTAGTGACCTTTACATTTACATCTATTACGTGTTAAAGTCCGCACTCGTGGTCGAGCAGACGATAAACACCTGGGGTGTTACACCCACTAACATCTAAGACAATTCTTATAGTCTAAACGACTCCAATAATATCTTTATTTGAGATGGTTTCATATACAAAAGTGTCTAATATGCTAACCAAAATCCAAGACAATTCTTGCAATCTTAATGACTCAAAAGGTATATTGATTTGAGACGGTTTTCAATAACAATCCGTCTTAAATCAATATAAGACATTTCTTACTATGTAACTGTCTCAAAACACTTGTTTATTAAAGACGGATCTCCAACAAACCGTCTTAACTTACTCATCACCATATGATAAAAGACGGTTCTATAAAATACATTGATATATGTCTTAAAATGTGTGTCTTAAATAAGCATATTTCTAGTAGTGTTAGGGCAGAGGGGTAGGGGCGGCGGCTTAGGGAGAGAGAGGGAAAATGAGAGGGAGAGAGAGAGGGAGAGGGAATTGGGGAAAAAAAGGGGAGGTGGGGGCGGCTGGGCCTGCCAAGGCCCAAGAGGGGGGGCGCACAGGGGGCTTGGGCCGGCCAAGGGGCGGCTGGGCCGGCCAAGGAGCCCATGGCGCGGGAGAGAGGGAAAGGGGAAGAGGGAGAGAGAAAGAAAGAGAAAGAAAAAGAAAAGATTATTTCCCTGTTTTCGAAATCCGATCTTCCTAGATGAATGCATTTGCACTTTCAAACAATCAAAGAATGCATAGCTCGGCATGGTGCATCAAACAACATAAAGTATTTTTTTTAGAGTTTTTCTTTACACGGGAATTCCAAACCGAATCCCGCTAGCTTTGGAAAAAGTCAAGGTCTAGCGAGGGCAAAAAGAAAAAGAAAAGGTAACGCCCGAATTTGGCGAGTAAAGAAAAGAAAAAATTCAACTGCAAAATTCGGGGCGTTACAAACCTATCCCCCTTAAAAGAATCTCGCCCTCGAGATTCAGGGCTGGCTAGCAAAGAGCTCTGGGTACTTGGCCACTAGATCATCTTCACGCTCCCAGGTTGCTTCTTCCTCAGAGTGGTGATTCCATCTGACTTTGCACATTCTGATGGTCTTCCTTCGGGTGACTCTGTCTGCAATCTCAAGGATCTGAGCTGGCTTCTCAACATAGGTCAAGTCCTCCTGGACCTCAAGACCTTCCACTGGCAACTGCTCTTCTGGCACACGCAAGCACTTCTTCAACTGAGACACATGAAAGACATCATGCACAGCAGACAAATTCTCTGACAGGCTGAGCTGATAAGCCACTTCTCCACGCTTTGAGAGGATCTGGTACGGACCAATGTAGCGGGGTGCTAGCTTGCCTTTCACTCCGAATCTTCTGACTCCTCTGATCGGTGACACTTTCAGATAGACAAAGTCTCCGACTTCAAAACTCAGCTCTCTTCTTCTTGTGTCTGCATAGCTTCGCTGCCTCGATTGCGCTATCTTCAGATTCTCTCGGACCATCTTGATGTTCTCTTCGGCTTCAAGCAGAATGTCTGGCCCAAACACTTGCTTCTCTCCAGGCTGATCCCATTGCAACGGAGTTCTACAACTCCTTCCATAAAGCGCCTGAAACGGTGACATCTTCAAACTGGCCTGGTAACTGTTGTTATAGGAAAACTCTGCATAAGGCAATCGCTTGTCCCATCCGGACTGATCTTGCAACGCACAGGCTCTCAACATATCTTCGAGAATTTGATTGGTCCTTTCAGTCTGGCCATCTGTCTGCGGGTGATAAGCTGAACTGAAATTCAGATGTGTGCCCAAGGCTTCATGCAACTGCTGCCAGAAATGAGAGGTGAACTGCGTTCCTCTGTCTGACACTATCTTCTTTGGCACACCATGAAGACAAACGATCCGAGACATATACAACTCTGCCAATACTGCACTGTTGTAGCTGGTCTTGACAGGTATGAAGTGGGCTGACTTGGTCAAACGGTCCACCACTACCCAAATAGAATCGTAGCCGGCTCGAGTGCGAGGCAATCCGACTATGAAATCCATACCAATTTCATCCCATTTCCACTGAGGGATCTGCAACGGTTGCAACAATCCAGCTGGTCTCTGGTGCTCTGCCTTAATTCTTCGACAACTATCGCACTTAGCCACATGCTCTGCGATTTCCCTCTTCATTCCGTACCACCAGAATTTCTTCTTCAGATCCTGATACATCTTCTCACTACCAGGGTGAATCGAATAGGCTGTCTCATGAGCTTCCTTGAGGATCAACTCTCGAATAGACTGGACATTGGGAACACATAAGCGGTCTTTGAACCATATCACGCCTTCAGCATCTTCTCGAAAATCTTTGCCTCTGCCATCTAGAATCAATCGCCGAATCTCACTGATCTTTTCATCATTCTTCTGCGCTTCTGAAAGTCGCCTAGAGGGGGGGGGTGAATAGGCGGAACCTGAAAATTAAAACTTTATCCCCCAACTAGATCCCTTGATTAGTGGTTAGAACAAGATATACAAATATCGGAGAATAGAAACTAAGTTCTTGCTTGAAAGGAGTATTGCTAAATAATGCGGGAGAGATAAATCAATACAACTAATAAGTTATAGAATAACAAAGCAAGAACCCTTAGATGAGAAGAGCGCTAGAACAAGTTCTTTCTTGCAACGTGTTGCTTCACTAAATGGAAATTTAACTTGAAGCAATACCAAATGAAATTAGCAAATAATGGTGCAAGAAAACTTAGAGCAAGGGAAAGCAAACAAATCACAAGCAATAAACACAATGGACACGGGTGATTTGTTTTACCGAGGTTCGGCCCTCGAAGGCCTAGTCCCCGTTGAGGAGTCCACTTAAGGACGGGTCTTTTTCAACCCTTTCCCTCTCTCCCCCGATCACACAAGGATCGGTGAGCTCTTCTTCTTCTCAAGGATCACTCTCGATCCCACAAGGACCACCACAATCTTTGGTGTCTCTTGCTAGCTTTTACAAGCCTCCAAAACTTTGGAGGAAGTTCAATGGGAGTCAAAACTCCACGCGCAAGTGAACACAAAGATGTAGCACACACTATCTCTCAATGAATCTCACAAGGTGCTAGGGCTAAACTCAATTGAGTAGCTCTCAATTGCTTGCTCTCTCTTTTGTGGCACTTGTGTTGGTTGTAGTGGACTAAATCTTGTGTATAGGATGGATCAATGAATATAGATGGTTGGGAGGGCTTGAGTATGTCAACTAGATGACTTGGAATGTTGCTTGGGCTCCCACACCTTGAAGTGGCCGGTTGGGGTGGTATTTATAGCCACCATCCAATTTTGTAGCCGTTGGAGAAGCTGCTGGTCGATGGGCGCACCGGACAGTCCGGTGCACACCGGACATGTCCGGTGCCCCTGCCACGTCACCCTATCCGTTGGGGATGGAGCTGGTCGACCGTTGGAGGCTTTTGTCCTCATGTGGCACCGGACAGTCCGGTGCACACCGGACAGTCCGGTGCCTCCCTGATCCTCTGCTCTGACTTCTGCCGCGTGTACTGTTCTGCACTGTATACCGTCAGAGTCGACCGTTGGCGCGAAGATGACCGTTGCTCCGCTAGCACACCGGACAGTCCGGTGCACACCGGACAGTCCGGTGAATTTTAGCGGGGCAGTCTTCGTGAAATCCCGAGGCTGCCGAGTTCCTGAGGCCGCGTTCCGTTGGAGCACCGGACACTGTCCGGTGTACACCGGACAGTCCGGTGAATTATAGCGCGCCGGCTTCCGAGAATTCCCGAGAGTGCAGAGTTGGAGTCTGAGTCCCCTGGTGCACCGGACAGGTACTGTTCACTGTCCGGTGGCACACCGGACAGTCCGGTGCGCCAGACCAGGGGTGCCCTCGGTTGCCCCTTTGCTCCTTTATTTTGACTCTTGTCTTGTTCTTTTTATTGGTTTTATGTTGAATCTTTGGCACCTGTAGAACATATAATCTAGAGCAAACTAATTAGTCCAATTGTTTGTGTTGGACATTCAATCACCAAAATCATTTAGGAAAAGGTTTAAAGCCTATTTCCCTTTCAATCTCCCCCTTTTTGGTGATTGATGCCAACACAAACCAAAGCAAATATATAAGAGAATAATTGAACTAGTTTGCATAGAATAGGTGCAAAGATTACTTGGAATTAAACCAATATTCATACAATATGCACGGATGCTTTCTTTCTTTATTTTATTTAGTATTTTGGACCACGCTTGCTCCACATGTTTTGTTTTTGCAAAATCCTTTTTGTAAATCCATTTCAAAGATCTTATGCAAATAGTCAAAGGTAAATGAATAAGAGTTTGTAAAGCATTTTCAAGATTTGAAATTTTCTCCCCCTGTTTCAAATGCTTTTCCTTTGACTAAACAAAACTCCCCCTAAAAGAGATCCACCTCTTAGTGTTCAAGAAGGTTTTGATATATCAATTTTTGAGATACTACTTTCTCCCCCTTTTGAACACAATAGGATACCAAATGATAAATACTTTTGGAAAGCACTAAGTTTTTGAATTTGGTGGTGGTGGTGCGGTCCTTTTGCTTTGGGCTCATTTCTCCCCCTTGTTGGCATGAATCGCCAAAAACGGAATCATTAGAGCCTTTGAAGTGCTATCTTCCCCTTTGGTCATAAATAAATGAGTTAAGATTATACCAAAGGCGAAGTCCGGTCTTTTAGCTTTGGGCTCTTACTCTCTCCAAAGACGAAGTCCTTTTCTTTGATGCTCATTTCTCCCCCAAAGAATAGAGAGTTGCTTGGAGTGATGGCGAAGTATGATTTACGGAGTGGAAGCCTTTGTTTTCGCCGAAGACTCCATTTCCCTTTCAATCTACGACTTAGCATAGTAATATACTTGGAAACATATTAGTCGTAGTCATGGTACGAGAATAATAGGATATATGCATTTGTACCAAAATGAAAGAGATATGATCAAGAGATATGTCAAATTAAGCATGATCATAATTCTATATAACATAGATTGCTCCCCCTAAGTATGTGCATGGAGAGGAACACATATTATGGCTTTAAATGCCAATTGCACATAATTAGGTTAATGAGAACAAGTCTATATCATAGAGAAAGTGAAGTGCATTGTGTCATAGAATATGTGTGATGCTCAAGACAGTTTATGCACTTATGAAAGCATGTTGCAAACATTTTAAGCATTTTCCTTTAAAGATTTCAAAGAGACTTAAGGACCATCCACCTTTGGAACAAAGGTAGCTTATACTCGTTACAAGGTTAAGCTTTAAGCTCTTTGATAATAGAACCACTTCATCTAGTTTTAGCAAAGATGCAATAATGCATGAGTGAAATTTTAAGAGGTTAAACTAGGTATGAAGCAGGGATAAATGCAAAGGTCATGCTTTCTCTTCCTTTTATACAAGATATGCAAAGAGTGTATATAAGAGGAAGATTTAGGTACAAGTTTAAATGAAAGGAAGTGGTTTTACCCTTTTGTACCTTCTCATAGAGACGCTCTCTTCATCGTGCTTTGTCCTTAGTCTTAGTTGCTTAAGACCTATACTCAATGACAATATATGGAAATATTTTGCACAAGAGAGAGTTCTACAACTAGTGATCTTTTTCAAGTTATTGTTAGCATATATCAAATGGATCACAAGTTGCATAAATGAATCATTAATTCTCCTTTTTCCTTAGTGCATATCAAGATAGATGTCAATTAAAATTACCAATTGAGATCAAATTGAAATTACATGAGGCACTAAGAAACATAAGTGATACTCGAAGTTGTTTAATGATCAACCAATATGCGATCAAGAGAGCAACAAGGACATTAAACTTTCAATCAAGCTTAAAAATAGGAGAATCCGATAAGCATGCTACTTTAGAAATGAAAGCAACAATCCTTGATAAAAGCAACGTTATTTTAACAAGTTGGATTGATGTGAAGAAGCATACTATATGAGAACCATTATTCTCATGCAAGAGACTATATGAAATTATTAAGATAAGGCAATGGTCTCAATATAAGAATGGACTCCCCTTAAAGATATGCATCAAGTAATTGAAAGAATTGATTTCGATGCATTCACTTTTAAGGACATAAAGGGAGAAGCATTATACATTTTGATCAAGGCTCATAAATTCAGCAATAAACAACTTAAGCCTTGTAATCTCATAATGAAAAAGAATTTAGAATGCTTACAACCACACCATTGATTATTGAAGACCTTATTGTCCAAGTAGGTGTTGTTGTCCTTGATGTTCTTTCTTTTTCATTTGAGTGTCCTCCCTTTATATTTGTCTCTTTTTCCTTCCAAACTTATTGAAAATACTCAAGAGACATGTTAATAGCGCAAGGGAGTATATGGTGAAAGATGATTACTTTAGATAATTAGCATACAAAAATTCATCATCCACAAGTCACACAGACATGAAGTAAAATCCTTAACATTAGTGCATTTCATTTGAGAGAAATGAGTGAGCACCTTTTAAGCATTTTAATAATCATTGGAGATTTTACTTTATCATATTGAAGTTAGTTAATCATCACTTGGAAGCAAATCAATATGATAACATATATATAAATATTGCAAAGGCATTAAATAGATTCTAATGGAAATGAGCATTAAGAAAATGATATTTGAATGCACACTTAGTTAATTTCGGTCCAATAAAGAATCTATTCCTCTCAAGGGTAGAATATGATAATTTAGATTAAACACCCATTGAGACGGGAACCAAACTTAAGAAGATGAGTTCCCATACCTTTGCTTTTACCTTTCTTCCTTTGGGTGAAGCTCAACCCATGAGGCTTGTGTACTTTCTCTCTTGTAGATTTTCATAATTGAACTCAAGAGAAATGTTAGTAGCAACATAAGCACTAGTTTCCATTTTTTTTAATCATTTTGGTAAGGAATGAGAAGTTAGATTAACAAAACATGGAAACTCCATAGCATGATCTAGATTATCCATAGATGATGTTATGCTCAATTTTAACTCATAAAACAGGCATAAATAATCCTTTGAGATTATAGGAATAAATTTAAATCATGATTTGGAAAGCGATAAATGTGAAAGAATCATATCCAATTAAGCAATAAGAGATACAACATGAATTATTGGATAGAATTTCCTAGACATGATGAGATACGCATTTCCATAGAGAAACTTATTCTCTACAAGTGAGACTACTTAATTTACTTAGATAAAAATATTAGTCTCACTTTTCTAGCTATAGAGAGAATTTTCCTTTTATAAGTGTCCTAAGTATTTGAATTCCTTACATGACACTTTATTCTTTTAAGAACATGAAGTATCTCTCTATATCTAGAACATGGCAATAATAGAATAATTAATATAGAAACATGCCATGAGAACTTGCAACAATTTAAAAACATGTAGATTGTCATAATATAGAATTTGATGAATACACAATCTACCATATGAGAGGAATTTTCTTCAAAGAATGATGACATAATTTTTTTTTTTTTAAAACATCCTTAAGTGCTTTCTATTTCTATGTGACTACACAAGACATATGATGAATTAAGATAATTGCACTTATAAATGTTACCATCCCTTGACTTTCCTCCATGTTGTAGGCTTTGATATTCCGCACATGATGATTCTTTATTTCCTACAACATTAATATCTTGCCGAGATGATATGAGTTTTGAATACAATAAACTGAAGTAACTTTGGGTCAATCTTGAGTATGTAGATCATTTGAAGATTGATAGCTTGAGTTGATAAGAATTGAATTAACTCCCTCAAACACCCCAAAGGTTCATACCATCTCCTTCTCCTACAAATCTTGTCAAGCACATTTTGGTACCCATCGCTTGATGGGTCCGTTAAGGTTAGTAAGCAAAGATCTAGGAACCCAAGTGTCCTTTGTGCTAGCGCTTGGTAAACTTGTTACCTTTCTAGCACAAGTTGCAATCTTGGGTTGCCTAGTTATATATGAATCAAATGACAAGTTAGGAGTGAGATTTTTACCAATGGGACAATCTTTGCATTGATGTCCCTTTCTTCGGCATGTGTAGCATAGGCGTTTTTCAAGTTTTGAAGTTTTCTTCTTTCCTTGCTTGTTGCCTGCTACATGGTTAGTAAAAACTTTCTTTTCTAACCCTATGCCTTTTTGTTTTAAATGGGGACAAGATCTAAGCAAGTGTCCCTTCTTAGAGCATTTAAAACAAAGTCTATCATCCTTGTTAATAATCAAGCCATTTTTGATGTAGGGACATGACCTAATCAAGTGCCCCTCTTTAAAGCATTCTCTACACCTTTTAATGTGACGTGTGGCTTGATCATTACCTTGGATGTTACCTTTTGTGGAGGCGTGGTTGAGGCTTTTGGAGGAGGTGTTGAATTCCATCTTTTGTTTCCTCCTCATGGCAATCCTCAAATCCTTGACATTTTCTTCAAGGGATGTAGTGCATGCCACGGTTGTTCCCGTCTCAAGCTTCTTCACCATGTGATCACGGTTATCTTGAGAAGGTTGGGCAATGCATTTCCCTTTTAGTTGTGTCAAGCTCTTCTTTAGCCTCTTATTTTCTTCTTTGAGCTTTTGATATGAATCATCATTTGTTCCTGCAAATTCTAGCTCAAAGGAAGATTTGCTTGTTGACAAACAACAAGCATTAGCACATGGTAATATAGTATCAATTTGAATACATGTGCATGAGTGAGGTTGTTGGGATTTTAAATTTTCTATCACAACCTCATGAGCAATGTTTAATATGATATGATCATCTCTAAGATTTTCATGAGAGCATAGGAGCATATCATATTTTTCTTGAAAAGCTAGATTTTCAATTTTTAGCTTTTCCACTTGGTCCTTAAGCAAGGTATTCCTATTTACTAATTGAGCGATACAATGTGAAGCGTTATTTTGCTCAATTGAAATAGTTTCATACCTTTGGACCAGATCAACATGAGAGCACTTTAGCTCCTCATGTTCTTTAGTCAACTCGTCAAAGTGTTGCATCTTTATGGAGAGAATATCTTCTAGCCTTTGACGAGCTTCGCTTTGCTCTCTCGCTCTTTCTAGAAGTTTGAGCATGACCGCCTTATCTTCTTGGCTTAGGCGAGCGTAGAGATGCACAGAGCTTCTTTCTTCCTCCTCATCCTCATTTGTGCTTCCGCTATCATTTTCATTAGCCACACAACACATGTGGGAATCGAAATGGGAAGACAAACCTTTTGGAGAGGTGGATTCATCGTTTGGTCTCCATCGTTCATTTTCTCCTTCTTCCTTGCAAGGGTTAGTATCACAAAAACTAAAGGAAGTAGAGGCATCAAATGAACTATTATGTTTGGACTCATCAAACTTGATTTTAATTCTAGTCCAAATATCATGCGCATCGGGAATGGATTCGTCATAGTTTGATATGAAGGTACGATAATCTTCTTTGCTAAGAGAATTGTTTAAGATGTCAAAAGCTAGGTAGTTTAAGCGATAACATCTTTGATCCTCCTCGGAATTAATTTTTCCATTAAAACTAGAGGGAAAAATACTCTTGTCAATAATTTGTTCTAATTGAGGATGTATGGTTCTAAAGGCATTTATCACACTAGTAGACCATGAATTGTAATTAGAACAATCATCACATAATATCTCAAGAGTTACCTCCTTTTGAGTTGCGTTCGTTGGAGGAGTCTTCTTGTTCTTTTGGGATCTTCTACGAGCCATCACTTCGAGTTGTTAGACTCAAGATGAAGTGCCTAGCTCCGATACCAATTGAAAGTCGCCTAGAGGGGGGGTGAATAGGCGGAACCTGAAAATTAAAACTTTATCCCCCAACTAGATCCCTTGATTAGTGGTTAGAACAAGATATACAAATATCGGAGAATAGAAACTAAGTTCTTGCTTGAAAGGAGTATTGCTAAATAATGCGGGAGAGATAAATCAATACAACTAATAAGTTATAGAATAACAAAGCAAGAACCCTTAGATGAGAAGAGCGCTAGAACAAGTTCTTTCTTGCAACGTGTTGCTTCACTAATTGGAAATTTAACTTGAAGCAATACCAAATGAAATTAGCAAATAATGGTGCAAGAAAACTTAGAGCAAGGGAAAGCAAACAAATCACAAGCAATAAACACAATGGACACGGGTGATTTGTTTTACCGAGGTTCGGCCCTCGAAGGCCTAGTCCCCGTTGAGGAGTCCACTTAAGGACGGGTCTTTTTCAACCCTTTCCCTCTCTCCCCCGATCACACAAGGATCGGTGAGCTCTTCTTCTTCTCAAGGATCACTCTCGATCCCACAAGGACCACCACAATCTTTGGTGTCTCTTGCTAGCTTTTACAAGCCTCCAAAACTTTGGAGGAAGTTCAATGGGAGTCAAAACTCCACGCGCAAGTGAACACAAAGATGTAGCACACACTATCTCTCAATGAATCTCACAAGGTGCTAGGGCTAAACTCAATTGAGTAGCTCTCAATTGCTTGCTCTCTCTTTTGTGGCACTTGTGTTGGTTGTAGTGGACTAAATCTTGTGTATAGGATGGATCAATGAATATAGGTGGTTGGGAGGGCTTGAGTATGTCAACTAGATGACTTGGAATGTTGCTTGGGCTCCCACACCTTGAAGTGGCCGGTTGGGGTGGTATTTATAGCCACCATCCAATTTTGTAGCCGTTGGAGAAGCTGCTGGTCGATGGGTGCACCGGACAGTCCGGTGCACACCGGACATGTCCGGTGCCCCTGCCACGTCACCCTATCCGTTGGGGATGGAGCTGGTCGACCGTTGGAGGCTTTTGTCCTCATGTGGCACCGGACAGTCCGGTGCACACCGGACAGTCCGGTGCCTCCCTGATCCTCTGCTCTGACTTCTGCCGCGTGTACTGTTCTGCACTGTATACCGTCAGAGTCGACCGTTGGCGCGAAGATGACCGTTGCTCCGCTAGCACACCGTACAGTCCGGTGCACACCGGACAGTCCGGTGAATTTTAGCGGGGCAGTCTTCGTGAAATCCCGAGGCTGCCGAGTTCCTGAGGCCGCGTTCCGTTGGAGCACCGGACACTGTCCGGTGTACACCGGACAGTCCGGTGAATTATAGCGCGCCGGCTTCCGAGAATTCCCGAGAGTGCAGAGTTGGAGTCTGAGTCCCCTGGTGCACCGGACAGGTACTGTTCACTGTCCGGTGGCACACCGGACAGTCCGGTGCGCCAGACCAGGGGTGCCCTCGGTTGCCCCTTTGCTCCTTTATTTTGACTCTTGTCTTGTTCTTTTTATTGGTTTTATGTTGAATCTTTGGCACCTGTAGAACATATAATCTAGAGCAAACTAATTAGTCCAATTGTTTGTGTTGGACATTCAATCACCAAAATCATTTAGGAAAAGGTTTAAAGCCTATTTCCCTTTCAGCTTCTTTGATTTCTCGCTCCAAGGTAGGTTCCAATTCAACTGTGACTCCTCGCGAATTGTTCAGAAACCCGAGACTCAACCTGTCGAACTCCTTGGCCAACTCATAAGGCATCGGGCGAGCGACCATCAGATTGACTTGACTCTTTCTGCTCAAAGCATCTGCCACTACGTTTGCTTTGCCTGGATGGTAATGAATCTCCAACTCATAGTCTTTGATCAGCTCTAACCATCTTCGTTGCCTCATGTTCAGCTCTGTCTGAGTGAATATGTACTTCAGACTCTTGTGATCTGTGTAAACATCGCATTTCTGTCCATACAGATAGTGCCTCCATGTCTTCAGTGCGTGAACCACTGCTGCCAACTCTAGATCATGGATTGGGTAGTTCTTCTCATGAACCTTCAGCTGTCGGGACGAGTAAGCCACAACTCTTCCCTCTTGCATCAACACGCATCCCAAACCTGTGTAACAAGCATCACAATACACCGAGAAGGGCTTGTGCACATCAGGCAAGATTAGGACAGGCGATGTAGTCAACTTCTCTTTCAGCGCTTCAAAGGCCTCTTGACATTTCTGGGTCCATTTGAACTCAACCTTGTTGCCTAGCAACGCTGTCATTGGCTTCGCAATCTTCGAAAACCCTTCAATGAATCACCGATAGTATCCGGCCATTCCAATGAAGCTCTTGATTCCTCGAGCATCCGTTGGCGCTTTCCAGTTCAGAATGTCTGCCACTTTCTTCGGATCCACAGCCAATCCTTCCTTGTTGATTATGTGACCCAAGAACAGGACTTCGCTGATCCAGAACTCACACTTGCTCAACTTTGCGTACAACTGGTGCTCTCGCAATCTCTGCAATACCATCCTCAAATGATCTGCGTGCTCTTCTTCGCTTTGGGAATAAATCAGAATGTCATCAATGAATACCACCACAAACTTATCAAGGTAATCCATGAATACACTGTTCATCAGATTCATGAAGAACGCTGGTGCATTGGTCAAACCAAAAGACATCACTGTGAACTCATACAAACCATACTTGGTAATGAATGCCGTCTTCGGAATGTCCGAAGGTCGGATCCTGAGCTGATGATAACCTGACCTCAGATCAATCTTGGAGAACACACTGGCTCCTCTCAACTGGTCGAACAGATCTTCTATTCTGGGCAAGGGATACTTGTTCTTGATCGTGACCTCATTCAAAGCTCGATAATCGATGCACATCCTCTTGGTGCCATCTTTCTTTTCCACAAATAAGACAGGGGCGGCCCAAGGCGAGGTGCTTGGCCGGGTGTAACCTTTCTCTGACAGCTCATCAATCTGCTTCTTAAGCTCAACCAACTCTGGTCCGGATATTCTGTAAGCTCTCTTAAAGATGGGGGTGGTTCCAGGAAGAAGCTCTATGGCAAACTCAACTTTCCGCTCTGGTGGCATACCCGGTAAATCCTTTGGAAACACATCTGGGAATTCAGACACAACCTTGATACTCTCAATTGGATCTACTTCACTGCTATCGACAGCCATCTGATAACAACTTCCTTTCTTCGGCTCAGGTGGGACTAACTCGGTCACCACTTCCTTTCCTAGTGGGGACACCAACTTGATTGTCCTTTTATCACAACTGATAACTGCCTGATACTTATCTAACCAATTCATCCCTAGGATGACATCTATTCCCTGAGTACCCATTACTAAAGGTTGGCGGGAAACGCTATCCCCCTTATTTCCACACTTATATTTAAACAAATGCTATCAGCTCGAATTCTACCACCAGCTGAGTCAATTTGAATGGGGGTTGACATGGTAGTAGTTGGAAGATTATGTGCTTCTACCCATGATGCAGTAATGAAAGAATGCGTTGCTCCAGTATCAAATAACACTTCTGCAATATGGGTGTCGACTGGGAACATACCTACTATCATGCCGGGGGTCTCCTGAACTGCTTCAGCCTCCAAGTGATTCAATCTTCCATGATTATAGCGCTGTTGAGGGCGGTTGCCTGCTCCAGGCTGAGACACATTCTGCTTTGCTGGGGCATTGGGGCCTGACTGCTGCTGGGCTGCCTTCTTCGGACATTGCATCACCCAATGGCCCTGCTCTCCACAGTGGAAACATGCCCTGTTTCCAACCTGAGCTGGTGCTGCCTGACTGTTCTGCTGGTTTGCTGGGGCAGGAAGACGGGGTGCTTGCTGATTCTGCCTTTGAAACTGACCTCCTGACTGATTGCTCTGACGGTTCTGGTACTGATGCTGAGGATACTGCCTTTGGAACTGCTGATGTTGCTGACGCTGCTGAGGTGGACGCTGGTTCTGCCTGAACTGCTGAGGTTGATTGCCTGAAAAACGAGGGCTGCTGCTGCTTCCAGGCTGGGGTCCACTGATCTTGCGCTTACGATCTTCCATCTCCTTACGCTTCCTTTCTGTCATGATTGCTCTGTCAATCAGGTGCTGGAATGTCGGGAATGTGTGATTCATCAGTTGATACTGCAGAGGGTCAACCAAGCCTCTCAGGAAACGGTACTGTCGCTTGGCGTCGGTGTTGACATCTTCAGGAGCATAGCGAGACAATTGCAGAAACCTGTCTCGGTACTCACTGACAGACAATGACCCTTGCTTGAGGGCCAGGAACTCCTCCTTCTTCACAGTCATCAGACCTGCAGGGACATGGTACTGACGAAAGCTACTTCTGAACTCTTCCCAGGTGATGGCGTCGGGGTTGGCATGGGTGGCGAGGTAAGACTCCCACCATGATTGGGCTGGTCCTCTCAACAGACGGGGACCATACAGAACTTTCTCCCTGTCATCGCACTGAGCGGTATGCAACTCCCGCTCCACAGTGCGCAGCCAATCTTCAGCATCCATAGGGTCAGAAGAATGAGCAAACGTTGGTGGATGACCTCTCATGAATTCAGCACGCTTGTCTCTGGGCATCTGAGGCATCTGAGGCTGGGGTGGTGCTTGCTGCTGTTGCTGCTGCTGCTGCTGAATGGCGGCCAGAGTCTGACCGATGGCCTGAACTGCCTGAGTCTGCATCAGAAACATCTGCTCGATCGACATCGGGGGCGGGGGTGGCAGCTGCTGCTGCTGGGGCGCCTCATCTTGTTGACCGGCTTGCTCCTGCTGAGCACGCCTTCCTCCTCTGCGCCTGTTCTCTGACATCTGCAAAATGCAACCACACATCAGAACTGATCTGGCAAATCTTGCAGCATAAGAAAAGAGTATAGAATTCTTCAACAGCACTGAGCAGGTGAGCATCTTCACTGATCTCCAACACAGACCACACAGCTTCTCAGATCAAGAGGAAAGTGGAATAAAAGGTTTCCCAACTATATAACTAACTCCATTAACATAATATGTAAACCAAAATGCAGGGGATACCCACACTCTGGTGACAATCATTACAAAGATCCAAACCAAACATAGTTCATCATGACAAACATAAATGCACAGGATATAGCAAACTACCCTGTCTAACTAAGACTAACTAAGACCGAGATTAACGCTAAGACTGAAGCTTCTATGCATATATTTCGTATTAATTACAAGATCCAACTCTAGCGATCTATGGTTCTAGATTTATCTTGGTCTTGCAGTCGGGATTGCCATAAGGCTGGTGTCCACGCTGAGGTGAGCGGTACGGGTGCTGAGTCCCGACGGGAGCGGGGGAACCACCATCCAGATGACGACGTTCCGCGCGCTCAGCCCGCAGCAGGGCGATCTCAGCACGAGCCCTACTCAGCTCGTCTAATGCATGGTCCAGCTCCGTGTTTAGCACGACGGCTAGGTTGACTGTGCTGCTCAACCTAGGATTGCCCTCACCGACAGGTGAGACAATCACGCCTCCTGTGCTGCCAGATGGACGGCGGGGGTAATACTTCAGGTCAAGACCGTCAGCTGCCCCACCGAAAACCGAGCAGTAGTGCGAAAGCGCACGCCGTGCAGCATCTTGCATGGCTGCCTCAGCTGAGTCCCGTTCAGAGATAGAATAGTGCTCTGAGCAGGCCTCTGCACCCTGGAGACTGTCCTCCGGGCAGCGCACCAAGCAAGTCGCCTCCCAGCGGTCCGGGTAGACCCCGCGACTATGCTGGTAGACCACACAGCGATACTCAACGGACCAAGTATGCCGGTCAAATGCCCGACGTAGCAGGGTGTCGAGCGCATCGTGGAAGTGACACCCGCGAGCAGCGTCGCGAGTGATGGGTCGAGCAACCCATCCTTCCGGCTCAGGGTTAGCAGAGAAGTCGGTGTCGTGGCTCGAGCTGTCGTCGCCATCTCCGTCGTCTGGGTATCCTCCAGCAGCTACTCCAAAAGCTGGGGCGCCCAGTGGTGGTGCAGGGGGCGCCTCCAGAGGAAGCACAGGAGAGCAGCTCCTCACAGACTCTATCTCCTGGTGGAGCGAGAAAGAAGAGCCCTGCTGCTCCTGTCGTCGACGTTCCTGCTCCTCACGCAGGCGGTGGTGTAGTCTCTCCAAGTGGCTGGACTGTCCGGCCACGGGACGGCGAAGCGGACGCTCAGCAAGGCGGGAGGGTAAGAAGGGGATGACGGACTTTCGTGCAGTGTGTCTAAGTCGAGCCATCTACAAAAGACATCGCAAGCAAAAGGGTGAGAACAGAATTAATATGACCAGCAAGTAATAAGTAAATGAAGGATCAGAATGAAACACAATTTTTTAGCAAGGTATAATATATAGTAGAACATAGGTTTGGTCGGTAGGACCAACTTTTGAAGAGATATCAAAGTCAAGGTAGGGACAGAGGTCTATAATCCTTAGAACGACCATTCTACTCTAGGTTAGCGGTCCTACAGTCAGCACGGCTCTGATACCACTTATGTCACACCCGGTTTTAGAAGGCAAACCGAATGCGAACCATGTACGTGCCAGGATCAGTTATTCACGTACACAGCAGTTACATAATATGGACATCATCACACAGTGCTCAAAATAGTATTAATAAGGGAAATAGTCGATTACATCATACGTCTGAGACGTCCATATAGTTCTTACAATAAATCAAAGTGCGGAAAAGAAACGTAGATAACGCGGCCTTCACAGGCAGCCGACTGGGGGGTTGCCGCTAACCCACACCTAGAACTCGTCGTAGTCTTGGAACTCCTGGAAGTCTCCTTCCACAGCTTCATCTTCGCCTGAGCAGTGGTTGCAATGCTGACAACCTGGGGGGGGGGGGTTTGGTGTGTAGAGCAAGGGTGAGTACACATCAACATACTCAGCAAGTATCCTGTTTGGCTGTAGTGGACTAGCTTTATGTGGGGATAAGTCAAGCAGTCGCTTTTAGTTGGTCAGGTTATTACTTACTAGTAGAAAGCCAGGTTTTAACATTAACCCAAGTTATTAGCCCAATGTATCCTTTCCAAACGGAAAGAATACCACTTACCAATACCATAATCGTAATCAGAACCATCAATCTCATTGTCACCTGTACCAAAGTATCTCTGATCAAGTATCACTAATCTCTGGAGCTCCCTTGGCCGCTCATAACCGCGAGCACGGCTGATATATCAGTTTCATAACACTCTGCAGAGGTTGTGCACTTTACCCACAAGCCGTGATTCCCTCTCTGGCCCGGGCTTGCAAGACCCTTATTCACTCCCGAGGTGAATGGCCAAGGATTCACTACGAAGCCTTTACAAAGATTCCCCGGGGCTGTAGCCACCCGTTAGGTTTCCTAAATGTACCGCACTCCTCCCCAAGGGACAAATCAACCTTGGCAGAGCGAGCCGCATACACCGAGCCCCATTGACGGCACGACGGCGAAGCGAACTACACCCCGGATCCTCTAATTATTCAGCTAAGGGCACCCCATTCCACCCTCATGGTTGCACTGTTTTCCCGGGCGGTCATCCATTGAACAGGTCCTTACAGAGAGGCACTCGAGAAACCGCTCGAGTCCCCTTAAATGCCACAAGTATAATCATAAATAAGAACGGGAAAACAGCGTATCATAGATAACCACATCATGTTCATTGATTAAAGTTGAGCAATAGCATCAAACTAAGCAGTAATAATCCGACCCAAATAGGTAAACAAGGACATGGATAACAAAAAGCTAGTCAATCCTTAGGTATAAATGTGTGATGCGGGAGGTGAATTAAAGAATGATTAGGACAGAGATAGGTCAAAGGACACTTGCCTCCACCAACCGACTGCTGCTCAGGGGCTTCTCCTGCGAATTCCTCGGGCTCTTCGACCGGATCGTTCTCTATGCGAGCGCAAACATACATACATCCATCCACATATTTAATACAAAAGAACAGTACACCATACAAGGGAACAAATAAAGCGAATATGCATCAAGTATGACATTTGACATTGCATTTGTTATGGTTAAAAAGAAACGGGAAAAGGGTCTCGCAGGGGGGTTAAAGTTTATGCACTAATGATTAGTTAAATTATGCACTCTAGTTTCAATAGGTTCCTAACAAAAGAATTCTGTTATATGCACTAGTGGGAACCTAATCATTTTAAGTTGATTAACATTGCACGGGATAAACAATTAACTAAATGAATCAACTAGCGCAACGAAATTCTAAATTAAACTTCTCATTTCCATAGCATGAACCATGATTAGTCTACCCAAAATAAGGTAATTATGATCACAGAAAGTAAATAAAAAAAATAAAAAAAAAATAAAAAAAACAGGGGGGGCGGTTGAACCGGCCCTAGGGCGGTTGAACCGGCCGGCTGGGCCGGCCAGGGGCGCGGCCGAACCAGCGGGCAGGGGGCGGCTGGCGGGCGGCCAGGGGCCAGGGGCGGCCGAGGGCGCGGCCAGGGCGGGCCGGGGGCGCGGCTGGGCGCGGCCGGGGGCGGCCAGGGCGCGGCCGAGGCTGGCCAGGCGCGGCTGGGGCCAGGGCGCGGCCGGCGGCTGGGCTGGGGGCGGCCAGGGGCGCGGCCAGGGGTGGCCGGGCGGCTGGGCTGCCAAGGGGAGGGAGGAGGGGAGAGGGGAGAGGGAGGGAGGAGAGGGAAAGGGGGGGGCTCACCGGCGATGGGCGGCCGACGGCGAGGGCGGCGGCCGAGCAGGGGGCGGCGGCGGTTAGGGCAGAGGGGTAGGGCGGCGGCTTAGGGAGAGAGAGGGAAAATGAGAGGGAGAGAGAGAGGGAGAGGGAATTGGGGAAAAAAAGGGGAGGTGGGGGGGCGGCTGGGCCTGCCAAGGCCCAAGAGGGGGGCGCGCGCAGGGGGCTTGGGCCGGCCAAGGGGCGGCTGGGCCGGCCAAGGAGCCCATGGCGCGGGAGAGAGGGAAAGGGGAAGAGGGAGAGAGAAAGAAAGAGAAAGAAAAAGAAAAGATTATTTCCCTGTTTTCGAAATCCGATCTTTCTAGATGAATGCATTTGCACTTTCAAACAATCAAAGAATGCATAGCTCGGCATGGTGCATCAAACAACATAAAGTATTTTTTTTAGAGTTTTTCTTTACACGGGAATTCCAAACCGAATCCTGCTAGCTTTGGAAAAAGTCAAGGTCTAGCGAGGGCAAAAAGGAAAAGAAAAGGTAACACCCGAATTTGGCGAGTAAAGAAAAGAAAAAATTCAACTGCAAAATTCGGGGCGTTACAGGGAGAAAGGATCACCTTGGCGCACACCTTTATGAGTTTTAAAGTAGGGCCCAACCACATCATTAGTTCGGATAGCAACTTTACCACCTTTCAGTCTTCAAAACCCAATTACTCCACTTATCTCCAAAGCCTTTTTTCATCATCATGTTATGAAGAAAATTCCAATTGACCTTGTCATAAGCTTTTTCAAAATCGACTTTGAAAATAACCCCATTTTGTTTCCTTCGTTTAACTTCATGAATAATCTCATGCAAAGAAAGAACACCATCCATAATATATCTCCCTTTAATAAACCCGTATTGAAGGTCACTAATCACAGAGGTAATGCATCGGGCCAATCTATTAGTTAGAACTTTGGTGATGATTTTGTAGCAAACATTAAGCAAGCAAATGGGGCGAAAAGCTTTAATATATGTCGCATCAGGGACCTTTGGAATAAGGGTGACTATACCAAAATTTAGTCTCTCAATGTTGAGAGAACCATCATGAAAAGCTTTAAAGAGATTAAACAAATCACCTTTGATCACATCCCAAAACTCCTGAAAAAATTCGGAAGGGAAGCCATCGGGGCCCGGAGCACTATTGTGTTTCAAGTCAAACACCACATCTTTGATCTCTTCCAAGGAAAAAGGACTGGTAAGAAGATTTCTATCACCCTTCTCAAGCTGTTTCATGTCCAAATTAGTCAAAGAAATATTCGATCCTTGGGAAGGGCCAAAGAGATCTCTGTAAAAGGAAGTCGCCAACTGATTAATGCCATGATCATCATGAGCCACAATATCACCATGAGAAAGAGTCACAATTTTCAGTTTCCTTTTTTTGTGTTTGGCCAGCAAATGAAAATACTTAGAATTCTCATCACCCTCTAATAAGAATTTATCCCTAGCTTTCTGTCTTAGGCTAATGTTTTCCTCATTAACAATCTTCCTGAGGTTAGATTCCAAATCCAGTTTCAAATATCTGTCAGCATCAGATAAGCCTGAAGTCTCACTAGCTTTATCAAGAATATCAATTTTTTCAATCAAGTTTTTCTTCAGTTTTTTGTAATGACCCACAATATTGTTGTTCCAACCTTTAAGCTTCTGCCGCAGGCGTTTCAATTTCAACTTCCAAACATCAAGACTATTGGACACACCAACAGGGAGAGACCAAACATTTTCCACTAATTTGTGAAAATCAGGTCTAACATTCTAGCACAGCTCATATCTAAAGTCCTTACGCACCATGGGGAGGGTATCAGATTGAAGGCAAAGAGGAACATGACCCGAGAAGGATCTATTTAACCCAATAACACTAATATTATTATAAGCAAGATCCCAGTCAGGACTGGCCAAAAATCTGTCAAGTTTTTCAAAAGTAGGATCGTTGCGGTTGTTAGACCACGTATATAGTCTGTTTTTCAGCTCAAATTCCACTAGACCATGATGATCTATGATACTATTAAACAGAAAACTCCACTTGCTGAGGTCACCTGGTTTATTTTTTTCTTCAGCTTTTCTGAGAATATTAAAATCTCCACCAATAAGCATAGGGACCTAACTTCTCGAACAAACTGCAGACAGTTCACTGAGAAAACGAGATTTGTGCTCATTTTGAGCAGCCCCATAAACGTTAACGAAATTCCAGATAAAATTTTTTTCTCTGTGGAGGACAAGGGAGCGAGTCAAGAATTCACCAGCTTCAAATTCTCTGACATCAAACACCTCAGAATTAAAACACACTAAAAGACCTCCTGATCTCCCATTAGGAGGAGAGGAGAACCAGGCAAAAAGCTTGCTACCAGCAAGCGAGGACAGAAGAGAGTCATTAAAATGGTCTTTTTTAGTTTCTTGTAAACCAACGAAATCAATTTTCTCCTCCCTAATGATTTCTCTCGGGAAATCAAATTTAGTGTTTCGACCCAAACCCTGACAGTTCCATATAAGGCCTCTCATGATTTAAAACGGATCAGGAGGGAGGTCAGAACAATCAGGCTCCCATTTTTTCGTAGATGAACCTCTACTTTTTGGGGAAGCCTTTTTTTAATCGTTTTTTTCGATGCTTAATTTTCCTACCTTTTCTTAAGACCATCACATCAAGTAAGTCATGATCAATATTGAGGTCTGAATCATCATGGACACTACTATCCATATCTTTGTGATCAACAAGGGAGGGGACCTCCACATTTGAGGTATTATTTTTTTTTGCAAGCTTGGAAGGCCAAAATTTTTCTGGAACGTTCCAGATCTTTGATCAACTCCAAATTATCAATTACATCAGAGTCAGAGGGACCCAAAGAAACTCCAAGTTTATTAGCTAAATCAATCAAATCATCATTATTAGAATCAAGCAAGGAAAAGGAGTTAGAACACATACCTTTATTGAGGAAGGCATCTTTGGCTTCAGCTCTGGATATCGCTTTGTCGGCCACCTTCACATCATCATTCTTCTCCAACCTAGAGCTTTTTCTGACGCCATCAGCCGTGTTAGTGGGCAAGTCCAGAGGCTTTTTGTTTTTCCCATCATGAACAATATCGTCATTGGGGGGATCGAGATCATAGCACCAATTTTAGATTGAAAATCAGTTTGATCTTCCTCCATATCTTTAGCAAATTCTTCAAGTTCTTGAGAGCTCAGCAAATCATCTTCATTTGGATCAAAATCCACTTTCTCATCAGAAAGGTTATCAAGTTTCTGCTCTTCATCAGACATGTCTTTAGAAGGCACAAGGTTAGGGTCAGACATTTTGGCAAACTCTTTGCCTTGAGAAGAAGACTCCCCAATTTTGAGGTTAGGATTAGGGTCATCTTCAAGGGTAACATCATCCAAATTCTTGGGTTTTTTCCCAGATTTATCAAACAGTGGGTCACTGGACCCATGGATTTGAACAGAAGCTCTCTTACCCAGATTCACTGAATCATCATTCCATCCTTCATCACAAATAGATTCAATTCTAAAGAAGATATCATAAAGAAAAGGCTTGACTGCCACTTCCACCACAGGAGGAATCATAGCCACACTTTTAATGTGAATTTTAAATCTCACAATATCATCAGAATCCAAAGACATGAGGTCAACCTCCTCCACTGCACCAATCATTGAACCGATTTCACAGATAGACTGGTAGTTCTGTAATTCCTCAGGGACATTTTCAGCAATAACCCACACAGTATGAAGTCTAGATTTAGGTTTGGCCCTAGAACTCCAAGGCACAACAACAATCTTGGCCCCAGACATCTTCATTTTAAGCTCCGGGAAGCTTATCATTTCCTCAAGACGTTCTTGGGAGGGAAACTGCATCAGAAACCCTGAATGGCACTTAGTAGCTTTCCACATCTTATTCCATGGGAAGTGAAAACCGAAATCTCTCTCAAGATCTTCAGCCGAGACTAATCCCTCAATCACTTTAACCAGACCGATAAAAACCCTTTTTGGTTTTTTGGTCAAAGGTTTAGCGAAATGAGACAGATAAAACCCTAATCCATCATCAGCCAAACCAACGATGGGCATGGTGGGTTTGTTTTGCTTAGGAAGAACACAGCGAGAAGTAACATGTGTCTCCTTACGGCAAATATCACACCACAAAGCGTTAAAGCAATTTCTGGCATGATGTAGATTGTTATATAGACATACTCTTCGTAAAGAGACTGTTTCTTATATTCTTTTTATTTAAACACTTAAAGACTCTTGAGACAGTTGTACATACACTAATGGAGTATCTTTAAAATAAGTCACATTATAAATATAAGCTATTTTCGACGGCCATAGCGCCGAAAATTAGTAGTTGTTTTCGGCTAATTTGTTTACAGCCATGAGCCGTCGAAAATAGAGCTCGAGCCGCCGAAAATACTTTATTTTTGGCAGCATAAACCCTATTTTTCACTGGTTTCTAGCCGTCGAAAATGAATTTTTTATTCCTGTAGTGGTTATAAGATAATGTATATAGAAAGTCATATAGAGATAGACTTTAAAAAAACCCATCTAAAGACCCTTTAGAAAACCTTAAGATACGTTGTACGTTCCCTTAGGGCCTGTTCGCTTCCACAGGAATAAACATGGATTCATTCCGGCTCATCAAAATCTATATAAATTAGAGAAGTAATTCGGCTAGAAATCAATCCGGAGCTCCAATCCCTAACAACCGAACAAGGCCTTAGTTGGAATCGAATCGTCTGTAGTAGGGCATTTGTGATGGTAGGTTGGTCCCAAGTCCCAACACCCACCCAACCCACCTGAAGCTTCTGATTCTGAAGTCGACTACAGAAGATCTGAATCCCCTTTATCACCCCTTGTTTAGTTTTACGCCCGCAGATCGACGGTGTGTTCCTTGATTTCCCAGTGGTGCATCTGTTCACGATCTGGGAGCAATATTAAATAATTATTTCAAGACGACACGCATGTCCTTCATCACGTGTACGTTGCCGGGTGGGATGACATGACACCCGTCGAAATCATATATATGCTTGATGGGTGTGGTGGCCTCGTGCCATCGTGTGTGCCTGTCTACTGCGCTAGCTAGCTGTCGTCTTCTCCATCAAGTAGAACCAGTAGAGGAAGCAGGAGAATACAAGCTACTGCCCTTAGAAAAAAAAAACCCTACGCTAGCTAGCATCCTCTTTCCATTAGCCATCCTAGCCTTCGCCCCCTCGACGAGAAGAACCACCTCAAAACCGAACAGCCGCAAAAGAAAGCTGCTAGCTACTCTATACATGATAACTAGGTAGATATATATAAGCTTCCGGGGCTTTAATTTGGTTGGGAGTTCCGGCCATGAGCGAGAAGAGATTCATGCATGGCGCAAATTTCATGTGTGTTTTGCAGAACAGGACCGTGAAGTAATATATATATAATGACGAAGTCAGGGGCGCTACAACTTGCTCGGAGCACCGGAGGGTCGCTTAGCAAGGACCAAGTCAAATCCGCCGTTGATCAGTAAGCTCTAGCTTTCATAACTTTTCTCCGGTTAAGTGCATGTGCATCTAGCAGGTCCAAACTACTAACCCTCCTCTACAATCAGTATCTAGAATTTTTTTATATATATTAAAGGCACATGCTTTTTAGTTACATGATAGAAAATGCTATCTTTATATTAGATATATTATGCTCTAACACTCATCAGACCCCAGGTATTTTGGTTGATCCGGTCTACTCATAAAATGCTATTATTTCGTTAAGTCTTTTTTTTATATGAAATATTACACGTTGTCTCACTTGAACAAGGCTTAAACCATGTGGCGGTGTAAACTAAGGGTCCGTTTAGATTTCTAAAAAAAAAATCTAATTCTAGCTGTGAGATATGAGAAAGCTATTGTGAGCTAAAAAAGCTAAAATTTATTTGGTTGAAATAGCCGTCAACTATAGATTATGTAAGAGTATGATACCTTGTAACATGGATGATAGAAATCTAGAAAATTTAAGGTAAGAAGTGATTCTAAATTGAATTAGAGAAAATATGTAGATTTTTACGAATGTATTCTGCTATTGTGCCTCTATTTAGTTGGGATTCTAGATATTTAACAGCGAATCTAGTTCACAAAGCTGCAAACACACCCTAAAATAGACAATAAAGCGAAAGGGACGCCTAAACTTCTCGTCCGAGAACATCCAAACTAGTAGGAATACTCACTTCATCCTAAAAATAAATACACATCTCTCAGCTTCTTAATAATGTTTTCAGCCTGATAAAGTAGTAAAATATATTTTTTTATAATAAGTCGATTATATTTCAAGGTATAAATATTGATACAAATTTTATATAATTAATTATTAATCAAACTTTAAAATAAAGTTTGTGTATCGTACACCTACGTCTCGTCCTCGATGGCATCTCCCGGCTCCGGGGCTGCCTGCCTGCCTCTGCCTGATCACTCCACCTTCTTGCTTTCACAACTGGTCGCCTGGACGGTATGACGTCGCGGTACCCAACGCGGCAAAGCGTCTTTGTTCTTCCGCACGCTGCGCTGGTCCTCTTCTCTCTCCATTGGCATGCACTGGTGGTGACTGGTGAGTGGTGACAGGCCAGAGCCGACGATGCAGACGGTGCTTCCTTCCGCGGCCGCACGCACGTCGTTCGACGAATTGCCGGAGCCAGCTGAACATAACCGAAGGTGCTCTCGTCAGTCCTGGCCGGCTCCTCTACCGACGCTGGCTGTGGTCAGTACTCAGTAGCCACGTCTAGCTGGCCATCTTTGCATCCTCTCCACGTGCATGGAGTCATGGACCCTCCAAGAGGCGGAGCTTCCACCTCCAGTGAATTAGAAAAACACAGCAGTGGTAGTGTAAGCCTGTAAGGAGATCTGTAATGTTGTGCCTAATTCAGCACTGTTCTATATAAATTTCCAAACCTATGTGGAGCCTCCATGGCCACCTTTCCTGGCACTGTTCTCCGTCCCTTTGATCCTGAACCCTCCAAGTGCCCTGGTGAGCGCTCATCATCCTTTGTGGTGACGATGACAAACGAGAGCTCAGGAGTTTTTGTTGCTAAGTCGAGTATTGAGTAGGCGACCTCATCGGAGCACCAAGGTGTTCCGGCCAAAATTGTGACATTTACACACATGCTGTCACTGTTATTTCTTCGTGGAAGCCATTGATGTAAGTGTAATACACATTTTTTCATATAAAAATAGAAGAACTTTACAATGTTCTTTTATATAAATAATAGAAGTGTATCAATGTCCCTTTTCCTAGTCTCCGAGCTTCTGTTCTTTTGGGACTTACAGTTGGCCTCTACCTTGCACATTCTTATCTGAGTGTTTATTTCTATTTCTCATCAGGTATGTGAAGTACCACGACCTCCACGGAGGCGAACAAGAATCAAGAAAGTCAAATTACGCTGATTTGGTAGTCTTCTGTCTCCATCCAACGTTAATTAATTGTTACATCGTTTATTTAAAGGTTTATCAAGGTTTCACACTCGGAATCACATATGCACAATTTCCTACTGTATGAATCAGGCAAACAAGTACTATGATCTTGTCACTGGCTTCTACGAATATGGATGGGGCGACTCATTCCATTTTGCTGGCGGGTCAGCTACATATGCATACCTTGCTCTAGTTATTACTACCTATCGACAATAACAGCATATCCGTTGTATCTCAGTTGAGATGCCGAGTTGCTCTAGATCACAGTTTTGGTAATTTTACAGCTTCAGTCCCATACTCCCATGCTTGTATTTCAGATATCCGGGTGAAACTTCCCGTGAAGCCATTAAGCGGCACCAGCATTTTATGGCACTACAATTGGGGCTCAAGAAGGGTATGAAGGTTAGTGGAGAAGCATAATCCTTTTGCTAATTAACTATAGAGGGTATTCTCATTTTATAAACAATAGAGGATATTAATCATTACTTTAAAAAAACTGAAATATATGTATAAACTGCAAGTAAACTCTATGGCACATTTGCTTTTCCCTCTGATACCACCAATATACTGCCTCAATTCATCCAAAACACTTGTAGTTAATAACTAGTCTACAAACAGTGTATTGACCCAAAACTACTGAAACTTTTTTTGCAGGTTCTGGACGTGGGATGTGGAATTGGGGGACCTTTAATAGAAATTGCCAGATTCAGGCAATGATCTGCAATAATGTTTCATTGCCCATTCAATCTATAAATTCCAACGCGATAATCATGAATAGCATATATATATATACATATATATGAATTTTTGATTCTGTTAATTGTAGCTCAACTTCAATAACTGGATTGACCAACAATGACTACCATGTCTCAAGGGGCAAGGTTTGCAATTTAGCCTTCTTTTTGGAATACAAAAACTGTATAGCATATGGATATGCACCATTTAATTTTTGGTTGCAGGAGCACATCTTTTCAGCAGGTTTGAGTGAGCAATGCTGCTCCTTGAAGGTATATTGGTGTTCGTAGTTTTCTTCATTACATTATATTCATTAGTTCCAGTTGGTGGAGAAGAAGCAGTAGTGTCTTATCTTCTCTTGGTAATTTCAGGGGGACTTCATGAATATGCCAATAGCTGATAACACCTTTGATGCGGCCTATGCAATACAGGCTACATGTTACGCACCAGAGGCAGTATGTCTCCCATCATACTTGTGTCCAAGTCAAAGTTAAGGTTTCACAGAAATACCACAAATTCAGTGTTTGTTTTATCCCTGGTTATCGCAGCAAGGTGTCTATAGTGAGGTCTACCGTGTGCTGAAACCTGGGCAGTATTTTGCACTGGATGAATGGTGCCTGACTGACCGATTTGATCCCAACAACGCTAAGCATTTGACCGCCAAGGCTGAGATTGAGCTTGGCGATGGCCTGCCTGACATCCGTACCACTCGCCAGTGTGTCCAAGCTATGAAAGATGCAGGATTCGAGGTACCACAAGCATATATTATGAACCACAAATGTTATATTCATGGGCACTGGACTGATCTTGTTCTTCTCTACTATTAAAGGTCATTTTTGCAAAGGATCTTGCTCAAGATTTTCCTTGCCCATGGTACCAGACGATGGATCCTAACTACTTTTCATGGGCTAACTTCCAATGCACACGCCCAGGACGGATAATCACCCGTGCAATTGTAAGACTATGAGCCTGTTTGGTTCGATGCCCACAGTTTGGTTAACTTTTTTCTGTCTAAAGTTGTTTTTTCAATTTCGCCGACTAACCTTAGTCAAGTTGTGATGGGGTTAGCCGAAAGCCAAGCAGAACCTATATATGATCATCCATTGAGATAATTTTCTATTTAGTTACGTGATCTATCATCTTTGGACTTGAGGTGTTTTAGTTAATTCTTTTTTTGTCAGGTCAATACACTAGAGTTCCTCCGTATTGCCCCAGCAGGCAGCGTGGGAGCCTACAACGTCCTAACGAGTGCCTCTGATGGCCTTCTAAAAGGTGGTCGGTAAGTCCTCGTTTCACCATTTTAAGCTAACTTTTATCGACTGCCTATTATAAGAAATTTGCCCCCCCCTCCCCTCCTGCACCCCTAATTCCGTAGGAGCCATTAATTTTCTTAGCTAATCCCATGTAAATAATGTAAAATACCCCCCCCCCCCCCCCCCCCCCCTCCCAGCCCCCCAATCTCAAATTCTAAACTAACAACCCCACATGCATGATCTCAGGGAAGGTATCTTCACAGCGTCCTTCTTCGTCCTGGGCCGCAAGCCTCTCAAGGAAAGTGAAATAGTGAACGGCGGCAACCTTTGAGCTGCAACATGAGTATGGGGTCGTACTTATAAGAGCTATGAATCATGGCCAACGTGTTACGTGCTGAAGTGTGTTTACCGGTTTGTCTTATGGCTCTTGCGCGTGTGGTGGGTCATGTTCACGCAGTAGCATACTAGCATGTATCTGCTTGTTGTGTGTTGTACTATGAACTATCTGAATAAAAATGCTGTTTACGCGTTGTATTAATCGCACCATTTCTTGGCAACACGGCTTTGATCGGACCAATGTATTGTCTGGATCTATCATACGAGAATTCATCTATAAAGTATTCTTCATGTTAGGACTTGTTCGGTTTCATCAGAATCTATATGGATTGAAGAGATTAGGTGGTTTCGATCCATAGCAAGTTAATTTTTTTCATAATTTTTTTTCATCCCTTCTAATCCATGTGTTATATTTCCAATCCATGTGTTATATGAATAATCGAATAAGGTCTTACGAATAAACTGTTCCATACAAAATTCAGAGAATTCACCTTAAAAGTGTTATTCGTTTTGATCCGACCTTAGGCTATCTTCAACTACTTACTCATCTACATACCTATATTCAAACTCCACTATACGAACAGTGCAGAATAATGTTTTTGGATAAACTTTGGATAAACTATTGTAGACGGTTTTAACCATATAATTTTTCTCTCAAACTAATTTTATACTTTACAAACCTTTGTAGGTCTTAAAAATACAACACTTCAGATTTGATGTTGACAAAATCACATAGCAATATTTAGTATAGGGATAGCAATGGGTACGGGTATGGGTAAATAACCACGGATAATTATCCATTGGATATGGGTCTGGTGGAATTTGGTATCCGCGGGTATAATAAGTAACCCGCGGATAATTTTTTTGCGGGTATGAATATCCAGTATCCATACCCGTTACCCAATGGATATCTTACATGTGGGCCATCCGATTTAATATATTATCCTAAATTCTAATTTTTCAATTTTTATCTATGACATGTTGATTGGTGCTGAAATTATCATTTGATGATGATGGAATGATAATTGTTTTTTAAATGTGATAAAATTGTTGTTTGATGTCGAATTCTAAAATTGTAGTGGACGGACGGGTAACGGCTATCCGTCGGATAGCGGATATCCGACGGGTACGGGTATGGGTTGAGTTTTGTCTCGCGGGTATGGATTCGCGAACTATATATCCGCGTACTACCCACCCGATTGCCATCCCTAATTTAGTACAGTCATCTACAAAACTCAAATTATCCTCATAAAGTATCTTTTGCCATATTTAGGCAATTTACTGTTCAACACACACAAATCAAAATAAACTAGTTATAACGACGCTAAGTTTCTTGCCTCTAAAACTTGTGAGGCTTATGAAATTGCTTAGATTGCACACACATGACACTTAGAACCTTTAACTAAATATTCGACTTGTTCAGAATAACAAAATTTGCCATAACAAAATCATCATGCAAAAATAAGCGAAATAAGCCTACACAATTATAGCCTTTATCATCAAGTGTCACATACTTTGATAGTACATACTTATTAGACTCAAAAATAATTTTATTACAATCTCTACATAGCATACAATCTCTAACTAGATTCTCTTTTATAGAAGAGACATGTTACATATTCTTCAATAACATTATTTTTTTGAAGTAAACTTCAGATACTATACAAAGAATGCATGCATGAGAATAGTTCCTCGTCAGCAAGGCTCCAGTCCTGATAACCTAGTAAGAAAAAATAAAGTAGCATTAGGGTACACATGGATATTAGCCCTAGTGTCCATCCACCAATCAACATAATGATAGGCTGAAAGAAAAGTAAGTAAAGAATTATCATATCTAGATGTTTCTTCTTTAGCCACACTAACAACCATGTTCGCTAAATTTTTGAAATGCTTAAGTTTGTGGTTTGGCTTGTCCAATGCTCATTGTTCTACAAACAAAGCAACCACCTTCTCTATTCTTTTTATTTTTAATCGTGGTTGTTTGATCAGACTTTAAGTTGTTCTCTTACTTCTTATTCTTATTAATACAAGATACATTAGAGTTTTTCTTCTTCACCAGTTTAACACTAAAAGACTCAACTCCTTTTTTATGAATGTTTTTTATTCTCACCCTTTCCATAACATCAAGAGACTCAATAAGCTTAGCCATGCTAAATCCTTAAATCTAGCGTTCTAGAGAGGTAGCAATTTTTTCAAGGAGATGGTAGCTTGGTGATAATATCGCCAACCACAAACTTGTCCTGTAACACACATAAACATTGCTCGAGTTTGTTAGCTAGTGCGTGTATCTCATGAGCTTGTTCCATTGTTGAGTAGTTATCAACCATTTTATAGCCATAAGGTTGCTTGATGATGTACAATTCGCTACTAGCATTAGAAAGACCAAACTTTTCATCAGTTGTTTCTCATAACTCTTTGGCAGTTGTGCATGCTATGTGAAAATCAACGTATTTATCACTAAGAGCGTTAATCACGACAACTTGGAATATGTTTATTGAAACATCGAACACTTTCTTCTCATCAGAAGTAAACTGTTCGGGTTTCCCAGTGCGTCGTGATAGCATTTTATAGCTGTCAACCACAAGATCATCTTACCGTTCCATCTCTTATAGAATATCTCATAAAAACATTTGGCTTCAACACAACAACAAATCCAGTAACAGAAAATTGCCTAATATAAGATTTTTTAGATGGTTAGAAATTTAGGTTTTTTCATGTTTAATTTAATCCAAAAATATCATAGCAGATTTGTGATGATGTGTACATGTATATGTGAAATATTACTACTCTTAATGATACCAAACACATGCATACAAATAATACCGACCATAGCAGGAACTATAATAAACACAACAATTTGAGAGAATGAATTATACCCTGCCGAGGGACCATGCTCAAGACACTAGCGATTTCATTCCCACGAGTTGACATCATGTGTTATTCGAAGTAGTAGACTATAGTCAATGTTGGCAGATATTCGCAGTGTTGTCCTTCATGCATCCACTAGTAAAAAGAGGAAGAAGTCGATTAGCGAGCAGTTATGGCGACACAACCTGAAAATCTAATTGCCCACACGCCCGAGCAGATGTAGCAGATGCGGAAGACGATTCTAAAGGCTTGCTCTCCAATATTCCACAGCGCATAAAATCGAGACTTAAAAGGCTTAGATGTAACTCAATGGAGAAGATAGGCGAGAGGTGATCATTATGTTTGTCTATAAGGCTCCTCCAGAGGAGAAAGAGGTAATTAGGAGTTTCTGGAAGATGGAGTAATCAATATATTGTAAGTCTATTACTCCATATGTTATAGGTCTATTACATCTCCATCAACTAGTCATTTACTCTGCTTTTTTAGCTGTACCAAGTGGCAAAACATGCTCACCCCATGACGTGGCACATTATGTATGATGGCGGCAACTACGCACACATGCGTGTGGTACGTCTTTAGCCTCTCTAAACTTAGGGGGTGTTTGGTTTCTAGGGACTAATGTTTAGTCCCTTCATTTTATTCCTTTTTAGTATATAACCTGCTAAATATAGAAACTAAAATAAAGTTTTAGTTTCTATATTTGGTAATTTTAGAACTAAAATAGAATAAAATATAGGGACTAAACATTAGTCCTTAGAAACCAAACACCCCCTTAGATATAGTGGGTGTTTGGTTTCTAGGGACTAATTTTTAGTCCCTACATTTTATTCCATTTTAGTTACAAAATTGTTAAATATAGAAACTAAAACTCTATTCTAGTTTCTAAATTTGGCAATTTATAGTCTAAAATGGAATAAAATGATGGGACTAAACATTAGTCCCTACAAACCAAACACCCCCATAGTGTACCTATTTAAGATAAATCAACAAACAGATAGAATCTTATATATGGTTATAGTTAATTTTGTACATGATCTACAATGTGCCATAACATTTAATATAGGCATAAGGTTTATTTAATTTAATTTAATTTAATAAAATATAGGCCAACATATATTAAATGTAACAAGAAAATATCCACATATAGGCATCATGTATAACAAAAGAATCCCATGTAGACAAATGCTCACGGCCACTTGGGGTGAGGAGTGCTTGGTGATCTAGTACAGCATCGCCATGGAGGCGGCCGCCGCCAGTGCCATGGCAGCGACGACGGCCCGGTGGCCTGCACTGACCCCCGCGCCATTGGCGTCGGGCGCGGGCGCGGTGGTGGTCGTCGCGTCGGGCGTGCTGTCCGTGGACGACGCAGGCGGCGACGCCGAGGCGCCGGCGCCGCTCGGATCGGTGCTGGTGCTGCCGCTGGGGCTGGGCGACGCCGCCGAGGCTGAGCGCGCGGCGGGCGCAGGGGAAGGGGCGTCAGAGGAGCGCGTCTTGAGGACGCGGATGCTGAGCTTCTGTCCCGCGGCGCAGTGGCCGGGCACGCCGCAGATGAAGAAGCGGTGGCCGGGGCTCTTGATGACGATCTTGTCGTCGCCGGAGGTGTGCGTGGCGATCGGCGTGGAGTTGGTGCAGCTGTGGTAGTCGGCCTTGTTCACCTCCAGCACGTTGTGGATGCCCGGGGGGTACGTGAACTCTGCACGCGCGCGGCCATGCATGCGACTCCATCAGCTATTCAGCTCATGCTCATCATCTCACAACACAAGACAAGATCGAAACAAGAAAGAAAGCCGCTGGAATATGAGGGAAAACGTGCAAGCCTACGGTACACCTACCCTGTAAAGAGACCAACACTTCGTCTGACCACCGATCGATCCCAAAAGAAAAACACATGCATTCGTCTGAGCACTTGCCTATGGTGTCTCCGACACGGAAGTTCTGCTTGGAAGTCCAGTCGGTGTAGTTGACGTTGCCGAGGATCGTCCACCCAGAGGCGTCGCCGACCTTGTAGACGACGGCCGACGAGGTAACGGCCATCGCGAGCCCGAGAGCCAGCATCAGCACACCCTTCTTCATGCCCATGGCCGCCATTAATTGCAAATGCTCGATCGATCTCTCCTGTCGTCGTCCAATAATTAAGCTGCCACACACACCCCCTCTGATCGACGACCTACCTTGTGAATATAGGAAGCAAGAAGATAGCTAGAGAGGACGAGATGCCAAGAGCACAAGAGAAGGAAGGAATTTATCTGCGGCCTGCGCTTTGCTTGCCGATTCACCGATCGATGGATGCTAGCTGCTGCGCTGGGCCCGTTTCCCCGTGATGACCATTCTGCCCCTGTGCTCTGCTACTGCTACGTTGCTATTGTTCTGTGCTTGCCTGCTTGGTCAAGTGCTGGCTGGCAGCTGGTTGCTCCTGTGCTGCGTTTTTTTTCTTTCTCATGCGTGTTCCTTGAGTAAAGCAAACTCATCAAAAGCTGGCCATGAATCCAAGTCTTGATCATGAGCCGGCTTGCGTGGTTGGGTGAAATCTCTCTGGTGCCATGAGTGAGTGAGTGAGTGAGTGAGTGAGTGAGCTCTGCTGGTGAGTTGCATGGGAGATCTTTTTCGTTTCATGTAAGCAATAACGGCGGCCGGGCTGATGCATGATGCATGCAAAAATCCGTCTTCCTTTTCATCTGTTTGCATTTGTTAGTTGGTTTGGTGCCGTATATGCTTTGCAGTTAAGCGGGCCGCCTCCTCTTTTTCAGCCATTTTCTTTTCACATAATCACACTGTGGTGTATGATGGGAGGCCGACAACGATTTTTTTTTTCAAATATGTAATTTTAAGTGGCACATAGAGGTTAAATTAATAAGATGTAATAGATGTTAATCTATAATAAGTAATACTTCTTAGGGTCCAAATAAGTCTCAATATTACTTAGGGCCTGTTTGGATCACATGAGTTAAAGCAAAAGTGACTAAAGCTTAGACCGTCTCCGGCAACTATCCTATTATAATCTCTATTTTAAACTTTACTATGTAAACAGTGTAATCTATATTGCATATCACATATTTTACACGATCTATTGCGAACAGCCTTGATCCAAACTGTAAAAGCTACAAGTGACCAAATCGATACTTTTTACCATTTTAGTCACTTTTAACGCTCCATGTTTGGATCTTTAGTTCATAAGTGGCTAAATTCTAGTAACTTTTGTTTTAGCTTCTAGGATCCAAATAGCCCCTTAGGGCTTGTTTGGAACAAAGAGTATTGGAGGGGATTGAGGGGGTTATAATCCCTTGTTATTTAATATTGAATAGCAAGGGATTATAGCCCCCTCAATCCCTTCAATACTCTTGTTTCCAAACATGCCCTTAAGGTGGATCCTATATCGTGTAATATTGTGGTCCGCTTCGTTCTACGAGGGTAGCCATGAAATACACGATCCAACTTGACCTTAACCTTAAGGTGGGTCTCAACAATGCTAAGGTCTTTCTCCATTCTGCATAAGGCCAGCAATGGCAATAAGTTGAGTCCCACATAAGTCACATATGGAATCCTCTCTAACCTAATCAAATTCGGTCTCGTTTCACTAGTACACACAGCCTCTATAGTGGCGGTTCTAGAGACGTTTTCACTGGCGCTTTTCAGTGCCGCCAGTGCTATGGGCCAGTGGAAATCGTCATTTCCACCGGCAGTTATTCTAGAACCGCCAGTGGAAATGCTATTTTCACTGACGGTTTTATAAAGAAAACCGCCAATGGAAATAGCATTTCCACTGGCGGTTTGTTTTATTTAGCCGCCAGTGAAAAGTTTTCCCGCCTTTTTTTAAATTTTCAATCAGTACTGAAATTTATATATATTTACACACACAAACATATATATATATATTGATATTGATAAACATGTAGTATTGATATTAAAAGCAACATGGAATTAAATTCTATCATACATTTATATACATCAAAGTCTTGTTTACAACCATGTATGCATCACACATTATATACATCAAAGTTTCCACTTAAGCTCTAATAACTATCTCGGCTAAGAGATAGTCTACTAATTTCTGTTAGTATTCTAAACTCTGGCAAAGCTAATGTTCTGGAAGCATCGTGATATTTCCCTTCTGCGGGAATGACCTCTTTCAATATGAATGTGCACAGGTCCTCAACTATGCCATACAATGCACCTTCAGTCAAGTTCTCCGGGCTTCCTTTTTGAAATTGCTGTAAAGGAAGTTTATAAACATCATCTATTTATACTCAATAATAACACATTTGCATCTTTAATGACATAAATACATACGTGACTATTACTAATAATACCTTGCCAGGGTTCGTGATGTATCGTCCGTTCATTCTCATGAACTCGCACACGTAGAATCCACATAAGACAGATCCGGGTGGTTGCTTGTGGCACTACATAACGGGAGATTGGTTATTTAGTTGCAACATTGTCCTATGTACGTACATGTATGATATGTATTCATAAATTCACATACTTACCGGCCAGTTATAATGGATGTCTAGTGGCACGCCTTTTTTGGACGTGTCGTACTTTCCACCATGTAGCTTATAAAACCTAAATGTCCTGTGATCTCAAATAGAATCACCATGTTATTCTACAATTCTCATCGATAAAAGTATGCATGCATAGAAAAGGCTTACAGCTCTAAGATGCTGAGGAATTTTGAATAGGCCGAAGGCTCGGTGTGCAAGGAGTCGAGCACCAGCACCTTTCCAACCTTAGGATAAATGAAGAAGCATATCCAGTGGTCCCTATACGAATCAAACTTGTGATACATGTGTATTGAAATTATTAATTTTATTTATGCAAAATCACACTTACTTAAAGTTGTACGGGGCCACTATGGATTCCCTGTCTTGAAATTGAAGCATTGCGTGTCCTATGTAGGTGGCGTATCTTGCTTCAAAATCCTTCTTCAGATCCTGGACACGCACCTCAATTTCTTCATCTGTTAGCCTCTGTAATGCTTTGTTGCCTTTTCCGATTCTAAAAGTGTGGTTATCCTCGCATATCTTTATTGGGTTGAGATACCCAACCCTTTTACTGGCACTAGCATTGGGATTGGTATCATAAAGGATCTCCTGCTGATCATGTTGCATTCTGCAACGCACACGTGCATGTCAGATATTGAAAATTTATACAACTCACTAATAATAACACATATATGTGGAGTATGAGTGACACTTACAATGCAAATATGGTTACAAGTTGCACGTCGAGTCTCTGAAGGTTCATCATTAACCACATGTCCTCGAATGTAACAACGGCCTTTTGATTTGAACCAATAAAAGCATGGGCTGGTATATTAACACTGATGGTGTCGATGCCAACTAAAGATGCCCGCATGTACCAATCATGCAACCTTTTAATATTAGCCGGGACCTTCCTTAGTTTCTCAAAAGTGAGTAGTGGTCTGCCCGGCACATATTTTTTAGGCACGTTTTTATAATCTGCCTTAGTTGGCTTCTTTATCTTTGCAGCCATTGCCTCAGCCTTTTTTGCGGACTCCTCGAGATTGGCCAAATCAACAGTGTCTGACGTGAGGCTCCGTCCAATCCCTTTCAAAAAACGAACAGTGCCAGCAGTGGATTTACTCTTCTTTTTCTTATCATACGGGGACACTACTTTTGGTATAGAAACTTTAGATTTCTTTGATGGTCGTGGAGATGGCTGTGGAGAAGGTGGATCCCTGAAGGGCGATGTATGTGGCGGAGACGGTGGGCCACCATGAGGATGAGGAGAAGGAGGGTCAGAAAGAGGATGAGGAGCAGCATGTGAAGTTTGAGGAGGTGATGATGGATGTACAATAGGAACAGCAATTTGAGAAGGTGGATCAACCAATTCGACATCCCTTCGAGGCCAAAGGATAAAATTCTTGATAGCTTGTCCAAGTGTCTCGATACCTTCGGGCCCAGGGATGTCTAGTATGTCGTCCTCGTATCCTTGGACGACTGTCGTCACTTCTACCCTGCAATATTCTTCTGGAATGTCGTTTCCATGGAACTTGCGTCCTGGGATCGCAAGGCCTGTGGCTACTTTCCTTGTACGCTGATTGTTAATACCATATCTTATAACTAGTGTGCATGCCACAGGCCTTGTGATGTCATCAACTGGATAGCGGACCTTATTTCCCGTTGATGCGACAGAGCTTGGGATGGTCGTACCCTCGGTGGTAGCCGGCGTTTGAGCTGCTGGAATTATTTGCATCTGTGGAGTGGTCATCTGTTGAACAGACATTGCACTCGCCATCGCCAATTGCTGCATCAATTCTGGAGGAGGATTCGATAGCATTTCAGACATCAGGCCTTTGAACTCTTTCTTGGCCTCCTCCTTAAAATAATTTGCCATCTCTTCCTTGTATCGATCACATTTCTTGTACAGACCTTCCCATTGTGGTCTGAATCCTTCCTTCCATCCTTCCTTAGATGAGATTCCTCATACACGACCAGGATGCTCAGGGTTACCGAGACCAGCCGTTAGAATGTCTTTCTCCCTTTGCGGCTTAAATGTTCCTTCGCTCTGCTTAGCTGCAATTGCATATATGTTTTTTGCCGCTTCTTCGACAGTGGGATCATCAAAAGATACACCATACTCAGTTTCCCTTGGTTTTCTAGCACGGATCCAATTAGCTGTCCTTTCACCGAGTTGCTCGGACAGCGTCGACAACCCTGCAGCCTTCTTCTCGGCGTCTTCTTGTCTCCATTTAGGAACCTGACGCTTGTAACCACCTGTGCCAAGGTGGTGGCGGTATTTGTTCTTCTTAGACAGTTCTGAATTTGCCTCACTTAGCGATATGAAATCAGAGCTGCTCCTCTGCTCTAGAAATACTGCCCACTGACCTGCTGAGATTTTATATTTTTTCGTCGGGTCTAGGCCTTTCTTTGCAAACTTTGTATTCATCTCAGACCTCCAGTTTTGGAAATTTATTGCAAACTGCTTCATCGTGTATTTTTTCACGAGTTCTTCTGAACCCCCAGGCAAAACGAACCTCGTTACTAGCTTATTCCACATTTGATTCTTGACATCATCTGATACATCTCTCCACTGTCGGATTGTGATGTCAAGATTATCTCTAACTAAGAACCCAAGTGCATTCCGAAACTTAGGCAGTGCCTCTTCTGGAGCTAGGGGCTGACCATTCGGGCTCACGTCTGTGATTTTATATGTCTTGTCAGGAAACTTGTTTAGCCCCCTGTCACCTCTGTTCCGATCGCTCTGCTTCCTTTTCCTTGACCTCTCGGTGGTTGTCTCGGTCGATTCCGGTGCGCCTTGGTCGGTTCCGGTGCGCCTTGGATCGGTTCCGGTGCGTCTTGGGTCGGTTCCGGTGCGTCTTGGTATCATGCCGCAGCTTTTTCGAGCATCACACGAAATTGAGACAAGACCTCCTATTCATGTAATAAAATGCACAAGAAATCATGCATGTGTAATAGACATTGTGAAATCAGCTAATTAATTAGGTACACACATGAAATTAAGGATGTGTAATTTACCTCATGTTCTTGTGGATCATAAGTAGGGTCACGTTGCAACTCACGCGCAGCGGCCCTATCTATCCTAGTGGTAGGAAAAGGGTCGCTAGGCGTTTCATATCCTTCACTGCTAGATTCTTCTTGAGCAACACTCTTGTCCATGTGGTCGGGCCCTAATCCTTGGTCCTTGGTTGGAGAACTCATTGAGCTACATATTAACATAAGCAATAATTAAATTCGTATTAACAAATACCCTAACCCTTATCGAGGAGGAGTCGTATAGGACGTATAGAGAGGGAGAGAGGGAGATGGAGAGTCGTATAGAACGTATAGAGAGAGAGAGGGAGAGAGGAGGAGTCGTATAGGACGTATAGAGAGGGAGAGAGGGAGAGAGGGAGATGGAGAGTCGTATAGAACATATAGAGAGAGAGGGAGAGAGGAGGAGTCGTATAGGACGTATAGAGAGGGAGAGAGGGAGATGGAGAGTCGTATAGAACGTATAGAGAGAGAGAGAGGGAGAGAGGAGGAGTCGTATAGGACGTATAGAGTTGTATAGAACGTATAGAGAGAGAGAGGGAGAGAGGAGGAGTCGTATAGGACGTATAGAGAGGGAGAGAGGGAGACAGAGAGTCGTATAGAACGTATAGAGAGAGAGAGGGAGAGAGGAGGAGTAGTATAGGACGTATAGAGAGGGAGAGAGGGAGATGGAGAGTCGTATAGAACGTATAGAGAGAGAGGGAGAGAGGAGGAGTCGTATAGGACGTATAGAGAGGGAGAGAGGTGATGAGAACTCGCTCTGGTCAAGTGGGGTTCTGATGAGTTGCTCTTAATCGAAACAACGCAAGTGTGTCGTACGTCGTCTTCTAATTTCACTAGCTAATAGTACTACAATGGAATACGTTGTTTACTAATGAATCTAGTCTACATTTTACAATGGAATACATTGTTTACAATGGAATACGTTGTTTACAATAGAATACAATAGAATATGTTGTTTACAATGGAATACGATGGAAAAAACATGCTTTCTGTTGCTCTCTCCTCTCTCTCTCTAATCTCCCTCCCTTTCCTCTATCTTCCCTCCCTCCCTCTCCCTCTCTTTCCTCTCTCTTCCCTTTCCCCCTCTCTCCTCTCTCTCCCCCTCCACTCTCTTTCCTATATACACTCCCTTTCCCTCCTCTCTCTTCTCTCTCTCCCTCCCTCCACTTTCTTTCCTCTCTCTTCCCTTTCCCTCTCTCTCCTCTCTCTCTCCCTCCACTCCCTTTCCTATATATACACTCCCTCTCCCTCCTCTCTCTTCTCTCTCTCTCCCTCCCTCCACTCTCTTTCCTCTCTCTTCCCTTTCCCTCTCTCTCCGGAGAGAGAGGGAAAGGGAAGAGAGAGGAAAGAGAGTGGAGGGAGGGAGAGAGAGAGAAGAGAGAGAGGAGGGAGAGGTCCTCTCCTCTCTCTTCCCTCTCCTCCTCTATCTTCTCTCCCTCTCTCTCACTCTCTGCAGAGACGCGCGCAGGGGTCTCCCTCTCTTCCCTCTTCCTCCTCTCTCTTCCCTCTCACTCTCTCACTCTTCCTAGGCTTAGGGTTTAGCCGCGGCGCGTGCACGGCGGCGGCGGCGCGCATGCCCGAGCCCGAGCGATCATAGTCGAAGAAAGGGAGAGAGAGAGAGAGAAGAACTTACCTACGGCGCGGGGACGACGGCGTGAACGACGGCGGCGCACGGCGGAGAAAATCGTCGGGCGAAATTTTGGCAGCCTGACGGCGGGAAGATGGAAAGACAGGGCGCCAGAGACTTAGCGAATTTTTCGGCCCCGCGCGCGCTCCTTTATATAGGAGATATTTCTACTAGCGGTTGACAATGACAACCGCCAGTAGAAATCATTTCTACTGGTGGTTGTCATAGAGAACCGCCAATAGAAATGCCATCCACAGACTGTGGAGGCCATTTCTACTGGCGGTTTTCATCGACAACCGCCAGTAGAAATCATTTATACTGGCGGTTTTCGTTGTGAACCGCCAGTAGTAATGTTTTTAGTATATTATTTTTTATTGTATATTCATACATTAATTATATATATTTTTATACATATTAAATATATAAATATATATATTTAGTATACATAATATATATATTTATATATTACTTCTCTCTCTCCCTCCTCTCTCTCTCTCCCCTCTCTCTCTCCTTTCTCTCTCCTCTCTCTCTCCCCTCTCCCTCCTCTCTCTCTCCTCTCTCTCTCCTATCTCTCTCCTCTCTCTCCTCTCCCTAGCTCCTCTCTCTCCCCTCTCCCTCTCTCTCCTCTCTCTCTATCCTCTCTCTCTCCTCTCTCTCCTCTCCCTAGCTCCTCTCTCTCCCCTCTCCTCTCTCTCTCTCTCTCCTCTCTCTCTCTATCCTCTCTCTCTCCTCTCTCTCTCCTCTCTCTCCTCTATCTCCTCTATCTCTCTCTCTCTCTCCTCTCTCTCTCTCTCCTCTCTCCCTCCTCTCTCTTCCCTCTCTCTCTCCCTCCTCTGTCACTAGAATGCCCGTTCTTGCAGTGTTTAAATACTACGTCGTCTCCTGGCTTCGCGTCTCTCATCACCATTGGTGTGAAGTTCTTTCACAAGTATCAGATCTGGTAAAAATCTTTCCAAGTTCTTTCACAACATGTTCTTTGAAGATGCTTGTTTCTTACTGCCTGATATGTATATATTAGTCGAATAGTCCTCCCTGCTTTTATTTTACCTCGCGTTCTAGGTGATAAACCATGACCGGGAAAAATACCACGACTTCCTCTGACGGCGGCACTCCAAACAAAGCCAAGGTGGTGGTGGAGGATGAGGAAGAGGCGGGGTTGGAGGATGAGGAAGAGGCGACTGTGACACTATCCGTGGAGAAGGACGCGCTGGAGTGCGACATCTGCTGCCTACCCTTCCAGTCCGAAGTTTTCATGGCAAGTCAGATTACCATGCATGTATATATACAGTACATATTGATCGGTAGGCTCCAGCATGATGCTCTGCTCTGTCTAAAATCCGTGCAAGAACGAGCATTCTAGATGTGCAAAGTGCTGCATCCGCACGAACAGTAAGTGCTGGACCTGCTCCGAGCGCATTGGCAACAATAGCTCTCTCTCCCTCTCCCTCTCCCTCTCCTCTCTAGAAAGTCGTGTAAAATTACATGCTCCGGTTTGTCGCTAACAATAATCAATTACATGACATGTCCTAAAAATAATCAATTACATGACAACTATATAATCTAGGGAGCTATTGTTCTGCCTTGTCCATCGTGGCGTACCCAGGGCATCGAATTGCGTGGGATGCTTCGCTCAACGTTCCTTATCCTGGTTGGATGGTCTATGAAAAGAGACATGTCGTTGAACTAGTTAAAATCCTCTAAATCAGATACACCATCAACTCCTATAGCTTGTTGTTTTCCAGGAAAAACTACATGCTTCGGTTTATCGGTGCTTTTCTTCTCATTGTTAGAAATGATCTGTTCAGCATAGAAGACCTGTGCAGCACGATTAGCAAGGATCCATGGGTCATCTTTGTAACCTACCTTACTTAGATCAAGAACTCTGACCCCATAGTTGTCTACTGTGACATGTTTGTCTTCAACCCATTGACGTCGGAAAACCGAGATCTGAAATGTACCATAGTCTAGTTCCCATATGTCCTCAATAAAGCCAAAATATGTAATAATCTCACCAGTTTCATCATCTATGGCCTCGCATCGAACACCACTGTTTTGTGACATGCTCTTTTTGTCCTTGGACTTTGTACAAAATGTGAATCCACTAATGTCATAGGTTTGCCATGTTGTGACCTGGCGTGAAGGTCCAGATGCCAACCCCTTAATGGTTTTTTCTTCTATTGTTTCTCCACGTGGAATGTCCTTCACCATTAGCCATGTGTTGAACCGTTGCTTATGTTGCTTCATTACCCAATCAGTCGTATGCCCAGGATTTTGCTCGTGAAGCTCATTGATGCGTTGTTGGATAAATGGCTCTATTATCGCTAGCTGATGTAGGATGCTGTGATGTGCCTCAAGTACTGTATTGTAATCTGGTGGAATGAAAGATTTCCGTCCCATCCTCCCGCTTCCATACAATCTACCCTCGTGTCGTGACGGAGGCAGACCTATTGCAACCTGATCTTTTAGGATATTATTGCAGAATGGACCTCCAGACTCAATGGCCTCTTCGGTACAATACCCCTCTATCATGGATGCCTCGGGACGAGCACGGGTTGATACATAGCCATTCAGTATTGACATGAAACGCTCGTACGTCCACATTTCATGTAAGTACATAGGACCCAATGCCTCTATTTGTGGCACCAAGTGCACCACAAGGTGCACCATAATATCAAAGAACGATGGAGGGAAACACATATCAAACTGTGCTATTGTCTCCACTGCGAATTCCTGAAGAGATGCCAACTCATCACGGTCAATTACCTTTTGTGAAATTCTGTTGAAAAAGTAGCACAACTGTGTGATTGCCATCTTTAAAAACAAAGGATTTATAGCCCTGATGGCAATAGGTAGGAATGTAGTCAGCATGACATGACAATCATGTGAGTTGTAGTTGGTGACTATCAGGTCTTTCATTGACACAATACTTCGTATGCTAGAGCAGAATCTGGATGGGACTTTCAAATTCTTAAGCCAAACACACATCACATGTTTCTCATCTACATTGAGATTGTAGCTTGCTGCTGGGAGATGATACTTCCCATTTTCTTGAAGAACAGGATGTAGTTCCTTTTTTATGCCTAAATTTACCAAGTCCATGCGTGAATTGAGCCCTTCTTTTGTTTTGCCCTTTATGTCTAGCAAGGTGCCAATTATGCTTTCAAACACGTTCTTCTGAACGTGCATACCATCGATCGCATGCCGCACATCTAACTCTTTCCAGTAAGGCAAGTACTCGAAGAAAATAGACTTTTTCTTGAATATAGCCCCCGGAGCTGGTTTGACATCCTTCCTTGTTTTTCCGTCTTTTGTCTTCTTCCCGAAAACAAACTTGATATTCTTGACTATTTCAAAAACTCTATGACCTTTATTGTTACCCGATGGAGCAGTAGAATGTAGTTCACCATTATTGTCAAAGTACTTATCCATCTTTCGCATGCGGTACCTGTGTCCTTCCAATAAAAAGCGTCTGTGCCTCATGTACACTATCTTCTTAGATGCAGTAAGGGACACGTAAGCAGTTTCATCAATGCATACTGTGCAGCCAACCTTTCCCTTAAACTGGCCTGATAATGTGAAGAGTGCAGGGTAATCGTTGATCGTAACAAAAATAATTGCTCTCAGCGTGAATGAATCTTTACGATACTCATCCAACATTTGAACACCCGTTACCCACAATATTTTCATATCCTCCATTAAGGGCTCTAAAAATACATCCATATCAACTCCAGGTTGTGTAGGTCCAGAAATAAGCATGGTTAGCAAAATGTACTTCCGTTTCTGCATCAACCATGAAGGAAGGTTGTATATGGTGAGGATCACTGGCCATGTGCTATGCTTGTTGCTCCTTTCAGCAAATGGATTCATTCCATCAGTACTCAGTGCGAACCTAACATTTCTTGGTTCATCGGCAAAGTCTCGGTGGTTCTCATTGAAATCTTGCCACTGCTTCCCATCGGCTGGATGTCGAAGCTTCCCATCGTTTTTGTGCTCATCAGAAGCATGCCAGCTCATAAGTTTGGCATCCTCAGGGTTAGCGAACAAACACCTCAATCGATCGACGACGGGGAGGTACCACATCACCAAAGCAGGAATCTTTTTGAGTGCATAATAGTCTACTTCTTTTTCTTTGCTCGTGGATTTTGAAGTCTTCTTTTTGGCTTTCTTTCGCTTCTTCCCTTTAGACACAGATGCAACACACTCTTCCTCTCGATAGTCTTTATTCGTCTTGTACCTACTTGCACCACACTTTGGGCAGCTCTCCAAGTCTTTATAATCATCACCTCGATAAAGGATACAGTGATTTCTACACGTGTGGATCTTCTCCACGCCCATAGTGAGTGGACTGATTAGTTTCTTTGCATAGTACGTGTTAGCAGGCACTTTGTTCTCCTTTGGAAGCATGTCTGCGACAATACTCAAGAACGCATCGAAGCCAGCATCAGACAGACCATATCTAGCTTTTAACATCAACAACTTTAACACAGACCGGAGCGTCGTGAACTCTTTGGTACAGCCCTTAGACTCGTCGTACAAAGGCTCTTCTACTGCCTTCTTCAGGGACTCCATACCTTTCATGAAGAACATCGATGGATCTGTATGACGATGCAACATTGCCTCTAACAACTCTGCATCTTCCTCGTCCATAACATTTGGCAGAACATGGGTTCTTTCACGTTCATTTCCTCCGGCGTAACCATGATCAGTAACATTTGGCACTACATGTTCGCTCTGTGGAAGAGATTGTTGTGTCTCGTGAACGAACTGAAAGCTGTCGTCGATGTTCGCAGGGTTTCCAGCTGTATAAGGCGAAGAGCTACCCTCTCCATGCTTTGTCCAAATTATGTAATCCTTCACAAATCCTCGGCATACCAGATGAGATATGATTTGTTCTATGTCATCAAATACAACAGCATTTTTGCAGTCCATGCATGGACAATATATGTGCTTTGTCTTTGTTCTCCAAGCATGGTTCTTAGCGACAACAATAAACTTATGGACCTCAGATATGTATGATGGATCTAGCCTTGATAAGTTATACATCCAGGATATCCTCTCCATCATCACCTGTAAAAAAAGTAACATAAAACACATGGTGAAACCCTATATCCAAAAATGTGGCTAAAATGTGAAACCCTCTCTCTCTCCTCTCTCTCTCCTCTCTCTCCTCTATCTCTCTCTCTCCCCTCTCTCTCTCTCCTCTCTCCCTCCTCTCTCTTCCCTCTCTCTCCCTCCTCTGTCACTAGAATGCCCGTTCTTGCAGTGTTTAAATACTACGTCGTCTCCTGGCTTCGCGTCTCTCATCACCATTGGTGTGAAGTTCTTTCACAAGTATCAGATCTGGTAAACATCTTTCCAAGTTCTTTCACAACATGTTCTTTGAATATGCTTGTTTTTTACTGCCTGATATGTATATATTAGTCGAATAGTCCTCCCTGCTTTTATTTTACCTCGCGTTCTAGGTGATAAACCATGACCAGGAAAAAGACCACGGCTTCTCTATGGAGGATGAGGAAGAGGCGGGCTTCTCTACGGCGGCACTCCAAAGAAAGCCAAGGTGGTGGTGGAGAATGAGGAAGAGGCGGGGTTGGAGGATGAGGAAGAGGCGACTGTGACACTATCCATGGAGAAGGACGCGCTGGAGTGCGACATCTGTTGCCTACCCTTCCAGTCCAAAGTTTTCATGGCAAGTCAGATTACCATGCATGTATATATACAGTACATATTGATCGGTAGGCTCCGCATGATGCTCTGCTCTGTGTAAAATCAGTGCAAGAACGGGCATTCTGGATGTGCAAAGTGCTGCATCCGCACGGACGGTAAGTGCTGGACCTGCTCCGAGCGCATTGGCAACAATAGTTAGACTACTTTATCTCTTCCAATAAAAGTAGTTAGACTACTTTATCTCTAACACATGGTGAAACCCTATATCCAAAATGTGGCTAAAATGGAGGAAAAATGAACAAAATTTGGCAAAAGAAACATAAGCCAAACTTTCCTAGCAACTAATAAACAAAAAAATTTAATACCCAAACCTATCTCTAACACATGGTGAAAGCCTAGTTTCAAAATATAGTTAAAATTGAGCAAAAATAGACAATAACTGACAATTGAAACATAATTAAACCAACCTTCCATACAACACATTCACCATTCATTAAGCAACTAAATATGTGTTATGGATAAACTTATTTGAGAACTAAACATGAAAAAGGAGAGGGAATAGACAAAAACTAACCATCTTAAGCAACCTCATTTGAGGAAATAGAGAAAATAACCTAGCTATACTCTTCTCTCTCACATGTAAAACCCTAGATCCAAAATGTGGCTAAAATTGAGCAAGAATGAACAAAAATTGTCAAAGAAACATAAACCAACCTTTCTTATCCACCTTCTTCCAAGAAATGAAGACCAAAACCTCCCCCCTTATATTTTTGTGAAATCTGGACCTCCAAAATCGCCTCCAATGGAAGCTGACTGCGAGCATACAGTTCACTGTCGGGGGGAAGAAGAGGGGTATTTATAACAGACAGATCACTAGCGGTTGGCTTGAAAAACCGCCAGTGGAAACCTATTTCCACTGGCGGTTATCTTAACACAACCGCCAGTGGAAATAGGGTATTTCCACTGGCGATTGTGTTACACCAACCGCCAGTGGAAATTGGTTTCTACTGGTGGTTTTGTTAAGATAACCGCCAGTGGAAATAGGTTTCCACCGGCGGTTCCCAAGCCGAGCCCACCTCGTTTTTTTACTGGCGCGCGATAACTGAAACCGCCAGTGATAATTTATGGGTGCCGAAGGCTATGAGCTCTTTTCTACTAGTGTTTGACCTAGCCAACGCGCCTCTCTACACCTAAGAAAATTCATTCTAGCTTGATCTAGAGCCCACACATCTCTCTAAACCTAAGCAAATTCAGTCTAGTTTGATCTAGAGCCCCCACGCCCTCTCTAGACCTAAGCAAATTCAGACTAGCTTGATCTAGAGCCCACACGCCTCTCTAGACCTAAGCAAATTTAGTATATTGACCCATCCCATATGCCTTAGTGGATACGATTTGGCATGGGCATAGATTATGTTGGTAAAAAAATAATCCTAGCAAAATTTTCATTTGAGAACATATCTAGTGTACATGAAAGTTTAGTGCACATGATGCACATATTAAATCATCACTATCCATCTTAGATCTAACGTCTCTGGTTGATCATTGCAATTTACAAATAACACATTCCACCACCACACCCCACCACGTCGGGGATGTCCTTAACAAAATATACCAAACAACTAAAGACGTTAGATCTAAAATGAATGGTGATGATTTAATATGTGCACCATGTGCACTAAACTTCCATGTGCACCAAATATGTTCTCTATTCATTTTAGCTATTTTACACTAGAAATTGTGCGTGTAGTCTACCTGAGTATGAGCCTAGCCCGACTCGTCCAATCGGATATAATTTTTTTTGCCCCAAATATTAGAGCATTTTCCATTTCGATCTAGCCAACAAAATGCTTAGGTTTAACCATCTCCCTTCATTGTGAGACTAGCTATACTTCATTACCCACCATTGTCTCCATTGCTAGGCTCAACCATGCATGTTGGCTTGCATAAAACCGTGATCACTAGAGCGGCAAAGCGATCTTCAAGTGGGATGTGGAAGAAAAGGTGTTGGATGCCCATCACCTTCAAATAACAATTATAGCCTATAGGGGCGGTCTAGACCGACAACTAATATTTTATTCATATTTGTTATTTTAAATGGCACATAAAGGTTAAATTAATAAGATTTACTAGATGTTAATTGAAAGTACACTTGCTAGGATATGAGTATGCACTTGTGGAGGCTTACTTGTTATCGTTGGAGACGAGGAGAGATCTATTTATAGCTCCCATGGCTCTGTTTCATAGAATTTGGAAAGTCTATACTATGCGGTGCACCGGATCAGTCGGTGGACCACCAGCCCGAGTCCTATAGATCCTTCTCTAGGATCCTGATTGGCGTCTTCCATCTGGAGTTGGCATTGGATCGTTACGTGCACCATCGGATCAAGCGCCACGTCAACTAGCCGTTGCGCCGGTCGTTGCTTGAAGTAGGCGGTCGGCGACTGTTGCTTGAAGTCATGTTCATTGATTACCATCTTGATCGATATCCACCCTTCATCTCTTGTGATATCTATAATCCATATTCTGACTCAGCTTCTATATGGAATATCACATTGACCTCATGTGTTGAACTTTGTATGTCTTTCACAGTTTCACTAAGTTCTCGTCCAACACTTAACACTTTTATTAGACCTTTAATTGTGTTGTCATCCAAACACCAAAAACTCATAAATGCACTATTGAAAGATTCAGGTGTTATGGCAACGTTGTCATATGCATAGACATGAGGAGCAGATGCACATGTACATAGAGTCCCACGCTGCGCCTCCACGGTCACCAAGAAATTACTAAAACAAATTACACATCCATGTCCACATATATTTAGATCAAACCATGCATGTATATGGCGCACCACCAGCAGCTAGCTTAATTATTAATATAAGAAGAAGAAGAAGTCCTTTGATTTGGATCACCGGCCGGGCGGGCGGGCGGCGTGATGTGTGATTAGTCGAAGGTGCTCTTGCCGGTGAACTTGACGTCGATGGGGTTGACGTTCTTGCCGATGCTGCGGAAGTTCTGGCCGACGCCCTCCCTGCCGGGGTTGACCTTCTCCGGGTAGACGCCGTCCTTGGGGTGGAGGTACTGCACCTCGCCGTTGGGGAAGACGCGGTAGAACTGGTAGGTGATCTTGTACTTGGAGCGCAGCCTGGTGCCGAGCGCGAGGCACTGCTCCTTGCGCGCCAGCTTCAGGAGGTTGGGCCCCTCCCGCATGATGGCGGCGCCGCCGGTGGGCATCTCGAACACCTGCTCCTTGGGGGACACCCACGTGATGACGTAGAACTCCTCCACCTGCGCCTTGCGGAGCAGCCCGCCCGTGCTGCCGCCGAAGATCGGGGACGGCGTGCTGGGGTCCAGCTGCGGGGCCACGAACCCCTTGGGCGCCTCCTCGGTCACCGCCTCCCCGGCGGTCGCGCGGAGCGGGGCCGGCGCGCGGGAGGACGACGGCGGCAGCGCGAGCTGTGAGCTTAGCTGCCGCGGCTTCGCCGACGGCGCCCAGGCGGAAGCGGCGGCGGCCACCAGGTGGCGCGTGGCCGCGGAGGCTTGCGTGGCCATGGCCATCACGATCCTTGGAGGATGCGCAGAAGCAGAAGGCGGAGCAAGATGAGCGAGTACTGGAATGGAATGGAATGGAATGGAAGAGGGCGGCGCGAGCATGCAGCTAGCTAAGAGGAGCGGGTGGTGTGGTGGTGGAGAGTGGAGACGGCGCGCGGGTGGCCAAGTGGATGAGAGGATATGAGTCCTGCCAATAAGGGAGTGCGGATTTTGATACGTTGGCGTGGGGAGACTGCACATCCACACACGTCACCGCGGGCTCCACCCACACGAGAGCCAGCGTGGCACATCACAAATATCATCATCATCACATCACCGGTGGTAGGGTTTTTGTAGAGCGTGCATGTAAAATTCTGACCAAAGCTATGGTTCTGTTTCCACCAATAAATCATTTTTCAGCTCTATCACGAGCAGCTCTATTATTAGGGCTAGTTTTACAGTACAAGAGAACACTTAATTCCCGTCGGTCGAGAACCAACAAGCACTATTTCCGTCGGTTTAATACTTATTCCCATCGGTTGTCAGCCGACAGACATCGGATGTCGGGGATAAGGTTATTCCCGTCGACCACTGACGGGAATTATTAATCCCGTCGGCCACTAACTAGTCTATTTTTTCGAGGGTTTTCCATTTTCCCAAAGTTAATTAGTTTATTTTCTCTTGAAAAACTAAGAATCCCTTGCAAAAATGGAGTTATCAAACTAGCCCATATAGTAAAGTTGTTTTTTTATAAATCGTTTGAAAAAAACAACTCTATATGTAAAATATACCCTCATAATTTTTCAACCAAACTCTAAGGGTGAGTCATACGCGAAGTTGTTTCCTTTTAACTTCGCCTCACAATAACCTCTTGCGAGTGCAATGCGTGTTTGAAAAAAGATTTACATGAATGTGAATCTGCTTCGAAATATAACTATTTAGCATGGATGTGAAGCTATTGGATAAACTATATTAAATGGGACGATCTTCGGTTATTTTGAAGAAGGGGACGATCTTCTGATCAATAGCAGGAGGAAGAAGATGAGTCAGCAGGCAGTTACGACTGAAAACCTGATCGTTCGTACATTCGAGAGCAGTATCGCAGGCGTAGGCATTGGTTCTACAGGCTCTCTCTTCCAAAATTCTATGCACGTAGAGGATTGAGACACAAAGGCTTACAGCAGGCTTGACACACGAATCAAGAAATCTTGTGAGAGAAACAAATGTATCATGTTAATAGTGAAGAGCTAATCACTATATATGTGGACTAAGAGAGAAATCTGCAAGGATCCTTATAGCCATCTACTGGGTATATTATTAAACTTGGTCTAGGGCTATCTCCAGCAACCTCCATATCTCACTCAGTCACTCCTCATTCTAAACTTGCTCCCTATTTTAAACTTCACTAGGTAAACATTGTATCTACCATACAAAATAGTGTTTTGTATACTGTTATTAGAGATGGTCTAATAGACAGGTCACATGTGATCTACATCAACGACGAGCCAGAATATTCAAATTCTACTTTACAAAAAGCACAGTTTACCATGCAAAACGTTTTAGATACACGGTCAAAGTTCACTGGCCCGTGTGCTGGCATTAGCTGCTTTCGGCCCGTAAAATATCCAATGGGCTGTTGGCCGGATGCCGAGGCCAAGAATAGAAGTTTTTCCCTTCTCTCGTGAAGAAAACAAAAGAGAGGAAGGAAGCACTCAATAGTTTTATGGTAATCAATCTGCATGGGAAAAAAAAGGAAAGTATATTTAATGCTAAACAATCACATATTAATTCATGATGATGTAATAAGCATATCTGGTACTATATTTAACTAATATGGTAAATAGAAATTATCTAGAAAGTTTTTTTATGTTTTCTAGGGGATAATACTAATACCTAAGGTGAAGTAATGCCATACATCCATTCACTCATTTCACATTCCCACCTAGAAATAACGCTAGACGAAAAGCTTATAGCTCGTTTAACTCAATCCATTGGTGGCTTGACGAGCTGGTATAGTAAAAATTACGATTCGAGTCGAGTTAGGTTATATTTGGAACCAATCTAGTTTTTAAGAAACTGTTTTTATGTTTTAATTGCAAGGACAGTCCTATCCAAGAGACTAGGGCGCCAAACGAATCGTTTTTTTTTTTTACTATAGCAGCTCGTCTGGCAAAAAAAAAAAAAAAAACTCCTCCAAATCACGAGCCGTCCGTGCCCAACCCGACGGCCACAGACCTTCCAAGGGCAGAGCGGACCCATCCATACCAGGAGGCGGCGGAGGAGAGAGCGGCTGCCTCAGCCTGTCTTTCTTGTGTGCACTGCACCCACCCTGCCTCAGCTTGGGCTTGGCTGCCTCTTCGTTTCGCCAGGAACGCGTAGGCGCAGCGCAGCAGCCCAGGAAGCAACACCCAGCCGCCTAATCCCGCAACAACTCGCCCTCTTCTACCCCCATCGGCTCCTCTGCATCCGCATACCGGTGGCCTACAGGTTTGCTGGAGTGCAGTGCACGGGCGGTGGAGCAGCAAATCTGCAACTGTAAGCACCGCTTCTTTCTCGTTCATATTCTTCTGGGATTTGGGAGCTCGTTTTTTTCTTCTTCCTATCCGGTTTGGATTTTGGCGGCCGTCTCGTCTCGGGGCTGGATTGAGTGCGTTAGACACGTGAATCTGGATCCTGGTTACTGGTCGCGTTGGTGCAGCTGGAACTGGAAGTTGTGGCCCTGATTTCTCTCGTCTGCCGGAGCTCTTTCTCGATCGATCTGGTTTTTGGCGGATGGATTGCGCTTGAAGCTGAGCGTTAAATTTTCTCCTTCTGCCGCCTCGTCGACTCTATCGTTGGGTTTTCATGGGCGTTTTAGACCAGATGTGTAGGTACGTCGATGAACACAAGGGCACCATTTGGCCTACTCCCATGCGCACAATCTTGTGGTGCCCCTTGGCAGTTTTTGGGACTCTGGGGGTTAGATTTTTTGTTCCTGTGTGTGTCCCTGATTTCTTTGTAGCAGGTGATCTTTTGAAGAGAAAGGTTAGATTTTTGGCCCCCCAAAACAGAGTGATTTTCTGTTTGCCAGTTCTACTGCATGCTCCGTTCCCCCTCTAGATCGACCGGGCAGTAGGATTCTACGCTTTGTAAGAGTCCATGCGCAGAGTTATGTCTAAAAAAGAGAGTCCTTGTGCAAAGTTATGTCTAAAAAAAGAGTCCTTGTGCAAAGTTTAGGGGCTCAGTTAATGCCAAGTTCTAATTTTGTTTTAATCTGATCCTTGATGGGGTGAGACCGCAAGAGGGCACTATGTGTTTGGATGTTGACTTCATTCACTACCCTAGTGCCTAACTACCTGTGTCCACTTCCAGGATTCAGGATGGATCAGGAGGCGAAGGACTCTAGGCCCTCAAGGTCTCCCAGCGAGCCAAACCTCTTCCTGCAATGGGGTAGCCGTAAGAGGCTGCGATGTGTCAAGACGCGTGATGACGGCTCACCATCGCCGTCGCCGTCTCAAGGTCTTAGGCGTGCCATACCCCGTTCTACTCGGCCCCTCCTTGGAGCAGACATTGCAGCATTTCGTTCACCGCGGCGCCCTAGCACCCTTAACCGCAGGTAATTTCAGTGTGCAAAGGCTTGCATTGGCCACTATAGTAGAGAACTATAATATGAGCAAGTGCCCTGAGCCCCTGATACATTATATGAAATACCTTTCTGTCATCAGGAAATCCGATTTGCTGGTGAATGAGTACAAGCACACGATGGCGCTATCGCCAGAGAAGGACAAGTATTACACAACGAGGGGTTCACCATTTCCCTTTGAAGGAAATGGGTTTGACTTTGGTACCATAACAGAGGATAAGGGAACCACATCGTTGCCGAGATTCTTCATTGCATTGTCAAACAAGGAGAAGGAGGAGGACTTCATGGCGATGAAGGGCTCCAAGCTGCCACAGAGGCCAAAGAAGAGGCCCAAGCTGATGCAGAAGTGCTTGCTTGTAATGCTCCCTTCCACTAATTCATTTTATAAGTTTTCACTTCATTGCTATGATCGTACTCATTCATTTGAACATGTCTTCTGTTACATTTTTTGGACAACTGTAGATGGTGAGCCCAGGAGCTTGGTTATCAGATCTATCTCATGAGAGATATGAAGTTAGAGAGAAGAAGAGTTCTAAAAAGGTACCCTGCATATAGATATCTTTGTTTTGCTTAAAGAAAGAAGTACATTTTGTACCTGAGAGACTGAGACCTCTCAATTTAACTCCAAATTGACATTCTCTTAATGCCCGTTGCTGATATGAGTGAAACAACCTGCAGAGGGCTAGAGGCTTGAAGGCTTTGAGCATGGCGAGTGATTCAGAATAGAGTTTGAGGCGAATGGATTTTTGGACTTGACTTTAGCTGGTGGCAAGAATCTGTAGTTAGGTGGCACTGCCTTCTGCCTGTCAGACAAACCTCTGCATCTAATTTGGTGCTATGAGTGCTCTGATCAAGGTCTATTGATGTCAACAGCAAAGATGATATTAGATTCCTGATCTAGTGAGGTGCAGCTCCATCTTTCTGGGTAGTGGGCGCCTTTGTGGGAGAGAAAATGGAGGGTGGGATACAATAGATGGTTTCTCAAAACCACAGAGGAAGTAATGTTCAACTGTTGGGAAACATTGAAAGCTGGATGTTGGCTGAGAACCAATGAATCATGATGTTTAATCGTCATAAACTTGTAGCTGTAAGACTTATGGTGACCATTCTGTCCATTCAATCAAGACTGACCAAAATTTTCAAATGTGGACTTGCATGCCGTATGTATGAGCTCAGGCTGAAATTACGTGCCATAGGAATGCTATTTCTTTCATCCTACCTAAGGGCCTGTTTCTTTCATCTACCTGTCTAAGGCTGTTTCTTTCATATTCATGCCTAAAGCTGTTTCAGCCTTGTGTATGAAACAGACGGAGCCTTGTGGATGAAACAGACAGGCCCTGAATTCCCAGAGTTTTCTGAAGTCTCATCACTCAGGAGCATGTGACATCGTTATAGAATATGTGTTAGTCCTTCACCTTGAAATTACTAAGTTTTCTAGGACAAACCTTTGGCCAAAAGGAAACCATTTTTTTATTCATACTATGAGGTTCGTATAGAAAAAATGTTTGCTTACGATTATCATTTATCATACAAATTACATCAATAGAATAATTGCTGGTCAAAAGACTTGTCTTCAACGAATGAAATAAGGCTTTGTAAATTTGTTAAGCTTTGTTTTGTTGCTGTAAATCTTGTGGTTGTATGCCTGTATTTCAGATTTGTGACTTGAACGATTTGTGGGCCGGTCGTTAAACCGCTACAGGTGTCTGGGCCTGATGGGCCAGCTCCCTCCCCATAGCGCTTCTATTCTCCCCCGCCCACCGCGGCACCGCCGCCGACTCCGATCTCGGTCGACCTACCCAGTCCGCCACCGTCTACCGCCGCCCCCACGACGATCCAGTCTCTGTCGCTGCCCCGCCTCCCCTCCTCTTCCCGCTGCCTCTCTCGGTCTCCCTGCCCCGCGCGCAACCGGATCCAGGTGACTCCGGCCTGGACACGTCACCAGACTTCCTCTCCGCCGTCTGATCGGGTTAGCAAAAGGAAAACCGGCCTGCTTCGCGAGGATAAGAAAAGGTAGCAATAGCACGGGTAAGTAAAAACGAGCTGTAGCTGTCTGCCGGTCGGTCTGTCCGGTCCATCCCCGAGACCCGACTGCGTTCCTTCTCCTTGTCGATGGAGGAAACCCTAGCCGTCGAATCCGCCGCCGGCGAGACGGCGGCCGCGCAGGCGCCCGAGCTGAACGAAGAGACGCTCGAGGAGGTGCTCTCGAGGCATAGGTTGGTAGCCTCCTCCCTTTCCCCTTGTTCGCGTGCCCTCCCTGTTAGATTTCCGTTAACTTATGTCGCATCGAAATCGACTAGTTGTGGTTCGAATTTGTACGGCGGCGTGGTTAATCGTATTTCACACTAGTGCGGCCGTGAATTGCGAGAAAAAAGCAGTGACTTTTCTCTCCTTTTGAAGATAAAGACAAAATTACCGAGCTAGTTTGCATTTGCATATCTTCCCGCCTTTGTAATTTAGTGTGGTTATTATAGCTTGGCGGTATTTCTGCGCCTTTTCTTCATTATATACTTCAAACAGATGCTAATTGATGTATAGGAAGGTTTATATTTTTATCGCGACCTAGATGACTAGAATACCTCAGGCACGAAAATGAAAATTTTGTGCCGCAATTGAAGTTCCTCGCTGTTAAAGCTATTTATATAGTGATGTATGGATTGCAAGCAAAATATATACTTGCATGCTATTTATTGTTCAAATGATTACGCAGGCACACATGTGGCCCAAGCTGGTTCGCTGTTGTGGATGATTACTGCCAATTATTTGCCTCTTGGTTTCATATTGATAGGCTTCTCTTAGATACAACGTGTGCATTCTATCTCTAGGTTCATTTGCTATACGTCATGACTCACGTACTGAGTGCATTGCCCCTGCATCAGAAAGATATCACGGTTATATGATTGTTGGAGATTCTTAATGCCAATTATTTGACTCTTGGTTTCGACGGATAGACTAGTTATAATGTGTATCTCTACTTCTCTAGGTTAATTTGATATATGCCATGTACTAAAGTGCATTCCCACTTAATAACTATAAACTGGGAGTAGAGAAGCACGGCTATGCCAATCTTTGCTGTCCAATTGCTTTCATAATGAAAATGCCATGACCCACTCTTGAGCCAATCAGCCTAAATGAAAAAGTGTTACGGTAGTAAAGCACTTTGATTATTCATTTCCTATTCAATTAATTTCATGAAAATCACATCAATTTCATCCAGAAAAAAATGTTGCATTGATCACTTTGGTTCAGTGGTTTGGATTGTGTTTTGGTCTGATGGACCTCTGTTTGATAATGTGCATATCGGAAGATCCAGTATGACATACAATAGTTTAGGTTTGTAAACTGTGTATTATGACCTCAAATGATATACAATATAGTAGCCGAGTCATTGTGGGGAACAAAGCTCACACCTGAAGGTTCTTGTCAATTTCTAGAGGCGCCTTTATCCCAGATGACTGGTTAAGTATGCACCAAGCCAAATGTATGTTCGTGTCAAACCCTATAAGAATGCGACCTGCAAAGCTGTGCCTGTTTCATATTTCTCCATTTGTCTTATTGTGCAAAATCAGGTGAGTAGTTGAGTTTTGTTGGTGCGGGAACTTGCTGTTTTTAATTCTTACTTCCCTGGTTCCAAACTGTAGTTCACTTAAGCTTTGTCCTAAGTCAAAGTTCTCTAACTTATTAGGACAAAACTAAAGTGAACTATAATTTGGAATGAGGTATTGTCATCCTTGATGTTATTTGCCTGTTTACTTGAGGGTTTCATGGATGCTGAGCTGGTTCTTTTCCAGTTGTATCGCACCTCACTAGTTTCCTTACGAGTCCAATGTTTCTGAAACAGAAAAGAGAAATCGAAACTCCAGGATAAGGAAACGAGCCTCAAGAAAGCTGCTGCAAAAGGAAGCAAAGCTGAGCAGAAGGCGAAGAAAAAGCAGGTAGAGGAAGAGATCACACGCCTCTCATCTGAGTTAGAGGCGAACCATGCTGCAGAGCTTGCTTCCTTTGGGTACAAACCCTCTGGTAGCTCAGAGAAGGGAAACCTCGACAACTTAGTGAAGGCCATAGCCGGTGTTTCAGTTTCCAGCAATTCGGATTCAGCAAAGCTCAGCAAGGGAGCACGCCGGCGAGAGAAGAAGGCGAAGGAGGAAGCTGCCCGAGAGCAGCGGATCCAAGAGGAACAAAGCAATCTCGTGAGCGACCGCATGCTAGAAAACGAGAAGCTCGAAAGGAAGCTCGAGCCCTTGGGGCTGACCGTCCAAGAGATAAAGCCGGACGGGCACTGCCTGTACCGAGCAGTTGAAAACCAGCTGTCGCTCCACTCCAATGGCGCTGCACGGTACAGTTACCAGGACCTACGGCAGATGACGGCCAAGTACATGAGGGAGCACGCCGCCAATTTCCTTCCCTTCTACTTAGCGGAAGGCAAGGCCGATGTTGGACCAGATCCCATGGCGAGCTTCGAGAGGTACTGCGAGGAGATGGAGTCCACCGCAGCTTGGGGCGGGCAGCTCGAACTCGGCGCGCTGACCCACTGCCTGAAGAAACATATCGTCGTCTACTCAGGCTCCTTCCCGGACGTGGAGATGGGTAAGGAGTACAAATCTGGACCTGGAGGTAGTGGCGCCGGCGGTGCGAGCATCAGGCTGTCGTTCCACAGGCACGCCTATGGTCTCGGCGAGCACTACAACTCGGTGGTTCCAGCCGGATCATCCTAGCAAGAGAAAGGTGGATGCTCTGATGGCCTCTAATACTTCTTGATTTGATTGTTTACGGGTGGCACTTGTCTGAGTCTGAAACACAATAGGCCACTTTTCTTTTTCCCAGTTGCTGTAATCCCTGTCATGAGTAGATGAAGGTTGAGTGTACCAATCAAAGCTGTACCGGGGAGTTTGTTTCCCAAACAATTTTGCTCTCATCAGTTTTATGTCTGTGGTTTGATTTGAAGTTGTGTGCTGCTACTTATGTACAAAAAGGAGGAAACAAAACGTCTGACATCCATCAAAAGTGCAAAAAGGAGACATGGGGGAAAAGCCATGCCATGCTTCTCTTCAGAAGCCATCCTGGCACTAATGAAAAGAGAACAAATAAGAAACTCGAGAGAAACTACAAGTGAAGAAGCCATAAATTGGACTGACAGGAGTCAGGTGTGGGACTGACGTATCGTCTTTAGGCCCATTAGTCTTAGGACTAAAGTTTAGTCATAGGACTAATGGAACCAAATAGGGCCTAAAGACGGTAACACATAAAGACCAAAATGCTATTTTTTTGTTGACACCAGTTTTCTAGGGGTAATTAAAGTAAATGTTACCATTTAGTCCCTTTTAGCACCCATGTGAGAAACTAGAGACTAAAATCAATTAGTTTCTACTTTAGTCCTCCACTAACCAAACGAGACCTTAAGCGATCAGTCAGAGGGCCTATACTCTAGTGTCAACAATATTGTCATCTATTTTAGGCCTACTTAAGCTGACATTGGATAACTGCCCTTTCTTTCTTTTTTTTCCTATTTAAAGTTTCGTGCATGTTCCACGCTCTTGTAATTCGGCTGCGCATGTGCTAGTGCTATCTCAGCCCGCTAGGAGTTAGGATCCAGGACTCGCATGCCTGGGCGGATACGTTCTCAAACTTTAAAAAAAATGTTGCACTAGCTGCAGCATCTCGTCATTCAACTGAGCTAGTTCTTAATACAAGGCCGTAGAGCCAGTGTCAACCTCGAAAAAAAGCTCAATGGATACAAAAAATCACGATCAAAGAACACTACGTCAGCCACCCGCAGCTGAAGATTCACAAGTTAATTATAGTGTTACAATAATTTGCTCCCATTAATCGGAAGAAAAAAAAACAGGTAGAGCGCATGGTCAATGCACCACTGCGTGGACAAGTAAAATGTAACTTTGGTTGGAACCAAAAAAAACACCCACTGCATTTTATTGCATGCATTCTGATTTGCCGTAAAGAGAAGACTTGCAACCATGTTTAGCCAGCGATTTAGGGAAGCGTTCTCTGGTAGAGTGGAAGGGCTCCCAGTGCTTCACGCTCAGCGTTTTCCTTTTTCACCTGCAAGAAATGCCAGGTGTCAAACAAAAGCCACTTCTCATATGAATTCAGGCAAAATAAAAATGGGAAAGAACTTTGCAGCATAGTGCTAATTAGAGATGGCAATAAGTACCCGTTGCCTGAAACCCGACGAGTTTTACTCTACCAGGGCTTGGATAAAGGTTAATTTGCTTACCCATTGGTTTATTAATGGGAACAAAGTCGTACTCGTCGGGTTTGCGGGTACGGATACGTTCTTATGCTACCAAGAACTCGCAAACCCGTGGGTAAAATATACCCGGCTCAATTATATTGTGTGCCTCTTAAATCCTAACTTGCTAGTAATATGATTAGGCAGTGAACTTGTGATTGTGATATGCTAGTGAACTATGGAGTTTTAACTTCAACTTACTTGTATTGTGGCCATATATAATTTGCTTATCTATTGTCTTATTCCTGGTTTAATCTATTGAATAATTAGATATTGAATAATTAGAATCGTATGTGTCTAGTAATAAAGAATCTATTATGAAATGTCGGGCACGGGCAACCCAAGAGTACCTGTTATCTGCATCATGGACACGAATACGAACATGATTTTGTACCCAACTGCAAGCACAAGTTTTATTCTTGGATACCAGTATGGGATGACAATACCCATAAGGTATTTATCCGTTGCCATCTCTATTGCCATCTCTAGTGCTAATCAGCAGCTTGAGCTAAGGAGTTCCTTAAGGAGTGACACATCCAATCGAGAGATTTTGATATTTGCCATCAGCAATAAACATGTTTATAAAATTGTCATCAGACCCACATTTCATAGACCCAGCTGAACCCACAATTCATAGACACAGTGATAATTATAACAAGAAGACAACATTGTGAGTGGCAAAAATCCAATTATCTCCATCCAATCACATGTCTGCAGTTAAAATTCTACTACTAGAATCACAAAAATAAATCATGTTAAGTTGCAATGTTATTTACAAATAATATTAGAAGCACACCATATATAAGTTGTCTAAGCATTTTTAGAAGCTACGATCTCTGTCTTTCACTGAATATTGGTTTGCAAAAGTAAAAAAGGCATCAATATGATAGTGAACATGAAAAGAAGTGAAACCCTAGAGAAATAACAGTAAGAGAGAAGTGAAGTCCATGGAGCAACACAAGAACAAGGCATGATATATAGGCTGAGACAAACTTCATAATTAGATGCCACATGATATGGTAATAGTGATTAATGACCTACCTGATACAATGGCTTAATACTCAGTCCAAAATATACAGCAATGCACATTTTCCCTGACTCTTCCATGTCTATCCCTACTTAAATGCTAACTAACAATGCTGTAAACTTGTCCGTTGTACCCATATTAAATCTAGCAACGATTGATAGGCAGTACACTCCTAAGCATAATTCATATCATGTAGATTAGGTCCCTTGCACGCATTAAAAAAAGGGGAATGGAGTGACTCTAATTCAAAGGCATATGAAATGCCAATGGAATGAAGTAAAAAGATTCTTACCAGAGCCAACATGTCACTCAAATATCCTCTGAATGGGACCTGCTGTGCCTGTACAAAAAAGGCAAGCGTTTCACAATGTGTAAGTTTACAAGGTTATAACAATATTTTATGATACTGTAAGCATTACATGATGTGAAAAGAGTATTCAGACACAAAACTCAAGTCCATGGAGAAGAAAACTGAAGAACACGTACTCCATTACAATCTCTAAGACGCTTCAGCTTTTCTAGATTTATAGCTTTTGCTATGCACTTAAATATACCATATGTTTAGATACATAGTAAAAGCAATGTATCTAAAAAGATACATAAGGCGAGGCGACGCCTTAATTATTTAGATAAATATAAAAAAATAAGACCAAATATTATATATATCACTAATTCATACTTAATAAGTAAGCTGGCACTATCTTAAAGCCTATTAGGCCCATTTCAGCCTAGTAGAAGAGGGAAACAGGAAAAAACAAAAAGATGCCCAACTCAACCCAATATACTAGGGTTAGGGTTAACCTCCCTCCCTCCTCAGCCGCCGCCGTCGGCGAGGTTGTCTGCACGCCGCCGCTCCAACTCTCCTCTGTTTCCCAGCCAAAGCCGTCACCGTCAAATCCCGCACACTGATAGGACCCAATTCCCGCACGGTACGCATCACTTAACCCCTCCAAAACCCTACTTCCCCCAAGGCGTCGCCCCGACGACGCTTAATGACACCTTGTGCCGCAGCAGACGCTTTACGCTCCAGGGCAAGGCGCATTAGACACCTAAGGTTCCGCGCGCGCCTAAGCGACGCTAAGACGACACTTCAAGGACGCCTTGATAAGCATGGTTGGTCCATTTTATATATGATCTTGTTCAAAGTTAAAGAAATATGACATAAAGCAACTAAAATGACCTAATTTTTGGAATAGAGGGAGTGCAAAACAATATCCACAAGGCTATAGAGTAGAAACAAAATTCAGATTTAGCATTCATCTAAACAACTAAGTGGAACATCTTGAAGGCAAAATGGAGGGCAGGCACAAACATTAACCTAAATCGACGAAAAAAATCCTAAATCCAAAACGGTGCACTGAATTAAAGTTGCATAAAAAGCCTGATATAACCGAAACAAACTCCCTCCTGGCCAATGTCTACATTTGGATATTGCACATATGAAGGCAGGCTCATCCATAAAAAATACTGGAATCAATCTGCCCATCGGCATGAAGGCAAATGCTACCCTAACAAAAGAATGCTGGAATCAATCTGCCCATCAGCATGAAGGCATGTGCTCTCCTAAATTCCTAACGCAGCGGCATCATCACCCTAATGCTTATTCCAATCTCATCTCTCACCGAAACTCGGTTGAAGTGCCTACACTCCACACTATTCAGAATTGTTGGCCTCCATTGAAACTTCAGCCAAGTAGAAGCATATGAATCACAGGAGAATTTTGCAACCATGGCACTCCCTTCGGCGGGCTTCAGATTATTGGCACCACGATCGTCGCAATTGAATCCGTGGCATTATAATCTCGGCCGTTTTAAAAAATGGCATCGTGCTGCATTGATGGTCATTAGCATTTTTCGTGTGCCCGTCGTGCCCTCGCTCCGTTCGCTCCGTTACTTCCCTGGCCGCCGTCTTCGAGCGTCTTCCATTCTCCCTTCCCTGGCCGTCGTCTTCCTCATCTCTCTTGTCCATGTAGGGGTTGACGAGCGTCTCCGGCGGGTACTGGTCGATGCAGTCCTCCCATGCGCCGGCGTCGGCGAGGTCCCTGGTCACCTCCCAGTAGCAGCTGTTGCACTTGAAGCTGGAGCCGAAGGTGACCATGAGCACCCTGTCCCCGCGCTTGAGCCTCCACTTCGCCTCCATGTAGGAGAGCACGTACCAAAGGCTGCTCGCGGACGTGTTCCCCCACCGGTGAAGCGTCATCCCGGCCGGCTCCACGTCGTGGGCGGTGAGCCTCAGGCTCTTCCTCACCGCCTCGATCACCACCGTCCCGCCGGGGTGGAGGCAGAAGTGGTCCACGCCGGCCTTGAAGTCGATCTTGGGGCAGCCGGCGTGCTTGTTGCGCGGGGGGCCTGGCAGGAGCTTGCGGAGAAGGAGGCGGGACGCGAAGCGCGCGAGCTCGCGGGCGGGCAGGATCCGTGGCGCCAGGCGCTGCAGGTTCTCGGTGAAGGCGCGCACGGCGGCCTTGGGCAGCGCCTTGCTGAGGCTGACGCCGAGGCGGCCGTCAGCGTCCTCGCGGTGCACGACGGCGGCGGCCAGGGAAGTAACAAAGCGAGGGTACGACGGGCACACGAAAAATGCTAATGACCATCAATGCAGCGCGATGCCATTTTTCAAAACGGGCGAGATTATAATGCCACAGATTCAATTGCGACGATCGCGGTGCCAATAATCTGAAGCCCGCCGAAGGGAGTGCCATGGTTGCAAAATTCTCGAATCACAGGTACAACCCAAACACATCAGCGGACACATCTCACTTGACATGCAATCATCCGCAACTTTACACCGATAATGAATCACGTCAGGATTAGTTTTCGACATAGAACCTATCTTACGCAACCTCGGACGCTGCCGTCACAACGACCACGACCGTAATACGAACTGAGAGACCCAGATCGGGGGAAATGAAGGGGCACGAACCTGGAGGTCCTCGGGGAGGTACTGATGCTTCATGGAGAGGTCCATGGCGCGCTTGAGGCGCTGGATGCGGGCGTCGACCACCTCCCTAGGCAGCCTCCCGAGCGCCTCCTTGATGTCCAGGTCGAAGTAGGGGTCGTACAGGTCATCGTACCTCAGCCCTGTTGGATCGGATCACCGGATCGCACGCACGCAGCAGACCCAAAACGCGCCGCCAGTCAGATGAAAGGAACAAGAAGGAAAATGACGAAATCCAAAGGGAGCCCGGCAGAGGATCAGGGCCGTCTCGGATCCGGGATTACCGTATTTCCTGAGGCGCGAGGAGACGGTGTGCATGTGGAGGCGCGCGAGCGGGTTGCGGCGCGGGTTCACCAGCCAGTTTGACAGCGCGTTCATCATCGACGACATAGTGGCGGCGCCGGGACCGGGAACCTCTTCCTCGTCTTGTGCAGCGGCGGTGGGACGCGATTGTCCTTCTCGGTTCTCGCTCTGGGGGGCGTGCGTGTGCGTGGGTGCGTGAACGTGGTCTCGGGCCGGGCCTTTGGGGACTTGATGGGCCGGGTACTAATATCCGGCCCGCACAGATGCATTAGAAAACAAATATTTAAATGGCTCATGTTCCAATAATTTTTATATCTACACAAAAGTTATAGGAAACATTGGTACCCATATTTATCTTAACAAAATACATGTTTTTATTAAAAAAATCCATATATATAGCAATTTCAAGTTACGATGCTAGTCGTAGTAATCGATTTTTAAATGATTTACTTTCTCATATAAACTTTTTAAATCTATAACAAAGTTATGAATAATTTTAACTTAGCCCAATTTTTAGCTCTAGTGAAGGCAACGAGGGCATAGACCACTCTCGATATTGGCTCTTTGTTATTATGTCATCCGTGTGTTGTGATTGTGGGACCATCATGTCTGATTTGGGAAAAAACTCGCTAGTACAGATAATCAAGAACAATACTTGCACAGGAAAGTTTGGCGGTGCAGTCAAATAGTAGCTTTGACAGGAAAACAACGTCATAGTCGAGGTAGCAATCAGTAGACGATAACTACCATCAGTTGCGAGGTTCTTCTCAAAGGTCAGCATCCAAGGAAGCCATGCATTTGTCTGCACTCACTGAAAGCGCGACACCGCATTAAGCTTCAAAGACCAGGCGACTAATCAAGTTGCACCCACACTAAATTGGTGTAATGAATGGGGCATGCACTAACACAACACATTAGCGAGTGGCGATGGCGACACTGTGTTCATTAAAGAAAACCAAGCATCAGCTGGCTTGATGAGACACCCAAAACTTTATGTATGGAAAGGACGCCTATATTATTTTCTGCAGGAAGGTTCTGCTTGGATTTCTAAAGAGTGGAGTGATCAAGGATCAAATCGTGGCCTGGCCACTATGATGGAAAAGAAAACAAATATTCTCTCCGTCCTAAATTACAATTTATTTGACTTTTTGTGTCATGTTTAACCGACTCGTCGTATTCATTTTTTTTGAAAAATAAAAAATTCAATGTTATATTTAAAGTATATTATATGCTAAACAATATCAAGGAAAAAATAACAATAGTTATGAAAATTTTTAAATAAGACGAGTTGGTCAAATTTTAGGTAAAAAAGTTAAACGAATTATAAATTAGAACGGAGTGAATATATTAGTGGCAGTACCAACAACAGAAAGAGGGCGAAGAGATAGAGAGAAAAAACTAGTGATGAATTTGAGTTTGATGCAGACAGCACAACACACAACAGTAAGGCGGCTCTGCAACAAAGTTCATGACGAAATTTCATCGAGTTGCAGTTCGTCAATATGTGAGGGTTTTTTTTCCGCTATGGCATCCCATACCCATATAAGAACAATTCAATGAGCGTCACTGCCCACCTAGAAGACTGTTAGACCATGGCTTTCTTGGTTTAATATTGCTCATCCATTTTCAGAGCCCACGACTTGGTTGGCAGTTTCAATAAATTCCTGTGTAGAGGTGATGTTGATGATGATATTTGGCAATCTTGAGCTGAAAGGGAGACGCTAACTGAAAATGGGGAAAATAGGAAATACTGAACATGCAAGTGATGAAATCTGAAGTGGCGTTGTTAAGAAAATATTGATTTATTGTTGCCAGCTCAAAGATAATGCCTCATCCATTTTATTTGTAATTTTTAAACATCTGAGCTGAAGTGGTCCATCAGCTGGAAGAGCTGTTAAGTTTCATGGTCCATTATCAGCGTGATAGCGTCAATACGGTCTCAGTGAGAGGCACTAGACTTGCTGCACCCAACTTAACTGGGTGGGCAAAGCCGGCAAACAGAAGCTACGCTTAAGACCACAAGGAAAACAATCCGAAACTTCACGAAACAATCTCTTTGGAGTATGATCTGTGAAAGGTATTCATAAGATTGCACATATTCAGCGTCTGTTGACTAAGGGTCCGTTCGTTTGTCCAGAATTAGACCAGGATTCATTCTAACTTATCAAAACTTATATAAATTAGAGAAACAATCCGGCCAGGAGGCCTTAAATCCGTAAAAAACGAACAGACCCTATGTTGTTTCATCTGGACTTCAGGATCCTCGTCACGACGATCAGCTTCTTACACAAGACAGGCACATTCAGGTGCCCACAGATAAGCACAAAAAAGGGCAGCTACGGAGCTACCAGTGTTACAAACCTTGATGCTCACGTATTCACGTGTTTTGATTCCTTAAAGCTCCAACTTTTTTACAGATTCAGTTCAAAGGCATATTAAGGGGGTGTTTAGCATGGCTCCAGAGCAAAACTCCAAGACGAGTTGGACAAAGACAGCTAAACCACTAACTTCAAAGTTACAAATTTTATAAAGTTTTGGAAGCTGTAATACAAATTTTTCGTAGCATCTTCTTTGCTATTCCTTAGAGTTTAGAGCACAGACAAAGAAAAGAACAGGCGGAACTCAAGCTGCTGGGGTTTACTATCACCGACAAATAATCGGAGCTTTGATATACTTTACATAATGACAACATTCCCTTTCTTCAGCATTGCCACCGTTGAACTACTCTCAATCTTTCATCATCAGAATTATCCTCACTAAGACACGAGAAAGGTGAGAAGGAACAGAGTGGCAAAGCCACTGGGACATCACATAACTTGCCAGCTATCCAAACAAAGTGTTTATAAGAGATGGCAAAGCAAAAACAAAATGAAACGAAAGAACATATATTGGAGAGCCTCCATAGCATTCTGATGAACAGGCACTCAGACTCAACAAAACGTTTTCTGCTAGCACTAAAGAAAAGGGGGCAGGTGCAGAAGCAAATTGTGATCCTGCAAAAAAAAAAAAAGAGCCCTATTCAAGCTTCCACGCATGCAGGATCAGCGAGAAACCAAGACCTTGCAACTGGGACTCCCTAAAAATCTGCGAGTACGACCATGGCAGCGACTTCTCAGGCGCCTGGCATGTCTGAAACATGAACACCGCGTTGCTCGCCGTTGATCCAAAGAGCCAGCTGTGAACGTCCCAGAACACCTCCACAGGCAAGCCGTCGACGAGAATCGTCTGGTTTCCCCTGAACTTCCACGCCAGGCGCTTCACCTGCATCACGGGCTTCTTGTCAACTCTTATTTCAAGACACGGATCCTTCAGGTCGACGGTGTCGCAGTCTATGACAATGTCATGGAACTGGCCATTGTCGCAGAACTGCGCCTTGGCGGAGTAGGTCTTCTTGCCGTATATGTGCTCCCTCCTCGCCACAAACGCGGCGTTCAGCATCGACCGGTTGGCTCCAGTCTTCCTGTAGGCATCCTTCTTCATGTCGCCGAGCAAGAGCACGAGCTCAAGGTCGAACACCACTGCGACATAGAACCCCTCCACCGGCTCTGGCCCAGCGCCGAACTTGGCGCCCGACAGGTCCCAGAAGATGTCGATCTTGCCGTCCTCGACGTCGAGGCTCTTGGACCCCTTCTTCTTGGAGAAGAGCCACGGCTTGATGTCCGCCTTGCAGAGGCAGTGGCCGGACAGGTCGTCGACGCCGACGCTGAGGCCCTGCCCCATGAGGCTCCTGCTCCACGTGAGCGAGATCACGCAGGGCCGGCCCGAGAACTGCGTCTGGTAGAGGCAGGTCACCAGGTTCTGCGCCGCGCCCTTGCCGGCGCTGGACGACGACGACGACGCGTCCGCGATCTGGACGCCGCTCTCGCCGAAGCAGGAAGGGAAGTCCCTCATGGCTGGCTGGCCCGGTCGGGGTCCTTCGTCGAACACCTGGCGTGCAGCCGCCCGCCCGCCCGCCGCTTGGATCAGCACCTCTCCTCCGCACTCCTCACCGCAAGCAATCCACACCGCCCGGCGAGCCCGCCTCGCAATGCCGGCGAAGAGATGAACAGCCACGCACAGATCGGCCACGCAGGTACGCAGGCCACCGCCGGAGGTTGCTCGATCCAGCAACGCCGCCGCCGCCGCCGCCGGACGCGAGATCCCACCTCTTACTGCGAAAGGCAGCACCGACAACCGCCCGAAAATCGAGGGGCAGAGGAGGGATTGGCGTCGGAGCAAGATTCCTTCACGGCCCCGCCCCGCCCCTTTCCACCGCGTAGGCCACCTTCTTGGCCGCGAAACCGCGGCGACGGAGCAATCTTCCCTCCGCCGGGACTCCGTCCGTCGACGGATCAGCCTTCCACCTTTATACCACAGCAGCGGCAGCGGCGAAACAGAAGGTTTCCCCCAGGCGGCAGGCTAAGGCTAAGGCTTCCGCTTCAAGGCAGGAGAAGCATGCAATTACCGTAGATGTATGCTTGCACACCCATGGCCAAAGGGGATGGAGTGGATCGAGAGGAGCAGGTGGGGAGAACACTGGCAACCACTCCAACCAGTGTACAGGCTAGAGATGAGGGGAGCAAGCAGCCGCAGCAAGGAGCTCACAACTCACAGGTACTGGTGGGAGGAGGGGGCGGAGGTGGTTTTGTGGGGGAAGGAGACAAAGGGTTAGCGAGAGGAGGGGGGATACAGTACAGCCATACAAGATACAGCACGCGCTGGCAGCCAACTCACTTCACCTCATCTGCTCAGGCTGCTCAACTCATGGAGATGGAGGGAGGGAGGGAGGGAAGGAGAGGGCATCTATTCTCAGCAGCTTCAGCTTCAGGGCAGGGAGGAAGAGCTGCAGCCGCTGGATCGCTGCTCCTCAGTCGTCCTCTCTTTCTGCGACTGCTGCCATTGCCCAGTGCCACCCACTGTGACTACCGCGCGCTAGCTAGGTACCAGTACATTTTAATGGTAGGGGAGGGACTGCACTGCCTCTGTGAATTGTGTTGTGTGTGATCTTGTGCTGCCGCAGCCTGCGGATCATATTCATATCTACTGTGCGTAATCGCAAAAGATCTTCAAGTTTGGGGCGAGGAACGGCCAGACAATCAGGAAAAGGAATCGGTCAAAACGCTTGATGAACCCATGCTCAAGAAAACTCAGACAGACAGACAGACAGACAGGCACAAGTGAACAGATGACAAATCGCTGTAAAAAGACAGTCTTTTTTTCCTATCGTAAACCCACATGGAGGTCCCCTTTTTTTTCCCCAGTGGCTATGTTGCCCTTGCAGGTCGCACATGGCGTCACCTTCACTCCCTCTCGAGCTCTTTTCTTTGGCGCCGAAGAACCGGTTCACATGCACTACAGTGGGAAAAAAATGACTGGAGCATGCGCCACCTGCACTACACCGTGAGCGTGAGGCCGTGACGTGAGAGACCATGACCATCTCTCGCTGTCTTCTGCTCCAGAAAAATCATAGTAGGGCCTGCCTTCAGGATTTTTCAGGAAAAGAAAATGGCAAGTGAAGAAGCATTTCGTCACTCACTTGTCCCCCCCTTGCTCACGGCTCTACTAATATGCTTACCCCGTGCTTGGCTTTGCTATGAATGTTTAGGCATTGTTCGGTCATTCCTACAACACCTGGATTAGATAGAATTGAATAAAAATTAGTAGAAATTTTGATGCGTTATAGATTTAAACTCCTCCAATCCACGTGAATTATGATAAGAAACGATCAGAGCCTCAATCGGGAATGGGGTTTTGATCTCTTACACAGGGAAATTCGGGTGACGCGTGCGCTCTTTCAATCATTGCCTCTACAAACCGGATTATTTATACGACACTCCATTTTTTTTTCTCTGCATGATTGAGAATGTAAACTATACAGCATGTCACTCCAGCAATATTCCATCTATAAACTATCCTCATCAGTAGGAGGAGAAAAGGATAGTTTTTAGTAGTATGTACTCTCAGTCTTCCATATGTTCATGACCGCATGTGATTAACAGAAGCATGCTCAGAGCTAATCCCTCGATCTGTCTCCAAAAAGATAGATTATCTAGTTAAAGTCAAACTAATTTTAATTTATATAAAAAAATAGTGTAAACTATCTTAAATTTATATAAAAAACCCCAGAGTCAAACAGTATTTGCTGAGACAGCTTGTTGCAGTAAGCACAGACTCTGGCATTATTGTTTTATACAAGTTTGATCAATGTATTAATTTGCCTCACCTAACATTATCCCAAAATTAGATCATTTCTAGAACAGGAGGAGGAGGAGGGGGGTATTTACACAGCAAGGGAAAAAAAAAGAGTGAAAATACAGACGCGCAGTGGCCCTGGTACAACAGTGGTACCCTGCAGTGACGTCTGGGCAACTGTAATCAATGAGAAGGACAACGGTTTTCTTGGATCTGGGCCCAATTCACCCCCACCCGTTAACTGCACGCCCACGAGGCCGCATTTACTCGCCTCCCGCCGGAGATCATAATCACTCCACCGTCTCTACTCTGCTTCGTCTCCAAGCAAAGGTACACACAAGACTACAAGAGCACAGTTTCCTCCTCACAATCACCTTTTTCTTCTTTTCTTTTCTTTTCTTCTGATGAAAAGATGAACTAAGTTGAGCACAGTTTCATCTCATTGGCAAGTGCTGTTTCCCTGAGTTTGGTGCATTATTGGAGGAGATGGTATGGAAAAGGAAAGGTTTATTTGGAGCATATGTATTTTTTGTTTGAAACATATGTATATTTTTTTTCGTGAGAAATGTGGTGGAGTGTGTACGGTGTGGGCCTGTGAGGCTGTGAGCCATATACACATGCCCAGCCCCTTTATTTCGCACCTACTACTTCACTAGAATTAAAGCAATAAGAAATGAAGAAAGGCAAGACTTTTTTATTTTTGAAGCGGAGTAGATAGCACACTAATAACACCATGAAGCAAGGTACAGACCTGGTTGTCCATGCATGGAGAATAGGGTCCCATCTCAGGTTCTTAATAATTAACAACATGTTTATTTAAGAAACGAGGTAGTACATCATCTTCTCATTTTCGTCTTTGGTTTGTGGAATAAAACAAGTTGATCCATGCTTAAACGACCTCTGTGCTTTGCTACTGCGGCTACGAGGTTGTCATGCAACCTTTTTACCTGTAGACATAAAACTAGCTATATAGTTACTCTGGCGTGGTCACAAAACGCTGAAACGAGCTTCGTCAGGTATGTTTTCACTTGGGGACACCGATCGACACACCATGTTAGTCGAGGACTGTGCTCCTCTCCTCTTCCGAACTGAAGCGTGCATCATGGTGTCGTCCATTAATTCTACTAGCTGCTGGTTGTCACTTTGCTTTCCCAACCCGCGCTGGCAGTTTTGGCGTGTTATACGTGTAGTGTATGCCATCATCATGCTTCGTGCATGCATGCGTGCCATGCCATGCCATGCAAAACGATGGGCCATTAATTGGGCTGGGCTTTATTTGCATCGCCAGGAAATGGAAATCCTTGTGCGCGCGGCGCGGATGAGGAGGAGCTAGGATCGCAGATAATATATAATGGTGTCCAGAAAAGGTGAGGGGCAGGAGAAATACTACCCCTTTGGTTAATTGGTGCGCTGATGATGATGGCAGAGAGATTGCGGGCTGCTGGTGGGTTGTCGTATCTCCGCGTGCAAGCGCCCTGGATGCCGGCTAGAAGAAGGAGCTTGGCTCTCCACCTACAAGACCAGCAGGCTGCACTCGCCAAACAACCAAACAAGCTGCAATTAAGTGTTTGTGCTTTTATTGTGTCTTATTACGGTGGGGCATTCTGTTTGAAGCAAAATAAAAAGGTTTCCTTTCGCTCCCGGTTTGGACGCAATCATCGCAGGAAAAAAAGGCTAATAAAGCGATAGAAGGGCCGGCTTTACAGCAACAAAACAAAAAAGGCTGCCTATCAGTACGTCGGGGATAAAAAGTGTCAGGCGCGCTAATGATGGATTTGTTTATATTATGATCAGCGACGGTGCACTTCCCCTAGCAGTCTAGCGCTAATGATTGAGAGCGCCATCTTGACTGCCTTCCGCCCCTGGGCCAAACCTCCAACCATTGTTGTGCTGCTTCAGAAACACTCTTCGTTCTGCTTCAGCTCATTTGAGACCGCACTTCTAAAACCGAAACAGGAAATGCAAAGGTATTCCTAATATACAACAGCACATGATGTCGTCAAAATTTACAGGCATGTAAGATTTCCCCTCTCCTCCTGACTGCACAGAAACAAACAGGATGGGAAGCAAACCTTATATGGTCTTTGCATCATGTGAGCAGCTAGCTACCCTAACAAGCGACATCTCCAAAAAAAAAACAAAAAAAAATGGCTAAGCTTGTCTCGAAGATGAAGGTTCACCCAGTGAGACGGAAGCAAACGAGGAAGCCCAGGCTCGAGCATTGCTTGCACCCTTCCTCAGATCTGTTGCCCTGTTGCTCAGCCCCAGCTTGCTGCACAGCCTCCTCACGTCAAGGGCGTTCAAGGCTCGTTCCAAGACCTGGCTTGATCCCCTGCGGATCCCTAGGTTCAGGTTCTGGACACGGACGGCCAAGAAGGCCCTCAGATGAGACATGGCAGCAGGTACCAAGCGCGCTGCGGCCTTCAGGATGATGAAGAGAACTGCGACCAACAGATACGGCGGCTCGTCTTTGGCCATCTCAAGCGGAGAACGATCCCATGGTGCAACTGAGCTCAAGCTTGCTGTGCTCTCTTGCTGGACAACAACATCAATGTATGCAACTGGATCCAGACCTGCAGCAGGAAAACAACATCAATGTACTGTATAGCTTCAGTACATTGGCTTGACAAGCCTATCACAACCCTCCTCAATTAAGCGCATACTTGAAAGAATTTGTGATCATTTACTGAAGCTATGTATGCGTGAACAAGGTGAGCAACAATTGTACCTGTAGTTTCTTTATAGAAATCGACGAGAGAGTTAAGATCTTTTGAACCCCGATATCGAACCATTGTAGTCTCATTTACAAGAAGAATGGCTGGGAAACCACGAACTCCATATCTTGAAAACAAACTACAATAAGATGCAATATAATGATCTGTAGGAATCCATTGAAACAAACAAAGGGACAAACTATCTCAATTCAACAGTCTAAGTGTCTAACACCAACGCTTTCAACATACACAAACCTTGGTGTCGCAGAAGATTCTTCAACAGCAAAGTGATGTACCTGAGGGTACATAGTGCTGACAGTTTCAAATATCGGTCGAAATTTGCTCGAAAAAGGACACCATGCAGCATAGAAGAGAATGGAGTATGAAGCACCCCTCCTTCGAAGGTTCAACTCAGTATCCACAGCCTCTCCTCTCACCTTCAGTACAAGACAAGGTATATAAGAAACTACAACTTCCCAAATTTGCAATACAAAGTATCCACATACATTGCACCATCAGAATTAATCGATAAACAAGGCACTTTATTAAGTCAAAATATGACCAGCAGCAGCTAAAAGTAAAGATCGTTCACCAATCTGCAAAAAAAAAAAAAAGCAAAATCAACACAAATTGCAGGGTGTCACCAGAGGTAATAGTTTTAGGTTGACACTATTTCCCATTTCAGTGCCAAAATTAACCCAAAGTTAAGCATATGCAATTTACCCATTCTTCTGACAAACCCTATTAAAAATGATATACAGCTTTCCTGCTCTGGAAATAGGTGCACCTACTATCACCACCAATCAAATATTGAATCATCATAAAAATATATATATATAACTCAAGTTTGGTGGAAACTTTCAAAATCCAAACAACCATCTCATATCCTAATCACAGCATGTACAATTAGGTTTTCATTTTCCTAAACGTTTACATATAGCTATGGTGTATCGCTAATAAACTTAAGTTTAAAATTTAGAATCTTAGATACAATGCACAGAAGAAACAACTAATACTCACAGTGCCAAGCATGCGCACAACGAATATCAAGAAATCAAACAACGCTCACATGTTTGGATCTAAGACCTGATTTCCAAATTCTAAACTCGGTCAAGCAGAAGTCTGCCTGACATATTCTTGATTATTCTCTTCCACTAGACCAGCCAACCAGGCTGCACTTTCTAGCTCCACTAGCCTTATTTTGTTTATTATATTGGCCAGTTGCACATATTTTCCATGCCAGCAAAGGTTTATTTGGAGTGTGGATTCCCCATTTGCCATGGTTTATAGCATAATTCTTCTTCAAAAGGTTCCCCATATTGCTAATTTTGCTCTTTTAGTTGTTAAAGAGGGAGGATTAATTAGCAAGGCACAATATTCGCATCCATTATGTTACGAATATTTCTAGCCAAAAAGAAAAATCACGGCATCTTTTCTCTGTCTCCTCTGATACCGCCCGGCTACAGGCTTAGTACGCAAATCGTATATATCAGTATGTCGACGGCAGATTAAAAACAAAAACAGCGCGTCCCGCGTCGCCACTAATTCCTGCTGTGACATGTAACGAGTTTGACAGCAAGAGGCCGCGACCGGCGAGAGACGGCGCGTAGGCGGTGGACCTACCTCGAGAGGCGGGGACGGCTCGATCCGGACGAAGGGGCAGCGGGATCCGACGGCGTCGAGGAACGGTAGCGCACCCCTCCGCGCGCACGTGCCCGCGGCCGGCGACCCCGGCGCGGTTGCGCCGGCAACGACAGCGATGAGGGCGACCGCAAGCGCGGCGGCGGCGCAACGCATCTTCTCTCACCTTCTCTCCCTGCCTCCCCCGTGGAGTCGTGGCCTCGTCTCTCCTATCTCTTTCTCTCTCACCTGTCGGTTCAACTTCTTCCGCTTCGGAATTTTCTCCGCGTGCGGAGGCTGGATTTGGCAAAAGCAAAAATCCGCGAGGTTATTTTGGGTGCGGGCGCGGGAGGTGGTGGCCGCTGGCCGGTGCGGACGCGTGCGTGCGGCCGCCTGGTTGGCTGGGGCCTGGGGGCGCAGCAGCTAGTTGGCTTGGTTGGCTGGCGGGCGGGCGGCGGCTCACAGTGGGGCCTGTTGGAACGCATTGGAACGCAGTAAAAACGAGACACAGAAATGTAGAGAAAGTGACAGTTCTATTGATCTCATGAGATATGTACATATATATACATAGTGAAGAGACACCACGAAGGGTCGTATCCCTTGGAATTAGATCACATGGAAGGTTTTCTAACACTCTCCCTTGATCAATTCCAACTTCATTTGATCATCTGTCAGCCGTCTTTAAATATATGATCTCCTTAAAAACCCTGTGGGAAAAATAAGGAGTACACAATGCTTTTGGATCATAAGAGAATCTCACTTGAACTCCAAAAGACAAATATGCTTGTAATCATCATTCTTAAAAACCCCCGTGGGGAAAATTAATGATGAAGCATATAGCTTAGTCGATATTACATCGTTAAAAACTTTGGATGAGAAAACCTCAATAAGGCAAAACTCATACAAAGAAAAAAGTGTAATATGATGGACAAAACAAGTCAAATATCACGGAGAATTTCTCCTCCTGATTCTTGCAATCACTTAAGTCTTCTCATACCAACCACTTTAACATATTTCTGAAACGTGGAGCATGGTAGAGATTTTGTGAATAGATCAACAAGATTATCACAAGACTTTGTTTGCAAGATGTTAATATTTCCATTTTCCTGTTTCCATCTGAACAACATAAGCTCAATTATCCTTATAGATAATTGTCGGTGATTCAATCGAATCATGGTACGTTGTTCTCCAATGGACCTCTAGCCCAAAGAACAATAATATGTCTATAGCCATCATCTCAAAAACCCCAGTGGGGAAAATAAATGATGAGACATATAACTCAGGCTAATATTTCTCCAAGATAATCTTGCTAGAAAATCTGAGAAATCAACATATCAGCTGAGTCTCCTTTAAAACCCAGTGGGAGAAATAAGGAGAGTAGTCATACTCTATTGTTGATTCATTTGAACTCTAGGGATATAAATTCATCACCTAGTTCAAATACAACAATAATTATGCCATAATGTATCATCCTCGAAAACCTCTACGGGAAAAATAGATGATACGACATAGGCCTTGTGTTGATGTTGCCTCGTTAAAAACTTTGAATGAGAAACCCAAACAGGGAAAAACTCATGCAAAGAAAAGAGTACAACATGATGTAGAAACAAGTTCTTTCGATCAAGAGAAAAACTCCCCCTAATCTTTACAAATTACTAAGTCATCACATACCTGCTCTCAAACACATTTAAAATGTGAAGTAAGGTAGAGACTTAGTTTGTAACTTGTTTTTCATCTAAACAACACAAAGTAATATTACCTTTATAGATAATAAGGTCAGTGATATAAAAATCATGACCACCACATACCCTCTGTATGTAGTATATCATTCTGTACAATCCCACGAAGTGTACTACAGAATGATTAGTGTAAGTGATCGTTAATCTCTGTTGATTGACATTTATCAAACAGTAGGTCCAACTTACCAGAAGTATGTCATTGATCTTGTACTTGGGGATCTTCTATAGATATCCAAGATCAGTATATCCAAACATAAGGAGAGCATGAGTACATCTGGATATCATAACTCGATCTCATGTGCTGTTAGCTAGCAAATCATTGCAAAGCAATATCCGGCCGGATGCTTTTGCAAGATACAATAGCACATCTCATGATCTGAAAGAATCAAATAACCATGACTCTTTCATATTGAATTTCTTCAATATATGTTGCATATAGACAACTTTGTATCCAAGATACTTAAGATAGTTTACTTTGAATTGGAAATCTCTTTCAATTCATATCCTCTATCTTGAACTCCGTCGATAAGTAATGTATGTTTAAAATATGCTGCACATATTTACACTGAACATACCATACTTTGTTTATCCTTTCAAAAAGAAGGATTCACTAGGTCGAATGTACCATATTTGACCAAGATGCTCTAAGTCACAAAGACTTTCCAAGCATTGCAAATTTGTGATTGGTGATTATGTATTTGGAATCCTTCAAGACTCCACATATACCATAATCTAGTGACCACATATGCATATGTTGTCACTACATCTATCAACTGCACAGATAGATGATTTACTGCCCTTTGTATTGTATCGGAATTTTACTACTCACGGTAGAAGAGAATTTATAGCATTAAAATAATGCTTGGGTTTGCGTATAAACTCAGTTGCTACTAGCCATGCTTTCTCACCACCTCATTGTTTCCAAGTCCATGAAAACAAACTTGTATCCACAGTAAGATACCTTGAAGTGAAAATAAGTTAACACTTCTTTCCGGTGAGCAAGGCTATCTCTGAAATATTGTATCACTCAACAAGATCCAGTTTGAGCATACTCATGCTCTGCTATGGCCATAGTCTTTTGGATCACTTGGAGTGCATATACAATTTGCTGAGATGTATGTGTCGACACTTGTAGCTTTTAAATAACACAATTCTCCAGTTGACATAAAGTCATTTTTATGTACCCTTATGATTCCTCGTGAAATCCCAAAACGAGAATCAAGGGCTTCCGATAACCTAGCCTCATCAGTGCGCACTGAGCTAGGTTGTGAATGCCTTCCATTCACAGGATAATTCATATCCTCTAGGTGTCCACCAACGCTAAGTTGGTTACCAACGAATAGTTGGTTTGTATTTACTATCTCGAAGGTCTAGCCTTCAGTTGCTTGCAAGCATCTTAATCCCAATTTATGACCATACTTCATACTTCTCCCCCTCTTATTTACAACATCATTGTAATAGGGGGTTGAGTGGTGTTCCATGTAACCACTCTTTCTGGCACTTCCATGTAGGATTAGTTTGAGTGACACCTCATAGTAAATGCACATGGCAGTTAATTTGCAACTTCTTGCAAATCATTCGAACCCAAAAGGTTCAGTTTTAGTACGTGATCCTGAGCCTGAATGCTTACTGCATTCATTATAATTTCCTGGCATTCTTTTTGGTACTTGATATCTCCCCCTAATGCCTGGAAAAGCTCATGATTCAAGCTAGCGTACGAGCCGTAAATAGATTCTCAAGAAGAGATTCTAAAACTTAATGATCGACGGAGAATAAATTCTCACATAGATCCCTAGCTTTCTGTGTGCCCATACATGTACGCTGCGGTGGTGAGATTGGGAACATACCCAATTTACGCATGGGAAATCTTTCACGGATTCCCACGTACTAAAAACCATAGGGAAACTTGTACATGCAGTACATGCAGTTAATCACAAGTCAGGAGCGTGCAAAACTTCCTGACTCCAACCATAACCAGTTGGAAATGACAATTCATTATTGATGGTCATTAATGATCTGAAATTTTCGAATCTATCACAGATTCATCATATCCTTTATGGATATCATTCTGAATACCAAGACAAACAATCATCATTGTAAGCACATTTGGTAAATTCAGCAGTGTGGAGGCTAATGTGCTCAAGCTTAAGACATTATTGCTTAATGGTCATGTGTTGTCTGAAGGACACATTTGAGGTCATCATATAGATGCACCAAAGAACCATATAAAGCCTTCAATGTCCATACCATCTATGTAATGGACCACACTTGTTCTTTGAAACAATTCAAAGAACTTAACCAATTCAAATCAGATTTTAAGATAAGAGGGACTTAAAATCTCATTCCCAATGATACTCATCAAGTATCCATCTTATGGGAAGAATGACCAATAGAATTGTTCATAACTTTTCATTTCATCCCAACAATGGGATGACCAATTCAATCTTACCCAGCATGGTAAGTATCATAACTTGAAAAGTTATAACATATGCAACACTTTGTATGGGAGGATGTATGTAGAATACAATCCATAAGAAATGTTTCTGAGAAACATATGCAATATCTATCACTATCACCTTGTGTTTCCACATGATAGAAATTATATGGATATCTCTATAATATGGTAAGATAACAATTAGGATATATCAACACATCCTTGATACTTCCAATACCAAAGGGGATATGATAATAACATATCATGATATCGCGCGAAGCGATTGTTAAAATATTCTTTCCTCTTTCCAAAGGAATATGAGAATATTTTGTTTCCCCACTTATAGAGTTTGTGGCTCAATTCTCCACATTGCATTTTTCTTCCTCAATTGGAAGAATCCCTATACAAGTTTGCACAACTCAAATCAATGAGTCTTCAACTCCCTTGATGAGTTGGTTCAACTCTAATCGATGAGTTTGTTCAACTCAAATCACATGAGTGATCAACTCCAATCGATGAGTTTGTTTAACTCAAATTCATATGAATTTTTACACTCAAATCACATGAGTGTGTTCAACTCACATCGCATGAGTTGAACCTATCACAACATCAATTATGAGATTATACCGAATCTCATGCATCATTTATATAGTACTCAAAAGCGAATCATCTAACAAAGTGGTCTTCTCTTAGAAATAGAAGTGTTGTTACATGATTAGTCCAAATCATGAATTACACAACTAACCACTGTTATCATGTCAGATGGAAGATTGAAGTACACTTCATATCTTAGCTTTCATGAGTAGTATGCATCTATTGGTATTTCATATACAAGATTAGATGCTTAGGCATACAACACTATACCACGTATAGTGTAATGACAAAAGAGTTTGTCATACTCATTGCCCTTCCCTTTTTAATGTGCTTATATATTTGCTTTCAAGCAAAATATATGAATACAAAGTGTTAGTCTACAACATAATGTAGACACATACTCATAAGTCCACAAGTCTTATGATTTTCTTTGCTATTCATTTTAGGCTTGCGCATCAAGCCACAAAAGCACATTAGTTCTTTTCATAAGAACCACAAGAGAAAGAGAGCATCTCATTTCCTCCAAAATGAAGAGGTGAATTCCCATGTCATGCAAAAATGAAATGAACATATCCAGTGAACATTACGGATAATTAGGCCCATTAGGCGAGTTCATCAAACTTTATTAAATTATTATCCTTCAAATGGCTTAACCATTTTATCTTGCCACAAAATATATCATATATTCATATGTTGGAGAAATTCTGGTATCACTTAGTGTACCTGAAAGGGAATTAGGCTTACACCTAAGTCCTAAATAATTTTGGTGATTGAATTGCCCAACACAAATCTTTGGACTAACTAGTTTGCCCAAGTGTATAGATTATACAGGTGTAAAAGGTTCACACTCAGCCAATAAAAAGACCAAGTTTTGGATTCAATAAAGGAGCAAAGGGGCAACCGAAGGCACCCCTGGTCTGGCGCACCGGACTGTCCGGTGTGCCACCGGACAGTGAACAGTACCTGTCCGGTGCACCAGGGGACTCAGACTCAAACTCTTCACCCTCGGGATTTCTCGGAAGCCGGCGCGCTATAATTCACCGGACTGTCCGGTGTGCACCGGACATGTCCGGTGCTCCAAGGAAGCGCGGTCTCCGGAACTCACCAGCCTCGGGTTCGCGTGGCAGCCGCTCCGCTAAAATTCACCGGACTGTCCGGTGTGCACCGGACTATCCGGTGAACCAGCGGAGCAACGGCTCTTTTTGGCGCCAACGGCTCTCTGCGGTGCATTTAATGCGCGCGCAGCGCGCGCAGACGTCAGACATGCCCATACCGGTGCACCGGACATCAAACAGTACATGTCCGGTGTGCACCGGACACCCAAGGGGGCCCAGAAGTCAGAAGCTCCAACGGTCAGAATCCAACGGCAGTGATGACGTGGCAGGGGCACCGGACTGTCCGGTGTGCACCGGACTGTCCGGTGCGCCATCGAGCAGACGCCTCCAGCCAACGGTCAAGTTTGGTGGTTGGGGCTATAAATACCCCAACCACCCCACCATTCATTGTATCCAAGTTTTCCACTTCTCAACTACTACAAGAGCTCTAGCGTTCAATTCTAGACACACTAAAGAGATCAAATCCTCTCCAATTCCACACAAAGCCCTAGTGACTAGTGAGAGTGATTTCCCGTGTTCATTTGAGCTCTTGCGCTTGGATTGCTTCTTTTCTTTCTCACTTGTTCTCGAGATCACAACTCCATTGTAATCAAGGCAAGAGGCACCAATTGTGTGGTGGCCCTTGCGGGGAAGTTTTGTTCCCGGCTTTGATTTGAGAAGAGAAGCTCACTCGGTCCGAGGGACCGTTTGAGAGAGGGAAGGGTTGAAAGAGACCCGGCCTTTGTGGCCTCCTCAACGGGGAGTAGGTTTGCAAGAACCGAACCTCGGTAAAACAAATCTCCGTGTCTCACTTGCTCATTCGCTTGAGATTTGCTTTGCGCCCTCTCACGCGGACTCGTTTCTTTATTACTAACGCTAACCCCGGCTTGTAGTTGTGTTTATATTTGTAAATTTCAGTTTCGCCCTATTCACCCCCCCCCTCTAGGCGACTATCAATTGGTATCAGAGCCCGGTGCTTCATTAGAGCCTAACCGCTCGAAGTGATGTCGGGAGATCACGCCAAGAAGGAGATGGAGACCGGCGAAAAGCCCACTACAAGCCACGGGAGCACTTCATCGGAAGAGTCCCGCACCAAGAGGAAGGAGAAGAAGAAGGACTCCTCCAAACGTAAGGAGAAAAAGTCTTCCTCTTCTCACCACAAAGAGAAGAAGGAAAAATCTTCTTCTCACAAGCCGCATCGGAGAGGAGACAAGCACAAAAGGATGAGGAAGGTGGTCTACTACGAGACCGACACTTCATCAACATCGACCTCCGACTCCGATGCGCCCTCCGTCACTTCTAAGCGCCAAGAGCGCAAGAAGTATAGTAAGATCCCCCTACGCTACCCTCGCATTTCCAAACATACACCTTTACTTTCCGTCCCATTAGGCAAACCACCAACTTTTGATGGTGAAGATTACGCTAGGTGGAGCGATTTAATGCGATTTCATCTAACCTCGCTCCACAAAAGCATATGGGATGTTGTTGAGTTTGGTGCGCAGGTACCATCCGTAGGGGATGAGGATTATGATGAGGATGAGGTGGCCCAAATCGAGCACTTCAACTCTCAAGCTACAACAATACTCCTCGCCTCTCTAAGTAGAGAGGAGTATAACAAAGTACAAGGGTTGAAGAGCGCCAAGGAGATTTGGGATTTACTCAAGACCGCGCATGAAGGTGATGAGCTCACCAAGATCACCAAGCGGGAAACGATTGAGGGGGAGCTCGGTCGGTTCCGGCTTCGCAAAGGGGAGGAGCCACAACACATGTACAATCAGCTCAAGACCTTGGTGAACCAAGCACGCAACCTCGGGAGCGTAAAGTGGGATGACCACGAGGTGGTTAAGGTTATTCTAAGATCACTTATTTTCCTTAACCCTACTCAAGTTCAATTAATCCGTGGCAATCCTAGATATACCAAAATGACCCCCGAGGAAGTTATCGGGAATTTTGTAAGTTTTGAGTGCATGATCGAAGGCTCGAGGAAGATCAACGAGCTTGACGATGCCACCACATCCGAAGCCCAACCCGTTGCATTCAAGGCAACGGAGGAGAAAAAGGAGGAGGCTACACCAAGTCGACAACCAATCGACGCCTCCAAACTTGACAATGAGGAAATGGCGCTCGTCATCAAGAGTTTCCGCCAAATCCTCAAGCAAAGGAGGGGGAAAGACTACAAGTCCCGCTACAAGAAGGTTTGCTACAAATGTGGTAAGCCCGGTCATTTTATTGCTAAATGTCCTATATCTAGTGACAGTGACCGAGGCAACGACAAGAAGGGGAGAAGAAAGGAGAAGAAGAGGTACTACAAGAAGAAGGGCGGCGATGCCCATGTTTGTCAGGAATGGGATTCCGACGAGAGCTCAAGCGATTCCTCCGACGACGAGGACGCCGCCAACATCGCCGTCACCAAGGGACTCCTCTTCCCAAACGTCGGCCACAAGTGCCTCATGGCAAAGGACGGCAAAAAGAAGGTTAAATCTAAATCCTCCACTAAATATGAATCCTCTAGTGATGACAATGCTAGTGATGAGGAAGATAATTTGCGTTCCCTCTTTGCCAACCTTAACGTAGCTCAAAAGGAAAAATTGAATGAATTGGTTAGTGCTATTCATGAAAAGGATGACCTTTTGGATTCCCAAGAGGATTGTCTAATTAAAGAAAACAAAAAACATGTTAAAGTTAAAAAGGCTTATGCTCTTGAAATTGAGAAATGTGAAAAATTATCTAGTGAGCTAAGCACTTGTCGTGAGATGATTGACAACCTCAGAAATGAAAATGCTATTTTAAGTGCTAAGGTTGATTCTCATGTTTGTAATGTTTCAATTCCCAATCCTAGAAATAATAATGATGATTTGCTTGCTAGGATTGAAGAATTAAACATTTCTCTTGCTAGTCTTAGATTAGAGAATGAAAATTTGATTGCTAAGGCTAGAGATTTTGATGTTTGCAATACTACCATTTCCGACCTTAGAACTAAGAATGAAATGTTGCATGCTAAGGTTGTAGAACTTAAATCTTGCAAACCCTCTACATCTAATGTTGAGCATGTTTCTATTTGCACTAGATGTAGAGATGTTGATGTTAATGCTATTCTTGATCATATGGCTTTAATTAAACAACAAAATGATCATATAGCAAAATTAGATGCTAAAATTGCCGAGCACAACCTAGAGAATGAGAAATTTAAATTTGCTCGTAGCATGCTTTATAATGGGAGACGCCCTAGCATTAAGGATGGCATTGGCTTCCAAAGGGGAGACAATGTCAAACTTAATGCCCCTCCTAAAAATTTGTCTAACTTTGTTAAGGGCAAGGCTCCCATGCCTCAGGATAACGAGGGTTACATTTTGTACCCTGCCGGTTATCCCGAGAGCAAAATTAGGAGAATTCACTCTAGGAAGTCTCACTCTGGCCCTAACCATGCTTTTATGTATAGGGGTGAGACATCTAGCTCTAGGCAACCAACCCGTGCCAAGTTGCCTAGAAAGAAAACTCCTAATGCATCAAATAATCATGCCATTTCATTTAAAACTTTTGATGCATCTTATGTGCTTACTAGCAAATCCGGCAAGGTAGTTGCCAAATTTGCTGGGGGCAAACACAAGGGTTCCAAGACTTGTGTTTGGGTACCCAAAGTTCTTGTGTCTAATGCCAAAGGACCCAAAACCGTTTGGGTACCTAAAGTCAAGAACTAAAATTGTTTTGTAGGTTTATGCATCCGGGGGCTCAAGTTGGATACTCGACAGCGGGTGCACAAACCATATGACTGGGGAGAAAAGAATGTTCTCCTCATATGAGAAAAACCAAGATCCCCAACGAGCTATCACATTCGGGGATGGAAATCAAGGTTTGGTCAAAGGACTTGGTAAAATTGCTATATCTCCTGACCATTCTATTTCCAATGTTTTTCTTGTTGATTCCTTAGATTACAACTTGCTTTCTGTTTCCCAATTATGTCAAATGGGCTACAACTGTCTACTCACTGATGTAGGTGTCACTGTCTTTAGAAGAAGTGATGATTCAATAGCATTTAAGGGAGTGTTAGAGGGTCAGCTATACTTGGTAGATTTTGATAGAGCTGAACTCGACACTTGCTTAATTGCTAAGACTAACATGGGTTGGCTCTGGCATCGCCGACTAGCCCATGTTGGGATGAAGAATCTTCATAAGCTTCTAAAGGGAGAGCACATTTTAGGATTAACAAATGTTCATTTTGAGAAAGACAGGATTTGTAGCGCATGCCAGGCGGGAAAGCAAGTTGGAGTCCATCATCCACACAAGAACATCATGACGACCGACAGGCCGCTTGAGCTACTCCACATGGATCTATTCGGCCCGATTGCTTACATAAGCATCGGCGGGAGTAAGTATTGTCTTGTAATAGTGGATGATTATTCTCGCTTCACTTGGGTATTCTTTTTGCAGGAAAAATCTCAAACCCAAGAGACCTTAAAGGGATTCTTGAGACGGGCTCAAAATGAGTTCGGCTTGAGGATCAAGAAAATTAGAAGCGACAACGGGACGGAGTTCAAGAACTCTCAAATTGAAGGCTTCCTTGAGGAGGAGGGCATCAAGCATGAGTTCTCTTCTCCCTACACACCTCAACAAAATGGTGTAGTGGAGAGGAAGAATCGAACTCTTTTGGACATGGCAAGAACCATGCTTGATGAGTACAAGACACCGGACCGGTTTTGGGCCGAAGCGGTCAACACCGCCTGCTACGCCATCAATCGGTTATATCTTCACCGAATCCTCAAGAAGACATCCTATGAACTCCTAACCGGTAAAAAGCCCAACATTTCATACTTTAGAGTTTTTGGTAGCAAATGCTTTATTCTTGTTAAAAGAGGTAGAAAATCTAAATTTGCTCCTAAAACTGTAGAAGGCTTTTTACTTGGTTATGACTCAAACACAAGGGCATATAGGGTCTTTAACAAGTCCACTGGACTAGTTGAAGTCTCATGTGACGTTGTGTTTGATGAAACTAACGGCTCTCAAGTAGAGCAAGTTGATCTTGATGAGATAGGTAATGAAGAGGCTCCATGCATCGCGCTAAGGAACATGTCCATTGGGGATGTGTGTCCTAAGGAATCCGAAGAGCCTCCAAATGCACAAGATCAACCATCCTCCTCCATGCAAGCATCCCCACCAACTCAAAATGAGGATGAGGCTCAAGTTGATGAAGGGCAAAATCAAGAAGATGAGCCACCTCAAGATAATGGCAATGATCAAGGGGGAGATGAAAATAATCAAGAAAAGGAGGATGAGGAAGAACCAAGACCGCCACACCCAAGAGTCCACCAAGCAATCCAACGAGATCACCCCGTCGACACTATCCTCGGATACATTCATAAGGGGGTAACCACTAGATCTCGAGTTGCTCATTTTTGTGAACATTACTCTTTTGTTTCCTCTATTGAGCCACACAAGGTAGAGGAAGCACTTCAAGATTCGGATTGGGTGGTGGCGATGCAAGAGGAGCTCAACAACTTCACTAGAAATGAGGTATGGCATTTAGTTCCACGTCCTAACCAAAATGTTGTAGGAACCAAATGGGTCTTCCGCAACAAGCAAGATGAGCATGGTGTGGTGACAAGGAACAAAGCTCGACTTGTGGCCAAGGGATACTCCCAAGTCGAAGGTTTGGATTTCGGTGAAACCTATGCACCCGTAGCTAGGCTTGAGTCAATTCGCATATTATTGGCCTATGCTACTTACCATGGCTTTAAGCTTTATCAAATGGACGTGAAAAGTGCCTTCCTCAATGGACCAATCAAGGAAGAGGTCTATGTTGAGCAACCTCCCGGCTTTGAAGACAGTGAGTATCCTAACCATGTTTATAGGCTCTCTAAGGCGCTTTATGGGCTCAAACAAGCCCCAAGAGCATGGTATGAATGCCTAAGAGATTTCCTTATTGCTAATGGCTTCAAAGTCGGCAAGGCCGATCCTACACTCTTTACTAAAACTCTTGAAAATGACTTGTTTGTATGCCAAATTTATGTTGATGATATTATATTTGGGTCTACTAACGAGTCTACATGTGAAGAGTTTAGTAGGATCATGACACAGAAATTCGAGATGTCGATGATGGGGGAGTTGAAGTATTTTCTAGGATTCCAAGTCAAGCAACTCCAAGAGGGCACCTTCATCAGCCAAACGAAGTACACTCAAGACATTCTAACCAAGTTTGGGATGAAGGATGCCAAACCCATCAAGACACCCATGGGAACTAATGGGCATCTCGACCTCGACACGGGAGGTAAGTCCGTGGATCAAAAGGTATACCGGTCGATGATTGGTTCATTGCTCTATTTATGTGCATCTCGACCGGACATTATGCTTTCCGTTTGCATGTGTGCAAGATTTCAATCCGACCCTAAGGAATCCCACCTTACGGCCGTAAAACGAATCTTGAGATATTTGGCTTATACACCTAAGTTTGGGCTTTGGTACCCTCGGGGATCCACGTTTGATTTGATTGGTTATTCGGATGCCGATTGGGCGGGGTGTAAAATCAATAGGAAGAGCACATCGGGGACTTGCCAGTTCTTGGGAAGATCCTTGGTGTCTTGGGCTTCAAAGAAGCAAAATTCGGTCGCTCTTTCCACCGCCGAAGCCGAGTACATTGCCGCAGGTCATTGTTGCGCGCAATTGCTTTGGATGAGGCAAACCCTGCGGGACTACGGTTACAAATTAACCAAAGTCCCTTTGCTATGTGATAATGAGAGTGCAATCAAAATGGCCGACAATCCCGTCGAGCATAGCCGCACTAAGCACATAGCCATTCGGTATCATTTTCTTAGGGATCACCAACAAAAGGGGGATATCGAGATTTCTTACATTAATACTACAGATCAATTAGCCGATATCTTTACCAAGCCACTTGATGAACAATCTTTTACCAGACTTAGGCATAAGCTCAATATTCTTGATTCTAGAAATTTCTTTTGCTAGCTTGCACACATAGCTCATTTGAATACCTTTGATCATATCTCTTTTATATGCTATGACTAATGTGTTTTCAAGTCTATTTCAAACCAAGTCATAGGTATATTGAAAGGGAATTGGAGTCTCCGGCGAAGACAAGGCTTCCACTATACTCTACTACTCATCCTTCGCCATCACTCCAAGCATCTCTCTACTCTTTGGGGGAGAAATGAGCATCAAAGAAAAGGACTTCGTCTTTGGTATAATCTTAACTCATTTACTTATGACCAAAGGGGAAGAAATTACTTCGAGGGCTCTAATGATTCCGTTTTTGGCGATTCATGCCAAAAAGGGGGAGAAATGAGCCCAAAGCAAAAGGACCGCACCACCACCACCAGATTCAAAAACTTAGTGCTTTACAAAAGTATTTATCATTTGGTATCCTATTGTGTTCAAAAGGGGGAGAAAGTAGTATTTCAAAAATGGTATATCAAAACCCTCTTGAACACTAAGAGGTGGATCTTTTTTTAGGGGGAGTTTTTGTTTAGTCAAAGGAAAAGCATTTGAAACAGGGGGAGAAAATTTCAAATCTTGAAAATGCTTTGCAAACTCTTATTCATTTACCTTTGACTTCTTGCAAAAGATCTTTAAAATAAATTTACAAAAATTTTGCAAAAACAAAACATGTGGTGCAAACGTGGTCCAAAATACTAAATAGAAAGGAACATTCCATGCATATCTTGTAAGTAGTTATATTGGCTAGATTCCAAGCAACCCTTACACTTACATTATGCAAACTAGTTCAATTATGCACTTCTATATTTGCTTTGGTTTGTGTTGGCATCAATCACCAAAAAGGGGGAGATTGAAAGGGAATTAGGCTTACACCTAAGTCCTAAATAATTTTGGTGATTGAATTGCCCAACACAAATCTTTGGACTAACTAGTTTGCCCAAGTGTATAGATTATACAGGTGTAAAAGGTTCACACTCAGCCAATAAAAAGACCAAGTTTTGGATTCAATAAAGGAGCAAAGGGGCAACCGAAGGCACCCCTGGTCTGGCGCACCGGACTGTCCGGTGTGCCACCGGACAGTGAACAGTACCTGTCCGGTGCACCAGGGGACTCAGACTCAAACTCTTCACCCTCGGGATTTCTCGGAAGCCGGCGCGCTATAATTCACCGGACTGTCCGGTGTGCACCGGACATGTCCGGTGCTCCAAGGAAGCGCGGTCTCCGGAACTCACCAGCCTCGGGTTCGCGTGGCAGCCGCTCCGCTAAAATTCACCGGACTGTCCGGTGTGCACCGGACTGTCCGGTGAACCAGCGGAGCAACGGCTCTTTTCGGCGCCAACGGCTCTCTGCGGTGCATTTAATGCGCGCGCAGCGCGCGCAGACGTCAGACATGCCCATACCGGTGCACCGGACATCAAACAGTACATGTCCGGTGTGCACCGGACACCCAAGGGGGCCCAGAAGTCAGAAGCTCCAACGGTCAGAATCCAACGGCAGTGATGACGTGGCAGGGGCACCGGACTGTCCGGTGTGCACCGGACTGTCCGGTGCGCCATCGAGCAGACGCCTCCAGCCAACGGTCAAGTTTGGTGGTTGGGGCTATAAATACCCCAACCACCCCACCATTCATTGTATCCAAGTTTTCCACTTCTCAACTACTACAAGAGCTCTAGCGTTCAATTCTAGACACACTAAAGAGATCAAATCCTCTCCAATTCCACACAAAGCCCTAGTGACTAGTGAGAGTGATTTCCCGTGTTCATTTGAGCTCTTGCGCTTGGATTGCTTCTTTTCTTTCTCACTTGTTCTCGAGATCACAACTCCATTGTAATCAAGGCAAGAGGCACCAATTGTGTGGTGGCCCTTGCGGGGAAGTTTTGTTCCCGGCTTTGATTTGAGAAGAGAAGCTCACTCGGTCCGAGGGACCGTTTGAGAGAGGGAAGGGTTGAAAGAGACCCGGCCTTTGTGGCCTCCTCAACGGGGAGTAGGTTTGCAAGAACCGAACCTCGGTAAAACAAATCTCCGTGTCTCACTTGCTCATTCGCTTGAGATTTGCTTTGCGCCCTCTCACGCGGACTCGTTTCTTTATTACTAACGCTAACCCCGGCTTGTAGTTGTGTTTATATTTGTAAATTTCAGTTTCGCCCTATTCACCCCCCCTCTAGGCGACTATCAGTACCAACATATTTTTGAAAAATTTGGTGGACACAACGTAGATAATCTCCATGTAATGAAACAATGGAGTAGATCTCCCAGTAGTGGGCAAAACTTTTGCTGCCTGAAAGCATGGTCTCTGGGCTGATATATTCAAGGAACATACCGCAGACAATGCTTAGGACTCCACTACCCTGTGCTTGACCAAATTTTCAAAAAACAAAATGGTAATCACCATAAAGGTGAATAACCAAACATCAAGTCTCCTACATATCTACTTGGGATAACACATAGGTAATCATCATCCTCATATGATGTAGACCTCTTACTGATGAGCAAATAACATTTTGCTGTCTAAAAGCTTGGTCTCAGGGCAAATAAATTCCAAGAACTTATTGCAGCCAAAGCCTAGATCTCCCTCATGTGTTGAATAATCCCAAGTCAAATATATGTATCATATTTTGCAAGAATTCACCATTTAATTAAGTAGAACTTAATTAAAAGAATTCTTTGAGTTGACAGCATGACCACAACGTCCAGCCTGGCTCCATAGCCCGCGACGCCTGTGTGGTCCGTGATCTTTTTGGGTTAGCACGTATAGGTAATCATCTCAAAAGATGTAGACCTCATAGTGATAGGCATTTCAAATGCGGCCTAAAGCACGGTCTCTGGGCTACTAAACTCTATAAAGAATTTAGCGCAGCCAGTGCTTAGGACTCCATCACCCTATGTTTTTCCCAAAAAATGCAAGATTATTTTGCATAAGGACCATTAGTTTCGACTTAATTATGTGCTATGTTTTCCATGCAAACATAAAGAATGCAAAAACAAAATCAAGTCGAAAAATTGTGAATTATAAATGTAAATAGAAAATATAATTCACTAATAAGTCTGTAATTTCCATAATAAAATGGACAAATATGTACAATTACATATATCTTTAGCAATCTAAATAATGAATCTAGATGCTTAAGATATATTTGAACTGAAATTAACTTATACTTAAATTTAAAATTTAAAAATGGTAAAATAGACTATTCTGGACCCTGGAAAACAGCCCAAGCTGTCAGGCGGACCAGACAGCGGCCTGGCGGCCTGCACGCCGGCCCAGCCTGGCTGGCCGGCCCAGGAGGCCCAACAAGGATCCAAAACGCCTATTATGAGGGGCGGCTAGGGTTTCAAACCCTAACCGCCCATAGCTCCAGCAGTAGCCGCCACCAGGGAGTCGCCGCCCCGTCTGAGGCCGGACTGCGCCTTGGCTGGGGCTGGTAGCCGCGACCAGGCAAGGGGCGACCGCGCCCTCGCCGGGATCCAGGCGCTCGCCATGCATCGCGGTCCGCGACCGCCTTGGAGAGCCACCACGGCCTCCGCCGGGCCGCCGCAGTCTGCTCCATCCGGCGCCAAGAGCAGCAGCGTCTGGGCGTCCTCGTCATGCGCGCCGGTGTCAGCCAACCCCGCACCAGGAGGCGGCCACGCCGAACTCCGCGAGGGGCCGGCCGCGCCCGACGTTGCCGGATCCGCACCGGCGGTCGGCGTGGCAGGGACGTGCCCGCTTGCGTAGAGAAGCAGAGCACCCGTTCAGGCGCCCACCCGTTGACGGCCGAGCGTCCGTGCCCACGCTGGCAACTGGCCGCGTCCGAGCCGGGGGACGGCCGCAGCGTGCCCGCGCCGGGGCGCTCGGCGGCCGGGGCTTGCCCGCACTGGGGCTCAACCGCGCGTAACCGAGGCTGTCCCTCGCCGTGGTCGGTTCTTGCCGGACCGCGCCTGGTCGCGAGCGGCCAAGGGCTCGCAACGACCGTGCCGTGTTCATTGGACTGACCGGGGTCGTGCCTCACCCGCGCCGAAGTGCACCTGGGCACATGCGGCCAAGGGCTCGCAGCGGCCAGTGCCTTGGCCGGTGGGTTGGCCGCATGGATCCGTGTGGGGAGCCTGCATGGTCCTCCCTGTGCATGAGCCGCATGGTCCTGTGTAGGCAGGCAGACGCACTGCGCATGGCCGAGGTGCGCTGCTGAAAGGGAATTAGGCTTACATCTAGTTCCTAAATATTTTTGGTGGTTGAATTGCCCAACACAAATAATTGGACTAACTAGTTTGCTCTAGTGTATAAGTTTTACAAGTGTAAAAGGTTCACACTCAGCCAATAAAATGACCAAGTATTGGATTCAACAAAGGAGAAAAGGGACAATCGAAGGCACCTCTGGTCTGGGGCACCGGACTGTCCGGTGTACACCGGACAGTGTCCGGTGCACCACCGGACAGTGTCCGGTGCACCAGAGGACTCCAACTCAAACTTGCCACCTTCGGGAATTTCTGGAGGCACTCCGCTATAATTCACCGGACTGTCCGGTGTACACCGGACAGTGTCTGGTGCTCCAAGAAAGAGCGGCCTCCGGAACTCGCCTGCCTCGGGAAAACGCAGCGGCTGTGAAAGGGAATTAGGCTTACACCTATTTCCTAATTGATTTTGGTGGTTGAATTGCCCAACACAAATAATTGGACTAACTAGTCTGCTCTAGATTATATTCTACAGGTGCCAAAGGTTCATCTACAACTGTACTAAATCGACTGTCCGGAATACCGTAGATTATTCCGGACAGGAGAAGCTTTTTGGAAAAACAGGCCAAGCGCGGACCGTCCGAGCCCCTGCGGCGGACCGTCCGCGACACCAGGATAACCTTCGGACAAAACCAATGCAAAAATACAAGTCTCCACTATGGACTGTCCGGAGGAAAAGCAAGGACCGTCCGAGCCCTCGCGCGGACCGTCCGGCCTCAGGCGTGGACCGTCCGGTAGGTGAGAAACCGAAAAACTCGAAGGTGACGGGTTCGGAAAAATGAATTATAGCGGCCGCGCGGACCGTCCGGGGTGCACGACCGGACCGTCCGCGACTGGCTTTATCTGACATCTGACGACGCATTAAATGCAATATAGCCGTTACTGCTGACCGTTGCGTTTTCAGCCGTTGATCTACAGGGGCGGACCGTCCGGACCAGGCGGGCGGACCGTCCGCGCTCAGCAGAATGGAGCAACGGCTAGGAAGTGGTTGGTGGCTATAAATACAACCCCAACCACCTCCATTCACTTCACCCAAGCATTCCAACCTTCAACATTCAATACAAGAGCTAGCAATCCATTCCAAGACACATTCAAAGCCTCCAATCTCTCCAAGTTCCAAAATCGAGACAAGTGATCATTAGTGATTAGTGACTTGAGAGAGAGAAGGATCCGTGTGTTATTTGCCACTCTTGTCGCTTGGCTTTTGCAATCGTGCTTTCTTTCATTCTTTCTTGCGAACAACTCAATTGTAACCAAGGCAAGAGACACCAATTGTGTGGTGGTCCTTGCGGGGAAGTTTGTTCCCGTTTGATTGAGAAGGAGAAGCTCACTCGGTCCGAGGGACCGTTTGAGAGAGGGAAAGGGTTGAAAAAGACCCGCCCTTTGTGGCCTCCTCAACGGGGAGTAGGTTTGTGAGAACCGAACCTCGGTAAAACAAATCCGCGTGTCACACTCTTTATTTGATTGCGATTTGTTTTGCATCCTCTCTCGCGGACTCGTTTATATTTCTAACACTAACCCGGCTTGTAGTTGTGATTATTTTTAAGAATTTCAGTTTCGCCCTATTCACCCCCCCTCTAGGCGACTATCAATTGGTATTAGAGCCCGATGCTTCATTAGAGCCTAACCGCTCGAAGTGATGTCGGGAGATCACACCAAGAGGGAGATGGAGACCGGCGACAAGCCCACTACGAGCCAAGGGAGCACTTCATCGGAAGAGTCCCGCACCAAGAGGAAGGAGAAGAAGAAGGACTCCTCCAAACGGAAGGAGAAAAGATCTTCTTCCTCACACCACAAAGAGAAGAAGGAAAAATCTTCTTCCCACAAGTCGCATCGGAAAGATGACAAGCACAAGAGGATGAGGAAGGTGGTCTACTACGAGACCGACACTTCATCAACATCGACCTCCGACTCCGATGCGCCGTCCGTAACTTCTAAGCGCCAAGAGCGCAAGAAGTTTAGTAAGATCCCCTTACACTATCCTCGTACATCTAGACATACTCCATTACTTTCCGTTCCATTAGGCAAACCGCCAACTTTTGATGGCGAAGATTATGCTAGGTGGAGTGATTTAATGAAATTTCATCTAACCTCACTCCACAAAAGTATATGGAATGTTGTTGAGTTTGGAGCACAGGTACCATCCTTAGGGGATGAAAACTATGATGAGGATGAAGTAGCCCAAATCGAGCACTTCAACTCCCAAGCCACGACCATACTCCTCGCCTCTCTAAGTAGAGAAGAATATAACAAGGTGCAAGGGTTGAAGAATGCGAAGGAGATTTGAGATCTACTCAAGACCGCACACGAGGGTGATGAACTCACCAAGATCACCAAGCGGGAAACGATCGAGGGGGAGCTCGGTCGCTTCCGTCTTCGCCAAGGGGAGGAGCCACAAGATATGTACAACCGACTCAAGACCTTGGTGAACCAAGTGCGCAACCTCGGGAGCAAGAAATGGGATGACCACGAGGTGGTTAAGGTTATTCTTAGATCACTCATCTTCCTTAACCCCACTCAAGTTCAATTAATTCGTGGTAATCCTAGATACACACTAATGACTCCCGAGGAAGTTATCGGGAATTTTGTGAGCTTTGAATGTATGATCAAGGGCTCAAAGAAGATCAACGAGCTTGATGATCCCTCCACATCCGAAGCACAACTGGTGGCTTTCAAGGCGACGGAGGAGAAGAAGGAGGAGTCTACACCAAGTAGACAACCAATCGACGCTTCAAAACTCGACAACGAGGAGATGGCTTTAATCATCAAAAGCTTTCGCCAAATCCTCAAGCAACGGAAGGGGAAGGAATACAAATCCCGTTTCAAGAAGGTTTGCTACAAGTGTGGTAAGCTCAGTCACTTTATTGCTAAATGTTCATTATCAAGTGACAGTGACAGGGATAACGACAAGAAGGGCAAGAGGAGAGAAAAGAAGAGGTACCACAAGAAGAGGGGTGGCGATGCCCACGTATGCCGCGAGTGGGACTCCGACGAGAGCTCCACCGACTCCTCCGACGACGAGGACACCGCCAACATCGCCGTCACCAAGGGACTCCTCTTCCCCAACGTCGGCCACAAGTGCCTCATGGCAAAGGACGGCAAAAAGAAGAAGGTTAAATCTAAATCCTCCACTAGATATGAGTCCTCTAGTGATGATAATGCTAGTGATGAGGAAGATAATTTGCGTACCCTTTTTGCAAATCTTAACATGGAACAAAAGGAAAATTAAATGAATTAATTAGTGCTATTCATGAAAAGGATGACCTTTTGGATTCTCAAGAGGACTTCCTACTTAAGGAAAATAAGAAACATGTTAAGGTTAAAAATGCTTATGCTCTAGAAATTGAGAAATGTGAAAAACTATCTAGTGAGCTAAGCACTTGCCATGAGACAATAGACAACCTTAGAAATGAAAATGCTAATTTGTTAGCTAAGGTTGATTCTCATGTTTGCAATGTTTCAATTACCAATTCTAGAAATAATGATGATGATTTACTTGCTAGGATTGAAGAATTGAACATTTCTCTTGCTAGCCTTAGGATTGAAAATGAAAAATTGCTTGCTAAGGCTAAAGATTTTGATGTTTGCAATGCTACTATTTCCGACCTTAGAACTAAGAATGACATGTTACATGCTAAGGTTGTAGAATTAAAATCTTGCAAACCCGCTACATCTATCGTTGAGCATGTATCTATTTGTACTAGATGTAGAGATGTTGATATTAATGCTATTCATGATCACATGTCTTTAATTAAACAACAAAATGATCATATAGCAAAATTAGATGCTAAAATTGCCGAGCATAACTTAGAAAATGAAAATTTTAAATTTCCTAGAAGTATGCTCTATAATGGGAGACGCCCTGGCATCAAGGATGGCATTGGCTTCCAAAAGGGAGACAATGTCAAACTTAATGCCCCTCCTAAAAGATTGTCTAACTTTGTTAAGGGCAAGGCTCCCATGCCTCAGGATAACGAGGGTTACATTTTATACCCTGTCGGTTATCCCGAGTACAAAATTAGGAAAATTCATTCTAGGAAGTCTCACTCTGGCCCTAACCATGCTTTTATGTATAAGGGTGAGACATCTAGCTCTAGGCAACCAACTCGTGCTAAGTTGCCTAAGAAGAAAACTCCTAGTGCATCAAATGAACATAGCATTTCGTTTAAAACTTTTGATGCATCTTATGTGTTGACTAACAAATCCGGCAAAGTAGTTGCCAAATATGTTGGGGGCAAACACAAGGGGTCAAAGACTTGTGTTTGGGTACCCAAAGTTCTTGAATCTAATGCCAAAGGACCCAAAACCATTTGGGTACCTAAAGTCAAGAACTAAACTTGTTTTGTAGGTTTATGCATCCGAGGGCTCAAGTTGGATCATCGACAGCGGGTGCACAAACCACATGACAGGGGAGAAGAAAATGTTCTCCTCCTACGAGAAAAACCAAGATCCCCAACGAGCTATCACATTCGGGGATGGAAATCAAGGTTTGGTCAAAGGTCTTGGTAAAATAGCTATATCTCCTGGCCATTCTATTTCCAATGTTTTTCTTGTAGATTCATTAGATTACAATTTGCTTTCTGTATCTCAATTATGCAAAATGGGCTACAACTGTCTCTTTACTAATGTAGGTGTCACTGTCTTTAGAAGAAGTGATGATTCAATAGCATTTAAGGGTGTGTTAGAGGGTCAGCTATACTTAGTAGATTTTGATAGAGCTGAACTCGACACATGCTTAATTGCTAAGACTAACATGGGTTGGCTCTGGCACCGCCTACTAGCCCATGTTGGGATGAAGAATCTTCATAAGCTTCTAAAGGGAGAGCACATTTTAGGACTAACAAATGTTCATTTTGAGAAAGACAGGATTTGTAGCGCATGCCAAGCAGGAAAGCAAGTTGGTGCCCATCATCCACACAAGAACATCATGACGACCGACAGGCCGCTTGAGTTACTCCACATGGATCTATTCGGCCCGATTGCGTACATAAGCATCGGCGGGAGTAAGTATTGTCTTGTAATAGTGGATGATTATTCTCGCTTCACTTGGGTATTCTTTTTGCAGGAAAAAACTCAAACCCAAGAGACCTTAAAGGGATTCTTGAGACGGGCTCAAAATGAGTTCGGCTTAAGGATCAAGAAAATCAGAAACGACAACGGGACGGAGTTCAAGAACTCTCGAATCGAAGGCTTCCTTGAGGAAGAGGGCATCAAGCATGAGTTCTCTTCTCCCTACACGCCACAACAAAATGGTGTAGTGGAGAGGGAAAATCGAACTCTATTGGACATGGCAAGGACCATGCTTGATGAGTACAAGACTTCGGATCGGTTTTGGGCCAAGGCGGTCAACACCGCCTGCTACGCCATCAACCGGTTATATCTTCACCAAATCCTCAAGAAGACATCCTATGAACTCCTAACCGGTAAAAAGTCCAATATTTCATATTTTAGAGTCTTTGGTAGCAAATGTTTTATTCTTGTTAAAAGAGGTAGAAAATCTAAATTTGCTCCTAAGACTGTAGAAGGTTTTTTACTAGGATATGATTCAAACACAAGGGCATATAGAGTCTTTAACAAATCCACTGGACAAGTTGAAGTTTCTTGTGACGTTGTGTTTGATGAGACTAATGGCTCTCAAGTAGAGCAAGTTGATCTTGATGAGATAGGTAATGAAGAGGCTCCATGCATCGCGCTAAGGAACATGTCCATTGGGGATGTGTGTCCTAAGGAATCCGAAGAGCCTCCAAATGCACAAGATCAACCATTCTCCTCCACGCAAGCATCTCCACCGACTCAAAATGAGGATGAAGCTCAAGATGATGAAATAAAAGATCAAGCAAATGAGCCACCTCAAGATGACGGCAATGATCAAGGGGGAGATGCAAATGATCAAGACAAGGAGGATGAAGAACAAAGGCCGCCACACCCAAGAGTCCACCAAGCAATCCAACGAGATCACCCCGTTGACACCATCCTCGGCGATATTCATAAGGGGGTAACTACTAGATCTCGTGTTGCTCGTTTCTGTGGACATTATTCCTTTGTTTCCTCTATTGAGCCACACAGGATAGAGGAAACACTACAAGATTCGGATTGGGTGGTGGCGATGCAAGAGGAGCTCAACAACTTCACTAGGAATGAGGTATGGCATTTAGTTCCACGTCCTAACCAAAATGTTGTAGGAACCAAATGGGTGTTCCGCAACAAGCAAGATGAGCATGGTGTGGTGACAAGGAACAAAGCTCGACTTGTGGCCAAAGGACACTCTCAAGTCGAAGGTTTGGATTTCGGTGAAACCTATACACCCGTAGCCAGGCTTGAGTCAATTCGTATATTATTGGCCTATGCTACTTACCATGGCTTCAAGCTTTACCAAATGGACGTGAAGAGTGCCTTCCTCAATGGACCAATCAAGGAAGAGGTCTATGTTGAGCAACCTCCCGGCTTTGAAGATAGTGAGTACCCTAACCATGTCTATAAACTCTCTAAGGCGCTTTATGGGCTCAAGCAAGCCCCAAGAGCATGGTATGAATGCCTTAGAGATTTCTTTATCGCTAATGGCTTCAAAGTCGGAAAGGCCGATCCTACTTTATTCACTAAAACTCTTGAAAATGACTTGTTTGTATGCCAAATTTATGTTGATGATATTATATTTGGGTCTACTAACGAGTCTACATGTGAAGAATTTAGTAGGATCATGACACAAAAGTTCGAGATGTCTATGATGGGGGAGTTGAAGTATTTCTTAGGATTTCAAGTGAAGCAACTCCAAGAAGGCACCTTCTTAAGCCAAACAAAGTACACTCAAGATATTCTAAGCAAGTTTGGAATGAAGGATGCCAAACCCATCAAGACACCCATGGGAACAAATGGGCATCTCGACCTCGACACGGGAGGTAAGTCCGTGGATCAAAAGGTATACCGGTCGATGATAGGATCATTACTCTATTTATGTGCATCTCGACCGGACATTATGCTTTCCGTTTGCATGTGTGCAAGATTCCAATCCGACCCTAAGGAATCTCACCTTACGGCCGTAAAACGAATCTTGAGATATTTGGCTTATACTCCTAAGTTTTGGCTTTGGTACCCTCGGGGATCCACATTTGATTTAATTGGTTATTCGGATGCCGATTGGGCGGGGTGTAAAATCAATAGGAAGAGCACATCGGGGACTTGCCAGTTCTTGGGAAGATCCTTGGTGTCTTGGGCTTCAAAGAAGCAAAATTCGGTTGCTCTTTCCACCGCCGAAGCCGAGTACATTGCCGCAGGCCATTGTTGCGCGCAATTGCTTTGGATGAGGCAAACCCTGCGGGACTACAGTTACAAATTAACCAAATTCCCTTTGCTATGTGATAATGAGAGTGCAATCAAGATGGCGGATAATCCCGTCGAGCATAGCCGCACTAAACACATAGCCATTCGGTATCACTTCTTAAGGGATCACCAACAAAAGGGAGATATCGAGATTTCATATATTAACACTAAAGATCAATTAGCCGATATCTTTACCAAACCTCTTGATGAACAAACTTTCAACAAACTTAGGCATGAGCTAAATATTCTTGATTCTAGGAACTTCTTTTGTTGATTTGCACACATAGCTCAGTTATATACCTTTGATCATGTCTCTTTCACATGCTATGACTAATGTGTTTTCAAGTCTATTTCAAACCAAGTCATAGGTATGTTGAAAGGGAATTGGAGTCTTCGGCGAAGACAAAGGCTTCCACTCCGTAACTCATCCTTCGCCATCACTCTGAGCAACACTCCGTCTTTGGTATAATATTCACTCATTTATTTATGACCAAAGGGGGAGAGAGTAATGTCAAGGGCTCTAATGACTCCGTTTTTGGCGATTCATGCCAAAGGGGGAGAGAGTATTAGCCCAAAGCAAAAGGACCACACCACCACCTCATTCTTATTTTTAAAATGATTTTCAATTAGGAATTTCAAATTAGTATCCTATTATGTTCCAAAGGGGGAGAAAGTAGCATTTCAAAATTGATATCTCAAAACCCTCTTGAACACTAAGAGGAGGATTTCACTTAGGGGGAGTTTTGTTTACGTCAAAGGAAAAACATTTGAAACAGGGGGAGAATTTCAAATCTTGAAAATGCTTCTCGAAATCTTATTCATTTACCTTTAACTATTTGCAAAAGGACTTTGAAAAGGATTTACAAAAGAATTTGCAAAAACAAAACATGTGGTGCAAACGTGGTCCAAAATGTTAAGAATGAAAGTAACAATCCATGCATAATTTATAAGTATTTATATTGGCTCAATTCTAAGTAACCTTTTGCACTTACAATTATGCAAACTAGTTCAATTATGCACTTTTATATTTGCTTTGGTTTGTGTTGGCATCAATCACCAAAAAGGGGGAGATTGAAAGGGAATTAGGCTTACACCTATTTCCTAATTGATTTTGGTGGTTGAATTGCCCAACACAAATAATTGGACTAACTAGTCGGCTCTAGATTATATTCTACAGGTGCCAAAGGTTCATCTACAACTGTACTAAATCGACTGTCCGGAATACCGTAGATTATTCCGGACAGGAGAAGCTTTTTGGAAGAACAGGCCAAGCGCGGACCGTCCGGGCCCCTGCGGCGGACCGTCCGCGACACCAGGATAACCTTCGGACAGAACCAATGCAAAAATACAAGTCTCCACTATGGACTGTCCGAAGGAAAAGCAAGGATCGTCCGAGCCCTCGCGCGGACCGTCCGGCCTCAGGCGCGGACCATCCGGTAGGTGAGAAACCGAAAAACCCGAAGGTGACGGGTTCGGAAAAATGAATTATAGCGGTCGCGCGGACCGTCCGGGGTGCACGACCGGACCGTCCGCGACTGGCTTTATCTGACATCTGACGACACATTAAATGCAATATAACCGTTGATATAGCCGTTACTGCTGACCGTTGCGTTTTCAGCCGTTGATCTACAGGGGCGGACCGTCCGGACCAGGCGGGTGGACCGTCCGGACCAGGCGGGCGGACCGTCCGCGCTCAGCAGAATGGAGTAACGGCTAGGAAGTGGTTGGTGGCTATAAATACAACCCCAACCACCTTCATTCACTTCACCCAAGCATTCCAACCTTTAACATTCAATACAAGAGCTAGCAATCCATTCCAAGACACATTCAAAGCCTCCAATCTCTCCAAGTTCCAAAATTGAGACAAGTGATCATTAGTGATTAGTGACTTGAGAGAGAGAAGGATCCGTGTGTTATTTGCCGCTCTTGTCGCTTGGCTTTTGCAATCGTGCTTTCTTTCATTCTTTCTTGCGAACAACTCAATTGTAACCAAGGCAAGAGACACCAATTGTGTGGTGGTCCTTGCGGGGAAGTTTGTTCCCGTTTGATTGAGAAGGAGAAACTCACTCGGTCCGAGGGACCGTTTGAGAGAGGGAAAGGGTTGAAAAAGACCCGGCCTTTGTGGCCTCCTCAACGGGGAGTAGGTTTGCGAGAACCGAACCTCGGTAAAACAAATCCGCGTGTCACACTCTTTATTTGATTGCGATTTGTTTTGCACCCTCTCTCGCGGACTCGTTTATATTTCTAACACTAACCCGACTTGTAGTTGTGATTATTTTTAAGAATTTCAGTTTCGCCCTATTCACCCCCTCTAGGCGACTATCAGGCTGCTCCGCTATAATTCACCGGACATGTCCGGTGTACACCGGACTGTCCGGTGAACCAGCAGAGCAACGGCTACTTCGCGCCAACGGTCACTGCAGGCTCATTCAATGCGCGCCAGAAGCGCGCAGAAGTCAGGCACGCCCATACTGGCGCACCGGACATTGAACAGTACATGTCCGGTGTGCACCGGACATCCAGGCGGGCCCAGAAGACAGAAGCTCCAACGGTCGGAATCCAACGGCATTGGTGACGTGGCCGGCGCACCGGACATGTCCGGTGTGCACCGGACTGTCCGGTGCACCATACGACAGACAGCCTCCACCAACGGTCATGTTTGGTGGTTGGGGCTATAAATACCTCAACCACCCCACCATCCATGGTATCCAAGTTTTCCAGCTTCCAACCACTATACAAGAGCTAGCATTCATTACAAAGCACACCAAAAGGGGTCAAATCCTCTCCCAACTCCACACAAAGCATTAGTGACTAGAGAGAGTGATTTGTAGTGTTCATTTGAGCTCTTGCGCTTGGATCGCTTCTTTTCTTTGACATTCTTTCTTGTGATCAAACACTCACTTGTAATCAAGGCAAGAGACACCAATTGTGTGGTGGTCCTTGCGGGAAGTTTGATTCCCAAGTGATTTGAGAAGAGAAGCTCACTCGGTCCGAGGGACCGTTTGAGAGAGGGAAGGGTTGAAAGAGACCCGGCCTTTGTGGCCTCCTCAACGGAGAGTAGGTTTGCGAGAACCGAACCTCGATAAAACAAATCCGTGTGTCACACTCTTCATTTGCTTGCGATTTGTTTTGCACCCTCTCTCTCGCGGACTCGTTTCTATTTCTAACGCTAACCCGGCTTTTAGTTGTGTTTATATTTGTAAATTTCAGCTTCGCCCTATTCACCCCCCCCTCTAGGCGACTATCAATTGGTATCGGAGCCTGGTGCTTCATTAGAGCCTAACCGCTCGAAGTGATGTCGGGAGATCACACCAAGAGGGAGATGGAGACCGGCGACAAGCCCACTACGAGCCAAGGGAGCACTTCATCGGAAGAGTCCCGCACCAAGAGTAGGAGAAGAAGAAGGACTCCTCCAAACGGAAGGAGAAAAGATCTTCTTCCTCACACCACAAAGAGAAGAAGGAAAGATATTCTTCCCACAAGTCGCCTCGGAAAGGCGACAAGCACAAGAGGATGAGGAAAGTGGTCTACTACGAGACCGACACTTCATCAACATCGACCTCCGACTCCGATGCGCCGTCCGTAACTTCTAAGCGCTAAGAGCGCAAGAAGTTTAATAAGATCCCCTTACACTATCCTCGTACATCTAGACATACTCCATTACTTTCCGTTCCATTAGGCAAACCGCCAACTTTTGATGGCGAAGATTATGCTAGGTGGAGTGATTTAATGAAATTTCATCTAACCTCACTCCACAAAAGTATATGGAATGTTGTTGAGTTTGGAGCACTGAAAGGGAAATGTGCCCTTGGCCCATTTCTAAGTATTTTGGTGATTAAGTGTCAACACAAGTGCTTAGATGTGAACCAATGCCCATGAATGAACAAAGTGCAAATCAAGAGCAAAGGTATGTTTCTAAGTCTTAGTACATTGGTTTTGTGTACTAATATCTTGTCTAAGTGTTAGAAACAGGAAGAAGAAGAAAAGAAAAGAAGTGGAGAGTGGCTGTGTACAGCCAAAGGCTGCTTCGGGCTGGGGCACCGGACTGTCCGGTGTGCACCGGACAGTGTCCGGTGCGCCAGACCAGCGCGGAGCAAACCGGCCGCTCTCGGGTTTTTCTCCGGCGACTTCGGCTAAAATTCACCGGACTGTCCGGTGTGCACCGGACTGTCCGGTGAGCCAACGGTCGGCCGGGCCAACGGTCGGCCGCGCGATCGGCGCGCGACACGTGGCCGAGCCAACGGTCGGAAGGAGGCACCAGACTGTCCGGTGTGCACCGGACTGTCCGGTGCGCCAGATCTGCAACGGTCGACAACGGTCGGCTTCGCCATTTAAGGAAAGGAATCGGGCACCGGACACTGTCCGGTGTGCACCGGACTGTCCGGTGCGCCCGACGACAGAAGGCAAGGATAGCCTTCCAGATGTGTTCTCAACGGCTCCTAGCTGCCTTGGGGCTATAAAAGGGACCCCTAGGCGCATGGAGGAGAACACCCAAGCATTCCTTGAGCACTCTTGATCACTCACACATCAATCTTGCACACTTGTTCGATATTCTAGTGATTTGAGCTCCGTTCTAGTGTGCTAGTCTTTTGAGCTCAAGTCTGGGTCTTGTGTGTGCGTATTCGCTGTGATCTTTGTGTTGTGTGTGAGTTGCTAATCCCTCCTTTGCTCCGTGATTCTCTGTGAACATCTTTTGTAAGGGCGAGAGGCTCCAAGTTGTGGAGATTCCTCGCAAACGGGATTGAGAAAAGAAAAGCAAGAACACCGTGGTATTCAAGTTGATCATTGGATCACTTGAGAGGAGTTGAGTGCAACTCTCGTCCGTTGGGACGCCACAACGTGGAGTAGGCAAGTTTTTGTACTTGGCCGAACCACGGGATAACCACCGTGTCATCTCTGTGATTGATTTCTTGTGGTTATTGTGTTTTGACTCCTCTCTAGCCACTTGGCCATACTTGTGCTAACCCTTAACAAGTTTTTGTGGCTTAAGTTTTGAAGTTTTACAGGATCACCTATTCACCCCCCCCCCCTCTAGGTGCTCTCAATTGGTATCGGAGCCGTTCTCTTCAAAAAGGGACTAATCGCCCGAAGAGATGGATCCTAAGGGAAAGGGGATGGTGGTCGACAATGAGAAGGAGTCTATCTTCAACGAGCCGAAGAATGACAAGTCCACCGACTTGGGCTCAAGCCACAAGCACAAAGATGGGAAGAAGAAGAAGACAAGGCGCATCAAGGAGATCGTCTACTACGACAGCGACGAATCCTCTTCTTCCCAAAAGGACGACGACAACGACTACAGGAAGACGGTCAATTCGAACTTTTCATTTGATTATTCTCGTATTCCACATAGTTCGAATTCGCATTTGCTTTCCATTCCTCTCGGCAAACCTCCACACTTTGATGGGGAGGACTACGGATTTTGGAGTCACAAAATGCGTAGTCACTTATTCTCTCTTCATCCAAGCATATGGGAGGTTGTAGAGAATGGAATGAAATTTGATAGCTCGGATAGTCCTATGCTTATAAATGAACAAATCCATAGAAATGCACAAGCTACTACTGTTCTTTTAGCATCTTTGTGCAGGGAAGAATACAATAAGGTGAGCGGCTTGGACAATGCCAAGCAGATATGGGACACCCTCAAGATCTCTCACGAGGGCAACGACGTCACCATGCTCACCAAGATGGAGTTGGTAGAGGGCGAACTTGGAAGATTTGCGATGATAAGGGGCGAGGAGCCAACTCAAACATACAACCGGCTCAAGACCCTTATCAACAAAATAAGGAACTACGGAAGCACGTGATGGACGGACCACGACGTCGTCCGACTAATGCTAAGGTCCTTTACCATTCTTGATCCTCATTTGGTGAATAATATTCGTGAGAATCCCAGGTACACCAAAATGTCGCCCGAAGAAGTCTTGGGAAAATTCGTCAGCGGGCGAATGATGATCAAGGAGGCAAGGTACGTGGACGATGCCTTGAATGGACCGATCAACGAACCAAAACCTCTTGCTCTCAAAGCAACAAGAAGTAAGGAGGCGCTACCTAGCAAGGTGGCACAAATTGAGGCGGTCGGACTTAATGATGAAGAGATGGCTCTCATCATCAAACGCTTCAAGACGGTGCTAAAGGGTCACAAGGGGCAGCCAAGCAAGACCAAGATGAAGGGGAAGCGCTCATGCTTCAAGTGCGGTAAGATTGGTCATTTTATCGCTAACTGCCCCGATAATGATAGTGACCAGGAAAAGGGAAACAAGAGGGAAAAGAAGAAGCATTACAAGAAGGCAAAGGGCGAGGCGCATCTAGGCAAGGAGTGGGACTCGGATTGCTCCTCTTCCGACTCCGACAATGAAGGACTCGCCGCCACCGCCTTCAACAAATCAACCCTCTTCCCCAACGAGCGTCACACATGCCTTATGGCAAGGGAGAAGAAGGTTTATGCATCCGGGGGTTCAAGCTGGATTATCGACAGCGGATGCACAAACCATATGACGGGGGAGAAGAAAATGTTCACCTCCTACGTCAAGAATAAGGATTCCCAAGATTCAATTATATTCGGTGATGGGAATCAAGGCAAGGTAAAAGGTTTAGGTAAAATTGCAATTTCTAATGAGCACTCCATATCTAATGTGTTTTTAGTTGAGTCTCTTGGATATAATCTACTATCTGTGAGTCAATTATGCAATATGGGATATAACTGTCTATTTACAAATGTAGATGTGTCTGTCTTTAGAAGAAGTGATGGTTCACTAGCTTTTAAGGGTGTATTAGACGGCAAACTTTATTTAGTAGATTTTGCAAAAGAAGAGGCCGGTCTAGATGCATGCTTAATAGCTAAGACTAGCATGGGCTGGCTGTGGCATCGCCGCTTAGCACATGTGGGGATGAAGAACCTTCACAAGCTTCTAAAGGGAGAACACGTGATAGGTCTAACTAATGTTCAATTCGAAAAAGATAGACCTTGTGCAGCTTGTCAAGCAGGAAACAGGTGGGAGGCTCTCATCACACCAAAAATGTGATGACGACATCAAGACCCTTGGAGATGCTGCATATGGACCTTTTTGGACTCGTCGCCTATCTGAGCATAGGAGGAAGTAAGTATGGTTTAGTTATTGTTGATGACTTTTCCCGCTTCACTTGGGTGTTCTTTTTGCAGGAAAAGTCCGAAACCCAAGGGACTCTCAAACGCTTCCTCAGGAGAGCTCAAAATGAGTTTGAGCTCAAAGTGAAGAAGATAAGGAGCGACAACGGATCCGAGTTCAAGAACCTTCAAGTGGAGGAATTCCTTGAAGAGGAAGGGATCAAGCACGAGTTCTCCGCTCCCTACACACCACAGCAAAATGGTGTGGTAGAGAGGAAGAACAGGACGCTCATCGATATGGCGAGGACGATGCTAGGAGAGTTCAAGACCCCCGAGTGCTTTTGGACGGAAGCCGTTAACACTGCTTGCCACGCCATCAACAGGGTCTACCTTCATCGCCTCCTCAAGAAGACGTCGTATGAGCTACTGACCGGTAACAAACCCAATGTATCGTACTTTCGTGTATTTGGGAGTAAATGCTACATTCTAGTGAAGAAGAGTAGAAATTCTAAGTTTGCTCCCAAAGCTGTAGAAGGGTTTTTATTAGGTTATGACTCAAATACAAAGGCGTATAGAGTCTTCAACAAATCATCGGGTTTGGTTGAAGTCTCTAGCGACGTTGTATTTGATGAGACTAATGGCTCTCCAAGAGAGAAAGTTGTTGATTGTGATGATGTAGATGAAGAAGATGTTCCGACGGCCGCTATACGGACCATGGCGATTGGAGAAGTACGGCCACAGGAACAAGATGAACGAGATCAACCTTCTTCCTCAACTATGGTGCATCCCCCAACCGAAGATGACAAACAGGTACCTCAAGTGGAGGCGATTGATCAAGGGGGAGCACAAGATGATCAAGTGATGGAGGAAGAAGCGCAACCGGCCCCTCCAACCCAAGTTCGAGCGATGATTCAAAGGGATCATCCCGACAATCAAATTCTGGGTGACATTAGCAAGGGAGTAACTACTCGATCTCGATTAGTTAATTTTTGTGAGCATTACTCCTTTGTCTCTTCTATTGAGCCTTTCAGGGTAGACGAGGCCTTGCTAGATCCGGACTGGGTGTTGGCCATGCAGGAGGAGCTCAACAACTTCAAGAGGAATGAAGTTTGGACACTGGTGCCTCGTCCGAAGCAAAATGTTGTGGGAACCAAGTGGGTGTTCCGCAACAAACAAGACGAGCACGGGGTGGTGACGAGAAACAAGGCTCGACTTGTGGCAAAAGGTTATGCCCAAGTCGCAGGTTTGGATTTCGAGGAGACTTTTGCTCCTGTGGCTAGGCTAGAGTCAATTCGAATCTTGCTAGCATATGCCGCTCACCATTCTTTCAGGTTGTACCAAATGGATGTGAAGAGCGCTTTCCTCAACGGGCCGATCAAGGAGGAGGTATACGTAGAGCAACCCCCTGGCTTCGAGGATGAACGGTACCCCAACCATGTGTGTAAGCTCTCTAAGGCGCTCTATGGACTTAAGCAAGCCCCAAGAGCATGGTATGAATGCCTTAGAGACTTTTTACTTGCTAATGCTTTCAAGGTTGGGAAGGCCGATCCAACTCTTTTTACAAAGACATGTGATGGTGATTTGTTTGTATGCCAAATCTATGTCGATGACATAATATTTGGTTCTACTAACCAAAAGTCTTGTGAAGAGTTTAGCAGGGTGATGACGCAGAAATTCGAGATGTCGATGATGGGCGAGTTGAACTACTTCCTTGGGTTCCAAGTGAAGCAACTCAAGGACGGCACCTTCATCTCCCAAACGAAGTACACGCAAGATCTGCTAAAGCGGTTTGGGATGAAGGACGCCAAGCCCGCAAAGACTCCGATGGGGACCGACGGACACACCGACCTCAACAAAGGAGGTAAGTCCGTTGATCAAAAAGCATACCGGTCAACGATAGGTTCTTTGCTTTATTTATGTGCTAGTAGACCGGATATTATGCTTAGCGTATGCATGTGTGCTAGATTTCAATCCGATCCTAATGAGTGTCACTTAGTGGCGGTGAAGCGAATTCTTAGATATTTGGTTGCTACGCCTTGCTTCGGGCTCTGGTATCCAAAGGGGTCTACCTTTGACTTAGTTGGATACTCAGACTCCGACTATGCTGGATGTAAGGTCGATAGGAAGAGTACATCGGGGACGTGCCAATTCTTAGGAAGGTCCCTGGTGTCATGGAACTCTAAGAAACAAACATCCGTTGCCCTATCCACCGCTGAGGCCGAGTATGTTGCCACAGGACAGTGTTGCGCGCAACTACTTTGGATGAGGCAAACCCTCCGGGACTTTGGCTACAATCTGAGCAAAGTCCCACTCCTATGTGATAATGAGAGTGCTATCCGCATGGCGGAAAATCCTGTTGAACACAGCCGCACAAAGCACATAGACATCCGGCATCACTTTTTGAGAGACCACCAGCAAAAGGGAGATATCGAAGTGTTTCATGTTAGCACCGAGAACCAGCTAGCCGATATCTTCACTAAGCCCCTATATGAGAAGACCTTTTGCAGGTTGCGTAGTGAGCTAAATGTCTTAGATTCGCGGAACCTGGATTGAATTGTAGCATACATGTACTTATGCTTTTGATCATGTTCCTTTTTGCATTTTGTTGCTTATTATGGTGCTCAAGTTGTACAAACACTCCCTGGACCTCACAAGTCCGTTGCAAAGTGATGCACATGTGTAGGGGGAGATGTGTTACAACTTGACCCTTTGAGACTAACCATGTGCTTGAGTTTGATGATTTAGTCTCGAAGGAGGATTGAAAGGGAAAAGGTGGACTTGGACCATGAAAGACTTCCACTGCACTCCGATGAGAGGGTAACAAATTCCAAGTTCATCTCATGAAATCTTATTGCCATTTGCTCTTAATTGAAGACTTTGGTGAGGCAATGGGGTTAAGAGGCCAAGATTAATCTCGTTTTGGTGCTTGATGCCAAAGGGGGAGAAAATAAAGGCCAAAGTAATAAATGGATCAGCTACCACTTGAGAGATTTTGAAAATAGTAGAATAGAGTTTTTGTGAGTTTTTGTTTTGTCAAAAGCTTTTATTTTCTCTTATTGTCTCTATTGTCAAAAGTTGACTTCTTGTGGGGAGAAGTGGTGATTATGGGAAATAGGGGGAGATTTTGAAAATAGTAGAATAGAGTTTTTGTGAGTTTTTGTTTTGTCAAAAGCTTTTATTGTCTCTTATTGTCTCTATTATCAAAAGTTGACTTCTTGTGGGGAGAAGTGGTGATTATGGGAAATAGGGGGAGTTTTTGAAATCCTTGATCAATCTCTTTTGGAATGACTCTCTTTATGCCTCAACATGTGTGTTTGACATAGAAATAGAGATTTGAGTTTGATTTGCAAAAACAAACCAAGTGGTGGCAAAGGATGATCCATATATGCCAAAATTGAATCAAAACCAATTTGAGTTTTTATTTGAAGTGATTTTGCACTTGTTCCATCTACTTTATGTTGTGTTGGCATAAATCACCAAAAAGGGGGAGATTGAAAGGGAAATGTGCCCTTGGCCCATTTCTAAGTATTTTGGTGATTAAGTGTCAACACAAGTGCTTAGATGTGAACCAATGCCCATGAATGAACAAAGTGCAAATCAAGAGCAAAGGTATGTTTCTAAGTCTTAGTACATTGGTTTTGTGTACTAATATCTTGTCTAAGTGTTAGAAACAGGAAGAAGAAGAAAAGAAAAGAAGTGGAGAGTGGCTGTGTACAGCCAAAGGCTGCTTCGGGCTGGGGCACCGGACTGTCCGGTGTGCACCGGACAGTGTCCGGTGCGCCAGACCAGCGCGGAGCAAACCGGCCGCTCTCGGGTTTTTCTCCGGCGACTTCGGCTAAAATTCACCGGACTGTCCGGTGTGCACCGGACTGTCCGGTGAGCCAACGGTCGGCCGGGCCAACGGTCGGCCGCGCGATCGGCGCGCGACACGTGGCCGAGCCAACGGTCGGAAGGAGGCACCGGACTGTCCGGTGTGCACCGGACTGTCCGGTGCGCCAGATCTGCAACGGTCGGCAACGGTCGGCTTCGCCATTTAAGGAAAGGAATCGGGCACCGGACACTGTCCGGTGTGCACCGGATTGTCCGGTGCGCCCGACGACAGAAGGCAAGGATAGCCTTCCAGATGTGTTCTCAACGGCTCCTAGCTGCCTTGGGGCTATAAAAGGGACCCCTAGGCGCATGGAGGAGAACACCCAAGCATTCCTTGAGCACTCTTGATCACTCACACATCAATCTTGCACACTTGTTCGATATTCTAGTGATTTGAGCTCCGTTCTAGTGTGCTAGTCTTTTGAGCTCAAGTCTGGGTCTTGTGTGTGCGTATTCGCTGTGATCTTTGTGTTGTGTGTGAGTTGCTAATCCCTCCTTTGCTCCGTGATTCTCTGTGAACATCTTTTGTAAGGGCGAGAGGCTCCAAGTTGTGGAGATTCCTCGCAAACAGGATTGAGAAAAGAAAAGCAAGAACACCGTGGTATTCAAGTTGATCATTGGATCACTTGAGAGGAGTTGAGTGCAACTCTCGTCCGTTGGGACGCCACAACGTGGAGTAGGCAAGTTTTTGTACTTGGCCGAACCACGGGATAACCACCGTGTCATCTCTGTGATTGATTTCTTGTGGTTATTGTGTTTTGACTCCTCTCTAGCCACTTGGCCATACTTGTGCTAACCCTTAACAAGTTTTTGTGGCTTAAGTTTTGAAGTTTTACAGGATCACCTATTCACCCCCCCCTCTAGGTGCTCTCAAGCACAGGTACCATCCGTAGGGGATGAAGACTACGATTCGGACGAAGTGGCCCAAATCGAGCACTTCAACTCTCAAGCTACAACCATACTCCTCGCCTCTCTAAGCAAGGAGGAGTACAACAAGGTGCAAGGGTTGAAGAATGCAAAGGAGATTTGGGACCTACTCAAGACCGTGCACGAGGGTGATGAACTCACCAAGATCACCAAGCGGGAAACAATCGAGGGGAGCTCGGTCGCTTGCGTCTTTGCCAAGGGGAGGAGCCACAAGATATGTACAACCGGCTCAAAACCTTGGTGAACCAAGTGCGCAACCTCGGGAGTAAGAAGTGGGACGACCACGAGGTGGTTAAGGTTATTCTAAGAGCTCTTATTTTCCTTAACCCCACTCAAGTTCAATTAATTCGTGGTAATCCTAGATACCCACTAATGACCCCCGAGGAAGTTATCGGGAATTTTGTGAGCTTTGAATGTATGATTAAAGGCTCAAAGAAGATCAACGAGCTTGATGAGCCCTCCACGTCCGAGGCCCAACCGGTGGCGTTTAAGGCGACGGAGGAGAAGAAGGAGGAGTCTACACCAAGTAGACAACCAATTGACGCCTCCAAGCTCGACAATGAGGAGATGGCCTTAATCATCAAAAGCTTTCGGCAAATCCTCAAGCAACGGAAGGGGAAGGATTACAAATCCCGTTCCAAGAAGGTTTGCTACAAGTGTGGTAAGCCCGGTCACTTTATAGCTAAATGTCCATTATCAAGTGACAGTGACAGGGATAACGACAAGAAGGGCAAGAGGAGAGAAAAGAAGAGGTACCACAAGAAGAGGGGCGGCGATGCCCACGTGTGCCGCGAGTGGGACTCCTGAGAGCACCTAGAGGGGGGGGGGGTGAATAGGTGATCCTGTAAAACTTCAAAACTTAAGCCACAAAAACTTGTTAAGGGTTAGCACAAGTATGGCCAAGTGGCTAGAGAGGACTCAAAACACGATAACCACAAGAAAGCAATCACAGAGTTGACACGGTGGTTATCCCGTGGTTCGGCCAAGTACAAAACTTGCCTACTCCACGTTGTGGCGTCCCAACGGACGAGAGTTGCACTCAACTCCTCTCAAGTGATCCAATGATCAACTTGAATACCACGGTGTTTTTTCTTTCCTTTGATCTTTTCCCGTTTGCGAGGAATCTCCACAACTTGGAGTCTCTCGCCCTTACAATTGAGTTCACAAAGAAATACGGAGTAAGATGGGAATGAGCAACGCACACAAGACTCGAAAATCAGAGCAACAACACGCACACAAGTCGCAACAAGAGCTCGCAACGCAACACAAAGAGTTCACAACTCTACAAGAGCTCTATATGCTATCACAATGAAACGAATGCGTGAGATTGATGTCTTGGTGCTTAGAAGAGTTGTAGGAATGCTTGGTGTACTCCTCCATGCGCCTAGGGGTCCCTTTTATAGCCCCAAGGCAGCTAGGAGCCGTTGAGAACACATCAGGAAGGCTATCCACGCCTTCTGTCGTCGGGCGCACCGGACAGTCCGGTGCACACCGGACACTGTCCGGTGCCCGATTTGTTTCCATAACAAGCTCATCCGACCGTTGCTTTCTGATGCAGATCTGCGCACAGTTGGCGCACCGGACATGTCCGGTGCACACCGGACAGTCCGGTGTATCTTTCCGACCGTTGGCTCGGCCACGTGTCGCGCGCCGATCGCGCGGCCGACCGTTGGCCCGGCCGACCGATGGCTCACCGGACAGTCCGGTGCACACCGGACAGTCCGGTGAATTTTAGCCGAAGTCGCCGGAGAAAAACCCGAGAGCGGCTGGTTTGCTCCGCGCTAGTCTGGCGCACCGGACACTGTCCGGTGCACACCGGACAGTCCGGTGCCCCAGCCCGAAGCAGACTTTGGCTGTACACAGCCACTCTCCACTTCTTTTCTTTTCTTCTTTCTCTTGTTTCTAACACTTAGACAAGATGTTAGTACACAAAACTAATGTACTAAGGCTTAGAAACATACCTTTACTTGTGATTTGCACTTTGTTCATCCATGAGCATATCTTCACATTTAAGCCCTTGTGTTTGCACTCAATCACCAAATACTTAGAAATGGCCCAAGGGCACATTTCCCTTTCAATCTTCCCCTTTTTGGTGATTTATGCCAACACAACATAAAGCAACTAGAACAAGTGCAAAATCACTTCAAATAAAAACTCAAATTGGTTTTGATTCAATTTTGGCATATATGGATCATCCTTTGCCACCACTTGGTTTGTTTTTGCAAATCAAACTCAAATCTCTATCTCTAAGTCAAACACACATGTTGAAGCATAAAGAGAGTCATTCCAAAGAAATTTGACCACGGATTTCAAAAACTCCCCCTTTTTCCCATAATCCGCATTTCTCCCCACAAGAAGCCAACTTTTGACAATAGAGACAATAAGAGACAATAAAAGCTTTTGACAAAACAAAAACTCTATTCTACTATTTTCAAAATCTCTCAAGTGGTAGCTGATCCATTTATCACTTTGGCCTTTATTTTCTCTATTCTACTATTTTCAAAATCTCTCAAGTGGTAGCTGATCCATTTATCACTTTGGCCTTTATTTTCTCCCCCTTTGGCATCAAGCACCAAAACGGGATTAATCTTGGCCTTTTAACCCCATTGCCTCACCAAAGGCTTCAATTAAGAGCAAATGGCAATAAGATTTCATGAGATGAACTTGGAATTAGTTACCCTCTCATCGGAGTGCAGTGGAAGTCTTTCATGGTCCAAGTCCACCTTTCCCTTTCAATCCTCCTTCGAGACTAAATTATCAAACTCAAGCACATGGTTAGTCTCAAAGGGTCAAGTTGTAACACATCTCCCCCTAAACATGTGCATCACTTTGCAACGGACTTGTGAGGTCCAGGGAGTGTTTGTACACCTTGACCACCATAATAAGCAACAAAATGCAAAAAGGAACATGATCAAAAGCATAAGTACATGTATGCTACAATTCAATCCAAGTTCCGCGAATCTAAGACATTTAGCTCACTACGCAACCTGCAAAAGGTCTTCTCATCTAGAGGCTTGGTAAAGATATCGGCTAGCTGGTTCTCGGTGCTAACATGAAACACTTCGATATCCCCCTTTTGCTGGTGGTCTCTCAAAAAGTGATGCCGGATGTCTATGTGCTTTGTGCGGCTGTGTTCAACAGGATTTTCCGCCATGCGGATAGCACTCTCATTATCACATAGGAGTGGGACTTTGCTCAGATTGTAGCCAAAGTCCCGGAGGGTTTGCCTCATCCAAAGTAGTTGTGCGCAACACTGTCCTGCAGCAACATACTCGGCCTCAGCGGTGGATAGGGCAACGGATGTTTGTTTCTTAGAGTTCCATGACACCAGGGACCTTCCTAAGAATTGGCACGTCCCCGATGTACTCTTCCTATCGACCTTACATCCAGCATAGTCGGAGTCTGAGTATCCAACTAAGTCAAAGGTAGACCCCTTTGGATACCAGAGCCCGAAGCAAGGCGTAGCAACCAAATATCTAAGAATTCGCTTCACCGCCACTAAGTGACACTCCTTAGGATCGGATTGAAATCTAGCACACATGCATACGCTAAGCATAATATCCGGTCTACTAGCACATAAGTAAAGCAAAGAACCTATCATTGACCGGTATGCTTTTTGATCAACGGACTTACCTCCTTTGTTGAGGTCGGTGTGTCCGTCGGTCCCCATCGGAGTCTTTGCGGGCTTGGCGTCCTTCATCCCAAACCGCTTTAGCAGATCTTGTGTGTACTTCGTTTGGGAGATGAAGGTGCCGTCCTTGAGTTGCTTCACTTGGAACCCAAGGAAGTAGTTCAACTCGCCCATCATCGACATCTCGAATTTCTGCGTCATCACCCTGCTAAACTCTTCACAAGACTTTTGGTTTGTAGAACCAAATATTATGTCATCGACATAAATTTGGCACACAAACAAATCACCATCACAAGTCTTAGTAAAAAGAGTTGGATCGGCTTTCCCAACCTTGAAAGCATTAGCAAGTAAAAAGTCTCTAAGGCATTCATACCATGCTCTTGGGGCTTGCTTAAGTCCATAGAGCGCCTTAGAGAGCTTACACACATGGTCGGGGTACCGTTCATCCTCGAAGCCAGGGGGTTGCTCCACGTACACCTCCTCCTTGATTGGCCCGTTGAGGAAAGCGCTCTTCACATCCATTTGGTACAACCTGAAAGAATGGTGAGCGGCATATGCTAGCAAGATTCGAATTGACTCTAGCCTAGCCACAGGAGCAAAAGTCTCCTCGAAATCCAAACCTGCGACTTGGGCATAACCTTTTGCCACAAGTCGAGCCTTGTTTCTCGTCACCACCCCGTGCTCGTCCTGTTTGTTGCGGAACACCCACTTGGTTCCCACAACATTTTGCTTCGGACGAGGCACCAGCGTCCAAACTTCATTTCTCTTGAAGTTGTTGAGCTCCTCCTGCATGGCCAACACCCAGTCCGGATCTAGCAAGGCCTCCTCTACCCTGAAAGGCTCAATAGAGGAGACAAAAGAGTAATGCTCACAAAAATTAACTAATCGAGAACGAGTAGTTACTCCCTTGCTGATGTCACCCAGAATTTGGTCGACGGGATGATCCCTTTGAATCATCGCTCGAACTTGGGTTGGAGGTGCCGGTTGCGCTTCTTCCTCCATCACTCGATCATCTTGTGCTCCCCCTTGATCAAGCGCCTCCACTTGAGGTACCTGTTCGTCATCTTCGGTTGCGGGATGCACCATTGTTGAGGAAGAAGGTTGATCTCGTTCATCTTGTTCCTGTGGCCGTACTTCTCCAATCGCCATGGTCCGTATAGCGGCCGTCGGAACATTTTCTTCATCTACATCATCACAATCAACAACTTGCTCTCTTGGAGAGCCATTAGTCTCATCAAATACAACGTCGCTAGAGACTTCAACCAAACCCGATGATTTGTTGAAGACTCTATACGCCTTTGTATTTGAGTCATAACCTAACAAAAACCCTTCTACAGCTTTGGGAGCAAACTTAGAATTTCTACCTTTCTTCACTAGAATGTAGCATTTACTCCCAAATACATGAAAGTACGATACATTGGGTTTGTTACCGGTTAGTAGCTCATACGACGTCTTCTTGAGGAGACGATGAAGGTAGACCCTGTTGATGGCATGGCAAGCCGTGTTCACGGCTTCCGTCCAAAAGCACTCGGGGGTCTTGAACTCTCCTAGCATCGTCCTCGCCATGTCGATGAGCGTCCTGTTCTTCCTCTCTACCACACCATTTTGCTGTGGTGTGTAGGGAGCGGAGAACTCGTGCTTGATCCCTTCTTCTTCAAGGAACTCCTCCACTTGAAGGTTCTTGAACTCGGACCCGTTGTCGCTCCTTATCTTTTTCACTTTGAGCTCAAACTCATTTTGAGCCCTCCTGAGGAAGCGCTTGAGGGTCCCTTGGGTTTCAGACTTATCCTGCAAAAAGAACACCCAAGTGAAGCGGGAAAATTCATCAACAATAACTAGACCATACTTACTTCCCCCTATGCTTAGATAGGCGACGGGTCCGAAGAGGTCCATATGCAGCAGCTCCAGGGGTCTTGAAGTGGTCATCACATTCTTGCTGTGATGCGCTCCTCCCACCCGTTTCCCTGCTTGACAAGCTGCACAAGGTCTATCTTTTTCGAAATGAACATTGGTTAGACCTATCACATGTTCTCCCTTTAGAAGCTTGTGAAGGTTCTTCATCCCCACATGTGCTAAGCGGCGATGCCACAGCCAGCCCATGCAAGTCTTAGCCATTAAGCATGCATCTAGACCGGCCTCTTCTTTTGCAAAATCAACTAAATAAAGTTTGCCGTCTAATACACCCTTAAAAGCTAGTGAACCATCAATTCTTCTAAAGACAGACACATCTATATTTGTAAACAGACAGTTATATCCCATATTGCACAATTGACTAACAGATAGTAAATTATATCCTAGTGACTCTACTAAAAACACATTAGAGATAGAGTGCTCATTAGAAATTGCAATTTTACCTAACCCTTTTACCTTGCCTTGATTCCCATCACCGAATATGATTGAATCTTGGGAATCCTTATTCTTGACGTAGGAGGTGAACATCTTCTTCTCCCCCGTCATATGGTTTGTGCATCCGCTATCAATAATCCAGCTTGTACCCCCGGATGCATAAACCTGCAAGGCAAATTTAGGCTTGGGTCTTAGGTACCCAACTCATGTTGGGTCCTACAAGGTTAGTGCAAATGTCCTTAGGGACCCAAATGCAAGTTTTGTCTCCCTTGCATTTTGCCCCTAATTTCCTAGCAACAATTTTCTTATCCTTTCTACAAATAGCAAAGGAAGCATTTAAAGCATAATAAATTGTGGAAGGTTCATTCACTACTTTCCTAGGAGCATGAATAGCATTCTTTCTAGACACATGATGAATAATATTTCTCCTAGACATATTTCTACCATGCATATAGGAAGAACTAGAAGCAAACATGGCATGAGAGTCAAAATCATCAAAAGCATTATAACTCCTATAAGCATTTATAGTTTGTCTCCTATCATAATACATAAAAGCATGGTTCTTTTGCACATTACTAGCCATAGGGGCCTTCCCTTTCTCCTTGGCGGGAATGGGAGCCTTATGGCTTGTTAAGTTCTTAGCTTCTCTCTTGAAGCCAAGTCCATCCTTAATTGAGGGGTGTCTACCAATTGTGTAGGCATCCCTTGCAAATTTTAGCTTATCGAAATTATTCTTGCTAGTCTTAAGTTGAGCATTAAGACTAGCCAGTTCATCATTAAGCTTGGAAATTGAAACTAGGTGTTCACTACAAGCATTAATGTCAAAATCTTTACACCTAGTACAAATTTCAACATGTTCTACACAAGAATTGGATTTATTTGCTACTTCTAATTTAGCATTTATATCATTGTTGACACCTTTCAAAGTAGAAATGGTTTCATGACAAGTAGATAGTTCAAAAGAAAGCATTTCATTTCTCTTAACTTCTAAAGCATAGGATTTTTGTGCCTCAACAAATTTATCATGCTCTTCATACAACAAATCCTCTTGCTTTTCTAAAAGTATATTCTTTTCATTCAAGGCATCAATTAATTCATTAATTTTGTCTATCTTAGATCTATCTAAACCCTTGAACAAACATGAATAATCTACTTCATCCTCATCACTAGATTCGTCCTCACTTGAAGAAGCATAGGTAGAGTTGCGAGTACATACCTTCTTCTCCCTTGCCATAAGGCATGTGTGACGCTCGTTGGGGAAGAGGGTTGATTTGTTGAAGGCGGTGGCGGCGAGTCCTTCATTGTCGGAGTCGGACGAGGAGCAATCCGAGTCCCACTCCTTGCCTAGATGCGCCTCGCCCTTTGCTTTCTTGTAATGCTTCTTCTTTTCCCTCTTGTTTCCCTTTTCCTGGTCACTATCATTATCGGGACAGTTAGCAATAAAATGACCAAGCTTACCGCATTTGAAGCATGATCGCTTCCCCTTGGTCTTAGTCTTGCTTGGTTGTCCATTGCGACCCTTTAGCACCGTCTTGAATCTCTTGATAATGAGGGCCATTTCTTCTTCATTAAGACCGGCCGCCTCAATTTGCGCCACCTTGCTGGGTAGCGCCTCCTTGTTCCCTGTGGCTTTGAGAGCAAAAGGTTGCGGCTCGTTGATCGGTCCATTCAAGGCGTCGTCCACATACCTTGCCTCCTTGATCATCATTCGCCCGCTGACGAATTTTCCTAGGACTTCTTCGGGAGACATTTTGGTGTATCTGGGATTCTCACGAATATTATTCACCAAATGAGGATCAAGAACGGTAAAGGACCTGAGCATTAGTCGGACGACGTCGTGGTCCGTCCATCGCGTGCTTCCGTAGCTCCTTATTTTGTTGATAAGGGTCTTGAGCCGGTTGTATGTCTGAGTTGGCTCCTCGCCCCTTATCATCGCGAACCGTCCAAGCTCGCCCTCCACCAACTCCATTTTGGTGAGCAAGGTAGCGTCATTTCCCTCATGAGAGATCTTGAGGGTATCCCAGATTTGCTTGGCGTTATCCAAGCCACTCACTTTATTATATTCATCCCTGCACAATGAGGCTAGAAGAACAGTAGTAGCTTGTGCATTCTTATGGATTTGCTCATTAATGAATATAGGACTATCCGAACTATTAAAGTGCATTCCACTATCTACAATCTCCCATATGCTAGGATGGAGAGAGAATAGGTGACTACGTATTTTGTGGCTCCAAAATCCGTAGTCCTCCCCATCAAAGTGTGGGGGCTTGCCGAGTGGAATGGAAAGCAAATGTGAATTTGAACTTTGCGGAATACGAGAGTAGTCAAAAGAAAAGTTAGAATTAACCGGTTTCCTTTGTTTGTCGTAGTCGTCGTCCTTTTGGGGAGAAGAGGACTCATCGCTGTCGTAGTAGACGATCTCCTTGATGCGTCTTGTCTTCTTCTTCTTCCCATCTCTTCGCTTGTGGCCCGAGCCCGAGTCATTGGACTTGTCATCCCTTGGCTCGTTGACGAAGGACTCCTTCTCCTTGTCGTTGATCACAATTCCCTTCCCCTTAGGATCCATCTCTCCGGGCGGTTAGTCCCTTTCTTGAAGAGAACGGCTCTGATACCAATTGAGAGCACCTAGAGGGGGGGGGGGTGAATAGGTGATCCTGTAAAACTTCAAAACTTAAGCCACAAAAACTTGTTAAGGGTTAGCACAAGTATGGCCAAGTGGCTAGAGAGGACTCAAAACACGATAACCACAAGAAAGCAATCACAGAGTTGACACGGTGGTTATCCCGTGGTTCGGCCAAGTACAAAACTTGCCTACTCCACGTTGTGGCGTCCCAACGGACGAGAGTTGCACTCAACTCCTCTCAAGTGATCCAATGATCAACTTGAATACCACGGTGTTTTTTCTTTCCTTTGATCTTTTCCCGTTTGCGAGGAATCTCCACAACTTGGAGTCTCTCTCCCTTACAATTGAGTTCACAAAGAAATACGGAGTAAGATGGGAATGAGCAACGCACACAAGACTCGAAAATCAGAGCAACAACACGCACACAAGTCGCAACAAGAGCTCGCAACGCAACACAAAGAGTTCACAACTCTACAAGAGCTCTATATGCTATCACAATGAAACGAATGCGTGAGATTGATGTCTTGGTGCTTAGAAGAGTTGTAGGAATGCTTGGTGTACTCCTCCATGCGCCTAGGGGTCCCTTTTATAGCCCCAAGGCAGCTAGGAGCCGTTGAGAACACATCAGGAAGGCTATCCACGCCTTCTGTCGTCGGGCGCACCGGACAGTCCGGTGCACACCGGACACTGTCCGGTGCCCGATTTGTTTCCATAACAAGCTCATCCGACCGTTGCTTTCTGATGCAGATCTGCGCACAGTTGGCGCACCGGACATGTCCGGTGCACACCGGACAGTCCGATGTATCTTTCCGACCGTTGGCTCGGCCACGTGTCGCGCGCCGATCGCGCGGCCGACCGTTGGCCCGGCCGACCGATGGCTCACCGGACAGTCCGGTGCACACCGGACAGTCCGGTGAATTTTAGCCGAAGTCGCCGGAGAAAAACCCGAGAGCGGCTGGTTTGCTCCGCGCTAGTCTGGCGCACCGGACACTGTCCGGTGCACACCGGACAGTCCGGTGCCCCAGCCCGAAGCAGACTTTGGCTGTACACAGCCACTCTCCACTTCTTTTCTTTTCTTCTTTCTCCTGTTTCTAACACTTAGACAAGATGTTAGTACACAAAACTAATGTACTAAGGCTTAGAAACATACCTTTACTTGTGATTTGCACTTTGTTCATCCATGAGCATATCTTCACATTTAAGCCCTTGTGTTTGCACTCAATCACCAAAATACTTAGAAATGGCCCAAGGGCACATTTCCCTTTCAACTCCGACGAGAGCTCCATCGACTCCTCCGACGATGAGGACGCCACCAACATCGCCGTCACCAAGGGACTCCTCTTCCCCAACGTCGGCCACAAGTGCCTCATGGCAAAGGACGGCAAAAAGAAGAAGGTTAAATCTAAATCCTCCACTAGATATGAGTCCTCTAGTGATGATAATGCTAGTGATGAGGAAGATAATTTGCGTACCCTTTTTGCCAACCTTAACATGGAACAAAAGGAAAAATTAAATGAATTAATTAGTGCTATTCATGAAAAGGATGACCTTTTGGATTCTCAAGAGGACTTCCTAATCAAGGAAAATAAAAAGCATGTTAAGGTTAAAAATGCTTATGCTCTAGAAATTGAGAAATGTGAAAAATTATCTAGTGAGCTAAGCACTTGCCATGAGACAATAGACAACCTTAGAAATGAAAATGCTAATTTGTTAGCTAAGGTTGATTCTCATGTTTGTAATGTTTCAATTACCAATTCTAGAAATAATAATGATGATTTACTTGCTAGGATTGAAGAATTGAACATTTATCTTGCTAGCCTCAGGATTGAAAATGAAACATTGCTTGCTAAGGCTAAAGATTTTGATGTTTGCAATGCTACTATTTCCGACCTTAGAACTAAGAATGATATGCTACATGCTAAGGTTGTAGAATTAAAATCTTGCAAACCCTCTACATCTACTATTGAGCACACTTCTATTTGTACTAGATGTAGAGATGTTGATATTAATGCTATTCATGATCACATGTCTTTAATTAAACAACAAAATGATCACATAGCAAAATTAGATGCTAAAATTGCCGAGCATAACTTAGAGAATGAAAAATTTAAATTTGCTCGTAGCATGCTTTATAATGGGAGACGCCCTGGCATCAAGGATGGCATTGGCTTCCAAAGGGGAGACAATGTCAAACTTAATGCCCCTCCTAAAAGATTGTCTAACTTTGTTAAGGGCAAGGCTCCCATGCCTCAGGATAACGAGGGTTACATTTTATACCCTGCCGGTTATCCCGAGGACAAAATTAGGAGAATTCATTCTAGGAAGTCTCACTCTGGCCCTAACCATGCTTTTATGTATAAGGGTGAGACATCTAGCTCTAGGCAACCAACTCGTGCTAAGTTGCCTAAGAAGAGAACCCCTAGTGCATCAAATGAACATAGTCTTTCATTTAAAACTTTTGATGCATCTTATGTTTTAACTAACAAATCCGGCAAGGTAGTTGCCAAATATGTTGGGGGCAAGCACAAGGGGTCATAGACTTGTGTTTGGGTACCCAAAGTTCTTGTGTCTAATGCCAAAGGACCCAAAACCATTTGGGTACCTAAAGTCAAGAACTAAACTTGTTTTGTAGGTTTATGCATCCGGGGGCTCAAGTTGGATCATCGACAGCGGGTGCACAAACCACATGACAGGGGAGAAGAAAATGTTCTCCTCCTATGAAAAAAACCAAGATCCCCAACGAGCTATCACATTCGGGGATGGAAATCAAGGTTTGGTCAAAGGTTTGGGTAAAATAGCTATATCTCCTGACCATTCTATTTCCAATGTTTTTTCTTGTAGATTCATTAGATTACAATTTGCTTTCCGTATCACAATTATGCAAAATGGGCTACAACTGTCTCTTTACTGATGTAGGTGTCACTGTCTTTAGAAGAAGTGATGATTCAATAGCATTTAAGGGTGTGCTAGAGGGTCAGCTATACCTAGTAGATTTTGATAGAGCTGAACTCGACACATGCTTAAATGCTAAGACTAACATGGGTTGGCTCTAGCATCGCCGACTAGCCCATGTTGGGATGAAGAATCTTCACAAGCTTCTAAAGGGAGAACACATTTTAGGACTAACCAATGTTCATTTTAAGAAAGATAGGATTTGTAGCGCATGCCAAGCAGGGAAGCAAGTTGGTGCCCATCATCCACACAAGAACATCATGACGACCGACAGGCCGCTTGAGCTACTCCACATGGATCTATTCAGCCCGATTGCCTACATAAGCATCGGCGGGAGTAAGTATTGTCTTGTAATAGTGGATGATTATTCTCGCTTCACTTGGGTATTCTTTTTGCAGGAAAAATCTCAAACCCAAGAGACCTTAAAGGGATTCTTGAGACGGGCTCAAAATGAGTTCGGCTTAAGGATCAAGAAAATAAGAAGCGACAACGGGACGGAGTTCAAGAACTCTCAAATTGAAGGCTTCCTTGAGGAGGAGGGCATCAAGCATGAGTTCTCTTCTCCCTACACCCCTCAACAAAATGATGTAGTGGAGAGGAAGAATCGAACTCTATTGGACATGGCTAGAACCATGCTTGATGAGTACAAGACTTCGGATCGGTTTTGGGTGGAGGCGGTCAACACCGCTTGCTACGCCATCAACCGATTATATCTACACCGAATCCTCAAGAAGACATCATACGAACTCCTAACCGGTAAAAAGCCCAACATTTTATATTTTAGAGTCTTTGGTAGCAAATGCTTCATTCTTATTAAAAGAGGTAGAAAATCTAAATTTGCTCCTAAGACTGTAGAAGGCTTTTTACTAGGATATGATTCAAACACAAGGGCATATAGAGTCTTTAACAAGTCCACTGGACAAGTTGAAGTTTCTTGTGACGTTGTGTTTGATGAGACTAACGGCTCTCAAGTAGAGCAAGTTGATCTTGATGAGATAGGTATTGAAGAGGCTCCGTGCATCGTGCTAAGAAACATGTCCATTGGGGATGTGTGTCCCAAGGAATCCGAAGAGCCTCCACATGCACAAGATCAACCATCCTCCTCCACGCAAGCATCTCCGCCAACCCAAAATGAGGACAAGGCTCAAGTTGATGAAGGGGAAAATCAAAGAGATGAGCCTTCTCAAGATGACGGCAACGATCAAGGGGGAGATGCAAATGATCAAGACAAGGAGGATGAACAACCAAGGCCACTACACCCAAGAGTTCATCAAGCAATCCAACGAGATCACCCCGTCGACACCATTCTCGGCGACATTCATAAGGGGGTAACCACTCGATCTCGTGTTGCACATTTTTGTGAGCATTACTCTTTTGTTTCCTCTATTGAGCCACACAGGGTAGAGGAAGCACTTCAAGATTCGGATTGGGTGATGGCGATGCAAGAGGAGCTCAACAACTTCACTAGAAATGAGGTATGACATTTAGTTCCACGTCCTAACCAAAATGTTGTAGGAACCAAGTGGGTTTTCCGCAACAAGCAAGACGAGCATGGTGTGGTGACAAGGAACAAAGCTCGACTCGTGGCCAAGGGGTATTCACAAGTCGAAGGTTTGGATTTTGGTGAAACCTATGCACCCGTAGCTAGGCTAGAGTCAATTCGTATATTATTGGCCTATGCTACTTACCATGGCTTCAAGCTCTACCAAATGGACGTGAAGAGTGCCTTCCTCAGTGGACCAATCAAGGAGGAGGTCTATGTTGAGCAACCTCCCGGCTTTGAAGATAGTGAGTACCCTAACCATGTTTATAGGCTCTCTAAGGTGCTTTATGGGCTCAAGCAAGCCCCAAGAGCATGGTATGAATGCCTTAGAGATTTTCTTATTGCAAATGGCTTCAAAGTCGGCAAGGCCGATCCTACTTTGTTCACTAAAACTCTTGACAATGATTTGTTCGTATGCCAAATTTATGTTGATGATATTATATTTGGGTCTACTAACGAATCTACAAGTGAAGAATTTAGTAGTATCATGACAAAGAAGTTCGAGATGTCTATGATGGGGGAGTTGAAGTATTTCTTAGGATTTCAAGTGAAGCAACTCCAAGAAGGCACCTTCATTAGCCAAACGAAGTATACTCAAGACATTCTAAACAAGTTTGGGATGAAGGATGCCAAGCCCATCAAGACACCCATGGGAACCAATGGGCATCTCGACCTCGACACGGGAGGTAAGTCCGTGGATCAAAAGGTATACCGGTCGATGATAAGTTCTTTACTCTATTTATGTGCATCTCGACCGGATATTATGCTTTCCGTATGCATGTGTGCAAGATTCCAATCCAACCCTAAGGAATCTCACCTTACAGCCGTAAAACGAATCTTGAGATATTTGGCTTACACTCCTAAGTTTGGGCTTTGGTATCCTAGGGGATCCACATTTGATTTGATTGGTTATTCGAATGCCGATTGGGCGGGGTGTAAAATCAATAGGAAGAGCACATCGGGGACTTGCCAGTTCTTGGGAAGATCCTTGGTGTCTTGGGCTTCAAAGAAGCAAAATTCGGTCGCTCTCTCCACCGCCGAAGCCGAGTACATTGTCGCAGGCCATTGTTGCGCGCAATTGCTTTGGATGAGGCAAACCCTGCGGGACTACGGTTACAAATTAACCAAAGTCCCTTTGCTATGTGATAATGAGAGTGCAATCAAGATGGCGGATAATCCCGTCGAGCATAGCCGCACTAAACACATAGCCATTCGGTATCATTTTCTTAGGGATCACCAACAAAAGGGGGATATCGAGATTTCATACATTAATACCAAAGATCAATTAGCCGATATCTTTACCAAGCCTCTTGATGAACAAACTTTTAACAAACTTAGGCATGAGCTAAATATTCTCGATTCTAGGAACTTCTTTTGTTAAGTTGCACACATAGCTCTTTTATATACCTTTGATCATGTCTATTTCCTATGCTATGACTAATGTGTTTTTCAAGTCTATTTCAAACCAAGTCATAGGTGTATTGAAAGGGAATTGGAGTCTTCGGTGAAGACAAAGGCTTCCACTCCGTAACTCTTCCTTCGCCGTCACTCCAAGCGACTCTCCATTTTTGGGGGAGAAAGCATGAGCACCAAGCAAAAGGACTTCGTCTTTGGTATAATCTTAACTCATTTATTTGTTTGACCAAAGGGGAAGAAAGTACTTCGAGGGCTCTAACGATTCCGTTTTTGGCGATTCATGCCAAAGGGGGAGAAAGTATGAGCCCAAAGCAAAAGGACTGTACCACCACCAATTTCAAAAACTAAGTTTTTCAAAGAGTATTTTCAATTGGTATCCTATTGTGTTCAAAAGGGGGAGAAAGTAGTATTTCAAAAATGATATATCAAAACCCTCTTGAACACTAAGAGGAGGATCTCATTTAGGGGAGTTTTGTTTAGTCAAAGGAAAAGCATTTGAAACAGGGGGAGAAAATTTCAAATCTTGAAAATGCTTTGCAAAATCTTATTCATTTACCTTTGACTATTTGCAAAAGAACTTTGTAAAGGATTTACAAAAGAGTTTGCAAAAACAAAACATGTGGTGCAAGCATGGTCCAAAATATTAAGAATGAAAGAAACGATCCATGCATATCTTGTAAGTATTTATATTGGCTCAATTCCAAGCAACCTTTGCACTTATATTATGCAAACTAGTTCAATTATGCATTTCTATACTTGCTTTGGTTTGTGTTGGCATCAATCAGCAAAAAGGGGGAGATTGAAAGGGAATTAGGCTTACATCTAGTTCCTAAATATTTTTGGTGGTTGAATTGCCCAACACAAATAATTGGACTAACTAGTTTGCTCTAGTGTATAAGTTTTACAGGTGTAAAAGGTTCACACTCAGCCAATAAAATGACCAAGTATTGGATTCAACAAAGGAGAAAAGGGACAACCGAAGGCACCTCTGGTCTGGGGCACCGGACTGTCCGGTGTACACCGGACAGTGTCCGGTGCACCAGAGGACTCCAACTCAAACTTGCCACCTTCGGGAATTTCTGGAGGCACTCTGCTATAATTCACCGGACTGTCCGGTGTACACCGGACAGTGTCCGGTGCTCCAAGAAAGAGCGGCCTCCGGAACTCGCCTGCCTCGGGAAAACGCAGCGGCTGCTCCGCTATAATTCACCGGACATGTCCGGTGTACACCGGACTGTCCGGTGAACCAGCAGAGCAACGACTACTTCGCGCCAACGGTCACTGCAGGCACATTCAATGCGCGCCAGAAGCGCGCAGAAGTCAGGCACACCCATACTGGCGCACCGGACATTGAACAGTACATGTCCGGTGTGCACCGGACATCCAGGCGGGCCCAGAAGACAGAAGCTCCAACGGTCGGAATCCAACGACATTGGTGACGTGGCTGGCGCACCGGACATGTCCGGTGTGCACCGGACTGTCCGGTGCACCATACGATAGACAGCCTCCACCAACAGTCATGTTTGGTGGTTGGGGCTATAAATACCCCAACCACCCCACCATTCATGGTATCCAAGTTTTCCAGCTTCCAACCACTATACAAGAGCTAGCATTCATTACAAAGCACACCAAAAGGGATCAAATCCTCTCCCAACTCCACACAAAGCATTAGTGACTAGAGAGAGTGATTTGTAGTGTTCATTTGAGCTCTTGCGCTTGGATCACTTCTTTTCTTTGACATTCTTTCTTGTGATCAAACACTCACTTGTAATCAAGGCAAGAGACACCAATTGTGTGGTGGTCCTTGCGGGAAGTTTGATTCCCAAGTGATTTGAGAAGAGAAGCTCACTCGGTCCGAGGGACCGTTTGAGAGAGGGAAGGGTTGAAAGAGACCCGACCTTTGTGGTCTCCTCAACGGGGAGTAGGTTTGCGAGAACCGAACCTCGGTAAAACAAATCCGCGTGTCACACTCTTCATTTGCTTGCGATTTGTTTTGCACCCTCTCTCTCGCGGACTCGTTTCTATTTCTAACGCTAACCCGGCTTGTAGTTGTGTTTATATTTGTAAATTTCAGCTTCGCCCTATTCACCCCCCCTCTAGGCGACTATCAGCTGCTCTGCGCATGGCCTTGTTGTGCATGGCCCGCACCGTCTGTGCGCTGGGGCCAGGGCTTGTCCGCGCCGAGCCTTGCCGTGGCGGCGCCGTCCGGTGTGGTATAGTTGTGGCCACCGACGACAGAGAAATTTCACGCATACAGTGAAAGCGGAGAGGAAGAGTAGGTTCCATACCATCATCCTTCTCCAACTAGGAGCGATCTGTTTTCTTCCCACCAGCAACTTCTCTCCGTTTTCTCTTGAGCAGTGCTGATAATGTGTTGGAACGCATTGGAACGCAGTAAAAACGAGACACAGAAATGTAGAGAGAAAGTGACAGTTCTATTGATCTCATGAGATGTATATATATATATATATATATATATATATATATATATATATATATATATATATATATATATATATATATATATATATATATATATATATATATATAGTGAAGAGACACCACGAAGGGTCGTATCCCTTGGAATTAGATCACATGGAAGGTTTTCTAACAGGGCCCACGACGGCAGCACCGCAGCGGCATCTTTCTGGGTTTCCGGAACAGGCGAACAGCCCAATCAGAAAGAAAAAGTGGCCAACAAACACGAAAATGACCCGGTTCGGTGGGCCTAAATCCGACCGAAAGGTTGGGCTCGGCCCATATGGTCTGCTGTTGGGTCCACTCCGCGAAGGCGCAATCGCAAAGAATGGAGGGAACAGAGCCGATTTTGCGGCCTGATTAGTTGCCCACGTATAGGTAACCAGACTCACGGTATGCAGTCATATATGTTTTGTTGCATTGCAAGGCAAAGAATGGAGGGAACAGAGCCGATTTTTTAGGTGACGTGGACAGTCTGGTTGGCCGTCGAGCTGCAACGGTCTAATAAGAAGAAATTTGAAGCTGGAAAATTTTAACTTAGAACAAAGTTGTAACAACTTATGATTTGAAAATGATATAGTAGAAGAGAAGAAGTATGCAGTAAATTCGAAAAAAAAACTTGAAATTTGAACTAGAATTTGTATTTTGCTCTTTTCATAGTTGGATGCGAATATATCATTGGGTCCACTTGCACTACAATTGATGCTCATTCTTTAAGAGCGAGTATATTAGAACGACATAAGCATGCTAAGTAGCTTTGCTAATTATCAGATGACTTATAGCTCGTTGTAGTATAGATCCCAAAATATATGATAAGAGAATAATACTATAGAGCTGACGCTAGTAAGAACTGTTTAATGTTTTGAGCTAATAAAATAATAAATTTATTTATATGACATGACTATATAGTTAGCTGTAAATGACATATTGATGAGACCATGACATATTTGATAGCGGGCCGCAGGCTAAGCCATTCCTTCTAACTGCAACTGCTGCTCCTCTTTGTCTCCCCCGTTCCGTTCTCCACTGAACTCCTCGCCCTCGTCGACCCGTGACCCGTGAGCCTCTTCCACTGCCGCCGTCGACGAGAGCTGCGTTAGCCGCTAGGTATTCCTCTCTGCCTCCTCCTACGGGCTGGTGGATCTTCTCGCGGAACGCTACGGCTGGTCATACGTCCTGTCGAGATCGCCGCCAACACCCCACTCCCCCCCTCCCGATTTTGTTGCCAATGTTATCGAATTCGTTGTGGTATTGATTCGGTACGCGTGACAGGGACAGGTGATTTCGGCTGCTTCCCTCATGGCGACCGCGCTCAAGTCGTTCTTGAACAGCCCCGTTGGCCCCAAGACCACCCACTTCTGGGGCCCTGTTGCCAACTGGGGCTTCGTCGTCGCGGTACGCCTCTGCAGTTCATGCTTGGGTTCTTACGCTTACGCAAATCTGTGCGATTCGCGGACTTCAACAACGCACGCAACGTAATTTTTGCAATTATATTGATGCTAGCGGCACTGGAGTTCTCCCAAGTCGAGAACGGCTTTAATCTGTTTATAGGGTGATTCGCATCGAGCACCTTTTCTACATTTGAAAGGGAGATCTTCCTTTTGTGCATTAATACTTTGATAATGTTTGACTGCCTTGGAACACTGTAAATCGTTCCTTCTGGCGGTGGGGGTGAGCTGGCCTAAAACTGCAGAGAGATTTGCCATTATGGAAGGCCGCCGGTGCGGCTTCGACGATTTGGAAGCGTAGGCGAGAGATTATCTGTTATGGAAAAGCAGGGAATAGGCCACACTCTAAAACAGACAAGACCACTTCATTACCAGTAGTGAACGACGATTAGTGCCGTTGATACAGCCGCCGTCCGAGCGCCGTGAGTTCTCCGCTGACCTTGAGGAAGCAGAGGCGAGAGCCGTCGGAGAGCGCGGTGGACGCGACGCAGGAGCCGCCGGAGAGGCAGTTGATGTCCACGATCTTCCGCGACGAGTCCCCTTCCACCAGCTCCGTCACTGCACGCAATAATATACAACAAAGCGGGCCGGCTCAGCTACTGGTTCTCAAGTTGCATCGCGGAAAGAAATTGTTCTGAAAATCTAAGCTTCTTGTTGCTGCTTTGCAATCAAGAATCATATGAATGGCTTGCTGTAAATGAGCACGTAGTGCGTAGTGGAGCAGAACATCTTAATGCAGAAAAAGCATGGAGTTATTGAGCCGCATCCCGCATGTTCAATTGCTACAGCCTACGGAACGCAGAATCCACCAGAATCTGATGCTATACAGGCTCGCAGTTATTGAAAAAGTTGGGAGCCGGATTCGCGAAAAAGCAGCCGCCGGAGAGGCAGTTGAGGCGGCAGGCGGTGATGCCGACGAAGAACTGCTCCGTGGTGATCTCCGGCGGGTAGGTGAGGAACTGCGTGTTGTCGAGCTCGAGCATGGTGGAGTTGCCGGGGCAGCTGGCGAGCTCGACCTTGCGCGTGCAGCCGACGCGCAGCTGGAAGTTGAGCGACGGGCACCCGCAGACCGGCGACGTGCCGTTGTAGCTGCACACGCCCATGCTGCCGCAGTAGCTGAACACCTGGCACTGGTCCGCCACGGCCGACCACTCCTCTGTGGCGGCGTTGCTGCCCCGAGGTTGTCCTTGAGCACGAGGTTGCCGCTCTCCTGGACGGCCGCGGCGGACACGTTCTGGCCCACCGTGTTGGAGGACCAGAGCACGGCCCCGGATCCGTTGACGAGCTGGAGGTCGCCGTTGGACGAGAGGCGGAGCGAGCTCCCCAAGTCAACGGCGGCGCCGTTGCCCGCAGACCAGACGGGCACGCCGTCGGCGTAGGTGATGGCGGCGACGAAGAGCGACGGGGAGGACGCGGACGCCGTGAAGCCGAGCGAGAAGGTACTGTTGGGCGACGTCCACGTCGCCGAGTTGCCCGGCGAGAGGGTCGACCCCAGCGGCATGTCCGCGCCGCGGGACAGCAGCGGGAGGAGGAAGAGGCAGCAGCCGAGGGCCACAAGGCCCCCCGGAGCTTCGCCGCAAAGGGCGTATCTTTTTTGCCTTCCCAGCGGTTTTTGGGCGGCGGAAAGCAGCGGAGAACTCACGGCGCCGGGACGATGGCTGTATCAACGACACTAATCGTCGTTCACTACTGGTAATGGAGTGGTTTTGTCCGTTTTAGAGTGTGACCTATTCCCTGCCTTTCCATAACAGATAATCCCTCGCTTACGTCTCCAAATCGTCGAAGCCACATCTAAGGACTTCTATAATGACAAATTTCTCAAAACTGCAGTGGTAGTTATCATTCTGAGTTACTCCATATTCAGCAACTACCTATAACGGATCATTTTCTCACGGGTGCTAAGTAACAAATGTTCGACCTGATCATTTTTCTTGTTCCAACTAAACCGCCCTAAATTCCAATTATTAAACTTTGACTCTCTAACTCCACCCTAACCCGCAAAAGTTATTAGATTTCTAGTTAAATCCCTCCGACGGACACATCAACCAATATATTTATGTATACAGTTAGCACTTCACATTTAGCTTCCATTATTACACTCTAAGTTGCGTGTGCTTTCATTGAACTCTCTGATTTTTTTTACGCCAACTAAACTATACCTCTTTTGATTCTGTATTATTTTTTTGCAGGGCTTGGTTGACATGAACAAGCCTCCTGAAATGATATCTGGCAACATGACAGCAGGTAGGAGGATTACCAGGGATCGTCGTCTCACAGTGCATGTTTGATGGGTCAAATCAAACTGCCGTTGATGCTTATATGTTTTTATATTATACGCAGCCATGTGCGTGTATTCTGGACTGTTCATGAGGTTTGCATGGATGGTACAGCCCCGGAATTATTTGCTTCTAGCATGCCATGCTTCCAACGAGAGTGTTCAGCTCTATCAGCTGTCTCGCTGGGCTAGGGCTCAGGGGTAAGGCTTGTGAAGTGAATTTGTTCCTTGGGCATAATAGTTCAGCACCAAGTTTTTGCTGTGCTAACTGTTTTCCTTCCACATTTTTTTACCCTTCAGTTCCAGTTCCTGTACTATTTTTTTTCTTCCTTTTGATAGTACTGAAGCTAGCGCATAAAAAAGCTGCTTGATTTTCGCAGGTACCTGGAGAAGAAAGAGCCAGAGACACAACAGTAAAGAGGGTATGCAACACTGCAGTGACTTGTTCCTTTAGTGACCATGCAGTATGCCGAGGAGATTTCATATACCTAGCGCCGTTACAAGCTTCTGCTTGCTTACTTTTCTGTGCATTTGGTTTTTACAATGCGTTATGCAATGAGTTTCCCCCAAACACGCAATGAGTTTGGGCACTATTTTCGTTTTACCTGGCTCATGTGCCCATAGTGCTTTGTAAAAGACCAGTCGTTGCAAAATTTTGGTCCGGTCCTCGGCAATGTCATCCTGGATAGGGATTGTCGGCGTTTCGAGACAGGGGGGTCCCTAAGCCGACGAGTGAGTGTGCTGCGTGCCCCAGCCCAGATGGGTCGAGCGCGTGGGCGAGCGCGAAGGGGGGAGAGGCGAGGTGGCCGGAGTCGAGCGTGAGAGAGGTGGAAGTCCCGCGGCCTTCGTGTTCGTCCCGCGCCCAGGTCGGGTGCGCTTGCAGTAGGGGGGTTACAAGCGTCCACGCGGGTGAGGGAAGCGAGCGGCCCCAAGAGAGCGTCTGTCCCGTCCTCGGTCCCGCGCGGCCAACCCTCTCTGAGAAGGCCCTGGTCCTTCCTTTTATAGTCGTAAGGAGAGGATCCAGGTGTACAATGGGGATGTAGCAGAGTGCTACGTGTCTAGCGGAGGGAGAGCTAGCGCCCTAGGTACAAGCCAATGTGGCAGCCGGAGAGATCTGGGCACCCTGCTGGCGTGATGTCGTGGCTGTCGGAGGTGCGGCGGAGCCTGACGGAGGGACAGCTGTTGGAGCGGTCGAGTCCCTGCTGACGTTGTCCTGCTTCCGTAAGAGAGCTGGGGGCCGCCGTCGTCATAGAGCTTGTGGAGCGCCATCATTGCCCCTCTGGCGGAGCTGGCCGGATGAGACGCCGGTCTTGTTCTTCGTGACCCGAGTCGATTCAGGGTGGGATGATGATGGCGCCTCCTGTTGACGTGGCGGTCTGTGCCCTAGGCAGGGCGACGTGGGGGTTCCTCCGAAGCCGAGGTCGAGTCTGCCTTCTGTTGCCGTGGCCGAGCCCGAGCCAAGGGGTCGGGCGAGGCGGAAGTCGTTCGTCCGAGGCCAGGGCGGAGTCCGAGCCCTGGGGTCGGGCGAGGCGGAAGTCGTTCGTCCGAGGCCAGGGCGGAGTCCGAGCCCTGGGGTCGGGCGAGGCGGAGTTTCGTCGTCTTCCGGGTCTTAGCCCGAGTCCGAGCCCTGGGGTCGGGCGGAGCGGAGTTCACCGTCTTCCGGGTCTTAGCCCGAGTCCGAGCCCTGGGGTCGGGTGGAGCGGAGTTCGCCGTCTTCCGGGTCTTAGCCCGAGTCCGAGCCCTGGGGTCGGGCGGAGCGGAGTTCGCCGTCTTCCGGGTCTTAGCCCGAGTCCGAGCCCTGGGGTCGGGCGGAGCGGAGTTCGCCGTCTTCCGGGTCTTAGCCCGAGTCCGAGCCCTGGGGTCGGGCGGAGCGGAGTTCGCCGTCTTCCGGGTCTTAGCCCGAGTCCGAGCCCTGGGGTCGGGTGGAGCGGAGTTCGCCGTGGCGCCTTTGGCAAGGCCTGATTGCCTGTCAGACTCACTCTGTCGAGTGGCACTGCAGTCGGAGTGGCGCAGGCGGCACTGTCCTTCTGTCAGACTGGCCAGCGGAGCGGTGGAGTGACGGCGGTCACTTCGGCTCTGCCGGGGGCGCGTGTCAGGATAGAGGTGCCAGGCCACCTTTGCGTTAAATGCCCCTGCAATTTGGTCAGTCGGTGTGGTGATTCAGTCAAGGTTGCTTCCGAGCGAAGCCAAGGCCTTGGGCGAGCCGGTGATGTGTCCGCCATAAAAAGGGGGCCTCGGGCGAGACGGAAGTCTCTCGAGGTCGGCTGCCTTTGGCCGAGGCTAGGCTCGGGTGAAGCGTGATCGAGTCACTCGTGTGGACTGATCCCTGACTTAATCGTACCCATCAGGCCTTTGCAGCTTTATGCTGATGGGGGTTACCAGCTGAGAATTAGGCGTCTTGAGGGTACCCCTAATTATGGTCCCCGACAGTAGCCCCCGAGCCTCGAAGGGAGTGTTAGCACTCGCTTGGAGGCTTTTGTCGCACTTTTTTGCAAGGGGACCAGCCTTTCTCGGTTGCATTTCGTTCCGGCGGGTGCGCGCGAGCGCACCCGCCGGGTGTAGCCCCCGAGGCCTCGGAGGAGTGGTTACACTCCTTCGAGGTCTTAATACTTCGCTTAACGCTTCGGCTGGTCTGGTCGTTCCCTCATGCGAACTGGCCGTAGCCCGGGTGCACGGTCGGGGCCCAAGTTCTCGGGCTGGTATGTTGACGCTGTCAACGATTTGGTCGGAGCCAGTTTTTGCGAGAGCAGCCCCCGAGCCTCTGCACAGGACGAGAGGACGATCAGGGACAGACTCGACTTTTTACATACGCCCCTACGTCGCCTTTCCGCAAGGAGGAGGGGGGGAGTGCGCCATGTTACCCTCGATGGGCACCGAACATGGTGTCTCCGGTGAGCTGCAAGCGGGTAATCCAAGTGGACGTCCGTGCCCCGTTCGTTGGGGGTCGGCTAGGGGCCCAGAGGCACGCCCAAAAGTACCTGCGGGTGATTTGCCGGACCCGGTCCCCTGGCGACGGGGTCCGAGGGCTCGATGCCTCCCTCCGATGGGATTCCGTTACAAGATCGTTCCCGCTGGTCTCGGAAATGTCCTAGGGTACCTCGGGAGCGCAGCCCGAGGCTCGGTTATGTATCGAACGTACCCCTGGTCATCCCTTGCTCGGTGTCTGAGGCGACTGTGAACCCTTCGGGGGCCAGCCTTCGAACCCCTGATCAGTAATGGGCGCGGAGCCCGAGTAGCCTGGGGCGGCCATGGAGCCCTTCGGGGGGCTGGCCTTCGAACCCCTGACCAGTAGTGGGTGTCGGGCCCACGCGATCTGAGGCGACTGTTGAACCCTCGGGGGGCCAGCCTTCGAACCCCTGATCAGTAATGGGGGGCTCGGAGCCCGGTTCCTTCGCGGAGAAGGATCCCTTTCGGGGTATCCCCCTTTCCCGGTCCCTGTTGCAAGAGATAGAGAAAGAGGAAAACGGAAAAGGATACGAAATCGGACGACGTGGCGTACCTTTTCTGACGCGGTTATTACGGCGAAGGTGAAGCGTCGCGCGCTCCTCCTGCCAGAGGCGCCGCGTGTCCCGTCGCGGAGTTAATGCGACGGGGCGAGTGGTTGGCGGGGCGGCCGTTACGTGTGCGCGAGCCGTTTCGAGGAACGGCCGTGCCGCTTCGCGCTTTTCGAATCCTGCGTCCGGTCCAGGCGGCGTGCTGGAAACGGTTTCGCCTTGGCCTTCATATACTTGAGAGGGGGTCCGGTGACGGTTCTTCGCCCTGCTCCCTTCTTTTTCCTTTAGGTTTTTGCAACCCGGGAAGCTTTAGTCGGAGGAGAGAGAAACCGCCCTCCCTGCCCCCCGCGCCGCCATCTTCTCCATCTTGGTGATGGCGGATCGAGTGACCATAATCCCCCCGCGCGATCCGTGGCCCTTCTCCACGGTGACGGCGAGTGATCTGGAGGAACTGGTCGGCGAAGGTTTGCTCCGCCCCCTCACCGACAAGCAGCGGCCGGAGTGGATTCCTCCCGTGGGCGGAGCCGCTCCGTCCCCGCCGCCGGGGTATGTCGTGAGCTTCGTCTCCTTCCATGAGCGGGGATTTGGCGCGCCGACGGGCCGCTTTATGCGGGCCATTCTATTCCACTATGGGGTGGAGTTGCACAACCTCTCCCCCAACTCCATTTCGCAGGCCGCTATTTTCGTAGCGTTATGCGAAGGGTACTTGGGGATCGCTCCTCATTGGGATCTGTGGACTTACTTCTTTCTCGCCGAGCCTTTCGCCTTGTCGACGGGGGAGAGGAGGATCCGTGCAGCGGTGCGGGCCGGCGACTGCATTCTCTTGTTGAGGCAGTCGCGGGCGTTGCAGTATATTCCTGCCATTCTCGCGTCTTCGAACAAGGGGTGGCAGCGCCGGTGGTTCTACCTCCGGAATGACGGTGAGTTGCTCCCACCGTTTTCCCAGCGAGTGGTTACGGCTGCCACCGACGCCTGGCGCCACGGGACCCCGCACGAGAGGCAGAAAAATCTCGAGCCCCTTCTCCAGGCCCTGAAGGAGTTGCGGGAGGGGGGACTTACCGCCGCGGGAGTGATCGCCGCCATCCACCGTCGGAGGGTGCTCCCATTGGCGGAGCGGCGGCTGTCACTCTGGGAGATGACCCCGGAAGCCGACTGGGAGGGCTCACGAATGTCGCCTGACCCTCTTCCCTTCGACGCCCTCCAATGGCGGGTGTCGGCTGCGATGGGGAAGCCGGACCCCCACGCATACTCCCAGCTTCGGATGCGCCCCGACCAGGGGTGCGTGACTTTGGTGAGCGTTTGCTCCTCCCTTCTTCGTATATCTGGTTGCTCCAGATCCTTATGATCGGGTTCCCTTCTCCCCTCCTTTTTTAGGATGTGGGGTGTCACAAACCCTCCCGGCCACGGGTCCCGGAGGACGCGGTGGACCGTGCAGCGCGGCGGGTCGCCGCGGAGGAGAAGAAGAAAAAGAAGGACGCGGAGAAAGCCCGGGCCCGCGAGCGGAGGCGGGCTCGGGACGCCTTGGAGAAGCGCCGCCGCCAGCAGGAGAGGGACGGACTCCCGAGGGAGCCGTCGCCAGAGACGCCCGACGACGATGACGACGACGATGATGATGATGACGACGACATGGCCGCCCGTCTCGGCCTCAGCCTCGGCCTGGGGTGTGGCCAGGAGCCGTCCAGCCAGCCCCCGAGTGAACCGACTCCGTCAGCCCCCGAAGTCGGGGCGCCGGGCTCCCGACCCGAGGCGCGGGGGCGAACCGAGAGGGCACCTGACCCCTCCGCCGGAGGAGCTGAAGTAGTTCCGGAGGTCCAGACCAAGGCGTCTGTTTCCCAGAGGTCGCCGCTTGCGCTGGTGGAGGATGGGAGTGACCCTCAGGTCGTCGCTGTCGTGCCCGGGGAACCTGCCTCCCGGGCGCCCCAAGCGCCGGCGAAGCGGACCTCGGCGGCCGCTTCGAGAGCCGGGGTCCAAGAAGGCTCTCCCCAGGCGCGGTGGATCATGGCCCGGAGTGGGTGAGTACCTCGGAATGTCTTCGTCTTGGCCTCCCATTCGTATGTTTCGGTTGTGATCCCCTTCCTTTTTTATCCAGCAAGCGAAGTCACGGCCAGACTGACCTGGCACCCCGGAAGGCCCTCAAGACGGCGCCGAACTGTGCGGCCAGCGCCATTCAGCCGACCCTCTCGCGGGGTACCCCGACATCGGGGGCTCGGGCGTCGCCAATCTCGGAGGAGTGGGCTCCCGAGGCCGGCTCTTCAGCCGAGGCGGCGATCGTGGTTGAGGAGGCGGCTGACGCCCACACGGCTCTGAGATCGCCTGTCGTGCCGGTCATGCCGGCGCCTGCCACCGCCGAGGCTGCCGCCGTCCTTGTCGAAGGGTGTCCAGCCGCCGCCAGCGCCGGGATGGCTGATGCGTCGGTGCCCAAGACCCCTGAAGAGGTGGGCGCGGTCGCGCAATCCGTCCAGCCGGGCGACAGCCTCATCGCTGTGCGGCGGAGCCCCGAGGCCCGGCGCCCGTTGCTCCGATTCCGGACCCGCGAGGCCTCGGACCCCGTCTTCGTTCTTGATGATGAGCAGGAGGACCAGTCCTGGGGTGAGCTCCGCGAGTGCGCAGAGGCGACGGTGGGGTCGCTCCGGGCGTCGCTGGAGGTTTTCTGCAGAGACGTCCCAAAAATCCTCCAGGTAGCGGTTTCGGGCATCCCTTTTTTCCTTCTGTGTGATACTCGCTGTGACGCCCTGTTTCCCTTTCCCAGGATCTGACGGACCGGAGCGCCGCTAAGTCGTCGTTCATCCGCCGTGAGGTTGATGTCTGGGGCTCGCTGCGATCCCTGAGGTCTTCGCTCGCCGGGGCTACCACGCGCCTTTCTCAGCAAGATGCCAAGGTGGCGGATCTCCAGCTGCTATGCGCCGACCTGAGAGCCGAGGCGGCAGCGGCGCGTGCGGAGGCGCAACAGCAGCGATCGGAGCTCGCCCAGGTCATCGAGGAACGGAACCGACTTCAAGGCCGGGCTGCCGAGGCCGAAGGCCGAGCCGAGACCCTCGCGGCCGACTTAGCTGCGACCCAAGTCGCGGCCTCGGAGCACCGTGCCCGAGCTGGGAGTACGTCTTGGTCCCCCCTAGTTCTTTTTCTTGTCCGTTTCCCTTGCTTGTGCTTGAGGTATTTCTCCTGGCTACTTGCAGAGCTTGAGTCCGCCCTTGATGAGTCCGCCAAGGCGCTTGCTGAGGCGCTTGCCGGAGCCGCCGAGCAGAGGGAGGCGGACCTTGCGGCCATGTCCGAGGCCGTCTCGGACTTTTACCGTGCCCTCGGCTTTGATGACGTCCCTTCAGGAAGCTCCCCTCAGAGCCGCCTTCGAGCCTTGGGTGGTCACGCCCGCGGCAGAGTCCGCGAAGCGCTACACCATGGCGTCAGGCGGGCCTTCGCCGTGCTCGCTTCTCACTACGTTGTGGATCTGGAGCGGGTTAGTGAGGGGTACTGTCTTCCTGACGAAGACGATGCTGCTCTGGCGGAGGTGCAGCGGCTTGACGCGGTTGCCGCCGGCCCGAGCGCGGTGCTGGCGACCACCTTTGAGGCGGAGGTCCTTCCTCCTGCGACGTCACCGGAGGCCGAGATGGACCCCACCGATGGCGGGGGTGGAGTTGAAGGCGCGGCTCCTTCCCAAGGCGGCACCTGATTCTTGTTTGAACAGTTTCTTGTTGAACGTGTGTCTTACCACGGCCGCTGAGGCCTGAACACTTTTGTCTTTCTTGCATGGAGTCGTACTGTCCTTTCTTTCCGTCTGCATGTTCGTCCTAGCTCGTCAATAATAGAGTGGCTTCTCGAGTTGGGCCATTCTTCGTGGCAGGTGATGAGTGAGGTATCCCTAACCCGGAGGTACGGGAGTTCCTCGGCTCAATCGGCCTTGCCATTTTCATGAACCCGCGTTCGCTCCTCGAGACCCGGCTTCTGACATAGCTAGGAGAACGTAGCTGGGAGAACGCAAGAGCCCCCCCCCTTTTTGATTTAAAAAGATCTTGACGCAGAGGGGTTCCCCCTTTTTAGCCCCCCGAGGGAGGGTCGGGCTCCGCCATGGCGAGGCCGACCCTTCCTCGATGATCGAGGCGCAGAGGCTGCCTGACGGATCGGGCCCCGGCCCGAATATCCAGCGAGTGTTCGGCGACATCCCTCGGTATGCCGGGCATGTCCGAGGGACTCCACGCAAAGACGTCGGCGTTTGCGCGGAGAAAGTCGACGAGCACTGCTTCCTGTTTGGGGTCGAGCCCGGAACCGATCCGGATCTGCTTGGTGATGTCGCCGCTGGGGTCGAGGGGGACGGCCTTGACCGTCTCCGCTGGCTCGAAGTTGCCGGCATGGCGCTTCACGTCCGGAACCTCCTTGGAGAGGTTCTCCAGGTCGGCGATGGGGGCCTCGGACTCGGCGAGGGCCTCGGCGTACTCCACGCACTCCACGTCGCATTCGAACGCGTGTTTGTACGTGGGGCCGACGGTGATGACCCCGTTGGGGCCCGGCATCTTGAGCTTCAGGTAGGTGTAGTTGGGGACGGCCATGAACTTCGCGTAGCATGGCCTCCCTAGCACGGCGTGGTAGATTCCTCGGAACCCGACCACTTCGAACGTCAGGGTCTCCCTTCGGAAGTTGGAGGGCGTCCCGAAGCAGACTGGGAGGTCGAGTCGCCCGAGGGGCTGGATGCGCTTCCCAGGGATGATCCCGTGGAAGGGCGCAGCGTCTGCTCGGACGGAGGACGGATCGACGCGCAGGAGCTTGAGGATCTCGGCGTAGATGATGTTGAGGCAGCTGCCCCCGTCCATCAGGACCTTGGTGAGCCTGACATCGCCGACAACGGGGTCGACGACGAGCGGGTATTTCCCCGGGCTCGGCACATGGTCGGGGTGGTCGGCCCGGTCGAAAGTGATGGGATTGTCGGACCAGTCTAGGTAGACTGGCGCCGCCACCTTCACTGAGCAGACCTCCCGGCGCTCTTGCTTGCGGTGCCGAGCCGAGGTATTCGCCGCATGCCCTCCATAGATCATGAAGCAGTCGCGGACCTCGGGGAACTCCCCTGCTGGGTGATCTTCGTCCTTGTCGTCGTCGCGGGCCCTGCCACCCTCGGCGGGTGGCCCGGCCCTGTGGAAATGACGCCGAAGCATAACGCACTCCTCGAGGGTGTGCTTGACGGGCCCCTGATGGTAGGGGCACGGCTCCTTGAGCATCTTGTCGAAGAGGTTTGCACCTTCGGGGGGCTTCCGAGGGTTCTTATACTCGGCGGCGGCGACAAGGTCCGCGTCGGCGGCGTCGCGTTTCGATTGCGACTTCTTTTTGCCTTTCTTCTTGGCGCCGCGCGGAGCAGACGCCTCGGGAGCCTCTTCCGATGGGCGGCCCTGGGGCTGCTTGTCCTTTCGGAAGATAGCCTCGACCGCCTCCTGGCCAGAGGCGAACTTGGTGGCGATGTCCATCAGCTCGCTCGCCCTGGTGGGGGTTTTGCGACCCAGCTTGCTCACCAGGTCGCGGCAAGTGGTGCCGGCGAGGAACGCGCCGATGACATCCGAGTCGGTGATGTTGGGCAGCTCGGTGCGCTGCTTCGAGAATCGCCGGATGTAGTCCCGGAGCGACTCCCCCGGCTGTTGCCGGCAGCTTCGAAGGTCCCAGGAATTCCCGGGGCGCACGTATGTGCCCTGGAAATTGCCAGCGAAGGCTTGGACCAAGTCGTCCCAGTTGGAAATCTGCCCCGGAGGCAGGTGCTCCAACCAGGCGCGAGCAGTGTCGGAGAGGAACAGGGGGAGGTTGCGGATGATGAGGTTGTCGTCGTCCGTTCCACCCAGTTGGCAGGCAAGGCGGTAGTCCGCGAGCCACAGTTCCGGTCTCGTTTCCCCCGAGTACTTCGTGATAGTAGTCGGGGGTCGGAACCGGGTCGGGAATGGCGCCCGTCGGATGGCCCGACTGAAGGCCTGCGGACCGGGTGGTTCGGGCGAGGGACTCCGATCCTCCCCGCTGTCGTAGCGCCCCCCACGCCTGGGGTGGTAGCCTCGGCGCACCCTTTCGTCGAGGTGAGCCCGACGGTCGCGTCGATGGTGCTCGTTGCCGAGGTGGCCCGGGGCCGCAGGCGCGGTGTTGCGCGTGCGCCCGGTGTAGACCGAGGCTTCCCGCATGAATCGGGAAGTCGCGGCATGAGGTTCCGAGGGATATCCTTGCCTCCGGGATGCAGTGCTCTCGGCCCGCCGGGCCGCAGCGCCTTCCAGGAGATTCTTGAGTTCTCCCTGGATTCGCCGACCCTCGGTGGTTGACGGCTCCGGCATCGCGCGGATGAGCATTGCTGCGGTTGCCAGGTTCTGACCGACCCCGCTGGATGCGGGCGGCGGCCTGATCCTGACATCGTTGGCGACGCGGTGCTGGAGACCTTGGGGCAGATGACGTATTTCTCCGGCCAGGGGTTGGCCCACCCATGCCTGTCCGACGTCCCGACGGATCGGCTCAAGCGCTCCTGTTCCCTTGTTGAGCCTGGCCTGCGCCTCGCGGACTTGCTCGAGTTGTGGGTCGTAACCCCCCGCCGGAGCGGGGACCACAGCTAGCTCCCGTGGGATGTCGGCGCGAGGCACCGGCCTAGGGAGATCACCATCCTCCGGCATGCCAAGACGGTTGCCTTCGGTGGGATCCCCTAGCTCGATGTGGAAACATTCGCGGCTTGGGCCGCAGCTCTCGTCGCCAAGGCTGCGGCTTCCATCGGAACAGTCGGATAGACAGTAGTCACATGAGGTCATGAAGTCCCGCACGGCACTGGGGTTGCCAGGCCCGGAGAAATCCCAACCGATGCTGGGATCGTCATCTTCCTCGGACCCAGAGGGCCCGTAGGTCGAGACGTCCGTCAGTCGGTCCCAAGGCGACCGCATACAGAACCTTAGTGGGGTTGCACTCGCCTCAATGAGAGCGCCCGCCAAAACGAGGTCGTTTGGCGGGTTGAGGCCGAGTCGAAATGACGCAAGATGGGAGTTAGTCGTTACCTTTTGGTCGACGAGGAGCGACGTAGTCACATCGGGGACTGGTTGCGCCGTCATCTCTGGTTCGAGGGCGACGTCCTGCAGGCTTTCCGCGAGCGCGCCGGCGTCGTCTTCTTGCTCAAGGTCAGCGTGCCGCGGGGGGACGGCGCTTGTCTCCGTCTCGAACGCGAGGTCGACGTCCGGCGTGCCTTCCGTCGGGGCGTCGGGGGCGTCGATTCGCTCGACGGCCGACGAAGCGCGGCCTCCCGTCTGGCCTTGACGGCTCCGCCTCCTCCTCCGTTGGCGGGGGAGAGAACGGAGCGAGCCCGAATGTTGCTCTTCCACCACGCGGGGAAGACGTCGTCGATTCCGCCGCCGGCGGGCGGGTTGTCGGCCGCCATTGTCGTAGTTGCGCGGCGGTGGAAGAAGTGTCATGTCGTAGCTGCCGTCGAAGGACATGAGCTCAAGAGTCCCGAAACGAAGCACCGTCCCGGGCCGGAGAGGTTGCTGGAGACTGCCCATCTGGAGCTTGACGGGGAGCTGTTCGTCAGCACGCAGCAGTCCCCTACCTGGCGCGCCAACTGTCGGCGTTTCGAGACAGGGGGGTCACTAAGCCGACGAGTGAGTGTGCTGCGTGCCCCAGCCCAGATGGGTCGAGCGCGTGGGCGAGCGCGAAGGGGGGAGAGGCGAGGTGGCCGGAGTCGAGCGTGAGAGAGGTGGAAGTCCCGCGGCCTTCGTGTTCGTCCCGCGCCCAGGTCGGGTGCGCTTGCAGTAGGGGGGTTACAAGCGTCCACGCGGGTGAGGGAAGCGAGCGGCCCCAAGAGAGCGCCTGTCCCGTCCTCGGTCCCGCGCGGCCAACCCTCTCTGAGAAGGCCCTGGTCCTTCCTTTTATAGTCGTAAGGAGAGGATCCAGGTGTACAATGGGGATGTAGCAGAGTGCTACGTGTCTAGCGGAGGGAGAGCTAGCGCCCTAGGTACAAGCCAATGTGGCAGCCGGAGAGATCTGGGCACCCTGCTGGCGTGATGTCGTGGCTGTCGGAGGTGCGGCGGAGCCTGACGGAGGGACAGCTGTTGGAGCGGTCGAGTCCCTGCTGACGTTGTCCTGCTTCCGTAAGAGAGCTGGGGGCCGCCGTCGTCATAGAGCTTGTGGAGCGCCATCATTGCCCCTCTGGCGGAGCTGGCCGGATGAGACGCCGGTCTTGTTCTCCGTGACCCGAGTCGATTCGGGGTGGGATGATGATGGCGCCTCCTGTTGACGTGGCGGTCTGTGCCCTAGGCAGGGCGACGTGGGGTGTGGCAGCCCTCCCAAGTTATCGGGCCCACGTGCACCAATCCTTGCCTTGATGGCCTCAGATGGCTATGCACGTGTACCAGGTAACTTAACAAGGCTATCACGAGTTCAACAACTTGAACCCATCATACCAAGGATCTCCCACCATACATGCATATTACAGTGACTTTGAAGATCTTTGATTAGTGAACAAGTTTTGTTAATAGAGACTGATCTGTTCTTAATCAAGGTAAAGAGAAAAGAGTGGCTGAACAGGGAGGAGTCAGTCGAATGTTGTAGATACTATTGATCAGAAATATCTACCACTGATTTTCTTCTCCTTGTCGTATCTTATTTTGGTTTGAAGTGGAGATAGAGATGAGATGAATTGCACGGGTGTTTAGAACTTTAGCCAACACTGAAATATCCCAGGTGAACTGGAGAGCATCTATCTAGACAGCCTTATCTGTATCCCTTGCCGTGGTAAAAATCTGCCTTGGTCATTGCTTTGCTGTACTTCAGAGTTGGGCGTGGATCCTTGAAATTTCGCCACGCACTCACGCCCATGCAGTTGCCCACATCTCCTAAGTATCCTTCGCTGTTTATTCCCTGAAACCAGCCACTGCTGGAGCTTTTCTGTATCCATATAAAGAGTAGCCGGAGGGGGGAAAGGAAGGGATCGTTCTTATCTCCAAGTTTGCCAGGCCCTGTATACCAACTCCTGTCACCTCACCGACGCCCGGTCTTCATCACCGTCGCTCGCGTTCATCCATCCCTCACGCCGGCTCTCCATCGCCTCGCCTCTCGACGCCAGAACAGCAGCAGATTGGTGTCGAGCTTCTTCACACGCGTGAGCTCCCCGGTGCTCGTCCCTGATCCACCGTTCTCGACGTCCAGAATTTCGTCGGCATTCTCGGACCTCGCCCGCGTGTAGTCCACGCCGCGAATCCCCTGGGGTTCACGCACGTCATCTCCGGCTCTTCCCGGTCCGTGGTGTGTGTCGCTGCACACTTGTCATTGGTCGTCGACTATTGATCCCTCGTCCAGCCTCGCATCGCTGTGTGCTCCACTTGTTATGCCGCGCCATCGACTGACCGCTCGACCGCGCTAGGCCGTCGTCACGGCGTCATCATGGTATCGACAATAATGGTGACCATACCGACCAATTCTCCTCCTCACCGTGGCCAAATTTTTCCATGGTTATTGGAACGGAGGGCTCGCCGCCAGTGTACGTCGTCGCATCGCAGTTCTCCATCGACCGGTCTCCTCGTGGTTCCCCGATTAAGGTGTGTAAAATCATATACTTCCTATTACAAATGGATTTAGGGTTTTTACAGCATACACCAAATTTCAGAGAATAACAGATGTTCTTAGAAGGACTATTTGATTTTTAGAAATAAAAGTTGTGTTCCAAAAATTATGAAAATTTTTGGGCAACCTTGTATTGACCAGTTGAGCACTTGGTTCAAGTTTGAATTTATTTAGAAGTGATTTGCTCAGTAAACAGATTGTTGCCCAAAAAGAAAGAGGATTTTACCCTTGGAAAATTAGGTAATGAAGTTGCTTAAGAAGGTTTGAGTTTTGGATTAAGTCTAACATGGATTAGTTCTCTGGAGATTTGTAAGTGAAGATGTCTTGAAGTGCCCTTGGAAATCCTCTAGTGTTTTGGCTAGTTTCGTGCACTTTGTAGCAAAGTATACTCATGATGTATTGTTTGTTACCTTCTTTATGAAATGCATTTCCATACCATAGCAAGCATTCATCTACATGTAATTGATTTGTAGAACACCTAGAAGAAGTGGTGTTTGAAGAAGGAGTTCACTTCAGTGCCTGTTGATCCAGTGGTGGAGTTTCATCTAACTACTTACTAGAGTAGAAGAATTTTGGGACCTTCTCCTGCAATAAGGCAAGCCCCGGTGCATTTGCCACCTTCCTTATGTTTACAAAATTTTATCACTTATATGCTGCATTAGGTGATAGGAGTTGATTGATTAAACACTTGATGCATTACCATCCTTGAAAGATTGATTACCATACCTTGTCACCTATTTTATAAAAGCTAGAGATGCTTAGTCATGCTGATAGACTAAGAAAAATGTTTTTGATCTATGACTCATGTTTTTACAAAAAAGAAAATGGGCTTGGGATAATGAAGGCATCAAGACGTTGATAAATTCATTATTCAGGCATGGCCCCTCTGCCAGGCGCCAAAATTTTGAAATAGTTTAAAATGGGACCAGACGCTGAGCAGGAAAAGTCGCCCGTCTGTGTCGATTAAGGATCGTACCGATTGTTGGCCTGCTGATCTAGGACCCTTTATCTGGCCACATACCTCGTCATGGGTAAGCCTGAACCCGGCTAATCCATACATGAAAAGACAATCGCGCACTGGGAGTGGAGAGATGGCGAGAGTGGCACGTACCCTCCTGGCAAAGGACCGCCTAAAAGGGGTGGTGTGCTCTCGAGTGGCGCGGACCTGTTCATGTGGTGGAGGATCCGTGGGAATGGTAGACATGTGCAAAAGAGTTAAGGCAGGCATATGTCGTGTGGTTGGAGATCCCCAGCTGGGTATTAATCGATTCGGATCGCCGAACTTCTCGGATATGAAGACTGGATCTTCGACCTTCATCGTAGATAACAAGCGAAACAAAATTTGGATTTTAAAAGAAAGTTAGTATAGGACAAGTGAATGATCTAGATTAGGAAATTGTTAGATTCAGGCTAGAAGATTCAGGTAATAAACTAACTTGTGAAATAAAACTTGGCTTAAGGACCCACTTCTAGTAAGCTTTTCTGCAAAATGAGTCCTTGAACTTTGATGAGCTTTACCTTGATTCCCAAAAGCCAGCATACCCTTAAGAGTCTTTTCTTTAGTCGGGTAAGTCTTGCTGAGTAATTGCATACTCAGGGTTTTATCCCTTGTTGTTTTTGTAGGAGAAGTTTTATTCCTTTATCTTCGGGTTAGTTACTTCATGTGGATGACTTGAAGCTTAGAAGGTTTTTATATATCTCTTATGGAAAGGCTTCACCCTTCCAATTATTGTAATAAGTTATGCACTTCGAGTACTATCAGGACTTGTAATAAATACATCTCATTCTACCATGTAAAACTTGAGTTCTGGAATGTAAAGTGTACTTTGTAAAAGTCTTCCGCTCTATCTCCAATGTGTGTGTATCAAATGTGATTACTGTAATATACCTGTTATGTGGGAGATCCTTGGGATGATGAGTTCCAGTTGGCGAACTCGATAGCCTTGTTAAGTTACCGGTACACGTGCACAGCCATCTGAGGCCAGTAAGGCAAGGATTGGTGCATGTGGGCCTGATAACTTGGGAGGGCTGTCACAGCGTGGTTCCACGTGTCACAATTGAAGAAGTGCCTTCGGGTTCCCGATCGAACCGTTGAAGTGACTGATGTTGTCCTGGAGCCAGATTTAACGTACTCGGAACATCCCATTCGGGTTCTGGATCAAAAGGACAGGGTTACCCGGAGAAAAACTCTCAAATTTTATAAGATACAGTGGAACCAGCATTCGGAAGAGGAGGCTACATGGGAAACCCAAGACTTCTTAGATAAGAATTTCCCAGGCTTCCTAGCCTCATGTAAATTGTAAAGCCTGTATAGCTGTTGTAATAAAGAAGTAACCCCCACATCACCCCTGCCTTGTACCAAAATTAAGGAAATAAAAATATTCCGCATTTCCTTTTCCATTACTCACCCTAGGACTTTAAATCTCGGGACGAGATTCTTTTATGGGGGGAAGGATGTAACATCCCTGGTGTTACTCTAACTAAAACTTGAGCATGGCATCATGAGCATGGGCATTGCATATGTTTGATACACCTAGAGTGCATTCACTAGGCAAAAATTTCAAACAAGTTGTAGTGTTTTACTGTTTTGCAAACAGGACCCTGGGTTAAGGACTTAACCCTAAATAGTGGTTAAAGGGGTAGAACTTAACCCAAGTTGAGAAAAACTTTAGGGCTTGTGAGAAAAGTCATAAAATATCCCCAAACACTAAGTTGAATCACATTTATACCCCTGGGATGCCAGAAACCCTAATTGGAACCCTGGAAAACCCTAAATCAAAACCCTAGGGGCTTATGTGCAAAATTAGCCCACTTTTGGGCTAAAGTGCAAAAACCAAGCCAAATAAGTGTTTCAAGTCAATTGGATCACAAATATGTGGACTTGAAAGCCAAACCCTAAGTTTTGGACTAAAGTGCAAAATGGACCTCACATGAGTTTATTTCTAAGTCTGAAAGTTAGTGAATTGGCTCAACTTTGGAGCTTTATAACTTGCAAACTATAGGGTTTTTGCCCTAGGTCACCACATCAAAGTTGAAGACCAATAATAGGAGAACAACTTTGCTAAAGGGTGCAAGCATGGTTGTTATGAAGAATTTGGAGAAAAACCCAGTCCAAAACTGGCTGTCAGACTGTTGGAGCTGAATTTCAGAGTTGCAGTGCTATGGGGTGAACTTTGAGCTTGATTTTGATTTGGATCCAGTGCTCAAATGTGATCAAGTCCTATATTTGAGTTGTAGCTGGTTTATAACTCTACAACTTTGCTACTGAGAGTTTATGAAGTTCTTATGTGAAATCCGGAGTAAATCAACGCTAAACATGGACTGTCAGTCACTCTGAACCAGTGTTCTGATGGTACAGTGCTCGAATACACTGAAGAAGATCCCTTCGTCCTCACCGCCGGTTGCTGCCGCCGTCGATCGTCGTTCGCCAAGATTCGTGCTCAACGGTCACCGGATAAGCTTGCCGCGGTAAAGGCCTCGTCACCGGTGAGCTGGCCACCACTCCGACGACTTCACCCCCCCTGTCTTCCTTCAACTTTGCGGCTGGCGGATTACCTCGCCGTCGACCGCCGCCTCTCGGCCGGGTGCCGCGTGGCTCTACACTTTCACCGTGTCGCCAGGACCTTCTCTGACCCCTCCGTGGCTCACCGGAGTTACCGCCACGTCGCGGCCACGTACCCGCGAAGCCAGTGCGTCTTCCCCGTCTCCGGCCGCCAGCGCAATTTGCTCCAATTGATCGCCACCGCTTTCGGAGCCTATAAATTGAGCCCCCCCGGCTGCGCCATGTATTTGGCTAACTATTGCACCCGCTCCCGCACTCAATCGTCCACTAGCTCGCCGTAATTTTGCGTTGCCCCCAAACCTGTTTTCCGCCGCCGTGTTGTGAGCTCGCCGTGGTCAGCCCTCCACAGGTCCGTTCCTGCCCTCTGCGCCTTCGTTTGAGCATGCTCATGTCTCCTTGATGCTTGCCGAGCCTTGTAAACGAACTAGACCGGCGCCTATCGCCGGGAACACGATCACCTTGCCGTTGTGCTTACGGTCACCGTGGCCGGAGCTCCATGAGCCACCAACAGTGCAATTAGGTTAGGGGAAATGCTCCTTAGGGGTTGAATTTCGTGTATGCCGCTCGGAGAGCTCTGCCGCTGCCTCAATCGGCCGGTCTGCTCGCTCGCCGGAGCGCGGCCGCGCTGAGCGCCGTCGTGGACTTGTAATTGTGAATTGACCAGAAACCAGGGGTCTTTTCGTGAGCTGTCAGCGACACAGTGTAACAGTGAAGAAGCTCGTTTTCCAATTAGCCAAACCCCGAGGGCTTTTCTGCAAAGCCGCCAGTGCGCGCGCGCGGGCGCGAGCGCTTTCCCTCTGGACCTGGGCTGCTGGGCTGAATCCGGCCCAGTCCTGTTTAGCCCTTTTCCTTTTCTTTTTCAGAAAAACTTTAGAAATTTGTAGAAAACTGTAGAAAAATCATAAAATTGTGAGACCAATTTTCCTAGGCTTGTTATTTTCCATAGTATTTAATAAAAATAGTTTTATGATTTTTAGTTTGAATAGGGAATTTTAGGATATTTAAAACAGCCTAAACCAATGGTTCTGGATTTTTAGAAAATAAATAATAAGTCCAAAATTCCCCAAACTTTTTATGTGAGCTTTTCACATTATTTAGAAGCCATGGGTAGAGTTTGGTTTGATTTGGACCTTGTTTGATCACTAAACCCAAAACCACCCCCCCCTCCTGCTCCATGAACTCCTTTACCGATTCCGGAAACCCTAGGTTCTCGGAGTACCGTGAAGGAAAGTTGTACTCAAGACATAAATAACAAGTTTATGCTATCTTTGCATCCTCATGAGCATTCCATGACATCCATCCTTATGTATGTATATGGTTATATTAGAGCAAGAAGAAGAAGAAGTTTCCGAAGAAGGGATACCACCCACCTCTGATCCTCAGGCCGACAACTGCTTTTATTTTGATATCTGTGGATCCGAGCAAGACACCTCTGATAACAAAGGCAAGCCCCGGTGCATTTGCCACCTTCCTTGAAGTTTTTAAAAATCTTTCTCACTTACTTGCTGCATTAGGTGATAGGAGTTGATTGATTAAACAATTCCTGCATTGCCTTCCTTGATTTTGATTACCCTCCTTGAAATCCTGTTTTTACAAAAAGGTTTTACTTTGCTTAGTATTGCTCTAGAAAAACAAAAGGATTTGTTTTACAAAAGATGTTTGGCAAAGTGGGAGGGATGTTTTCGAAAATAAAACTTGATGGTGAATCCATCACGGCCGTGATGGATTCAACATCGGAAAAGATGTACCTCTGCCAGGTACCAAACTTTGGGTTTGAAAGGATTAAGCTGAGACCGGGCGGGTGACTTGCACGAGAAAGAGAGTCTCGTGTAGTGTCTCCGTCTGAGTCGATTAAGGACCGTCTCGATGTAGGCTTGATGATCGAGGACCCTTTAGCTGGTCACATGCCTCGTCATGGGTAAGCCTTGCCTCGGGCAGACTAAGGCCGGAATAAGATAACACGAAATGGGAGTGGAGCGGTGGCGAGAGTAGCGTGTACCCTCCGTGGCAAGAGGCTGGACGGTGGTGTATCTGTGCTCTCGGTTTGCGTGAACCTGATCCGGTCTTAAGAACCCCGGTGGCGGGTTGACATATGCAAGGGTTAAGTGCTACATATGTCGTGTGATTGGAGATCCTCAGCTGAGTATAATCGATTCGGATCGCCGTACCTTCGCGGTTATGAAGACTTGGTCACTGACCTACACGTAGCATTCCACTAAAGATGATGGGTTTTTGGTTAAGAAATTGGCTAGTGTAGGACCAGTGATTGAACTAGGATAGAAAGAACTCTAGCACAGGTAATTCTACCTAACTTGACGAATAAAATTGGATTTTTAAGGATCCACTTTAGTAAGCATTTCTGCAAAACAGAGTCTTTGATTATTGAAAAGCCTTACCTTGACTCCCATATAACCAGCATACCCTTGAGAGTCTTTTCCTTAGTCGGGTAAGACTTGCTGAGTAATTCCATACTCAGGGTTTATCCCTTTGTTGTTTTTAGGTGAGGAAGTAGCAGACTTTTGCTGCTTCTGTACTAAGGTGGTTCCCAAGGGAGAACATCAAGACTGAAGTGCGGGAGGACTCGGTCCTCCATCTAGGATCTTTGTTTATAGTCTCTCGGGAGAAGTTTGGGTCTCCCTGGTTTGTATAATTATTACTTTTATGCACTCACTTTTAGAACTGGTCTGTAATAACTTAACTTGAGCTTACTTTAGAAATAAATGTAAGTTTATGTAATTCGCTTCCGCATACCTTTATCTCCGATGATCTGTAATGTCTGCAAGACGGGTGAAACGTTCCTGGTAAGGTAAGGAAAGATACCGAACTTGTCAAGTAGTTCAGGGGCACCTACAGGGTTGTCTGATGTCTGAGAGACAAGGACAACTGTAGGTGGGCCTAATTACTTGGGAGGTTCCGTCACAGCTGGTATCGGAGCGTAGCCCTTCTTGGCAGATATTATGAAGCATCTTCAAAAGGATTTTTAAGAGTCTTACCTAAAAATTCTTTTCTCCTCTTACCTAAGTATTCTGAAGAGTCTATCTTAAAGACCAGATAGGTAGAGTGCAACATATAGAAGGTTGAATCGACTAAGGTTGATTCTGTAATTATACATGCATCATGCTAAGCACTATTCTAATAACATTTTCCCCCTTAGAAAAGATGCCGCCACGCACGAGGCTAACGGCACGCAAGTCAACGGGACCGATTGGAGTACCTCGGCACCAACTGGCCCCTCGCCATGAAAGTAGTAGCAGTGGGAGTAACGATCCCATAGGAGATTTGGAAGCCGAAGTGCGTCGACTCCAAGCGACGTTGCGACACAGGACCAATGCGTGGATTGCCGACGGAGATAGGATAAATGAATTGAGAAGGGATCTCCGTCACCTGCGGGATCAGCTGGCCGACCGGGACCTAGCACTTGACTGGGCAGTCCAGTCACACATGTTGGTGTGTGCTAAGGAAGCAAGGGCTCAGGCCCGAATCAGGGAACTTAGTTCATCGGTTGATAACCTGCAGGTCTACTGCAATACATTGCACGAGGAAGTCCATGTGTTATATTCGCAACTGCACCCTAGTGAGCCTGCTTACCCTGCTGAGGCAGAAGCCGGACCCTCCCACGTTGCGGGACGCGCGTTGGGTGGGGAGTTGGATCTGTTTGAACCCCCTCCTTCTTTGAGGTTGGCGGACGTCTGGACTCCCATACCTGACAATGAAGCCGCCAAAAGCAATGGGAAGCAGGACTAGTAGTGTAGTAAAAATAGAGTAATGTATTGTAGGATGTACTGTTGTAAAATAGGGTAAACTTTTGTAAAATGGGTTATGTATCCTGTTGTATAATATCGAGTCTGTACCATTACTCTTTATAGTAATGTAAAACGGAAGGTTTTCTTTGGCACATTATGTTTATTCAAATGTTTTTGCCTCAGATGCCGACCAGGACTCGTGCACAGGATGCAGCCGGAACATCCGAGGGTCGGGATGTTACACCGAATCCGCCTCCCGTTCCACCCACACTGGACGAGGCAATCGCTGCCTTGGTAAACGCCACAGCCGACAACACCCGCTTCCTGAGGGAGATGGCGGGTCAGCAACAGCTTCAACAACAAGCGGGAAGAGGATTCCAACAAGGTCCCCGTGAGACCACTTATCTGGATTTCTCTGAGACTCGTCCGCCTCTCTTTATTAAAGCAGAAGACCCGCTTGAGGCCGACGAATGGATACGGGTCATAGAACAGAAATTTGGCCTTCTTCGCTGCTCAGAAACCCAGAAGCCACTGTTTGCAGCCCAGCAACTACGAGGCCCTGCCAGTACTTGGTGGGGGAACTTTGTGGCCATCCAGCCAGATAATCATCAAATTACATGGAACGAGTTCAAAGCAGCATTCCGCGAGCATTACATCCCTGAGGGAGTGTTGCACATGAAGCAAGAAGAGTTCATGAAACTGAAGCAAGGGGGAGATACAGTTACTCAGTATCTCAACAAATTCAATCACCTGTCACAATACGCAATTGATCAGGTGAATACAGATTTGAAAAAGAAGAATTGTTTCATGAGAGGTCTGAACGACCGGATGCAGCGGAAAATGGCTGCGTGTATTGATCTTACTTATGGAAAGGCTGTCAGCACAGCCTTATCTGTGGAGGCCAAATATGCAAATTCTAGGAAAAGTAAGGGATTCAGTGGTGATTGGCCTAGTCAAGGCCCGGTAAAGAGGCAACGGTTTGTTCTCCGGCCCTCTAACCAGAATCGTTCAAGTGCACCATCTTTCCCTTTCAAGCAGCCTATAATTATTCTTCCCAACAAAGCCCCTACTGCCTCAAGTCAGCCGGGTGCCCCAGGCACTCGATTCCCTGCTCTGCCAAGTTCCTCAACTGGATGTTTTAATTGTGGCAAATCTGGGCACTTTATTAAAGATTGTCCCTATCCTCGGCAAAATCAGGCTAATAATCAGCAAGGATCGGGAAATTCAGCTCCAGGCAAGGGAAGTACTTCGGGCAAGAATACCAAAAAGACGGGGCGAGTATATTATACGCAAGTGGCTACCACACCGGAAGGAGAGCCGGTGATGATGGGTATGTTCCCTGTGGCCAGTCACCCTGCATTAATTCTTTTTGATTCTGGTGCTTCACATACCTTCATTAGCAAGACATTTGTGGAGCAACATCACATTCCATGTCATGAATCCAAAGAGGGTTTTAAAATTCATTCACCTGGGGGATATATTTTTACTAAAGAAGTGGCCTATGGAGTGCCAGTAACCATGGCCGAACGGAACTTTCCTGCAAACATGATTGTTCTAAAAGGCCAGGATATAGATGTAATTTTGGGGATGAATTGGTTAACTCAACACAAGGCAGTACTCAACACTGAACTCAGAACCGTCAGGTTGAGTTATAATCAAGAAGAAATTCTCTTGTCTCTCCCCAAAACCAATCCAGTCAAAGCTTCTGGTAGAATCTTTGAAGCCATTGTACCGGAGATCAGGAATATTCCGGTAGTATGTGAGTTTCCAGATGTGTTTCCGGAAGATTTGCCTGGACTACCCCCGGAAAGAGATGTGGAATTTGTAATTGAGCTAAAACCCGGTACGGCTCCTATTTCCCGAAGGTCGTACCGTATGCCCCCTAATGAATTGGCAGAATTGAAGATCCAATTGCAAGACCTGCTGAATAAGGGATTTATCCGGCCAAGCTCGTCCCCTTGGGGTTGTCCCGCCATCTTTGTGAAGAAGAAGGATCAAACCTTGCGCATGTGCGTGGACTATCGGCCCCTGAGTGAGGTCACTATCAAGAATAAGTACCCTCTTCCAAGGATCGACATCCTATTTGATCAACTGACAGGGGCGAGGGTATTTTCCAAAATTGATCTCAGGTCGGGCTATCATCAGATCCGTATTCGGCCCGAGGATATACCGAAGACCGCATTCACTACGCGGTATGGGTTGTTTGAATACCTAGTAATGTCTTTCGGGCTTACCAATGCTCCTGCCCACTTCACCTATTTGATGAACTCGGTGTTCATGCCCGAGTTAGACAAATTCGTGGTGGTCTTCATCGATGATATTTTGATATACTCTAAAAATGAAGAGGAGCATGCTCAGCACCTGCGGATTGTATTGACGCGCCTGAGGGAACATCAGCTATATGCCAAGTTCAGCAAGTGCGCGTTCTGGCTGGAAGAAATTCAATTTTTGGGGCACGTATTATCAGCTAAAGGAATTGCGGTAGATCCTAGCAAGGTCAAAGATATTCTGGAGTGGAAACCTCCAACGACTGTTCACCAAGTCCGGAGTTTTCTTGGACTAGCTGGGTATTATCGCAGATTTATACCTGATTTTTCTAAGCTTGTGAAGCCAATCACAAGTTTGTTGAAGAATGACACTAAGTTCAATTGGTCTTCTCAGTGCAATGAAGCCTTTGAGCAACTGAAGACACTATTGACCACTGCTCCGGTATTAGCTCAACCGGACATCACTAAGCCTTTCGATGTGTATTGTGATGCATCTGGCAGTGGGCTCGGCTGTGTACTGATGCAAGAGGGCCGAGTGATTGCGTATGCTTCAAGGCAGTTGCGCCGACATGAGGAGCACTATCCAACTCATGATCTGGAGCTAGCTGCTGTGGTTCATGCCCTAAAGATTTGGCGTCACTATCTGCTGGGTAATATTTGTCACATATACACAGATCATAAAAGTTTGAAGTACATTTTCACCCAGTCAGAGTTAAATATGAGGCAAAGGCGATGGCTTGAGCTTATTAAAGACTATGAACTGGAGATCCATTATCACCCAGGCAAGGCCAATGTTGTGGCAGATGCATTGAGTCGCAAGACTTCCTGCCACTGTCTTATGGTAAAAACCTCCGAGAACACTTTGTGCCAAGAAATGGAAAGGTTAAACCTGGGAATGATCCAACAAGGGACTCTAAATCAGCTAAAGCTTGAGTCAACCATCTTGCAAAGGATAATTGATGATCAAAAGGATAATCTGGGCATGAAGCACATACGAGAGAAGATCAGGGCTGGAACAGCCCAATGTTTCAAGGAAGATGACCAAGGTGTGTTATGGTTCAATAACCGCATAGTAGTGCCGAAGAATGAAGAACTCCGCCAGCAAATTTTAGACGAAGCGCATCTTAGTCGCTATTCTATTCATCCGGGAAGCACTAAGATGTACCAAGATTTAAAGCAACATTACTGGTGGACGAAGATGAAGATTGAAATTGCACGCTATGTGGCTAAGTGCGACACTTGCAGACGTGTCAAAGCCATGCACATGAAAACTGCTGGTCCATTGCAATCTTTGCCAACCCCAACATGGAAATGGGAAGACATAAGCATGGACTTCATTGTGGGATTGCCCAGGACCGCAAAAGGGTACGACTCTATCTGGGTGATTGTTGATCGACTTACAAAGGTTGCTCATTTTCTGCCGGTCAAGACATATTACCCGGTACTCACCTATGCGGAGTTATACATTGCCCGTATTCTCAGTTTGCATGGTGTTCCAAAGACCATAGTGTCGGATCGTGGACCTCAGTTCGTATCCAAATTTTGGGAAGAACTTCATAAATCCCTGGGAACTAAGTTACTCCACAGTTCGGCCTATCATCCTCAAACCAGCGGACAAACTGAGAGAGTGAACCAAATACTTGAAGATATGTTGCGGGCATGTGTCCTGGATTTCTCACAGAAATGGGATGAATGTTTACCTTTGGCGGAGTTTTCATATAATAACAGTTATCAAGAAAGCATCAAGATGGCACCTTTTGAAGCTTTGTATGGGCGACGGTGTCGAACTCCGCTAAATTGGTCTGAACCTGGTGAAAGGTATTTCTTTAGGCCTGATATGGTAAAAGAAACTGAAGAAAAGGTTCAGAAAATAGTTCATAATATGAAGAAAGCACAAGCTCGTCAGAAAAGTTATGCAGACAAACGGCGAATGCCTTTGTATTTCCTGGAAGGAGACTATGTTTATCTGAAGGTTTCACCAATGAAAGGCGTATCGCGTTTTGGGATTAAAGGAAAACTTGCACCAAGGTACATTGGTCCATTTCCTATTCTTCAAAGATATGGGCCAGTGGCGTATCAACTTCAACTTCCCGAAACATTGTCTGCTGTACATAACGTGTTCCACGTGTCACAATTGAAGAAGTGCCTACGGGTTCCCGATCGAACCGTTGAAGTGACTGATGTTGTCCTGGAGCCAGATTTAACGTACTCGGAACATCCCATTCGGGTTCTGGATCAAAAGGACAGGGTTACCCGGAGAAAAACTCTCAAATTTTATAAGATACAGTGGAACCAGCATTCGGAAGAGGAGGCTACATGGGAAACCCAAGACTTCTTAGATAAGAATTTCCCAGGCTTCCTAGCCTCATGTAAATTGTAAAGCCTGTATAGCTGTTGTAATAAAGAAGTAACCCCCACATCACCCCTGCCTTGTACCAAAATTAAGGAAATAAAAATATTCCGCATTTCCTTTTCCATTACTCACCCTAGGACTTTAAATCTCGGGACGAGATTCTTTTATGGGGGGAAGGATGTAACATCCCTGGTGTTACTCTAACTAAAACTTGAGCATGGCATCATGAGCATGGGCATTGCATATGTTTGATACACCTAGAGTGCATTCACTAGGCAAAAATTTCAAACAAGTTGTAGTGTTTTACTGTTTTGCAAACAGGACCCTGGGTTAAGGACTTAACCCTAAATAGTGGTTAAAGGGGTAGAACTTAACCCAAGTTGATAAAAACTTTAGGGCTTGTGAGAAAAGTCATAAAATATCCCCAAACACTAAGTTGAATCACATTTATACCCCTGGGATGCCAGAAACCCTAATTGGAACCCTGGAAAACCCTAAATCAAAACCCTAGGGGCTTATGTGCAAAATTAGCCCACTTTTGGGCTAAAGTGCAAAAACCAAGCCAAATAAGTGTTTCAAGTCAATTGGATCACAAATATGTGGACTTGAAAGCCAAACCCTAAGTTTTGGACTAAAGTGCAAAATGGACCTCACATGAGTTTATTTCTAAGTCTGAAAGTTAGTGAATTGGCTCAACTTTGGAGCTTTATAACTTGCAAACTATAGGGTTTTTGCCCTAGGTCACCACATCAAAGTTGAAGACCAATAATAGGAGAACAACTTTGCTAAAGGGTGCAAGCATGGTTGTTATGAAGAATTTGGAGAAAAACCCAGTCCAAAACTGGCTGTCAGACTGTTGGAGCTGAATTTCAGAGTTGCAGTGCTATGGGGTGAACTTTGAGCTTGATTTTGATTTGGATCCAGTGCTCAAATGTGATCAAGTCCTATATTTGAGTTGTAGCTGGTTTATAACTCTACAACTTTGCTACTGAGAGTTTATGAAGTTCTTATGTGAAATCCGGAGTAAATCAACGCTAAACATGGACTGTCAGTCACTCTGAACCAGTGTTCTGATGGTACAGTGCTCGAATACACTGAAGAAGATCCCTTCGTCCTCACCGCCGGTTGCTGCCGCCGTCGATCGTCGTTCGCCAAGATTCGTGCTCAACGGTCACCGGATAAGCTTGCCGCGGTAAAGGCCTCGTCACCGGTGAGCTGGCCACCACTCCGACGACTTCACCCCCCCTGTCTTCCTTCAACTTTGCGGCTGGCGGATTACCTCGCCGTCGACCGCCGCCTCTCGGCCGGGTGCCGCGTGGCTCTACACTTTCACCGTGTCGCTAGGACCTTCTCTGACCCCTCCGTGGCTCACCGGAGTTACCGCCACGTCGCGGCCACGTACCCGCGAAGCCAGTGCGTCTTCCCCGTCTCCGACCGCCAGCGCAATTTGCTCCAATTGATCGCCACCGCTTTCGGAGCCTATAAATTGAGCCCCCCCGGCTGCGCCATGTATTTGGCTAACTATTGCACCCGCTCCCGCACTCAATCGTCCACTAGCTCGCCGTAATTTTGCGTTGCCCCCAAACCTGTTTTCCGCCGCCGTGTTGTGAGCTCGCCGTGGTCAGCCCTCCACAGGTCCGTTCCTGCCCTCTGCGCCTTCGTTTGAGCATGCTCATGTCTCCTTGATGCTTGCCGAGCCTTGTAAACGAACTAGACCGGCGCCTATCGCCGGGAACACGATCACCTTGCCGTTGTGCTTACGGTCACCGTGGCCGGAGCTCCATGAGCCACCAACAGTGCAATTAGGTTAGGGGAAATGCTCCTTAGGGGTTGAATTTCGTGTATGCCGCTCGGAGAGCTCAGCCGCTGCCTCAATCGGCCGGTCTGCTCGCTCGCCGGAGCGCGGCCGCGCTGAGCGCCGTCGTGGACTTGTAATTGTGAATTGACCAGAAACCAGGGGTCTTTTCGTGAGCTGTCAGCGACACAGTGTAACAGTGAAGAAGCTCGTTTTCCAATTAGCCAAACCCCGAGGGCTTTTCTGCAAAGCCGCCAGTGCGCGCGCGCGGGCGCGAGCGCTTTCCCTCTGGACCTGGGCTGCTGGGCTGAATCCGGCCCAGTCCTGTTTAGCCCTTTTCCTTTTCTTTTTCAGAAAAACTTTAGAAATTTGTAGAAAACTGTAGAAAAATCATAAAATTGTGAGACCAATTTTCCTAGGCTTGTTATTTTCCATAGTATTTAATAAAAATAGTTTTATGATTTTTAGTTTGAATAGGGAATTTTAGGATATTTAAAACAGCCTAAACCAATGGTTCTGGATTTTTAGAAAATAAATAATAAGTCCAAAATTCCCCAAACTTTTTATGTGAGCTTTTCACATTATTTAGAAGCCATGGGTAGAGTTTGGTTTGATTTGGACCTTGTTTGATCACTAAACCCAAAACCACCCCCCCTCCTGCTCCATGAACTCCTTTACCGATTCCGGAAACCCTAGGTTCTCGGAGTACCGTGAAGGAAAGTTGTACTCAAGACATAAATAACAAGTTTATGCTATCTTTGCATCCTCATGAGCATTCCATGACATCCATCCTTATGTATGTATATGGTTATATTAGAGCAAGAAGAAGAAGAAGAAGTTTCCGAAGAAGGGATACCACCCACCTCTGATCCTCAGGCCGACAACTGCTTTTATTTTGATATCTGTGGATCCGAGCAAGACACCTCTGATAACAAAGGCAAGCCCCGGTGCATTTGCCACCTTCCTTGAAGTTTTTAAAAATCTTTCTCACTTACTTGCTGCATTAGGTGATAGGAGTTGATTGATTAAACAATTCCTGCATTGCCTTCCTTGATTTTGATTACCCTCCTTGAAATCCTGTTTTTACAAAAAGGTTTTACTTTGCTTAGTATTGCTCTAGAAAAACAAAAGGATTTGTTTTACAAAAGATGTTTGGCAAAGTGGGAGGGATGTTTTCGAAAATAAAACTTGATGGTGAATCCATCACGGCCGTGATGGATTCAACATCGGAAAAGATGTACCTCTGCCAGGTACCAAACTTTGGGTTTGAAAGGATTAAGCTGAGACCGGGCGGGTGACTTGCACGAGAAAGAGAGTCTCGTGTAGTGTCTCCGTCTGAGTCGATTAAGGACCGTCTCGATGTAGGCTTGATGATCGAGGACCCTTTAGCTGGTCACATGCCTCGTCATGGGTAAGCCTTGCCTCGGGCAGACTAAGGCCGGAATAAGATAACACGAAATGGGAGTGGAGCGGTGGCGAGAGTAGCGTGTACCCTCCGTGGCAAGAGGCTGGACGGTGGTGTATCTGTGCTCTCGGTTTGCGTGAACCTGATCCGGTCTTAAGAACCCCGGTGGCGGGTTGACATATGCAAGGGTTAAGTGCTACATATGTCGTGTGATTGGAGATCCTCAGCTGAGTATAATCGATTCGGATCGCCGTACCTTCGCGGTTATGAAGACTTGGTCACTGACCTACACGTAGCATTCCACTAAAGATGATGGGTTTTTGGTTAAGAAATTGGCTAGTGTAGGACCAGTGATTGAACTAGGATAGAAAGAACTCTAGCACAGGTAATTCTACCTAACTTGACGAATAAAATTGGATTTTTAAGGATCCACTTTAGTAAGCATTTCTGCAAAACAGAGTCTTTGATTATTGAAAAGCCTTACCTTGACTCCCATATAACCAGCATACCCTTGAGAGTCTTTTCCTTAGTCGGGTAAGACTTGCTGAGTAATTCCATACTCAGGGTTTATCCCTTTGTTGTTTTTAGGTGAGGAAGTAGCAGACTTTTGCTGCTTCTGTACTAAGGTGGTTCCCAAGGGAGAACATCAAGACTGAAGTGCGGGAGGACTCGGTCCTCCATCTAGGATCTTTGTTTATAGTCTCTCGGGAGAAGTTTGGGTCTCCCTGGTTTGTATAATTATTACTTTTATGCACTCACTTTTAGAACTGGTCTGTAATAACTTAACTTGAGCTTACTTTAGAAATAAATGTAAGTTTATGTAATTCGCTTCCGCATACCTTTATCTCCGATGATCTGTAATGTCTGCAAGACGGGTGAAACGTTCCTGGTAAGGTAAGGAAAGATACCGAACTTGTCAAGTAGTTCAGGGGCACCTACAGGGTTGTCTGATGTCTGAGAGACAAGGACAACTGTAGGTGGGCCTAATTACTTGGGAGGTTCTTGGGAGGCCAGGATATAGATGTAATTTTGGGGATGAATTGGTTAACTCAACACAAGGCAGTACTCAACACTGAACTCAGAACCGTCAGGTTGAGTTATAATCAAGAAGAAATTCTCTTGTCTCTCCCCAAAACCAATCCAGTCAAAGCTTCTGGTAGAATCTTTGAAGCCATTGTACCGGAGATCAGGAATATTCCGGTAGTATGTGAGTTTCCAGATGTGTTTCCGGAAGATTTGCCTGGACTACCCCCGGAAAGAGATGTGGAATTTGTAATTGAGCTAAAACCCGGTACGGCTCCTATTTCCCGAAGGTCGTACCGTATGCCCCCTAATGAATTGGCAGAATTGAAGATCCAATTGCAAGACCTGCTGAATAAGGGATTTATCCGGCCAAGCTCGTCCCCTTGGGGTTGTCCCGCCATCTTTGTGAAGAAGAAGGATCAAACCTTGCGCATGTGCGTGGACTATCGGCCCCTGAGTGAGGTCACTATCAAGAATAAGTACCCTCTTCCAAGGATCGACATCCTATTTGATCAACTGACAGGGGCGAGGGTATTTTCCAAAATTGATCTCAGGTCGGGCTATCATCAGATTCGTATTCGGCCCGAGGATATACCGAAGACCGCATTCACTACGCGGTATGGGTTGTTTGAATACCTAGTAATGTCTTTCGGGCTTACCAATGCTCCTGCCCACTTCACCTATTTGATGAACTCGGTGTTCATGCCCGAGTTAGACAAATTCGTGGTGGTCTTCATCGATGATATTTTGATATACTCTAAAAATGAAGAGGAGCATGCTCAGCACCTGCGGATTGTATTGACGCGCCTGAGGGAACATCAGCTATATGCCAAGTTCAGCAAGTGCGCGTTCTGGCTGGAAGAAATTCAATTTTTGGGGCACGTATTATCAGCTAAAGGAATTGCGGTAGATCCTAGCAAGGTCAAAGATATTCTGGAGTGGAAACCTCCAACAACTGTTCACCAAGTCCGGAGTTTTCTTGGACTAGCTGGGTATTATCGCAGATTTATACCTGATTTTTCTAAGCTTGTGAAGCCAATCACAAGTTTGTTGAAGAATGACACTAAGTTCAATTGGTCTTCTCAGTGCAATGAAGCCTTTGAGCAACTGAAGACACTATTGACCACTGCTCCGGTATTAGCTCAACCGGACATCACTAAGCCTTTCGATGTGTATTGTGATGCATCTGGCAGTGGGCTCGGCTGTGTACTGATGCAAGAGGGCCGAGTGATTGCGTATGCTTCAAGGCAGTTGCGCCGACATGAGGAGCACTATCCAACTCATGATCTGGAGCTAGCTGCTGTGGTTCATGCCCTAAAGATTTGGCGTCACTATCTGCTGGGTAATATCTGTCACATATATACAAATCATAAAAGTTTGAAGTACATCTTCACCCAGTCAGAGTTAAATATGAGGCAAAGGCGATGGCTTGAGCTTATTAAAGACTATGAACTGGAGATCCATTATCACCCAGGCAAGGCCAATGTGGTGGCAGATGCATTGAGTCGTAAGACTTCCTGCCACTGTCTTATGGCGAAGATCTTCGAGAACACTTTGTGTCAAGAAATGGAAAAGCTAAACCTGGGGATCATTCAACAAGGGACTCTAAATCAATTAAAGCTTGAGTCAATCATTTTGCAAAGAATAATTGATGCTCAAAAAGATAATTTGGGTATGATTCTATTTGGGTTATCATTGATCGACTCACAAAGATTGCCCACTTCTTACCTGTCAAGGTCACATATACAGTAGCCACTTATGCAGCATTATACATTGCCCGTATTCTCAGTCTGCATGGTGTTCCGAAGACCATTGTGTCGGATCGTGGACCTCAATTTGTAGCCAAGTTCTGGGAAGCACTTCACAACTCCTTGGGTACTAAATTACTCCACAGTTCGGCTTATCATCCTCAAACCAGTGGGCAGACTGAGAGGGTGAACCAAATACTTGAAGATATGCTGCGGGCATGTGTCCTGGACTTCTCACCAAAATGGGATGAATGTTTGCCCCTAGCGGAGTTTTCATACAATAACAGTTATCAAGAAAGTATCAAGATGGCACCTTTTGAAGCTTTATATGGACGACGGTGTCGGACTCCGCTAAATTGGTCTGAACCTGGAGAAAGATACTTCTTTAGACCTGATATGGTGAAAGAGGTTGAGGAAAAGATTCAGAGAATTATCCATAATATGAAGAAAGCTCAAACACGACAAAAGAGTTATGCAGACAAACGGCGAATGCCCTTATATTTTCTTGAAGGAGACTATGTCTACTTGAAGGTCTCACCAATGAAGGGCGTATCGCGTTTTGGAGTTAAAGGAAAACTTGCACCACGATATATTGGTCCTTTTCTTATTCTGGAAAGATATGGGCCAGTGGCGTATCGACTTCAGCTCCCCGAAACATTGTCTGCTGTGCATAATGTATTCCACGTGTCACAATTGAAGAAGTGTCTTCGGGTTCCTGATCGAACCGTTGAAGTGACTGATGTTGTCCTGGAACCAGATTTAACATACTCGGAACATCCTATTCGAGTTCTGAATCAAAAGGACAGGGTCACCCGAAGAAAGACTCTCAAGTTCTACAAGATACAGTGGAACCAGCATTCGGAAGAGGAGGCTACATGGGAAACCCAAGACTTCTTAGATAAGAATTTCCCAGGCTTCCTAGCCTCATGTAAATTGTAAAGCCTGTATAGCTGTTGTAATAAAGAAGTAACCCCCACATCACCCCTGCCTTGTACCAAAATTAAGGAAATAAAAATATTCCGCATTTCCTTTTCCATTACTCACCCTAGGACTTTAAATCTCGGGACGAGATTCTTTTATGGGGGGAAGGATGTAACATCCCTGGTGTTACTCTAACTAAAACTTGAGCATGGCATCATGAGCATGGGCATTGCATATGTTTGATACACCTAGAGTGCATTCACTAGGCAAAAATTTCAAACAAGTTGTAGTGTTTTACTGTTTTGCAAACAGGACCCTGGGTTAAGGACTTAACCCTAAATAGTGGTTAAAGGGGTAGAACTTAACCCAAGTTGAGAAAAACTTTAGGTCTTGTGAGAAAAGTCATAAAATATCCCCAAACACTAAGTTGAATCACATTTATACCCCTGGGATGCCAGAAACCCTAATTGGAACCCTGGAAAACCCTAAATCAAAACCCTAGGGGCTTATGTGCAAAATTAGCCCACTTTTGGGCTAAAGTGCAAAAACCAAGCCAAATAAGTGTTTCAAGTCAATTGGATCACAAATATGTGGACTTGAAAGCCAAACCCTAAGTTTTGGACTAAAGTGCAAAATGGACCTCACATGAGTTTATTTCTAAGTCTGAAAGTTAGTGAATTGGCTCAACTTTGGAGCTTTATAACTTGCAAACTATAGGGTTTTTGCCCTAGGTCACCACATCAAAGTTGAAGACCAATAATAGGAGAACAACTTTGCTAAAGGGTGCAAGCATGGTTGTTATGAAGAATTTGGAGAAAAACCCAGTCCAAAACTGGCTGTCAGACTGTTGGAGCTGAATTTCAGAGTTGCAGTGCTATGGGGTGAACTTTGAGCTTGATTTTGATTTGGATCCAGTGCTCAAATGTGATCAAGTCCTATATTTGAGTTGTAGCTGGTTTATAACTCTACAACTTTGCTACTGAGAGTTTATGAAGTTCTTATGTGAAATCCGGAGTAAATCAACGCTAAACATGGACTGTCAGTCACTCTGAACCAGTGTTCTGATGGTACAGTGCTCGAATACACTGAAGAAGATCCCTTCGTCCTCACCGCCGGTTGCTGCCGCCGTCGATCGTCGTTCGCCAAGATTCGTGCTCAACGGTCACCGGATAAGCTTGCCGCGGTAAAGGCCTCGTCACCGGTGAGCTGGCCACCACTCCGACGACTTCACCCCCCCTGTCTTCCTTCAACTTTGCGGCTGGCGGATTACCTCGCCGTCGACCGCCGCCTCTCGGCCGGGTGCCGCGTGGCTCTACACTTTCACCGTGTCGCCAGGACCTTCTCTGACCCCTCCGTGGCTCACCGGAGTTACCGCCACGTCGCGGCCACGTACCCGCGAAGCCAGTGCGTCTTCCCCGTCTCCGGCCGCCAGCGCAATTTGCTCCAATTGATCGCCACCGCTTTCGGAGCCTATAAATTGAGCCCCCCCCCGGCTGCGCCATGTATTTGGCTAACTATTGCACCCGCTCCCGCACTCAATCGTCCACTAGCTCGCCGTAATTTTGCGTTGCCCCCAAACCTGTTTTCCGCCGCCGTGTTGTGAGCTCGCCGTGGTCAGCCCTCCACAGGTCCGTTCCTGCCCTCTGCGCCTTCGTTTGAGCATGCTCATGTCTCCTTGATGCTTGCCGAGCCTTGTAAACGAACTAGACCGGCGCCTATCGCCGGGAACACGATCACCTTGCCGTTGTGCTTACGGTCACCGTGGCCGGAGCTCCATGAGCCACCAACAGTGCAATTAGGTTAGGGGAAATGCTCCTTAGGGGTTGAATTTCGTGTATGCCGCTCGGAGAGCTCTGCCGCTGCCTCAATCGGCCGGTCTGCTCGCTCGCCGGAGCGCGGCCGCGCTGAGCGCCGTCGTGGACTTGTAATTGTGAATTGACCAGAAACCAGGGGTCTTTTCGTGAGCTGTCAGCGACACAGTGTAACAGTGAAGAAGCTCGTTTTCCAATTAGCCAAACCCCGAGGGCTTTTCTGCAAAGCCGCCAGTGCGCGCGCGCGGGCGCGAGCGCTTTCCCTCTGGACCTGGGCTGCTGGGCTGAATCCGGCCCAGTCCTGTTTAGCCCTTTTCCTTTTCTTTTTCAGAAAAACTTTAGAAATTTGTAGAAAACTGTAGAAAAATCATAAAATTGTGAGACCAATTTTCCTAGGCTTGTTATTTTCCATAGTATTTAATAAAAATAGTTTTATGATTTTTAGTTTGAATAGGGAATTTTAGGATATTTAAAACAGCTTAAACCAATGGTTCTGGATTTTTAGAAAATAAATAATAAGTCCAAAATTCCCCAAACTTTTTATGTGAGCTTTTCACATTATTTAGAAGCCATGGGTAGAGTTTGGTTTGATTTGGACCTTGTTTGATCACTAAACCCAAAACCACCCCCCCTCCTGCTCCATGAACTCCTTTACCGATTCCGGAAACCCTAGGTTCTCGGAGTACCGTGAAGGAAAGTTGTACTCAAGACATAAATAACAAGTTTATGCTATCTTTGCATCCTCATGAGCATTCCATGACATCCATCCTTATGTATGTATATGGTTATATTAGAGCAAGAAGAAGAAGAAGTTTCCGAAGAAGGGATACCACCCACCTCTGATCCTCAGGCCGACAACTGCTTTTATTTTGATATCTGTGGATCCGAGCAAGACACCTCTGATAACAAAGGCAAGCCCCGGTGCATTTGCCACCTTCCTTGAAGTTTTTAAAAATCTTTCTCACTTACTTGCTGCATTAGGTGATAGGAGTTGATTGATTAAACAATTCCTGCATTGCCTTCCTTGATTTTGATTACCCTCCTTGAAATCCTGTTTTTACAAAAGGGTTTTACTTTGCTTAGTATTGCTCTAGAAAAACAAAAGGATTTGTTTTACAAAAGATGTTTGGCAAAGTGGGAGGGATGTTTTCGAAAATAAAACTTGATGGTGAATCCATCACGGCCGTGATGGATTCAACATCGGAAAAGATGTACCTCTGCCAGGTACCAAACTTTGGGTTTGAAAGGATTAAGCTGAGACCGGGCGGGTGACTTGCACGAGAAAGAGAGTCTCGTGTAGTGTCTCCGTCTGAGTCGATTAAGGACCGTCTCGATGTAGGCTTGATGATCGAGGACCCTTTAGCTGGTCACATGCCTCGTCATGGGTAAGCCTTGCCTCGGGCAGACTAAGGCCGGAATAAGATAACACGAAATGGGAGTGGAGCGGTGGCGAGAGTAGCGTGTACCCTCCGTGGCAAGAGGCTGGACGGTGGTGTATCTGTGCTCTCGGTTTGCGTGAACCTGATCCGGTCTTAAGAACCCCGGTGGCGGGTTGACATATGCAAGGGTTAAGTGCTACATATGTCGTGTGATTGGAGATCCTCAGCTGAGTATAATCGATTCGGATCGCCGTACCTTCGCGGTTATGAAGACTTGGTCACTGACCTACACGTAGCATTCCACTAAAGATGATGGGTTCAGGGTTAAGAAATTGGCTAGTGTAGGACCAGTGATTGAACTAGGATAGAAAGAACTCTAGCACAGGTAATTCTACCTAACTTGACGAATAAAATTGGATTTTTAAGGATCCACTTTAGTAAGCATTTCTGCAAAACAGAGTCTTTGATTATTGAAAAGCCTTACCTTGACTCCCATATAACCAGCATACCCTTGAGAGTCTTTTCCTTAGTCGGGTAAGACTTGCTGAGTAATTCCATACTCAGGGTTTATCCCTTTGTTGTTTTTAGGAAGGGAAGTAGCAGACTTTTGCTGCTTCTGTACTAAGGTGGTTCCCAAGGGAGAACATCAAGACTGAAGTGCGGGAGGACTCGGTCCTCCATCTAGGATCTTTGTTTATAGTCTCTCGGGAGAAGTTTGGGTCTCCCTGGTTTGTATAATTATTACTTTTATGCACTCACTTTTAGAACTGGTCTGTAATAACTTAACTTGAGCTTACTTTAGAAATAAATGTAAGTTTATGTAATTCGCTTCCGCATACCTTTATCTCCGATGATCTGTAATGTCTGCAAGACGGGTGAAACGTTCCTGGTGAGGTAAGGCAAGATACCGAGCTTGTCAAGTAACTTAGGAACATCTACAGGGTGTCTGATGTCTGCTAGACAAGGACAACTGTAGGTGGGCCTGATTACTTGGGAGGTTCCGTCACAGCTGGTATCGGAGAGCTGTGACGGAACCTCCCAAGTAATCAGGCCCACCTACAGTTGTCCTTGTCTAGCAGACATCAGACACCCTGTAGATGTTCCTAAGTTACTTGACAAGCTCGGTATCTTGCCTTACCTCACCAGGAACGTTTCACCCGTCTTGCAGACATTACAGATCATCGGAGATAAAGGTATGCGGAAGCGAATTACATAAACTTACATTTATTTCTAAAGTAAGCTCAAGTTAAGTTATTACAGACCAGTTCTAAAAGTGAGTGCATAAAAGTAATAATTATACAAACCAGGGAGACCCAACCTTCTCCCGAGAGACTATAAACAAAGATCCTAGATGGAGGACCGAGTCCTCCCGCACTTCAGTCTTGATGTTCTCCCTTGGGAACCACCTTAGTACAGAAGCAGCAAAAGTCTGCTACTTCCCCTCCTAAAAACAACAAAGGGATAAACCCTGAGTATGGAATTACTCAGCAAGTCTTACCCGACTAAGGAAAAGACTCTCAAGGGTATGCTGGTTATATGGGAGTCAAGGTAAGGCTTTTCAATAATCAAAGACTCTGTTTTGCAGAAATGCTTACTAAAGTGGATCCTTAATAATCCAATTTTATTCGTCAAGTTAGGTAGAATTACCTGTGCTAGAGTTCTTTCTATCCTAGTTCAATCACTGGTCCTACACTAGCCAATTTCTTAACCAAAAATCCATCATCTTTAGTGGAATGCTACGTGTAGGTCAGTGACCAAGTCTTCATAACCGCGAAGGTACGGCGATCCGAATCGATTATACTCAGCTGAGGATCTCCAATCACACGACATATGTAGCACTTAACCCTTGCATATGTCAACCCGCCACCGGGGTTCTTAAGACCGGATCAGGTTCACGCAAACCGAGAGCACAGATACACCACCGTCCAGCCTCTTGCCACGGAGGGTACACGCTACTCTCGCCACCGCTCCACTCCCATTTCGTGTTATCTTATTCCGGCCTTAGTCTGCCCGAGGCAAGGCTTACCCATGACGAGGCATGTGACCAGCTAAAGGGTCCTCGATCATCAAGCCTACATCGAGACGGTCCTTAATCGACTCAGACGGAGACACTACACGAGACTCTCTTTCTCGTGCAAGTCACCCGCCCGGTCTCAGCTTAATCCTTTCAAACCCAAAGTTTGGTACCTGGCAGAGGTACATCTTTTCCGATGTTGAATCCATCACGGCCGTGATGGATTCACCATCAAGTTTTATTTTCGAAAACATCCCTCCCACTTTGCCAAACATCTTTTGTAAAACAAATCCTTTTGTTTTTCTAGAGCAATACTAAGCAAAGTAAAACCTTTTTGTAAAAACAGGATTTCAAGGAGGGTAATCAAAATCAAGGAAGGCAATGCAGGAATTGTTTAATCAATCAACTCCTATCACCTAATGCAGCAAGTAAGTGAGAAAGATTTTTAAAAACTTCAAGGAAGGTGGCAAATGCACCGGGGCTTGCCTTTGTTATCAGAGGTGTCTTGCTCGGATCCACAGATATCAAAATAAAAGCAGTTGTCGGCCTGAGGATCAGAGGTGGGTGGTATCCCTTCTTCGGAAACTTCTTCTTCTTCTTCTTGCTCTAATATAACCATATACATACATAAGGATGGATGTCATGGAATGCTCATGAGGATGCAAAGATAGCATAAACTTGTTATTTATGTCTTGAGTACAACTTTCCTTCACGGTACTCCGAGAACCTAGGGTTTCCGGAATCGGTAAAGGAGTTCATGGAGCAGGAGGGGGGGGGGTTGGGTTTAGTGATCAAACAAGGTCCAAATCAAACCAAACTCTACCCATGGCTTCTAAATAATGTGAAAAGCTCACATAAAAAGTTTGGGGAATTTTGGACTTATTATTTATTTTCTAAAAATCCAGAACCATTGGTTTAGGCTGTTTTAAATATCCTAAAATTCCCTATTCAAACTAAAAATCATAAAACTATTTTTATTAAATACTATGGAAAATAACAAGCCTAGGAAAATTGGTCTCACAATTTTATGATTTTTCTACAGTTTTCTACAAATTTCTAAAGTTTTTCTGAAAAAGAAAAGGAAAAGGGCTAAACAGGACTGGGCCGGATTCAGCCCAGCAGCCCAGGTCCAGAGGGAAAGCGCTCGCGCCCGCGCGCGCGCACTGGCGGCTTTGCAGAAAAGCCCTCGGGGTTTGGCTAATTGGAAAACGAGCTTCTTCACTGTTACACTGTGTCGCTGACAGCTCACGAAAAGACCCCTGGTTTCTGGTCAATTCACAATTACAAGTCCACGACGGCGCTCAGCGCGGCCGCGCTCCGGCGAGCGAGCAGACCGGGCGATTGAGGCAGCGGCAGAGCTCTCCGAGCGGCATACACGAAATTCAACCCCTAAGGAGCATTTCCCCTAACCTAATTGCACTGTTGGTGGCTCATGGAGCTCCGGCCACGGTGACCGTAAGCACAACGGCAAGGTGATCGTGTTCCCGGCGATAGGCGCCGGTCTAGTTCGTTTACAAGGCTCGGCAAGCATCAAGGAGACATGAGCATGCTCAAACGAAGGCGCAGAGGGCAGGAACGGACCTGTGGAGGGCTGACCACGGCGAGCTCACAACACGGCGGCGGAAAACAGGTTTGGGGGCAACGCAAAATTACGGCGAGCTAGTGGACGATTGAGTGCGGGAGCGGGTGCAATAGTTAGCCAAATACATGGCGCAGCCGGGGGGGCTCAATTTATAGGCTCCGAAAGCGGTGGCGATCAATTGGAGCAAATTGCGCTGGCGGCCAGAGACGGGGAAGACGCACTGGCTTCGCGGGTACGTGGCCGCGACGTGGCGGTAACTCCGGTGAGCCACGGAGGGGTCAGAGAAGGTCCTGGCGACACGGTGAAAGTGTAGAGCCACGCGGCACCCGGCCGAGAGGCGGCGGTCGACGGCGAGGTAATCCGCCAGCCGCAAAGTTGAAGGAAGACAGGGGGGGTGAAGTCGTCGGAGTGGTGGCCAGCTCACCGGTGACGAGGCCTTTACCGCGGCAAGCTTATCCGGTGACCGTTGAGCACGAATCTTGGCAAACGACGATCGACGGCGGCAGCAACCGGCGGTGAGGACGAAGGGATCTTCTTCAGTGTATTCGAGCACTGTACCATCAGAACACTGGTTCAGAGTGACTGACAGTCCATGTTTAGCGTTGATTTACTCCGGATTTCACATAAGAACTTCATAAACTCTCAGTAGCAAAGTTGTAGAGTTATAAACCAGCTACAACTCAAATATAGGACTTGATCACATTTGAGCACTGGATCCAAATCAAAATCAAGCTCAAAGTTCACCCCATAGCACTGCAACTCTGAAATTCAGCTCCAACAGTCTGACAGCCAGTTTTGGACTGGGTTTTTCTCCAAATTCTTCATAACAACCATGCTTGCACCCTTTAGCAAAGTTGTTCTCCTATTATTGGTCTTCAACTTTGATGTGGTGACCTAGGGCAAAAACCCTATAGTTTGCAAGTTATAAAGCTCCAAAGTTGAGCCAATTCACTAACTTTCAGACTTAGAAATAAACTCATGTGAGGTCCATTTTGCACTTTAGTCCAAAACTTAGGGTTTGGCTTTCAAGTCCACATATTTGTGATCCAATTGACTTGAAACACTTATTTGGCTTGGTTTTTGCACTTTAGCCCAAAAGTGGGCTAATTTTGCACATAAGCCCCTAGGGTTTTGATTTAGGGTTTTCCAGGGTTCCAATTAGGGTTTCTGGCATCCCAGGGGTATAAATGTGATTCAACTTAGTGTTTGGGGATATTTTATGACTTTTCTCACAAGCCCTAAAGTTTTTCTCAACTTGGGTTAAGTTCTACCCCTTTAACCACTATTTAGGGTTAAGTCCTTAACCCAGGGTCCTGTTTGCAAAACAGTAAAACACTACAACTTGTTTGAAATTTTTGCCTAGTGAATGCACTCTAGGTGTATCAAACATATGCAATGCCCATGCTCATGATGCCATGCTCAAGTTTTAGTTAGAGTAACACCAGGGATGTTACATCCTTCCCCCCATAAAAGAATCTCGTCCCGAGATTTAAAGTCCTAGGGTGAGTAATGGAAAAGGAAATGCGGAATATTTTTATTTCCTTAATTTTGGTACAAGGCAGGGGTGATGTGGGGGTTACTTCTTTATTACAACAGCTATACAGGCTTTACAATTTACATGAGGCTAGGAAGCCTGGGAAATTCTTATCTAAGAAGTCTTGGGTTTCCCATGTAGCCTCCTCTTCCGAATGCTGGTTCCACTGTATCTTATAAAATTTGAGAGTTTTTCTCCGGGTAACCCTGTCCTTTTGATCCAGAACCCGAATGGGATGTTCCGAGTACGTTAAATCTGGCTCCAGGACAACATCAGTCACTTCAACGGTTCGATCGGGAACCCGAAGGCACTTCTTCAATTGTGACACGTGGAACACGTTATGTACAGCAGACAATGTTTCGGGAAGTTGAAGTTGATACGCCACTGGCCCATATCTTTGAAGAATAGGAAATGGACCAATGTACCTTGGTGCAAGTTTTCCTTTAATCCCAAAACGCGATACGCCTTTCATTGGTGAAACCTTCAGATAAACATAGTCTCCTTCCAGGAAATACAAAGGCATTCGCCGTTTGTCTGCATAACTTTTCTGACGAGCTTGTGCTTTCTTCATATTATGAACTATTTTCTGAACCTTTTCTTCAGTTTCTTTTACCATATCAGGCCTAAAGAAATACCTTTCACCAGGTTCAGACCAATTTAGCGGAGTTCGACACCGTCGCCCATACAAAGCTTCAAAAGGTGCCATCTTGATGCTTTCTTGATAACTGTTATTATATGAAAACTCCGCCAAAGGTAAACATTCATCCCATTTCTGTGAGAAATCCAGGACACATGCCCGCAACATATCTTCAAGTATTTGGTTCACTCTCTCAGTTTGTCCGCTGGTTTGAGGATGATAGGCCGAACTGTGGAGTAACTTAGTTCCCAGGGATTTATGAAGTTCTTCCCAAAATTTGGATACGAACTGAGGTCCACGATCCGACACTATGGTCTTTGGAACACCATGCAAACTGAGAATACGGGCAATGTATAACTCCGCATAGGTGAGTACCGGGTAATATGTCTTGACCGGCAGAAAATGAGCAACCTTTGTAAGTCGATCAACAATCACCCAGATAGAGTCGTACCCTTTTGCGGTCCTGGGCAATCCCACAATGAAGTCCATGCTTATGTCTTCCCATTTCCATGTTGGGGTTGGCAAAGATTGCAATGGACCAGCAGTTTTCATGTGCATGGCTTTGACACGTCTACAAGTGTCGCACTTAGCCACATAGCGTGCAATTTCAATCTTCATCTTCGTCCACCAGTAATGTTGCTTTAAATCTTGGTACATCTTAGTGCTTCCCGGATGAATAGAATAGCGACTAAGATGCGCTTCGTCTAAAATTTGCTGGCGGAGTTCTTCATTCTTCGGCACTACTATGCGGTTATTGAACCATAACACACCTTGGTCATCTTCCTTGAAACATTGGGCTGTTCCAGCCCTGATCTTCTCTCGTATGTGCTTCATGCCCAGATTATCCTTTTGATCATCAATTATCCTTTGCAAGATGGTTGACTCAAGCTTTAGCTGATTTAGAGTCCCTTGTTGGATCATTCCCAGGTTTAACCTTTCCATTTCTTGACACAAAGTGTTCTCGGAGGTTTTTACCATAAGACAGTGGCAGGAAGTCTTGCGACTCAATGCATCTGCCACAACATTGGCCTTGCCTGGGTGATAATGGATCTCCAGTTCATAGTCTTTAATAAGCTCAAGCCATCGCCTTTGCCTCATATTTAACTCTGACTGGGTAAATATATACTTCAAACTCTTATGATCGGTGTATATGTGGCAGATATTTCCCAGCAGATAATGACGCCATATTTTTAGGGCATGAACCACCGCAGCTAACTCCAGATCATGAGTTGGATAGTGCTCCTCATGTCGGCGTAACTGCCTTGAAGCATACGCAATCACTCGGCCCTCTTGCATCAGTACACAGCCGAGCCCACTGCCAGATGCATCACAATATACGTCAAAAGGCTTAGTGATGTCCGGTTGAGCTAATACCGGAGCAGTGGTCAATAGTGTCTTCAGTTGCTCAAAGGCTTCATTGCACTTAGAAGACCAATTGAACTTAATGTCATTCTTCAACAAACTTGTGATTGGCTTCACAAGCTTAGAAAAATCAGGTATGAATCTGCGATAATACCCAGCTAGTCCAAGAAAACTCCGGACTTGGTGAACAGTCGTTGGAGGTTGCCACTCCAGAATATCCTTGACTTTGCTAGGATCTACCGCAATTCCCTTAGATGATAATACGTGCCCCAAAAATTGAATTTCTTCCAGCCAGAACGCGCACTTGCTGAACTTGGCATATAGCTGATGTTCCCTCAGGCGCGTCAATACAATCCGCAGGTGCTGAGCATGGTCTTCTTCATTCTTAGAATATATTAAGATATCGTCGATGAAGACTACCACGAATTTGTCCAACTCGGGCATGAACACCGAGTTCATCAAATAAGTGAAATGGGCAGGAGCATTTGTAAGCCCGAAAGACATTACTAGGTAAAGACATTACTAGGTATTCCTTTCAAACCCAAAGATTGATTAAGTGAGGATGCTCCCTATCCTTAAGTCTGGTCCGTGTTTATCACCAGAGTGACACAGCTCTTGAGTTCAAGTCGATATAAATCCGTTCCCCAGCCACGACGTCAGTTTCCACGCCGTGACCTGCTAGTGGTGACCATAGCAGCAGTTCACATCCTCACCATGGCCAAGATTCGTGGGAGGTTGTCTCGGTCGTGTGGTGCCCGTTCCTTGTTCCTCACAGGTCAGTGAAGCTCACACCATTTACTGCTTGAACTCTACCACTATTGGTTGCCTCGAACTAGGTGTGAAATTTGCTCAAACATAGGCTGTCAGATTTCTGGATCCCAGACTTAGTGCATAAGGCTGAAACTAGGTTTTAGTGTGTTGAGCTCCACTTTGGTGCTTCATAAAAATTGTTCTGAATGTTTTCAACCTAGGGGTGCTATACCAAAGTAGTAGAGCTATATCTAAGGAATAACTTTGGTAATGTGAGTTTGGTCTGTTGCTGTGTAAAAATTGGAGAAAAGGTTGGCTAAAGTTGGTCTATCAGGATGGACACACAACTGAATTTTTATTCAGTTCTGAGAACTGAATTGCAGCAGGATGCCTAGTTTGGAATTCATTTGTGACTGATTCATGGGGTTTTGGATTAAGGGTTCCATAGCAAAGTTGTAGACCATAGTAAAGTGAACAAGTTTGCTAAAGTGAGATGGACCTGGTTTCACATAAATTTGAGAGTAAAAGTGACCAAAAGTTTGACTGTCAGGTGGTTGGTGACTTAGTCTATTCAGAACTGAAAGTCTGAAATCAGTAATTTTAGTGCAGTTTTGGAGCTGTGTAGTGCCTGTTCTAGGTGGTTTTGAACCAAAGTTTCTACAGCAAGTTTGAAGAACATGTGTTAGAGAACAACATCCTTTAGGTGAGTTGGGGTTGATCCCACACACAAAGTGGTGTAAAGACTGCCCAAAGATGGACTTTCAGTTGCGGAGACTGAATTTCATTCAGCTGCCTGAAAACTGAATTTGCAATGTGTATTTTCAGTTTTGGAGTGTTATACCAAAGTGGAAGAGCAATACTTAGGGAATAGATTTGGTTAAGTAAGTGGGTCTCTTGTCATTTGAGTTTATGAGATAAAAGGCATTGAACAGAGGGGAGAGGAATGGAGCAATGGAAGATGAATTCAGAGAACTGAAAGCAGGTTCAATGAATTGTGGCTTATTCTTGGACACTATAACTTGTAGTTCATGTAGGTTGGATCCTTGCTTAAGGCATAAATGAAGTACTTGGTTGGTTATGGAGGCAAGGTTTCCTAGTTTGGTTGGTGAATTGAGTTGTGATATTAGAGTATTTAGCTCTCTTAAGGTTTTGTTAGTTTTTGTGTGCACCTTTAGAGAGGTGTAAGTCTTGTGATGCTTTTTAGTTTTTTCTTTTCAAGTTGCATCAGCATAAGCATTCATGTTCATATCTTTACATGTAGAATTCCCAGAAGAAGATGAAATTCAAGAAGTAGTTTCTGAAAAGGAGTTTGCTCCAGTGCCTATTCAGCAAGGGGATGGAGCTATCTAACTGGTTATTGGGTAGAAAGGTCTTGAGCCTCTTCACTGCAACAAAGGCAAGCCCCGGTGCATTTACCCCTTCCTTGTATTTTTAAAAAGACTTTTATACACTTAAGTCTAGTGAAATGTGCATTAAGTTTATAGGAATTGCTTGGAAACTATTTGATGCATTGACTACCTTGATATCCATACCTTTATAGATACTTCTGATGAAGTATCAAAATATGATTTACAAAAATGCTTAGCCCTGCTTAGATCTTGTGGATAGAGGTTGTCCTTTGCGTTAATGCCTAGCTCAGGGTTATCCTGAGGAAGGATGGCTTCTACCTGCAAGAATATTTTCATTGGGAGCATGGTGGGATCTTACTGCAAAGTTCCCTATAATGTGCTCTTTTCATCCTAAGGAACACAAACAATCCTAAGGATGGAAGTACTTAAATCGGGACTTGGGCTATGAACAGGTGATGTTCTACCCAGGTTAATTAAGGATTGGATGCGTATGTAGGCCTGTATGATCAAGGACTATCTTAACTGGCCACATGCCCTGGATATGGGACAGGTTAAGCTTGAACCCGGCTATTCCATACATGAAAAGACAATCGCGCACTGGGAGTGGAGAGATGGCGAGAGTGGCACGTACCCTCCTGGCAAAGGACCGCCTAAAAAGGGTGGTGTGCTCTCGGGTGGCGCGGACCTGTTCATGCAGTGGAGGATCCGTGGGAATGGTTGACATATGCAAGGGTTAAGTGCTACATATGTCGTGTGGTTAGAGATCCTCAGCTGAGTAAATCGATTCGGATCGCCGTTATATCCCCGGAGAGTGGAGACTTGATCGCTGCCCTGCAACCTAAGTCAGGATGTAAACATTATGAATAAAAATGATGTTGTATTGATGAGATGGTGAAATTAGACTAGATGCTACCAGAGTCTATTAATATTTAATCTGGCGTTAAAATATTGAAAGTAAGGACTCACTTTAGTAGGCTATTTCTGCAAAAGTATCTAAGTTGATTCTTGCTAAAGCCTTTTCCTTGATTCCTATTTAACCAGCATATCCTTGAGAGTCATTTTTCCTTAGTCGGGTAAGACTTGCGAAAGTACACTCCGTACTCAGGGTTTTCGAACCCATGTTGTTGTAGGTGATGAGGAGTACTCTATGTGTTCGTGAGGCTGGAGGGCGCTTCCAGTTCTAGAGGAGGATTAGTTAGGCTTATGTATAAGCTTTGGAGGGTTCCTACCTTCCTGCTATTGTAATAAGTTATGCACTTTGAGTATATCAGGACTTGTAATAAATATAACTCTTCCTATGTAATAACCTTCAGTTTTAGAAATAAAAAGAATGTTTTGTAAAGTCTTCCGCTCTTATCTCCGAAGTGTGTGTATCGAATGCGATTACTGTAATATGCATGTATGGTGGGAGATCCTTGGGATGATGGGTTCAAGTTGTTGAACTCGTGATAGCCTTGTTAAGTTACCTGGTACACGTGCATAGCCATCTGAGGCCATCAAGGCAAGGATTGGTGCACGTGGGCCCGATAACTTGGGAGGGCTGCCACATGGGGGTTCCTCCGAAGCCGAGGTCGAGTCTGCCTTCTGTTGCCGTGGCCGAGCCCGAGCCAAGGGGTCGGGCGAGGCGGAAGTCGTTCGTCCGAGGCCAGGGCGGAGTCCGAGCCCTGGGGTCGGGCGAGGCGGAAGTCGTTCGTCCGAGGCCAGGGCGGAGTCCGAGCCCTGGGGTCGGGCGAGGCGGAGTTTCGTCGTCTTCCGGGTCTTAGCCCGAGTCCGAGCCCTGGGGTCGGGCGGAGCGGAGTTCACCGTCTTCCGGGTCTTAGCCCGAGTCTGAGCCCTGGGGTCGGGTGGAGCGGAGTTCGCCGTCTTCCGGGTCTTAGCCCGAGTCCGAGCCCTGGGGTCGGGCGGAGCGGAGTTCGCCGTCTTCCGGGTCTTAGCCCGAGTCCGAGCCCTAGGGTCGGGCGGAGCGGAGTTCGCCGTCTTCCGGGTCTTAGCCCGAGTCCGAGCCCTGGGGTCGGGCGGAGCGGAGTTCGCCGTCTTCCGGGTCTTAGCCCGAGTCCGAGCCCTGGGGTCGGGTGGAGCGGAGTTCGCCGTGGCGCCTTTGGCAAGGCCTGATTGCCTGTCAGACTCACTCTGTCGAGTGGCACTGCAGTCGGAGTGGCGCAGGCGGCGCTGTCCTTCTGTCAGACTGGCCAGCGGAGCGGTGGAGTGACGGCGGTCACTTCGGCTCTGCCGGGGGCGCGTGTCAGGATAGAGGTGTCAGGCCACCTTTGCGTTAAATGCCCCTGCAATTTGGTCAGTCGGTGTGGTGATTCAGTCAAGGTTGCTTCCGAGCGAAGCCAAGGCCTTGGGCGAGCCGGTGATGTGTCCGCCATAAAAAGGGGGCCTCGGGCGAGACGGAAGTCTCTCGAGGTCGGCTGCATTTGGCCGAGGCTAGGCTCGGGTGAAGCGTGATCGAGTCACTCGTGTGGACTGATCCCTGACTTAATCGTACCCATCAGGCCTTTGCAGCTTTATGCTGATGGGGGTTACCAGCTGAGAATTAGGCGTCTTGAGGGTACCCTAATTATGGTCCCCGACAGGGATATATATACAATACGCGGCTGGCAGTGGCAGGCATACAAAAGTCCAAATCCACGTACGTACGCGGTCCAATTCCAGCGTGCTGACACTCGGATTGCCAGCTACTAGTGTTATCTATTGTCATATTGCATCATGCGTGCACCCACACCGCAAGCGATATGGGTATGGCGAAGAAACAAAGAGTACGTACAATGCTCACAAAAAGTCACATGTGTAGAGAGGAAAATTAAAAGCAGCAGCAGCAAGTCGTGGGAACTGGGATGTTTCTTAGTTGGCACACTTGGCAGTGATATACTAATAGTTATGCAACAAGTTCACAGACAACAGTTTTATTCCTCCCAATCCCTAGAAACGAAAATTAAGCGTATGTCGCTGTCGCTGTCACCACTCTAATAGTGTAGATTAATAAACGAAACAGCCTTTTTATTTATATATAAAATCCCGATTGTTAAACGAAGCATTCGGATCCTTCTAAAAGTCAGCCAGTTCGGCACTTGAAATGAACCAAAAACCGAAACTGCCACGAAATGGACACACGCGCGCACGTAAAAACGAAAAAAGGTCCCCGGCCGAGACCGAGAGCCGCGGTCCAGAGCGGGGGGCGGCCGGCAAGGACGAAACGGCCCAACGCCACCACCTCCACCACCTCGTCCTCGATCGACACCTCCCCCGTCGCCGTCCCGTGACTCCCCGTCCAGCCGTCCAGGCCCAGCTGCCCCCGCGACCCAGACGACCACGTCCGCCTCGGCCTGCGCCTCCCCGCTACAAGAGTCCGTCCGCCCGCCAGCGCTGCGGTGCCAGCGAGCCCCTCCCTCCTCCACTCTCTGCGGCGCGGAGATCCCGTCCTTTCTCTGTGCCCCCGGTACCGCGAGGAGCCACTGCCAGGCGCCGGCGTTTTTGGAACTGGGCATGGAGGCGGCGGCGGCGTCGGCGGCGGCGGTCGGGGGTTCGGGCGCTGGACTGACCAGGTGGCAGGCGGCGGCGCTTGCGGCGCTGGCCGGCTGGGTGTGGGCGGCCTCCTTCTACGACCTCACGCGCCGGGCGCGCGCGCTCGTCCAGCCGTGGGTCACGCGCCGGGTGCACGCCGAGACGCCGGCCATCCTCAGGTTCCAGGTCCGTCCCCCTAATCTCTCCTAAAATTCTCCGGCGAACAAATTAACTGCATTACTACGCTTCTCTTTAGGAATTGTTCAATCTGTACGTGCTGTAAACTCACGAACGAATGATGCTACCGTTTTGCTCGGCCGTCGCGTCCTTTTATGTCTGTCTATAGGAATCGATAACTTCGGTGCTGGTAGGATTAACTTGCTCAGTGAATTTAAGATGAACCTGACTTCGGTTCATTCTCTTACATCAAACTTGAATGGAATGGCTGTCTTGTAAAAAAACTACGATGTTTTAGTTTCGTAGATTTAATTGTCTTCGGTGTTTCTCAAGTGTTGAATCATTGCAGAAGTTGGAGCACAAGTTGCTGGACAATTTCTTCTCTGTGCTGTCATGTGTTGTCTCCGTGCCCTTCTACACGGGATTCCTCCCTCTCCTGTTCTGGGTACGTCTTCCGTCTCGTGGCCCACTGATTTGATTGCCTTGCTGACTCTATTCTCGGCAATAGTTCCGTCTGATCCTGAATCCTCATTTTTTTTTTAAAAAAAAAAAACCCAATATCTCGCAGAGTGGACACGGCAGGCTGGCTAGGCAGATGACCCTCCTCATGGCTTTCTGTGACTACCTCGGCAACTCTGTCAAGGTTTTGCCATCTGCTTGTATACAATTGAAGGGACACGCTTTAGTTTAATCACTGACACTCTCGATCTTTCTGAATGCAGGATATGGTGTCAGCCCCTCGGCCATGCTCTCCACCCATTAGAAGAGTGACGGCTACAGAAGATGAGAAGGAAAATGCCATGGAATATGGGCTACCGTCATCGCATGCTCTCAACACTGTTTGTTTGACGGGGTATGTATGTTCCTGCTCTTATTTCCGTACGGGAAGCTTCAAAGGAATTGTTGGCTGATGCTGCTTTTTGGTCAATGCAGATATTTGTTACATTATGTCCTCACATACGGAGAACATGGCAGTCTTACAGTTGCTGCGGGTTTATCTCTAGCTCTCTTACTTGTTATGCTAGTTGGCATTGGTGAGTTAGAGTTCTTAAGGCAACTGTTTTTTTTCCTCTCTCGAGTTACCAATACATACTGACGATTTGGCTTACATTAAACTGGCAGCGAGGATATATCTGGGTATGCACAGCTTGACCGACGTTGTCGCTGGAATTGGTTTCGGCATCGTCATCCTCGCATTCTGGCTGGCTGTTCATGACCATGTCGACGCCTTTGTTGTCTCCGGGCAAAACGGTACATCCATAAACCCGCTCGCGTGCTGCAAATTTTGGAGGCATTCGTAAAGGTCCGGCACTGAAAGTTGAAAAGTATCCTAACGTCTTTCCCGCTTTGCAGTTGCAACCTTCTGGGCAGGCCTTGCTCTACTGATGTGCTTTGCGTATCCCAAGCCAGAATTCCCTACCCCGAGCTTTGAATTCCACACAGCATTCAACGGGGTCGCTTTCGGAATCGTAAGAGCCCTGTTTCTGACTAAACGTCGCTTAATCCAAACTTGCTCACGCCATACTTGATTCTGGTCAAGCTGAAGATATTGATGCATACATGTGCTAACCTTAGACTAGAAAAACCAAACTAGTTTAAGATTAGAAAAAATATATATCATGGCATGGATTCTGGTTGGTTCTCTCTTTGCCTAACCATCTGGCTATAATTAATGTTCTCCTGTTTCTAGTCCATTCTTTGATGGACCACATGAAGTTGGTCACTGACTAAACATACTGGTCCCAAATAAATTATGTGTTAATACAAAACACTTCTATAATGATGATCTGCAAGCGAATCACTCTCTTGTTACTCTAAATGTTTTCATACAATTCAGAAAGCAGAACTTGAGGCCTCTCCCCTACCCCTATGTTCTGTTTCTCCACGTACCAGCAAATCATGTTCGCTGTTCTGAACCATACAGTCTACCTGAGGTTTTTTTTTTCTTCTGACATTTCTTTCCGACAACCATGGTTCAGGTGTACGGCATCCAGCAAACCTACTTCCACTTCCACGCCCCCGACGCGCCGATCGTCTTCAGCGCCGAGCTGCCCTTCCTCGCGTTCGCGGGGCGCGTCCTCGTCGGGATCCCGACCATCCTGGCCGTGAAATCGTGCAGCAAGGCGCTCTCCAGGTGGCTGCTGCCCGTGATGTGCAGCACCCTGGGCATCCCCATCGTGTCGTCCTGCTACGTCCCCGCCCTGAAAATCGACGGCGGCAGCAGCAAGAGCAGGCAGGCCGCCGGCGGGCACCTCCAGCGCCTTCTCTCTCACTTCCCCCAGAAGGCGTACGACGTGGACACCGGCATCAGGTTCGTCCAGTACGCCAGCCTCGCGTGGTCCGTGGTTGACTTGGTGCCGGCCATCTTCGCCCATTTGGATTTGTAGCCAGCTACTTAAAATTTCAGTTTCGTTTTTTTTTCTGGAGGTCTCAATAAGGCCCTCCTACTCGTAAGACATGTGTCATCTTATGAGGCTGTAAATCCGATGATCTGGCCCTTTCTTCTTTTTTTGTATTGTATTGTGTGTATGAATGGACGAATGGTTCCCTAGCTGTTTTCATCAGGGTGTTCAGTAAGTAGAAATCAGTGGTACATTTCTTATTCTTTAAATTAGATATGGTTATTGTCTTATATACTAGGTTAGAGAGGGTATTGATTTGTAGCTATGAGACTATCGATATTGTTCGGTTCCATGATAAGCACCACTAAGGGTCTATTTGGTTTTGGTTCATCTTTTTTCTAACGAGTTTTTATAAAAATCTGGCTACGAAGAGAATCTGGCTATCTCGATGATTAAGTATGGAGAAAGTCCCTAGAGTTTAAAATATAGAAAGTAGCGGATTCATATTATCACGATGACTCGGTTGATTTGTGTTTATGTTGATTTTAGACTGTATTTATTTAGTAGATAATAATAGATGCAGTCTGAAAATTTGAACTTTGGATGGTCTGTAGAAGCTTATAACAGCTAGAAGCTAGAAAAAAAGTTGAAACAAACACAACTTGCACTGGACTGGATTATCTTATTCTTGGCATCGAAGAAATGCCTTTTCTTGCCTTAGTCCCAGTACTGATGTTGGGTAGACCATGGATGTGGACGGAGGCTCGTGGCCTCTTCACGCACAGAACGGCGTTGTCGTAATTGTATACTAGTGTTTGATGCGCGCCTTGCGCGCGTTGTTATGTTGTCATCAAATCAAAATGTATATATAATAAAGAAGGATGATATATACGAAGGTATTGAGATAACACACGATGACATTTCCATTTTTACAAACAAACCGAAGATATGATGATATATACTTACTCCGTTCTAAAATATATTTTTTCTAGCCCATATTTTGCCTATATTCATCCAAATAATAATAAATATAGACATGCATGAAAAATACATGCATATATTACTTAATGAATATATAATTAGTCTAAAATGAATTATATTTTAGGACGGAGGGAGTATATAATTTTGGTACCAGTTCAAAGTTGTACATCGTCAAAAATATATAAGTTGTAATGATCTGTTATCGTTGTCTTCAAAAATATATAAATATATATAATGTCCAATTTTTGCCAGTCTTATTGATTATTTTAGAGCAGACGATGAGAGAAGAAAATTGATATGACCAAAATTGAATTGACCACCTCAGATAAGTGTAGTTCCCAAATGGCATATAGAATACCTTGAATCATAAAACATACCAGGTCTCTGAACTCTATTGTACAATCCAGGAAGCCAAAGAACATATCTTGTGATAGGAATGCATCAATGACCTCTCTAATCTTTGCTTTTTATTGTGTGTTTAGCTCAGTTACGTATGGGAGAATTCCAGAACATGTACGGTCAGTCCAGCAAAATTTAAAAAAATACAATATGGTAATACAAACATTATGAACGAACAAGACGAGAAATAAGCATATATGTCTACCAACTACTGCATAACAGAAAAGATCAATTAGGAACTATGAGGAATCAGTAACAGAAAAGATCAATTAGGAACTATGAGGAATCATGAGTGCTGGCATCAGTAGCTCAGTCAGGCGCAGCGACCTCTGTGTCCATGGCTTAGTGATTGATGGGTCGTGGCGGCGACTGTCGGGGTTCCAGCGTGGCCGACGGCGCATGATCAAGGTTTTCAAGGCACGATGCTGTAAAATATGTAAACCTTAATCTGTAGAGTAGATCAAAGATAAAAGAATGATGATAAATAGTGACAGAAAATCTAGATGGAGCATATGAGCACCTAAATTCAGCAGCATGAATTATGAGATGTATCGCTGAATCATATTTTTTTCCTAATTATATCTATTGGCGCATGAAAATGCTTGTAAGGACAATCTAAGTAACTAATAACTATATTGCAATATTAATTTGTAAATCTTATTATGATTAAAACATAATATAAATAGTCAACATCAGTCAATGAGAGAAGAAAACTGAATTTACCACCTCACATAAGTATAGTTCCCAAATGTCATATTTCACCTTGAATCATAAAGCATCGCATGTCTCTAAACTCTAGTGTAAATATTTTGTCACAGAACAATTAAGAGACGGTTAGAATAATGTAAAGTTTTTTCATCTAATATTGACCTTGTAGTATAAAAATAATTCATTAGCTCCAATGATATTTGTGGTAGATGTTTGATGCAAATTCAAACATGCTTTGAGAACCAATGCATAGATAAACTTACCAGAACTAGAGATCCCTTCCAACAAGCACCAAGGACAATAAAGTTCAGAAGTTTGTCTTCCAAGCGATTTAAGACTTTGTCCAAAACAGAAGATGCATCCAAATCCCGACAAGAGAAATTAGGAGTTCCACAGTTCTTTACCGTAACACATGTATGCTTTTTCAACATTTTTCAAGGCAACATCCAATAGTATATTGTAATTTTGTGTTGTTTTCTCCTAGTTTTGGAACCTTTCAATTAACAGAAGCATCTAGATAAAGAATTTCCTGCAGTCTATGCAATATTCTGCCCTAGCGTAATCAGCCCAGCCACAACACAGATATGATCCATTCTGCATAATGCATAGGTAATATAACCTGATTAATAAACATTTGTGCACTATGCAAACCACAACTGTAAAACATCCCTGTGGACCATTGAAATCTCGATACGATGTATACTGTTCTATAACTTAAAATGAGTTTTTGGTGGAGAAAAGATATCTTAATGTTCTAGGTTTTTTATCCTCTATCTTTAATGGGAATAAATAAATTAAGTCACGAAACTATAGAAGATTAAAGAAATAAAGAATGAAGCACAACGCAGACTGTAGCCCTGCTCATGTTACACCATCTCACCTAGCACTAAACCTCTCCAACTATGGTGTCAACACTCTAAAAGGATGGCACCATGACCGTCTTGATGTTGTTGTTCTTGATCTGGACCTACAAATGTTCAAGGAGCCAATTAAATCAACTCAACAACAAGCTCGATAAAATCTGTCAGGAGTAACAGTGACATCATGAACCAGGAACCTCTCTGCCTATGGTCTCAAGGCTCTAGAAGGTTGGCACCATGACCATCCCGACGTTGTCATTCTTGGCCTAGATCTACAAATGTTTAAGGATCCAATCATATCAACCCAACAACAAGCTCAATAAAAATATGCCAGGAGTAACAGTGACATCAATAATTAGAAACACAGAGGGGAGTGAGGACGCACCTCCTTCTAGATTCTCTCATCAGGGTTCCTTGAATACATTGATGATGTAATTATGGGATAGTAAAGGGTGAAAATCAGAGGGGATTTAATCTCTAAAACTCTACGCGTCCTAAGGTGCCATCTTGGAGAGGGCAACGAAGCAAGCACAACCAAGATCAGATGCGTAAGCATTGCTTACCATGGCAGCTCTTGAGTTAGGGAAGCGAGTCCATCATCTACCCGGAGGAGGCGTCCAAGCTGGAGCGATCCGGCTCGAGCGCCCCGGCGTATAGCTCCCGTCCTGACTTCCTGCAACCCCTCCCATTCTCGCGCACGGCGCACGGTTGCCTCACACCCGCGCGCCATTCGCCGACTACATCCCACTGGCGTGCCATGCGGCCGTGTGTGTGCACGAAGAAGGCAAGGAAATAACCTTAACGCAGAAGAACTTTTTATCTGAGCGATGGAAGAGGACAGTTCGTACCACGCAGGGAGGGAGGCGGTGGAGGAGACCATACCCTCCTCGTTTTGGCCTCTTCATGGCTTCGAGCGGCATCTGGAATGCTCCGTGCAGTGAGGGAGGCGATGGAGGAGACCATACCCTAGTCGCCCCTCCCTCGCGCCTTCGGGCGGTGTCTAGAATTCTCTGTTGTCTTATCTGGAGGAGTTACTCTATCTTGAGAGATCTGTCGTATGTCTCACTGAGATCGTGACCCTTCAATTGGGATCCTGTGGCTGTAGGAAAAAGCGCTAACGTGGATGCGTTAGGAAGCTGTGTTTCCTTGCCGCTTTCATAATAAGGAAATAGAGGAACTTTACATCACCCGAGTAATTCTAAGAAACAGTTCAAGCTCCCTTGATGCACTGATGTTTTAGGAAAATTTGCATGCAAGATATCACACATAGATATGTTAGAGAAAAACAAAACCCATGGTCAAAGCCAAATAGATAAAAGTACCACGCCAATTTTATTGTTCAAGTTAATCAAAGAAACCATCTGAAAGGGAATTAGGCTTACACCTAGTTCCCAAATAATTTTGGTGGTTGAATTGCCCAACACAAATAATCGGACTAACTAGTTTGCCCAAGTGTATAGATTATACAGGTGTAAAAGGTTCACACTCAGCCAATAAAAAGACCAAGTTTTGGATTCAACAAAGGAGCAAAAGGGGCAACCGAAGGCACCCCTGGTCTGGCGCACCGGACTGTCCGGTGCGCCACCGGACATGTCCGGTGCACCAGGGGGACTCAGTCTCAAACTCGCCACCTTCGGGAATTCCATAAGGCGACTCGGCTATAATTCACCGGACTGTCCGGTGTACACCGGACAGTGTCCGGTGCGCCAAAGGAGGTCGGCCTCAGGAACTCGCCTGCTTCGGGAAACTCCAACGGCTAGTCCGCTAAAATTCACCGGACTGTCCGGTGTGCACCGGACTGTCCGGTGCGACTCCGGAGCAACGGTCATCTCCGCGCCAACGGCTCTCTGCCGCGCATTTAATGCGCGCTCTGCGCGCGCAGGAGTCAGAATCGCCCATGCTGGCACACCGGACAGCAAACAGTACATGTCCGGTGTGCACCGGACACCCAGGCGGGCCCACAAGTCAGAAGCTCCAACGGTTAGAATCCAACGGCAGTAATGACGTGGCAGGGGGCACCGGACTGTCCGGTGTGCACCGGACTGTCCGGTGCGCCATCGAGCAGACAGCCTCCCAACGGCCACTTTTGGTGGTTGGGGCTATAAATACCCCAACCACCCCACCATTCATTGCATCCAAGTTTTCCCACTTCTCAACCACTTACAAGAGCTAGGCATTCAATTCTAGACACATTCAAAGAGATCAAATCCTCTCCAATTCCACACAAAACCCTAGTGACTAGTGAGAGTGATTTGCCGTGTTCATTTGAGCTCTTGCGCTTGGATTGCTTCTTTTCTTTCTTACTTGTTCTTGTGATCAAAACTCCATTGTAATCAAGGCAAGAGGCACCAATTGTGTGGTGGCCCTTGCGGGGAAGTTTTGTTCCCGGCTTTGATTTGAGAAGAGAAGCTCACTCGGTCCAAGGGACCGTTTGAGAGAGGGAAGGGTTGAAAGAGACCCGGCCTTTGTGGCCTCCTCAACGGGGAGTAGGTTTGAGAGAACCGAACCTCGGTAAAACAAATCCGTGTGTCACACTTCATTATTTGCTCGCGATTTGTTTTGCGCCCTCTCTCGCGGACTCGTTTATATTTCTAACGCTAACCCGGCTTGTAGTTGTGTTTATATTTGTAAATTTCAGTTTCGCCCTATTCACCCCCCCTCTAGGCGACTATCAATTGGTATCAGAGCCCGGTGCTTCATTAGAGCCTAACCGCTCGAAGTGATGTCGGGAGATCACGCCAAGAAGGAGATGGAGACCGGCGAAAAGCCCACTACAAGCCACGGGAGCACTTCATCGGAAGAGTCCCGCACCAAGAGGAAGGAGAAGAAGAAGGACTCCTCCAAACGGAAGGAGAAAAAGTCTTCCTCTTCTCACCACAAAGAGAAGAAGGAAAAATCTTCTTCCCACAAGCCGCATCGGAAAGGCGACAAGCACAAGAGGATGAGGAAAGTGGTCTACTACGAGACCGACACTTCATCAACATCAACCTCCGACTCCGATGCGCCCTCCGTCACTTCTAAGCGCCAAGAGCGCAAGAAGTATAGTAAGATCCCCCTACATTATCCTCGCATTTCCAAACATACACCTTTACTTTCCGTCCCATTAGGCAAACCACCAACTTTTGATGGTGAAGATTACGCTAGGTGGAGCGATTTGATGCGATTTCATCTAACCTCGCTCCACAAAAGCATATGGGATGTTGTTGAGTTTGGTGCGCAGGTACCGTCCGTAGGGGATGAGAACTATGATGAGGATGAGGTGTCCCAAATCGAGCATTTCAACTCTCAAGCTACAACCATTCTCCTCGCCTCTCTAAGCAAGGAGGAATACAACAAAGTGCAAGGGTTGAAGAATGCGAAGGAGATTTGGGACCTACTCAAGACGGCGCACGAGGGTGATGAACTCACCAAGATCACCAAGCGGGAAACGATCGAGGGGGAGCTCGGTCGTTTTCGTCTTCGCCAAGGGGAAGAGCCACAAGACATGTACAACCGGCTCAAAACCTTGGTGAACCAAGTGCGCAACCTCGGGAGCGTAAAGTGGGACGACCACGAGGTGGTTAAGGTTATTCTAAGATCTCTCATTTTTCTTAACCCCACTCAAGTTCAATTAATTCGTGGTAATCCTAGATATACTAAAATGACCCCCGAGGAAGTTATCGGGAATTTTGTGAGCTTTGAATGCATGATTAAAGGTTCAAAAAAGATCAACGAGCTTGATGAATCCTCCACGCCCGAAGCACAACCGGTGGCATTCAAGGCGACGGAGGAGAAGAAGGAGGAATCTACATCGAGTAGACAACCAATTGACGCCTCCAAGCTCGATAATGAGGAGATGGCTTTAATCATCAAAAGCTTTCGCCAAATCCTCAAGCAACGGAAGGGGAAGGATTACAAATCCCGTTCCAAGAAGGTTTGCTACAAGTGTGGTAAGCCCGGTCACTTTATCGCTAAATGTCCATTATCAAGTGACAGTGACAGAGACAACGACAAGAAGGGCAAGAGAAGAGAAAAGAAGAGGTACCACAAGAAGAGGGGCGGCGATGCCCACATATGCCGCGAGTGGGACTCCGAGGAGAGCTCCACCGAGTCCTCCTCCGACGAGGACGCCGCCAACATCGCCGTCACCAAGGGGCTTCTCTTCCCCAACGTCGGCCACAAGTGCCTCATGGCAAAAGACGGCAAAAGAAAAAAGGTTAAATCTAACTCCTCCACTAAATATGAATCTTCTAGTGATGATAATGCTAGTGATGAGGAGGAGAGTTTGCGTTCCCTTTTTGCCAACCTTAACATAGCTCAAAAGGAAAAATTAAATGAATTAGTCAGTGCTATTCATGAAAAGGATGATCTTTTGGATTCCCAAGAGGATTGTCTAATTAAAGAAAACAAGAAACATGTTAAGGTTAAAAAGGCTTATGCTCTAGAAATTGAGAAATGTGAAAAATTATCTAGTGAGCTAAGCACTTGCCGTGAGATGATTGACAACCTTAGACGTGAAAATGCTAGTTTAAATGCTAAGGTTGATTCACATATTTGTAATGTTTCAACTCCCAATCCTAGATATAATAATGATTTGGTTGCTAGGATTGAAGAATTAAACATTTCTCTTGCTAGCCTTAGAGTAGAAAATGAAAATTTAATTGCTAAGGCTAAAGAACTAGATGTTTGCAATGCTACCATTTCCAATCTTAGAGATAAAAATAATATTCTTCATGCTAAGATTGTCGAACTTAATTCTTGCAAACCCTCTACATCTATTGTTGAGCATGTATCTATTTGTACTAGATGTAGAGATGTTGATGTTAATGCTATTCATGATCATATGGCTTTAATTAAACAACAAAATGATCATATAGCAAAATTAGATGCTAAAATTGCCGAGCATAACTTAGAAAATGAAAAATTTAAATTTGCTAGAGGTATGCTCTATAATGGGAGACGCCCTGGCATCAAGGATGGCATTGGCTTCCAAAGGGGAGACAATGTCAAACTTAATGCCCCTCCTAAGAACTTGTCTAACTTTGTTAAGGGCAAGGCTCCCATGCCTCAGGATAACGAGGGCTACATTTTGTACCCTGCAGGTTATCCCGAGAGCAAAATTAGGAAAATTCCTTCTAGGAAGTCTCACTGTGGCCCTAATCATGCTTATATGTATAAGGGTGAGACATCTAGTTCTAGGCAACCAACCAATGCTAAGTTGCCTAAGAAGAAAATTCCTAATGCATCAAATGAACATAGCATTTCATTTAAAACTTTTGATGCATCCTATGTTTTGACTAACAAATCCGGTAAGGTCGTTGCCAAGTTTGTTGGGGGCAAACACAAGGGGTCAAAGACTTGTGTTTGGGTACCCAAAGTTCTTGTTTCTAATGCCAAAGGACCCAAAACTGTTTGGGCACCTAAAGTCAAGAACTAAATTTGTGTTGTAGGTTTATGCATCCGGGGGCTCAAGTTGGATACTCGACAGCGGGTGCACAAACCACATGACAGGGGAGAAGAAGATGTTCTCCTCATATGAGAAAAACCAAGATCCCCAATGAGCTATCACATTCGGGGATGGAAATCAAGGTTTGGTCAAAGGATTGGGTAAAATTGCTATATCTCCTGACCATTCTATTTCCAATGTTTTTCTTGTAGATTCTTTAGATTACAATTTGCTTTCCGTTTCGCAATTATGTCAAATGGGCTACAACTGTCTATTTACTGATGTAGGTGTTACTGTCTTTAGAAGAAGTGATGATTCAATAGCATTTAAGGGAGTGTTAGAGGGTCAGCTATACTTGGTAGATTTTGATAGAGCTGAACTCGACACTTGCTTGGTTGCTAAGACTAACTTGGGTTGGCTCTGGCACCGCCGACTAGCCCATGTTGGGATGAAAAATCTTCATAAGCTTCTAAAGGGAGAGCACATTTTAGGACTAACAAATGTTCATTTTGAGAAAGACATGATTTGTAGCGCATGCCAAGCCGGGAAGCAAGTTGGCACCCATCATCCACACAAGAACATCATGACGACCGACAGGCCGCTTGAGCTACTCCACATGGATCTATTCGGCCCGATTGCTTACATAAGCATCGGCGGGAGTAAGTATTGTCTTGTAATAGTGGATGATTATTCTCGCTTCACTTGGGTATTCTTCTTACAGGAAAAATCTCAAACCCAAGAAACCTTAAAGGGATTCTTGAGACGGGCTCAAAATGAGTTCGGCTTAAGGATCAAGAAAATAAGAAGCGACAACGGGACGGAGTTCAAGAACTCTCAAATTGAAGGCTTTCTTGAGGAGGAGGGCATCAAGCATGAGTTCTCTTCTCCCTACACCCCTCAACAAAATGGTGTAGTGGAGAGGAAAAATCGAACTCTATTGGACATGGCAAGGACCATGCTTGATGAGTACAAGACTTCGGACCGGTTTTGGGCCGAAGCGGTCAACACCGCCTGCTACGCCATCAACCGGTTATATCTTCACCGAATCCTCAAGAAGACATCATATGAACTCCTAACCGGTAAAAAGCCCAACATTTCATATTTTAGAGTCTTTGGTAGCAAATGCTTTATTCTTGTTAAAAGAGGTAGAAAATCTAAATTCGCTCTTAAGACTGTAGAAGGCTTTTTACTTGGTTATGACTCAAACACAAGGGCATATAGGGTCTTTAACAAGTCCACCGGACTAGTTGAAGTCTCATGTGACGTTGTGTTTGATGAAACTAACGGCTCTCAAGTAGAGCAAGTTGATCTTGATGAGATAGGTGAAGAACAGGCTCCATGCATAGCGCTAAGGAACATGTCCATTGGGGATGTGTGTCCTAAGGAATCCGAGGAGCCTCCACATGCACAAGATCAACCATCCTCCTCCACGCTAGCATCTCCACCGACTCAAAATGAGGATGAAGCTCAAGTTGATGAAGTAGAAGATCAAGCAAATGAGCCACCTCAAGATGACGGCAATGATCAAGGGGGAGATGCAAATTATCAAGACAAGGAGGATGAAGAGCAAAGGCCGCCACACCCAAGAGTCCACCAAGCAATCCAACGAGATCACCCCGTCGACACTATCCTCGGCGACATTCATAAGGGGGTAACTACTAGATCTCGGGTTGCTCATTTTTGTGAACATTACTCTTTTGTTTCCTCTATTGAGCCACACAGGGTAGAGGAAGCTCTCCAAGATTCGGATTGGGTGGTGGCGATGCAAGAGGAGCTCAACAACTTCACTAGAAATGAGGTATGGCATTTAGTTCCACGTCCTAACCAAAATGTTGTAGGAACCAAATGGGTCTTCCGCAACAAGCAAGATGAGCATGGTGTGGTGACAAGGAACAAAGCTCGACTTGTGGCCAAGGGATACTCCCAAGTCGAAGGTTTGGATTTCGGTGAAACCTATGCACCCGTAGCTAGGCTTGAGTCAATTCGCATATTATTAGCCTATGCTACTTACCATGGCTTTAAGCTTTATCAAATGGACGTGAAAAGTGCCTTCCTCAATGGACCAATCAAGGAAGAGGTCTATGTTGAGCAACCTCCCGGCTTTGAAGACAGTGAGTATCCTAACCATGTTTATAGGCTCTCTAAGGCGCTTTATGGGCTCAAGCAAGCCCCAAGAGCATGGTATGAATGCCTTAGAGATTTCCTTATTGCAAATGGCTTCAAAGTCGGTAAGGCCGATCCTACTTTGTTCACTAAAACTCTTGACAATGATTTGTTCGTATGCCAAATTTATGTTGATGATATCATATTTGGGTCTACTAATGAATCTACATGTGAAGAATTTAGTAGGATCATGACAAAGAAATTCGAGATGTCTATGATGGGGGAGTTGAAGTACTTTCTAGGATTCCAAGTAAAGCAACTCCAAGAGGGCACTTTCATTAGCCAAACAAAGTATACTCAAGACATTCTAAGCAAGTTTGGAATGAAGGATGCCAAGCCCATCAAGACACCCATGGGAACAAATGGACATCTCGACCTCGACACGGGAGGTAAGTCCGTGGATCAAAAGGTATACCGGTCGATGATTGGTTCATTGCTTTATTTATGTGCATCTCGACCGGACATTATGCTTTCCGTATGCATGTGTGCAAGATTCCAATCCGACCCTAAGGAATCCCACCTTACGGCCATAAAACGAATCTTGAGATATTTGGCTTATACTCCTAAGTTTGGGCTTTGGTACCCTCGGGGATCCACTTTTGATTTAATTGGTTATTCGGATGCCGATTGGGCGGGGTGCAAAATTAATAGGAAGAGCACATCGGGGACTTGCCAGTTCTTGGGAAGATCCTTGGTGTCTTGGGCTTCAAAGAAGCAAAATTCGGTCGCTCTTTCCACCGCCGAAGCCGAGTACATTGCCGCAGGCCATTGTTGCGCGCAATTGCTTTGGATGAGGCAAACCCTGCGGGACTACGGTTACAAATTAACCAAAGTCCCTTTGCTATGTGATAATGAGAGTGCAATCAAAATGGCCGACAACCCCGTCGAGCATAGCCGCACTAAGCACATAGCCATACGGTATCATTTTCTTAGGGATCACCAACAAAAGGGAGATATCGAGATTTCTTATATTAACACTAAAGATCAATTAGCCGATATCTTTACCAAGCCTCTTGATGAACAAACTTTTACCAAACTTAGGCATGAGCTCAATATTCTTGATTCGCGCAATTTCTTTTGCTAGATTGCACATAGCTCTTTGATATACCTTTGATCATATCTCTTTCATATGCTATGACTAATGTGTTCTCAAGTCTATTTCAAACCAAGTCATAGGTGTATTGAAAGGAAATTGGAGTCTTCGGCGAAGACAAAGGCTTCCACTACGTAACTCATACTTCGCCATCACTCCAAGCAACTCTCTATTCTTTGGGGAGAAATGAGCATTAAAGAAAAGGACTTCGTCTTTGGTATAATCTTAACTCATTTACTTATGACCAAAGGGGAAGAAATTACTTTGAGGGCTCTAATGATTCCGTTTTTGGCGATTCATGCCAAAAAGGGGGAGAAATGAGAGCCCAAAGCAAAAGGACCGCACCACCACCAATTTCAAAAACTTAGTACTTTCCAAAAGTATTTTTCAATTGGTATCCTATTGTGTTCAAAAGGGGGAGAAAGTAGTATTTCAAAAATGGTATATCAAAACCCTCTTGAACAACTAAGAGGAGTATCTCATTTAGGGGGAGTTTTGTTAAGTCAAAGGAAAAGCATTTGAAACGAGGGGAGAAAATTTCAAATCTTGAAAATGCTTTGCAAACTCTTATTCATTTACCTTTGACTATTTGCAAAAGATCTTTGAAATGGATTTACAAAAGGATTTGCAAAAACAAAACATGTGGTGCAAACGTGGTCCAAAATGCTAAATAAGAAAGAAACATTCCATGCATATCTTGTAAGTAGTTTTATTGGCTCAATTCCAAGCAACCTTTACACTTACATTACGCAAACTAGTTCAATTATGCACTTCTATATTTGCTTTGGTTTGTGTTGGCATCAATCACCAAAAAGGGGGAGATTGAAAGGGAATTAGGCTTACACCTAGTTCCCAAATAATTTTGGTGGTTGAATTGCCCAACACAAATAATCGGACTAACTAGTTTGCCCAAGTGTATAGATTATACAGGTGTAAAAGGTTCACACTCAGCCAATAAAAAGACCAAGTTTTGGATTCAACAAAGGAGCAAAAGGGGCAACCGAAGGCACCCCTGGTCTGGCGCACCGGACTGTCCGGTGCGCCACCGGACATGTCCGGTGCACCAGGGGGACTCAGTCTCAAACTCGCCACCTTCGGGAATTCCATAAGGCGACTCGGCTATAATTCACCGGACTGTCCGGTGTACACCGGACAGTGTCCGGTGCGCCAAAGGAGGTCGGCCTCAGGAACTCGCCTGCTTCGGGAAACTCCAACGGCTAGTCCGCTAAAATTCACCGGACTGTCCGGTGTGCACCGGACTGTCCGGTGCGACTCCGGAGCAACGGTCATCTCCGCGCCAACGGCTCTCTGCCGCGCATTTAATGCGCGCTCTGCGCGCGCAGGAGTCAGAATCGCCCATGCTGGCACACCGGACAGCAAACAGTACATGTCCGGTGTGCACCGGACACCCAGGCGGGCCCACAAGTCAGAAGCTCCAACGGTCAGAATCCAACGGCAGTAATGACGTGGCAGGGGGCACCGGACTGTCCGGTGTGCACCGGACTGTCCGGTGCGCCATCGAGCAGACAGCCTCCCAACGGCCACTTTTGGTGGTTGGGGCTATAAATACCCCAACCACCCCACCATTCATTGCATCCAAGTTTTCCCACTTCTCAACCACTTACAAGAGCTAGGCATTCAATTCTAGACACATTCAAAGAGATCAAATCCTCTCCAATTCCACACAAAACCCTAGTGACTAGTGAGAGTGATTTGCCGTGTTCATTTGAGCTCTTGCGCTTGGATTGCTTCTTTTCTTTCTCACTTGTTCTTGTGATCAAAACTCCATTGTAATCAAGGCAAGAGGCACCAATTGTGTGGTGGCCCTTGCGGGGAAGTTTTGTTCCCGGCTTTGATTTGAGAAGAGAAGCTCACTCGGTCCGAGGGACCGTTTGAGAGAGGGAAGGGTTGAAAGAGACCCGGCCTTTGTGGCCTCCTCAACGGGGAGTAGGTTTGAGAGAACCGAACCTCGGTAAAACAAATCCGTGTGTCACACTTCATTATTTGCTCGCGATTTGTTTTGCGCCCTCTCTCGCGGACTCGTTTATATTTCTAACGCTAACCCGGCTTGTAGTTGTGTTTATATTTGTAAATTTCAGTTTCGCCCTATTCACCCCCACCTCTAGGCGACTATCACCATCCCTGACAATGCAAGCAACAAAGGAATGAATACATAATTCCACAAGCATTAAGAAATAAAGTCGTAGCTACCTGAACACAACAGCAGACTATTTGATATGGAAACTTCGACGAACAAACAAAATGGTTGTCATCTTTAATAGAAGAAAGCTGCAAGTAGAGAGTCTTGCTCACGCATAAATCAGCATTATGGTACATAATTCTACATACCTGCAAAAAGAAGGATAGAACATCAACCGAAGAAATTTCAGTACCATTTCAGACTTTGATCCTTTCCAATCTTAAATGAAATAGCAGTTTTCCTGCTTCAGTTGCAAAAAAAGTAGGACGGATGCTGCTATGCTGAAAGCTGGAAACACAGAACTTCAATTGAACGTCTACTAATTTGCCCTCTTTACCACAGCGGCGTGAGCGTGTGGCCAACAGCAGCTGGTGATATCGGGGGCCCGACGCAAATGCGACTCATGATGTGGATTTGGAGCGAGGTAATGAGAACATGTATAACTACTAGCGCAAATAGCTCAAGTTAATGAATAGTGGGGCTAAATAAATCTAGTCCACTTGAGCAAGCAGAAATAAAGTGGGAGAAAGGAAATAAGTAAGAGTTGAATAATGAATATAGAAGAGTTTTAGATGTCAGTATGTGATCGTTTTCCTATCTTTCATATGACGAGCACATGACATATTTATTAGCCATTTCATTACATATATAAGAATCTGATGTTTGCCTACCAGAAGCTCTACAACATGTCGTTCTTCAAAAATCCAAGTACTTGCCTGCTCTCAAGTAGCATGAGCTCATCACCTTTTCACCAGGTTACTAATCTCTCTCGGTCAGTTATGAATAAAAAATCAACAAAGCTGAGAAAAAAAAGACAAGAAGATTAGAGATATGTTCATTACCTGCAATACGGTTTTCATAGAAAATGAAGGTTCAGATCTTGGTAATGAAGATTTACTTTTCAGCAGTAGAGGAACTCCTATGCTAGCATGGCTCAAAGCTGAGATGCAAGCGTCGAAGTCGTCGTTGCCGCCCGAGTCCAGGGCGCTGGCGCCGCGGAGGAGACGCGTGGCGACATGGTCGATCTAGTCGGCGGGCTCCTTCTCCGCGACCCGCACAAGGCCCTCCGCTGCCGACTTAGGGAAGACGACCTGGAGCAGCAAGGTCGCGAGAAGAGCCAGGACGACGCCGCACATTCACATGGTCATGATCTACAGTAACCGAAGGCGAAGAAGGTATACGGATGGACGGACAGGGGTTGCGGTGGGAGGAGGAAGGGAGAGAGAGAGGTGGAGCCATGGGAGGGCGACACTTGCAACCACGGGAGAGCGACATAAGCAACAATCAAAGCGCACGCTGCAGCCATGACGAAATCGATGGGAGACAAATCGATTTTGGCTAGGGAAGAGGCGGAGAGAGCGAGGAGGATGAGAAACGTCACAGCACGGGTGAAGAGAGACGAGGAGGGAGAAAGCGTCGGTCAGAGAGCTGAAAAGGAGAGAAGGAGGCGAGGAGACACGAACGTGAGCCGTTGGTTGGAGATCGAGCGAGGGGGAGTATTTGGCTGACGTGGACATCGCGAGAGAGGCTGTTTTGGACCGCGTTTCATATATAGGAAGCATGCAAGATATCACACATAGATATGTTAGAGAAAAATAAAACCCATGGTCAAAGCCAAATAGATAAAAGTACCACGCCAATTTTATTGTTCAAGTTAATCAAAGAAACCATCCCTGACAATGCAAGCAACAAAGGAATGAATACATAATTCCACAAGCATTAAGAAATAAAGTCGTAGCTACCTGAACACAACAACAGACTATTTGATATGGAAACTTCGACGAACAAACAAAATGGTTGTCATCTTTAATAGAAGAAAGCTGCAAGTAGAGAGTCTTGCTCACGCATAAATCAGCATTATGGTACATAATTCTACATACCTGCAAAAAGAAGGATAGAACATCAACCGAAGAAATTTCAGTACCATTTCAGACTTTGATCCTTTCCAATCTTAAATGAAATAGCAGTTTTCCTGCTTCAGTTGCAAAAAAAAGTAGGACGGATGCTGCTATGCTGAAAGCTGGAAACACAGAACTTCAATTGAACGTCTACTAATTTGCCCTCTTTACCACAGCGGCGTGAGCGCATGGCCAACAGCAGCTGGTGATATCGGGGGCCTGACGCAAATGCGACTCATGATGTGGATTTGGAGCGAGGTAATGAGAACATGTATAACTACTAGCGCAAATAGCTCAAGTTAATGAATAGTGGGGCTAAATAAATCTAGTCCACTTGAGCAAGCAGAAATAAAGTGGGAGAAAGGAAATAAGTAAGAGTTGAATAATGAATATAGAAGAGTTTTAGATGTCAGTATGTGATCGTTTTCCTATCTTTCATATGACGAGCACATGACATATTTATTAGCCATTTCATTACATATATAAGAATCTGATGTTTGCCTACCAGAAGCTCTACAACATGTCGTTCTTCAAAAATCCAAGTACTTGCCTGCTCTCAAGTAGCATGAGCTCATCACCTTTTCACCAGGTTACTAAGCTCTCTCGGTCAGTTATGAATAAAAAATCAACAAAGCTGAGAAAAAAAAGACAAGAAGATTAGAGATATGTTCATTACCTGCAATACGGTTTTCATAGAAAATGAAGGTTCAAATCTTGGTAATGAAGATTTACTTTTCAGCAGTAGAGGAACTCCTATGCTAGCATGGCTCAAAGCTGAGATGCAAGCGTCGAAGTCGTCGTTGCCGCCCGAGTCCAGGGCGCTGGCGCCGCGGAGGAGACGCGTGGCGACATGGTCGATCTAGTCGGCGGGCTCCTTCTCCGCGACCCGCACAAGGCCCTCCGCTGCCGACTTAGGGAAGACGACCTGGAGCAGCAAGGTCGCGAGAAGAGCCAGGACGACGCCGCACATTCACATGGTCATGATCTACAGTAACCGAAGGCGAAGAAGGTATACGGATGGACGGACAGGGGTTGCGGTGGGAGGAGGAAGGGAGAGAGAGAGGTGGAGTCATGGGAGGGCGGCACTTGCAACCACGGGAGAGCGACATCAGCAACAATCAAAGCGCACGCTGCAGCCATGACGAAATCGATGGGAGACAAATCGATTTTGGCTAGGGAAGAGGCGGAGAGAGCGAGGAGGATGAGAAACGTCACAGCACGGGTGAAGAGAGACGAGGAGGGAGAAAGCGTCGGTCAGAGAGCTGAAAAGGAGAGAAGGAGGCGAGGAGACACGAACGTGAGCCGTTGGTTGGAGATCGAGCGAGGAGGAGTATTTGGCTGACGTGGACATCGCGAGAGAGGCCGTTTTGGACCGCGTTTCATATATAGGAAATTGGGCGTGAGAAAAAGATGTGTCAAGGCACGACGCATCCGTGAACATTTTTTTGACGCTGCAGCCGGAGTTCTGCGTGCGACTTAAACCAGTAACCCTGGAGTCCGGCTCCGCCCGGCAGCGCGGGCCTGTGCAGGCCGGCTCTGGGTATAGGGACACCCGGCGGCTGCCCTAGCCCCCAAATTCTAGGCTCCATCTCCTATAATTAATTATATAGTTAACATGATAGATAATATTGAGTTAAATAATCTAATCTTTAAATTAAGGTTTTAAAGTTCAAACAACCCATGTCTTTTATGGAGATATTTGAGTATGTCAATGAGATGGATTTCTATGCAAATGTTTCTATATACTTGTCGTGGTGTGGTGACATCATTTAAAAGGAGTTTTCGATATTAAAATAATTGAAGAACTATTTCAAGTCTACAATATCTCAAGAACGATTGAATGGTTTGGCCATATTATATATTGAGAAAAAAATACTAGATAACATTGATACCAACACAATCATATTGAGAAAAAAAATACTAGATAAGATTGATACCAACACAATCATTGATGATTTTGCCTCAGAAAAAGTTAGAAGAAACTTTTAAGGTATTGTAAAATTTATTTGATATAATATTTTGATATCACACTATTTTTTATCAATATATTATAACATTATATAAATGTATACTAAAAATATTATATGTATAAAGGAGGCCCAATTGTTTATGTTGGCCCTAGACCACTGAAATCTCAGCTTCAACCCACAGCATTAGCTGGTTGCGACAGCGAAACGAGGGAATAGCGAGCGCCCAACGAATCCCAGACCTGCCCCCAGACCACATGGCATGGCACTGCACGATCTGTGGGCGAGGCGGCACCAGCCAGGAAGCCACGGCCTTGGAGAGGCCGGATCCTGCTCGGGCGGTCAACCGATCACGACGGGCGGGATGAACACCAGAGAAGCAACCATGAATTCCATGCCGTCCAAGTCAAAACATTCCAGCACAACTTCCAGGTCACATGGACAACATCAAAAGGAATCGCAGGCAACATCAGATAATGAGCGAGCGAGCGCGACAGCAAAGAGCTCAAATACAGGGCAATTTGAACAAAAACTGCGGTGTGGTACAGATCGCATACGTATAGAACATTTGCACCACCGTACTATGCACTGTGTTCAGAACAGAATGAGATGTGGAAAAAGAAAACCAGTGCTCAACTCAGATGCCGATTGCAAACAATGCTACAGGTTGACTAGCTGCGCTTAAATGGTAAAAAAATCTATATGGCAAATCGAGGTAGTCAAAAACAGAAAGGGAAAAAAAACTAATGGCCCAACAACATAGAACCATACAAGTGCAGAACTCTACAAGAATCACAGCAAGGAGGGAACAAAGGGGAAGAAAATCAGGCGGTGAGAAAGAGAAGGGGAATAAAATGAACAATACAGCGGGAACAGTTTCCTCCCATAACACAAATCGCTGCTTGATGCTTCAACCCCCCACACCACTGCGGCCCCACACCGAGCCAAAAGCACCAACCAGTTTGAGAAAAGGTGAGAACACAGTCCAGTCCTTCCAGCTGTAGCAGGCTGTAGGTATACACTTGAATCACGACGCGGCAGAGCGGCCGGCGAGCCAGGGCAAAAATAATAAGAATAGCACACGGAGGGGTCCCAGCAAAAACATATATAAATATATATATCTGCAACCAGGAAACTGCGCCTATCTATCAAACCTTCGCTCTGCATGATCCACATCACTTTTGCGTCACAGGAAATAGTCAGGTGTCCTACGAGTTACATCTGGCTCTCCCCTTCTTGGGGCTGGCTCAAACTGCAGAATCACACAACACCAGAACATTAAGATGCCACAGTAAGTCAGTAACCATGAAGCGAGATAGCAGAGGAAGCAACAAAAATATCAAAGCTGCCCTGACAGACACACTGCCGAAGGGCAAATCTCAAGGTCATCAGAACCGTGTTGCGCCTATCAACATCATCAATTCTATTATTTTGTCCCACTTGAAGTGAGGGTGACATTTTCTTTTCTTGTAATTTGGGTAAAAAAAAAAGAGCACTGGGTCTATAAATTATCAAAAAAAACCTGCCTGCTCAGACAGACCAGCTGATGTAGCAAAGAATATTTACCTGGATGAAAGTATGCTCTCTGCAATCATCCACTTCTAAGATTGATGCCATGTTCCCACAGCGGTAGCAATAATTAGGTGCACTAAATATAGTCACGACTTTTTGCTCCTGTTTAGTGAACAAAGGTCTTGATCAAATAGGGCACAAGGACCCGAAAAGAGTTGTATGCTTCCAGAAGAAACACTTACATGAGCCCAATTGAATCCCTCCATAACCAACTGGTGAGCTCTAGCAATTAGCCTTAGACTATTGGTATGGTTGAACTGCTCTGATATATCCTGGAACAACAATATTTGGTTGTGTCAATACGATCATGATACATGGTACACAACACTAAAATTAGTGGTGGACAAAATAGTTAATGTACCTGTCCGAAGGTATAACCAGCACCACGAGGAGAAATACCCCAGCCACACCGATCATCTGGATCAGACCACAGAAGATCACACATTGGACCTTCGTGAGGAACTTCTTGGACGCGGTCAAAGTTGCGGATGTTGTCGAGGGTCTCAATGGATGGCGATAATCCACCATGCAAGCAAAATATTTCTGACTCGACCTAGAAAAAGAACAAACAAACTGAATGGAAAATTCACTAGATGCACATGTAAATCATCCTAATTAAGAAACAATACTCACCAATGCAGTCAAGGGGAAGTAATCAAATAGATCTGTAAAGGTTTTCCAGACATTTGCATTTCCATACCTACAAAATGACCACGGGACGTATCTTGTAAACTTACAAATTTCACGAAAAGAAGGTGGTATGGTCAATTTTGTTCGGACATAGGACAAGCATAAAACAATTTTCCAGAATGCAATAGTTTTCAAGGACAAAATGTGGTGATTTGGCAGTGAAGCAATTATTAAGTCCTTCACTAATACTTCCAAAATCCTGTTTCGTGATATCAGAATTTTAAAAAATCCACAATATGTACAGTAAACTAAGAGAAGACACTCACTTCCTTAAGCATTCGTCATAGAACCCATACACTTGAGTAATCTGCAAATAATTTCACTAAAAACTTTAGTTTGTACAGCTGATTACAGAGAATGGAGTGATGCATCAAGTAAACATGAACAATCTGTCAAACAAGAAATTGTATACCTGCCGGCTTTCATGGTTTCCTCTGAGAATGGTGATCCTCTGAGGATATCGAACTTTTAAAGCCACCAAAAGCTGTTTGTTTGCAGTGGATAGAATCAGTGCCAAGAATTAGTAAAGTTCTGCAATTTAGAAATTTGAAGTAGGAACAACAAAAGGCAGATGTGATCAGCTTTTCAATATAGTGCACACTACACAAACTATACTGCTCATGACCACTATGAGTAGATGAATATGCTGATGGTGCTAACATAAAGCCATGTGAGTCTACACTTACTGTGACAGTTTCGACAGAGTAGTAACCACGGTCAACATAATCTCCCATAAACAAGTAGTTCGTATCTGGACACTGGTAGAAGTGAAAGTTTCAAGATACTGAAATTTCAACATGTTCCTTACTAAATCGGAGATTAAACAGAAGCAAATGACAGAAACTAGTGAGGTACCTTTCCACCGATTCGGAAGAGTTCAGCAAGATCATGAAATTGTCCATGAATATCACCGCATATAGTAACAGGACTCTTTACAGGCTGCAACAATGATAACAAAACAAATCGGCAAAAGTCAACAAATAACACGACCAACCGCATCTGTGAATCCGCCATATAAACAGCGCAGATTATCCAAAGAGTCCATCTTATCTTCTTGTATTAAATGCTTGTTAAAGCTATACGTTTCAGAAACTTCAGGTGTTCCTTTCCCACCACTGACATTTTTTTACAAGAAGCTTAAAAAGGTGGCTTCAGGGTTCTTTCATCAGAACTTGATGATGATGTGTGGGGATGAAGGCACGGTATAAGATGTCACAAATCTACACATTTAGTTAGCAGGCATAAATTTAGTTTGTGCAAGGTGGGGTGGGGTAGAGTGTGGACTGGGAATTAAACAATTTTTTATTGCTAATTGGGTCGGGTCAAAGCTTAGGCTAGACATGAAGAAAAGTTAACCGGTCCCAAACAAAATAATATCTCAACTGGTAATGAAATGGGATTGCTGATGACTCAAGCCAAAGCAATCAAAACAGCGAACCTGAACATTGCTTTCCTCCATCAGAATCTCCTTTGCCTTCTCACAAAGAGCTCTAACCTGTAGCATAAATTGCAGTGGATCAGAACCTCCCTTCCCAGCAGAGCAATCAATCGTAGATATTAATTCTATAACCTCCCTTCCCAGCAGAGCAAATCAATCGTAGATGTTAATTCTAAAGATCCATTAATAACATGGTGCGATTTTTTTTACATCTCGGAGCAACTCTAGGCCCCCATTTCAGCATAAATCGGGGGAGAAAAGGTTATATGGCTCCCAAAGATCATGGTGAAATGAGAAGATAATTGTTTTCAGATGAAGCAGAGAAATCAACTCAACCTAGAAAAACGCCTCGATAAAAAAGAAGGAGCGTCCCGCTCAGCTCACAACCGCCCAGGCCCAGCACCCGCCCGAGCAAACCAAACGCTCCCGCCAGCCATTTCCGCGGCAACCAGGATCGGAACGCGTCCAGAGAACCGATCTCCCCCAGGACCCGTGCCCCGGCCCAGCAACTCCGCCAGATCTAGTGAAAAGGCACCTCGAAGTCTCGAAACGAGAAGAGGGCGACGGAGAAGGCGTTACCTCAGGCTCAGCGAGCGGCTTGCACTGCATGAGCCGCTCGATCTGGTCGTCGAGACCGCCATGCGGGCTGCTCATCTTGCCGCGGACGAAACCCTAGATCTGGGCGCGCGCGCGCGCGCTCCTGAGAGGGAGCAGGCGGAGGGGGAGAGAACGAGAGGTGTGGAGGAGGGAGGGGGACAAAAGTTCTGGAAAGTTGCAAGGGACGATGCTTATATAATTGCGAGCTTGGAGGCTAGCTCTGAGGAGGGGGCAAGCGGACGGACGGGCGGACGGAATGCTCGCCGTGTGCTGCTGCCGCTGCTGCCGGACTGGTCGTAGTCGGAAGAAGAATGGGCAATACACGTCCAGCTTGAAAAGGATAAACTAATCACACGTCAGCTTGTATAAAAAAATAAAATAATGTTTATTTGTTTTAGGGTCTGTTTAGTTGAGTCACAAGATTTAAAAAGGTTATTACGAACTATCAACTATGAGATGTGAAGAATTAAGAGGATGTTTGGTTTGAGGAATGAAGTGATTCATCTTCTTCTCACTCCTCACTTTTTTATTTGGTTTGTGGAATAAAATGGGTTGATCCATCACCACCTCATTTTCATAAGCTAATAATTAGTATATATATAAGGAGTGAGTTGATTCCACCAAAATTGATGGAATAAACTTATGATGCATCACTTCATGAAGCATAGAGTGACTACACAAACCAAACACATCATAAATAAGATAATATCTGATTTTAAGTTACGATGGAGTGGAGTTGTTCTATTTCATCATTGAGAGTGTTTGGTTTGATTCTTAGTAGAACAAAGCCACTGCAATTTAGAAATATCGCACACAGATGTTGGATCTGACGACTCCCAAAAACGGCCAAACCTAATGGCTCATGAGCGACACGCTTCTCTCCGGTTCCATTCACGTACAACGCTTCATTCATTCTGGAACCAAACACAGGATAGAGTTGTTTTGGTCTGCTTCACTCCAGAACCAAACAAAAAACAAATATTCTGTTATATTCTGTTCTAACTGCCAAACACAGAACGAAGTCATTCTATCCTTGGAATCTAGAACATAACTACTCCGTCCTAGTAGACTATAGAACCAAACACTACCTAGTCAAAATATGCAGCTTTATGAAAGTGACAATTGTATGTATATGATTAAACACTCAAAGTTAAGGTTTCAGAACCAATAACAATAATTGTTCGATGATAGATTGATCTAAAGTAAGACATAGCCTAACACGAGTGATTTTCTCAACTGGAATGGATTTTCAAATTTGAAAAACGAAATTCGAATTTCTTGGCCAAAAATCCATGTCTAATCAGCAAAATTCGTTGTTTTTTACAAAAAAAATGATTCATTTTGAAACAGAATTTGGCAGAATCGGAGCAAAAAACGTTTTCCTGTCTTTACCGGAATTGAAAAAACACCAAAAAATCAGTGAATTTTGGTCGGAAAATTTATCCCTGGGTTGAGTAACTGCTCAAGGTCAACGCAGCAGGCGGTTTTCTCAAATACTTCCTCGGAATAGACGTCGGTCGTTCTCACTTCCCGAGGACACTTCTCTAGAGAGTCACTGGTTTTAACTTTAACTCTGTATATAATATTAATATTAAACTTAGAGCATCTCCGAGAGCTATCCAGAAAACGACTTCTCAAAATCAGTTTTAATGGGCATATAAATAATTAGTATGGGTAAATTTTAATCCTTTTTAAACAGATCCCTTAAAGCGGTAGATTGTTTCTGAGAGCCCAAAAAACCCCTCATTTGTAGCTACAAATGTGAGAGTGTTAAGGACTATGAAAAAATTGGGAACACTTTAGAGAAATTGTTCGAGACATGTTTTTGTATTTTTCCCAAAAAAACTGGATTTAGGGGAGTCTTCTGGAGAGCTCTTTGAGATGCTTAGGGCCCATTTAGTTTGAGGGACTAAAGATTAGTCCCTCCATTTTAGTCACATTTAGTCCCTAAATAGTTAAACTGTGAGACTAAAATAGAAACTAAATTGTTTTAGTCTTTAGTTCCCAGGGGTGACTAAAAAAGACTAAATTATATTAATTCCATATTTTGCCCCTCATTTATTTCAGTTGCACTAATGACCAAAGAATGTTAAGGGACATTTTAGTCTTCTTACAAGTCATTTAAGGCCTGTTTGGTTCGTGGCTAACCGTGCCACACTTTGCCTAAGGTTAGTCGTTCGAATTGAACAACTAACCTTAGGCAGAAAAGTTAGGCAAAGTGTGATAAGTTAGGCAGCGAACCAAATAGGCCCTTAATGCATTCTAAATATTTTTAATCACTGCAACCAAACAGGATAGGAAGTAGGAAGTAAACTTTAGTCTCTGTACTAAAGAAACCAAACAAGCACTTAGTACATAACTATTATCATTAGATGTTTTAAAATTTAGCTAAACATACATATAATATTGAATATAATTAGCGCCATGGGAGAGTACACAGTTATGATAAACACAAACATATCAGATATGAAAACAAGACAACACATAGAATAACTACAGTGCAGCCCATAGTTTTTAAAGCGGTAAGGCGGTCCAAGACGTTGGAGCACCTTCTGAACGCCTAGGTGAGGTAGGCGGGCAAAGCGCTTAGGCGTTAGACCATCGCCCATCGCCCGGACGCCTAGGCGACGCCTTAAGAACAGAGGTGCAGCCATTGCTAACTAAACTGAGACACATGTTCGTAGGATACATCATACATGTCACGATAGTATTTTCTGCCTTAAAACAGCTTCAAACAATACAAAGCGCGAGAAAATAAAATGAACAAACGAATTGAGAGCATCAACGGAGTCATGGAAACAGTAGCATGCAGCCGTATCGATCTACAGTCAGTACTTCCGAATTTGCTGCAGCCTTTGGAGAATACACAGTACAAAAAGGATCTATACAAAACCAGTAACGCAACATAGTTAGCCTCGGGGGAAATGGAAATTGTTCAAAGCAATGTGGTTCAAATTGTTTGCCGTACCTGATTGGCATAGTTTCTCTCAAGTCTCCATCGCGGAAAAGAAAGGGCCAGCTAGAACATTACCCCGAAAAGAATAGCTACCAGCAGGAGGACAATCATGATCTGAGGAAACCACAGAAGAACATTGACAAATTATATAGCAGAATTCTAAAATGAATTTACTGATTATGGGCTGCTACTCACCAGCATAGGCCTGTAAGGTGACTTCTCCAAATGGTACCCCCTACAGAATCAAGACAGACAGTCAGGAAGCAAGGATGATGATGCGGAACAGAGAAGAGCAACTCTTAAATCATTTGGCGCACCTTTGCTTTACCAAACCAGATGACTTGCAAGTTTGCTTTATTGAATCCACACGTCTCTGTGTTAGAGCAGCATTTGGATCACTGTCATCAATCTGAAACATAGACCACACATGCATCAAGTTTCAAGCAGCAACCACGACGATAAAATGACTGACTCCCACGAAGACAAAATGTACTAAGGTGATCAGGACCTGACAACTTGCTCAAAATAAACTTATACATTAGGACAACATTAACATTGTCAGCTTAAATCAATGGCGAGTCCATAGCTGACAGTGCATGAAACAGCAGGAGTGAAGAACTTGGTCAAGGATTTCAAGGTCAAAATCTGAACATATGTCTAAATGGCCAACTGGTCAGGATTTGTTGACATTTCTATGACAGCAAGATATGACTAATTGCAGGTTGATTTAGGTTGTCTGAAACATCAACTAATTTCGACTGGAAACCGTATAATAACAGGCTGCCCACCTAATGAACAACTTCTAAACTGATAGTTATGTAGTTATTTGTGTGATTCAATGGGAAAATGATAGAATGCCAATACAATATAACAAATTTTATTGTTGTGTAAGTAGCTCAGGTTGGGTTGACTGATTAATTCACCCAAGTTATCATGATTTACTTTTTTTCGAACACAGTTTTTATGATTTACTGACCACAAACCAAAAGGTGGTGACAAGCGAACAACCAATTAAGTGGAGTTGGTTCGGATCAACCTACACCCTAACAAATTTTTAAGTATTATTACGAAGGAATGCTATAAACAGTATAAAACTATGAATGTTCTAATTATATAAAGGCAACTAGACCCATTTTGGCTGCATCAACAATCAGTACTCCATAGTGTACCTTTGACTCTATCAATGAAGAAAACTCATAGAAAGCAGTATAGACATCTGTCATTGAGTTTGTCTCGTCAATTATTCGTGCCGTGAGACCTAAGAGCAAAAATGTGTCAGGTAATTATATACACAAAACAAAGTAGAGAAATGGGGTAATTAGATACAGAACTGCAGCTTGCAGTTTATACTACTAGTAAGATTAGCGATTATGAATCTGAGGCAATTGTAATATGCAGATCCGGTTGCCCCTAATAAAAACAAGGAAAGGATAAAGCAGACCCATTTAGGTGCATATGTTTCTCCACAGTTCCAAAACAGATGCATAAAAAGTGCCCTGCATGTTTCAAATTGTACTGCATTGCATCAGTGATCAAACACCAAACACGTAGGCCGTAGCAGATAATCACAAGAAATCAAGGAAACATACGTAGGCCGTAGCAGATAATCACAAGAAAGGTTTCGAAACGCCTTGTAACCGGGTTGACAGATTGCTCTTTAGCGCCTCCACTACTGTCACAATTGGGGACGGTAAGACGGCCAAGTTCTGGCACGATAGTTGGCTCGATGGCATGGCTCCAAGGAATATAGCCCCGCACCTCTTCGACCTAATCCCGAGAAAGAACAATTCGGTTGCCCACGAACTTAGCGGACAACATTGGATCAAAACACTAAGAAGTAGGATCACTTCCAGTGTTCAGATTGAGGAGTTTGTCTCTCTTTGGACTAGACTCTGGGATTTCCAGCTGCAACCTGACTCACCGGATACCATTGCCTGGAACCGGTCTCCTGATGGTATCTTCTCAGTTAAATCGGCCTACAGAGCACAATTCATTGGCTCGTACAGTCACCTTAATGCTAACCTTGTCTGGAAGGCACGCGCAGAACCAAAATGCAAAATTTTTGCTTGGATTCTCCTACAGGAAAAACTACTCACGGCCAACAATCTCGCCACCCGTGGGTGGCCTCATCAGCCGTCTTGTGCCTTCTGCGACGGAACCCTTGAGACTGGTATTCACCTGTGTCTACATTGTCCTTTCGCCCGTGCGGTGTGGAGACAAATCCTGGCTTGGGAAGGTGTAACCCTCCCTGCCCAGTCTGACCTTGCTTCCGCCACCAACATTCGGGAGTGGTGGGAAGCTGCGACTCCCCCACTACCAAAAAATCAGAAACGCGCTTTCAATGGAATCGTGATTTACACAATGTGGAACCTCTGGAAGGAGAGGAACCGCAGGATTTTCGAAAGCGTCGCCCTTCCCCCGGTCCAAGTCGCCTTAAGAATTAAAGAAGATGTTTCACAATTTAGGCGGGCTTTGCTTCCCATGTAATTTTCATATTGCTGCTTTCTGCTAGCCTGGAGGACTTAGGGTGTGGTGCTTAGCCTCCCGTTGAGTGTGCTCGGGTGTGGCTTGTCCGGTCTCAGACCGTTGTTTGTACTCTCTAAACTCTTTCCCCTTAAATGATGGGCAGAGCTCCTGCCGTTTTCGTTCAAAAAAAATAATATGTTCTCTCGGAATGTAGTTAATACACAGCAAAGCATTGCAGGACTCCAAAATAGATTTCATCAAGCTTAAATGTGACAAGAAAATATAATCAAGAACAAATGTGCAATTTCTGTGAGGTAAAGACATAAGTCTCGCGGAAGTACAATATATCTTACAAAAGTAGCTTACCACGTCTCATCTTCACAACTCCTCTGAAGACATGCACGTTATTGTAGCAAAGAGCACATGTTCCAATTGCCATTATCTAGAAAGAGGAAATGGCAACTTAGTATCCTATGGAGTTATGGAGGAAATAATTTCAAGAATATATTGATGAAGAAATTATATAACATGCAAAACAAAATAAAACAATTGGTCAAAACAGATGGAGAATTAGTCTTGATCATAAAAAAACAAGGAATGCAATCTAGATTCCCCCACAAATGAGATGTTTTATAACAAAACTCGTATAACAGCTTGCAAAATACCATATTTCGATTGAGTCGAAAAACCTAACACTTTCCTCAACTATGAAACATGGTTAAAAAAGGGCTTTACATAACCACCAAACGATTATTCCAAGCAGCAACTACTTTTAGTAGTTAAAATACAAAGGTTTTGGGTATTTCCAGAAAGATAGTATTACGGTTTTGAGAACCTAGTCCAATAACCACAAGTACATGCTTGAAGGACAAGACTAATTTTGGTATACTTCGTCTGACAAAAGCAGATATATTAACAAGTCTTAAGCTAAAACTTTTTAAAATCAGATACTCTGAGCTATAAGGTAGTTTCCATGAATACTAGCAGACTTAAACATTGTTTCCCAATCTAATTGTACTTTTTTGGAAGAGGGTTTATGTCAGGGCCTATGAAGGCCCATGGAGGGGCTACGGTAGCAGCAGCCATGGGCCCTCCAAGGGAGATTAGATAAGGATAGTTAAAGATAAGATTAGAAGATTAGTTGAGATTATTTAGGAGATTAGTTGAGATAATCTAGGAAGGTTATCAGTTAGTAGTTTGTTGAGAGTTTTTAGGAGAATTTTAAGGAGATAAGGATCTCTAGCTAGATAGGGGCAGCCAGCTGGCCTATTTATGTAATCAATGGATGAGAAATAAAGTAAGCAAGAATTAGAAGGAAGAAACACTCCTCTTGCTCGGCCGTGGGCAGAGGCCCCCGGCCGACGTTTCTGCCCATCGATTCCCCTCTCCAATTCCTCACCGACCTAGCGACCATAACATCTGGTATCGGCTAGCTTGGGTTTCGATCTGATCCCATGGCTTCTGCTGCCAAATTCGCGGCGTCATCCTGGCAACCGACGTCCCCATCTCCATGGACTGCGCCGCATGTCACCTTCGTCACGTCGTCCTGGCAACCGACGTCTCCATCTCCATGGGTTGCACCGTATGCCACCTTCGTCACGCCATCCTGGCAACCGGCGTCCCCATCGCCATGGGCAGCATCGCCTGCCAATTTTGTCACCACATCCTGGACGCCGACGTGCCCATCTCCAGGGACAACGCCAAATTTCGTCACATCATCTCCGTTGACGGCGTCTCCGTCCCCATGGGAGACGCCACTAGGGGCAGCCACGGCTCAGCAATCACCAGCTCCATCGATGGGGGACTTGTGGACCAACATAAGGACTGATCTCGCAAAGATGCAAGCCACACTCCAGAAGGTTGAGCAAGGGCTGTTGCAAATCAAGGCAGCAGTGCAACATGAGCAGCACCAGCGGGCGTTGCACGCACGGCTCCAGACGTCGGCGGATGTGGGCATACAAGCTGCTGCTCGTGGCTTCCTTGCACGACGAAGAGTGCGGGAGATGCGCCGGCAGATCCTCGAGGCAGCCTTGGTGATGGTTGACCTCGCCACACGGGGGCACGACCTCGCCCTGTCGGACAACCATCAGCAACGCCACCGGGCCGCTATCTCCAAGTGCGTGCATGGTACGTGTCCCGCGGGCGACGAACTTCAACTATACGGCAGCGGCGGTAGGGCAGACACTCCCCTCGTCATCGTCAAGGGCACACTATTTAGCGCCACCACATTCCGCTACCGGCCGCCACGAGGGCGCCTCCGCTGGTTATTGTTGCGATCTACTCCAGGTGCCCGTCCATGTGCTCCCCTTTCGTCCAGATGGCGTCCATGGGATCCAGGTGGTTGCACACGTGCAAGTCCAATGCGCGGAGGGTGTCCACCTTATCTTATGGGGTCAAAAAAATCAAATTCAGAATAATAAGATACGCCGAGATGTAAAAGGCTTGTCTTCTAGGTGTCTGGTTTTGGGTCAAGTAGACTCGGTCTTTGAGCACCCGTCATGCTGCAGCTCGAGGACGAGCTGCTTGTCCAGGAGGGGTTAGTGTCAGGGCCTATGGAGGCCCATGGAGGGGCTACGGTAGCAGCAGCCATGGGCCCTCCAAGGGAGATTAGATAAGGATAGTTAGAGATAAGATTAGAAGATTAGTTGAGATTATTTAGGAGATTAGTTGAGATTATCTAGGAAGGTTATCAGTTAGTAGTTTGTTGAGAATTTTTAGGAGAATTTTAAGGAGATAAGGATCTCTAGCTAGATAGGGGCAGCCAGCTGGCCTATTTATGTAATCAATGGATGAGAAATAAAGTAAGCAAGAATTAGAAGGGAGAAACACTCCTCTTGCTCGGCCGTGGGCAGAGGCCCCCGACCGACGTTCCTGCCCATCGATTCCCCTCTCCAATTCCTCACCGACCTAGCGACCATAACAGTTTATGTGCAGATTTGAGTTAAAATTCTAAATAGCAGTGTTCAATCTGGAACTATATTTACGAACACAGCAGCAGAATAGCGTTGAAAAAACAGGTCCTCAATAGACAAATGAAGTCAAACAAATTATGTACCTGGGGTATTGCACAAAAACGGAAAATGGCAGGATCCTTCAAGGCTGACATGTACTGAAGGCACTCTTCAGCATGAATCAGTGCATCAGTCACCATATTGTTCAAGCATTGTACTGCTTTTTTGGAGTTCTCCTCATATTTGAAGTCCTGGTTTCACCGAAAAACATATATTACTAGTTACTACAGCAAAAAGTTAAACCTGCATAATAATGTTGACTAGGTAGATAACATCTGACTATTTATTGTTCACTATAATATTTGAGCTACTATCTAAAACCAGCAGCTATGGACTCCCCCAGGCCCCAACAAGAACACATAACACATATCATGAAATACTACAGGATGCATGATAATTTAGTCTTAGAACATATTCCATAAGTGAATCTACTCAATAGCAGTAAAAAGTTGAATATTTTGTGTACCTCAAGTTTATCTGCATATTTACTCCATATCTCTCGAGGCCAGAACATGCGGGACTTTGGTATCTCATTTATGTCCTCCAAATAGTCCCTAATTATGTTAGTTTTCTGCAATTTGATGACAAGTACTTGTTAGTAATGCAAAATCTCAAAACAGAAATTCCATTTCACACAGGAAGCAAAAAATGGTTCAGTTGATTCATTCACACCAATAAACATACCTGTAAAAATAGGCCCATTGAATTTGACAGTGAATCTAGAGCCAGATCTTCCGTCCCAGCAGCATAGAAGAGCCTGGAAAGTCCATAACCAACTAGCCCAGCTACATAGTGACAATACTCGTCATAGTCATCAACAGTTTCAACCTAAATAAAAAAGGACATTTCTCATCAGTTCAGAGAAATACTGAACCAACACACATATAGAAACTGTAGGTGTAACCAGCACATGAATTTTCTCCTTGTTTTCCCCATGAATCAAGGACTACTAAATAATGCTGGCTGAAAGAATAAAGGTTTCATTGATACCATCTACTCAATGCAGGATATAAAATCACTTTTACACATGTATAATTATATACCATAAAAATGTGAAAGCAGATAATTTTTACTTATCCAGATCCATCAAAACCATGCTGCATTTTTTACGATAGACACAATGTTCCATCGTGACACAATGTAATAGGAACATGCTTGAAAGCCGCAAAGTCTGGAAACATATTTTCATATAGAGAAGCAGCAACAATGACAACCCATTGATATGGCATGGCATCCACTCATCCAGATACTGGAGTTGCATGTCAAGCAGTAACCAGGGAAATGTGGCGCATCAGTGTGCTCTGTGCTGGCATAACATGTGATCTTTGGTCATCAATTGAATGTAAGGCCCCGTTTGTTTCGTTGGAATTGAATTCCACTCTAATAATTATAATTTATACACAAACTAATTAAGTTAATATATTTGTATATGTAGTATTCTTGTATATTATCATAAATCATATGAGAGATAGTTGTACACTACACTTATGCTATAGAGAAGCAAGTAGAAGAGTGTGTTATAAGTTATACATAAGAAAAATAGCATATAAATCTATAGAATCAATTTCCAACTCTCACCCTATGAATTTGAGATAGGTTTATATATAAACTTTGGAAAGTTGTGGAATGTCACATTCTAAAAAATAACCTACTACATTAGTTAGATTTCAATTCCTCAAAATGAAGAGAAATAAACGGGCCTAAGTGTAATTCGTGTTCATTCAAAGACACACACTGTACTGATTATACGCGTGGCAAACTTCCATTGGTATTCCTGACAAACATCCAGATCCTAAAAAATGCTAAAATGATGCACCAACAGTAACACATACCATAACAATGGTTCAACAGTATAAAAAACCTTATAGTTTATTTATATTAGAACAGCGATTGCTAGGATACTTTAATGGATACATGTTAACATACCTCTTTGCATATAAATTTTGCCATTCCTGCACCCATTCGCCTAGTGACTTCTTCTATTGCCTTTTGGTAACTGAAAACAAAATATAGTTATTTACCACAAGGCTATTTACTAAAGTAATATCTGACAAAAATATATAAAAAAATAAAACTTCAAGTACATATTCTGCATTAGTATAACTTTGACAACATTAAAGAACCTAGTCCTGAAATGGTTAATTTAAATTTTAGATACAGCATGAGTATTGGACAATACATCATTGTTAAGCTTGGGTTTAGTTTAGGGAACTGCACACTTCCTCGTTAAACTATAAAGACAAACATTATCCTCATACAGATTGTCTGCTTGTGTAATTATCAGAACCTAGCTACTTGCTTCCCTCGTGCAGCCTGATAATGAGAGAATAATTTCAAAGCCAATCAATATATCACCGTACTACCCAAGCTCGATATTTAGAAGAGTCAAATACTTCTTGTACAAGTCCTTACTGAACTACTGAACAATTAAAGCGTAGCTAAGACTTTGAAAACAATCTACACAAAACCTCAAGTTGTCAAATTACCAAAGTAAGGACGGCAATGATTAGACTAAGTCTGAAGGTAACTGAGTAAGGGAAGAAATAAAGTTACCCTTCACCAAGCTCCAGGAAGGCAGTGGATACGTGGCGAAACTTATCCATTAGCATTTTGTAGTGATTTGTTCCACCTGCAAGGCCAACCACACACACCAGTCAGCACCAGTTCTAGAAAAATATGACAAGGCCCATTTTTAGTGAACTAGAACCACATATTCCGAGGAGAGATCCCATACACGAATAATGCCAGTCGCGGTTGTAGATGTGCCGGTAGAATTCCTGGAGGATGGGCACCTTCACCTCGGTCGGGATGCTAGTGTCGTCCTCTGCAGTCATTCAACATTGGTTACTTAGGGCCTGTTTGTTTACCCCCCAGATTATATAATCTGGATTAAATAATCCTAAGAGGCAAACAAACAGTCTAGCTTATTTGTCCAGATTATATAATCTAACCCCTTGGATTATGATAATCCATAAGCAAGTGAGGAGGTGCTTATTTCAGATTATTTTTTCCCACTTCCCAACTACCCTTTCAAGTTTCCTAGAAATTACCCACCATTGCCATTATAATCCACCGAATCGTTTTTGCGCCTAGTAATAGTCAATTTGGGGATGAAGAAGGTGACATGAATGCCTTCCGTGATAATATTGCTAATGCAATATTTGCCAATGTCAATTGAATTATTTTTTATATATATATGAGTTTCAACCTAGTACAAATATAGAGGGCATTCTTGTCTTCCTCATACAAAAGAATCCTATTAACAACTCAAATAATCTGGGTAAACAAACAGGACTACTCAGATTATATAATCCAGATTATATAATCCTCCAAAAATAATCCAGATTATATAATCCATGAGGGTAAACAAACAGGCCCTTAGGCCTATTTGGATCCATTGTGCTAAACTTTAGCACTACATTTTTAGCTAAACTTTAGCACTTGGAGATCCAAACAAGAGTGCTAAAAGTGAAGTGCTAAAATTCAGCATTCATGACCAAACAAAAGTGTGCTAAGGTGACCTAAAAATGGTCCAGAGCGAGAAAAAGTCATCACTACCCCCCTCACCCCACCCCCTCTCTCCCCCGCCCGTATTGGTTAGAGGTATGGATGTCTTTCTATATCCATGTGCCAAATGTTAGCACTTGCATCTAAACACTATCGACTATCCATGAGCTAAACTTTAGCTCTCCATTTGAGAGGACTAAACTTTAGCACATGGATTATGTTAGAGGTATGGATGTCTTTCTATATCCATGTGCTAAATGTTATCGCTTGCATCCAAACACTACCCAAGAGCTAAACTTTAACTCTCCATTTGAGAGGACTAAACTTTAGCACATGGATTACTGCTAGAACGGGAACCACTATAGCCGTCAAACAAATTAGGACCTGTTTATTTGGTATTATAATTTGTCTAGATTATATAATCTAACTTATTTTAAATTAACACTTAGTTCGAAAATAAATTAAATTATATAATTTGGACATATTATAATCCCATAAAAACAGGCCCTTAGCACTTGATCACAATCCCCTCCCCCAACCCAAAAAAAAACATCATAAATGACAGACCCACTACCAGAGGCTCCCCACGTGAATGGATGAGTATGGTTTGGTAAAGAGGCTCCCATGGAGGAGCTGCAGCCAATTCGTGCCTCGATGCCACCACAACACCAGTCCTGCTATTCTAAAAAACACACTAGCGTGAAGGCATGGGACTACTGACCAACGGTGTCGAGGGCACGGAGCACGAGGTAGAAGATGCACACCTGCGCAGTCGCAACAACAGACATTAAAACACCCGGAACGCTCGCCAAAATTGTTGGGACAAAAGCGAACAAAATCAAAGGCGCCAGGCGGCGCCAGCGAATTCGTGTGGATTGGGGGAAAAGGGAGGAAGACGAGGCGAGTTAGTACTGACGGCATTGCGGAGTTCGGGTCCGAGCTGCTGGATGACGAGAGCGAAGCTACGGGACACCTTCTGGAGCATGGAGTAGGCGAAGGCCCAGTGCTCCTCGGGCGGGATCTGGCGCTTGATCTGCCCCGCCGCCACCCGCAGCTTTACCAGCGCCAGCACCTCCTCCGGCCGCGACAGCGCCCCCATCGCCGCGCCTCCGATCCAACAGACCGGATCAGCCTCCTCGCCGAACGTCGATCGAGCGGCTGGGCAGGCCGGTTCCAGAGGCCAAAGAGTTCCCCAAGATGGCAGATGCAGTGGAGTATGGATGCGATGCGGCTCGTGCGAACGCGTCCGCGTGGTGGTATTTCTAGCGGCTGCCTTGGAGAAAACGGGGCGGGACCGCGAGAGGCGGGACACAACAGAATCTCTGACGTAACAAGAGATTTAGATATACCAGTTAGAACAGTGGTGTTTCATTTCTGAAGATTATTTTTTTCTTAATTTTATTTTATTTTAGTTCCTAATTTATTAAATATAGAAATTATAATAGATCGTACAATTTAGAAACCAAAATATAATAAAATAAAGGAAATTATAATAAAAATTAATCTATAAAAACCAAACCGCCCTTAAGTAATAAAAATAGACTTGTTTGAATGGCAGCTTGCGAGGCAGCTGCGTTCTAGACATAAGAAATCCAACGCCTTGCTGCTTGGGCTAGGTTTTTTTTGTTGACGCCACCATTCAAACAAGCCTATAAAATTCATGAAACTCTACCGTCTCTTAAATAGGTAACCGTTGATACAAAGTTTCATTTTCATGAAACTCTACCATCTCTAATAAAATTATATTTATATCTATCCTCAAAATTGCATGTCATGTCATTGAGCATGATGATGTGTACCGTATTTAACGTATATGAAACTTTCATTGAGAATAATATTATATATGTGTGAAAGAATAATTTTTTGAAAAAAACTTTTTCAAAGAGAGGTTGATCATTAATTAAGTGGTTCATAATTAATCTAGAGAGAGACACCACATATATTAAAGTTATCCTTATCCTAGAGAGCATGAGTCCAAATGGTGATGGAGAAGTCTAAAGAAACTGTGGAAGGATAAATTCTAGACGGGTGGCAGAATGCACTCGGCTAATTCTAAGAAGTAAGAATAGGGGGCAGCCTAGGATTTACTTGATGAGGTGGACGAACATAAGAACATATAAAGGATTTAGAGTGATTCGGGCGGCCGGAGCGTAATATACTTATCCTTGTAGTTTGGATGTGATATTTTGGCCCAATTGATGATGATATCCTGACCTAAGTCTTAATAAAATTAATAGAATACTCGTACCAATAAGATGCATCTTTTTTAAGCCTACCTTAAAAAACCTTTAGGTTGAGCGTGCTTGGTCCAGAGCAATCTTGGGATGGGTGACTGGTCGGGAAGTTTCCTCGAGTGTGCATGAGTGAGGACAAAATGCGCACAAAAGACTTGTGTTGGTCCGCGGAGATGATTTATGATCCTAGAGGGCTCCAAGGAGTAAGTACCGCTGGTCCGGGAGTGGTCGGTTAAAGCATCTAGACCCCTAGTTGGTTTTAGTGATTAATGACAATGTAATATTATATGTGACTAACGTGTGTTTTTGCAGAGACAAATGGTAAGTTAGGTCGCATTACAGGTAGATGCACTACAACGGTGAAAACAATCCCGGAGATAAGAACTTGAAGCGACGGCTAAAGCAACGAAGCAAAAGGTGAAGGTCTTCGTATTCCGAGTGTCAAGGAGTTGCAGACACTCGTTATATAGTTAGGTCTTTTATTTTGTTTTAGACGTACTATAAAGAGGGGTTGTCGATGAGTAGTTTGACCAAGAGAGTTCTAGTGTAGTGTTGGTGCATATTAACACGCACATATAGTGCTAGGTTTCACTCTAGAACATACTCACGAGTTAGAACACAAATCGATTTGAAAAGCAGAAGAAAAACTGAAACTAGGGTTTCTAGCTTTGGGGCACCGGACTGTCCGGTGCGCCCTCTGTCAAGTGGGGCCAGGGTGGCCCGGGGAAGGCTCTTCCCCTGCGCAGAAACCCGAGAGCACAGAGTTTGGAAGATGAATTTTAGTGGCACATCGGACAGCGCACCAGACTGTCTGGTGCGCACCGGACAGTGACTGTTCACTGTCCGGTGTGCCATCTGCCCAACGGCTAGCTGTCAGAACTAGCCGTTGGAGTCGACCGTTGGCGCACCAGTGGCGCACCAGACTGTCCGGTGCGCCCATGCGCAGCAGATTCCTGTAACGGCTAGTTGGTGGGTGAGAGCTATGTATACCCCCTCCACCCACCATATTGATTGTCTTGCTGCCCACATTTACTCCTACACTTTGGTAGAGCATTGCAAGCACCACAAAGCCTAGTGAGGTGATTTGAGAATCTTAATCCCGCATTTGGACCTCATTAGCGCTAGCAAGAGCCACCTAGAGCACACACCGCATGTATTAGGCTTCTCTTGGTCAAGTGAAAGTCTACGGCTTGTTACTCTTGGTGATCGGCATCACCTAGACGACTTGGTGGCGTTGGGAGCTCGGTGATCACCTTGGAGATCTTGTTGGTGACCCGACTCAAGTTTGTAAGCGGTAGTGAGGGATCCACCGCGTCGAAGTGGCAAAGGATCATCTCATAGTGAGCACTTGGTTCTTGCGAGGACCAAGGGGGAGTGATACCCTTACGCGGGTGCTCCAACAAGGACTAGGGAAGAGTGTCGACTCTTCGATACCTCGGGAAAATTTGGAGGAGTCTTCTAAACCTTGCTTTGCATTCCGCACTTAATTCAAGTATTTTACATTGTGTATTTGTTTAGCAAGTATTTGAAGTATTGTCTTAGCATTGTTGTATTTCTATTATTACTCGCTTATTGCTAGTTGTTGGGGTGGAGTTGGGCTCTTGTTTAGGTTTTAATTATTGTTGATTTTTAGAAAAGCCCAATTCACCCCCCCCCCTCTTGGGCATCGTGATCCTTTCAGTCGGGGTGTTACAAATGGTATCAGAGCCGACCCTCGCAATTTCACGAGCGTGTGTGGGCTAGGGGTTTGGACATATTGTGCATGCCATATGTGGGATTGGAGTGTCACATGGCATGGCATATGACGACACTGGACACACAAATGTGGCCAAGAGGGGAGGTTTCTGGCTTGGGTTGATCGACGAGGACATCGGTATTCTAAGGGGGTGGATTGTGATATCCTGCCCCAGTGGATGGTGATATCCTGACTCAAGTCTTAATAGAATTAATAGAACATTCATACCAATAAGACACATCTTCTTTTTTGGAAGCTTACCTCAAAAGAACCTCTGGGTTAAGCGTGCTTGTCCCAGAGCAATCTTGGAATGGGTGACTGATCGAGGAGTTTTCTCAAGTGCGCACAAAAGACTTGTGTTGGTCTATGGGGATGATATATGATTCTAGAGGGTTGACAGGAGTAAGTACTGCCGGTCCGGGAGTGGTTGGGGTGTCACATTAGACGAGTTGTTTATGCACTATTAGGATTTAGACAGCGACAAACTGATATCATATAGCAATACAGTGGACTAAATAATATAAGCGTCATGTATTCTTCCTTATATTACATCAAACAAACATGGCAGCTGGTAGATTTTAGCCTTGTAGTATCAGTATTAGAGGAGTATTTTCTCTAGACAATCAAATGACATACCTTGACATAAGGGTCCTCCGTCCCTGACTAAGTTGTATTACTCGAGTTGAACCTACGTGAAGTGAAAGATGTCCCCTTGTAGCTTGTAGCGCATGTGTTTTCCCCTTTATAGTCCAAGGGTGGCATGTACAAGGATGTTGAACAACCTCGATAGGTGGGCCTCAACGAACTAGTATTAAATATATACTATTGAGCAGTAAAGGCTACGTGTGGACTAAGATCTCCTCGACCATCGCGCGGATCTTCTGACCAAGCGTATCCTCCACCATGTTTGCCAGCTCGTGCCAGTCACAGAGTGTGCCTAGTATGCTAACGTATATAGGGACCGACCCTGCTGACATGTGGTAGAGTTAACGTGATGGACACGCGTGCACAGTTCGAGGCAACAACTGCTCGTGGTGGCGTCGCCCCATGCGCGCAACGCTGAGACACAATGACCAGCCTTGGTAACGCGCAACTTACTATGCGGTTGGTCAACACATAGCATGCCAACAACACTATTTTGCATTGGTAACGCGCAGAGCAGTTATTCGTACCTGCACATCCTAAAAAAAGTCTCCCCATGTCCTGTGCACAGCAGGGCATGCCTCAACCTCATGCATTAGATGCGGGCGTGCGAGCTTGCTTCCAACTGAAGGCTTGTGTCACGCGCCGATAGGCCACATGGTAGCTTCGAACCACTATCTAAGTGGAGAGTGGGGGCAAGAGCGCATGTTGGCATGAAGACCCGGGACCCCTGCCAGGAGTCTTGATTGCACACGCGGTGGTCCGCAACCCACCTACGGGGTTCCGGACAGCGTACGTGGCGGCCCAAGATCCATCTACGAGGGTTCGGATTCATAACAGTAGTCACTGAGCAGTTCCTCCCTTGGGACATGTGGCGCCACCGGACCTGTCCCCCAAGTGGGGAGTGGGTCCCGAGGCCAATGGTCCCATCACACGGGTCTGGACCCATGGGCTCGACTGCTCAATTCCTTAGTATGCGGATACAAATGACCACGTGGGTATCTGTCGTTGGCATAGTAGGAAAAGGTACCCTAGTTACAGGGTATCGACGGTGTCCCCAAGCAATCTGATTGCAGTTGGTGCATAGCGGTGCGTCCTATGGCTCACTGACATGCGGCCCCACACCTAGTGTACGCCTGGTCATGCACATAACACTCGATTCCACTGTGGCAGCGGTAAAAATGGAGTTCCTTGTTTTCTTCCTCTAACACCATTGAGGATAGCTACCACCAAACCATGGGATTAGTCATGCACATGACTCAAGTTTTGATGTTTAGTAACATTGAAAGGGAAATGTGCCTTTGGACCATTTCTAAGTATTTTAGTGACTAACTGCCCAACACACCACTTTGAAACATGGACCCAAATATGAAACTTTGTGAGAAATGGTATAAGTGTGAGGTTTGCACTTCTAAATATGTTGCATAGGTCCTTTATTTTGGGCTTGAGTTTGCACATATTGCAAATCCTATTGAAATGAAGTTGCAAAGGCATGACTCTGCCACTTAGTAAATTGTTTTTGTTACTAGCAATGTTCATCTAAGTGCTAGAGAACTTCTCAAGTTGAGTCAAAAAGGAGTTAAGAAGTTTAGCTCGAAAGTGGACAAAGTTGGGCAAGAGTGGGCCTCACTAGACATGTCCGGTGCTAAGCCAGGTCGGATGGCCAACTAGCCACTCTCGGGAAAATGCTGGAGGTTCGCTGGCTATAATTCACTGGACAGTCTGGTGTGCACCGGACATGTCCGGTGCGCCATACTGCCAACGGCTCTCAGGTGGCGCAACAGTCGGTGTCGTGATCATTACCGGACACGTCGGTGCCATGTTAGCAGGCAACGGGCGGTAAGGGGCACCTGGCATGTCCGGTGTGCCACCGGACAGTCTGGTGCGCCCGAAGACATAAGGCAATCGGAGCCTTCCAAATGGAGGAGCAATGGCTACTTGGCCCCTTGGGGCTATAAAAGAGGCTCATATTGAAAGTCGCCTAGAGGAGGGTGAATAGGCAAATCTGAAATTTATAAAGTTTAAGCACAACTACAAGTCGGGGTTAGCGTTAGAAATATAATCGAGTTCGAAAGAGAGGACGAAAACAAATCACAAGCAAATAAGAGCGGATGACACGGTGATTTGTTTTACCGATGTTCGTTTCTTGCAAACCTACTCCCCGTTGAGGTGGTCACAAAGACCGGGTCTCTTTCAACCCTTTCCCTCTCTCAAACGATCACTTAGACCGAGTGAGCTTCCTTCCTTGATTTCCCGGGTCACTTAGACCCCGCAAGGACCACCACACAATTGGTGTCTCTTGCTTCGCTTACAAGGTTTTGAGAGTAAGAATGAGAGAAAAAAGAAAGTCCAACCAAGCAACAAGAACAACAAAAGAACACAAGTCGATCTTCTCACAAGTCCTAAGAACTAGAGTTGAATTATGGACTTTGATTCGATCGGTGGCTTTGATTTGTGTCTTGGAGTGTTGTGTATTGCTCTTGTATTGAATGAGGAGTAGTGAATGCTTGGATGGTTGGAGTGGAGGTTGTTGGGGGTATTTATAGCCCCCAACCACCAATTCAACCGTTGGGGCAGGCTGCTGTCGAAGGGCGCACCGGACAGTCCGGTGCGCCACCGGACACTTTCCGGTGCGCCAGCCACATCACCCAACCGTTAGGGTTCTACCATTGGAGCTTCTGACATATGGGCCACCGGACAGTCCGGTGGTGCACCGGTTAGGCACGGTTCACTATCCGGCGCGCCATCTGACGACTGCTCTGACTCTGCGCGCGCAGTCGGCATTGTTCACTGTTCACTGTAGCCGTTGCAGATAATCGTTGGCGTAGGTAGCCGTTGCTCCGCTTGGCACACCGGACAGTCCGGTGCTACACCGGACAGTCCGGTGAATTATAGCGGAGTGGTTCCCAGAATCCCCAAAGGTGGCAAGTTTGGAGTTGATCTCCCTGGTGCACCGGACACTGTCCGGTGGCACACCGGACAGTCCGGTGCGCCAGACCAGGGCAGCCTTCGGTTGTCTTTTGCTTTTTATATTTGAACCCTTTCTTGGACTTTTTATTGGTTTGTGTTGAACCTTTGGCACTTGTAGAACTTATAATCTGGAGCAAACTAGTTAGTCCAATTATTTGTGTTGGGCAATTCAACCACCAAAAACATTTAGGAAAAGGTGTAAGCCTATTTCCCTTTCAATCTCCCCTTTTTTGGTGATTGATGCCTGAAAGCATCTAGGCCCCTGGTTGGTTTTAGTGATTAATGACAACGTAATATTATATGTGACTAACGTGTGTTTTGCAGAGACAAATGGTAAGTTAGGTCGCATGACAGGTAGAAGTACTACAACGGTGAAAACAATCCCGGAGATAAGAACTCAAAGCGACGGCTAAAACGACGAAACAAAAGGTGAAGGTCTACGGAGTCCGAGTGTCAAGGAGATGTGGACACTCGCGATTTAGTTAGGTCTTTTATTCTCTTTTAGCCGTACTATAAAGAGGGGTTGTCGATGAGTAGTTCTGGTGTAGTGTTGGTGCACAATCACACTCATATACAGTGCTAGGTGTCACTCTAGAACTCACACACAAGTTAGAACGAAAACCGATTTGAAAATCAGCTGAAAAACAAGAGTTAGTGTTTCTGGCCTTAGGGCACCGGACTGTCCGGTGTGCACCGGACTGTCCGGTGCACCCTCTGCCGGGTGGGGCCAGGCTGGTCCGCGGCAGAGGCTTTCCCTCCGCAGAAACCCGAGAGCGCAGCTTTCAGAGTTGAATTTTAGTAGCGCACCGGACACCGCACCGGACTGTCCGGTGCGCCATGAGTCCAACGGCTAGCTGCCAGAACTAGCCGTTGGAAACGACCGTTGGCGCACCGGTGGCGCACCGGACTGTCCGGTGCGCCATTGCGCAGTGAAATCCCTGTAACGGCTAGTTGGTGGGTGAGGGCTATTTATACCCCCTCCACCCACCATATTCAATGTCTTGCACTCCACATTTATTCCAGCACATTGCTAAGAGCATTGCAAGCACCAAAAGCCTAGTGAGGAGATTAGAGAATCATAATCCGCGTTTGTTCCTCATTAGCGCTAGTGAGAGCCACCTAGAGCACACACCACTTGCATTAGGCTTCTCTTGGTCAAGCGAAAGTCTACGGCTTGTTACTCTTGGTGATCGGCATCACCTAGACGGCTTGGTGGCGTTGGGAGCTCGGTGATCACCGTGAAGATCTTGTTGGTGATCCGACTCAAGTTTGTAAGCGGTCTCGAGGGATCCACCGCGCCGGAGTGGCAAAGGATCATCTCGTAGTGAGCACTTGGTTCTTGCGAGGACCAAGGGGGAGCGATACCCTTGCGCGGGTGCTCCAACGAGGACTAGTGGAGAGTGCCGACTCTTCGATACCTCGGGAAAAATTGGAGGAGTCTTCTAAACTTTGCTTTACTTTCCGCACTTAATTCAAGCACTTTACATTGTGTATTTGTTTAGCAAGTATTTGAAGTATTATCTTTGTTGCATTTCTAGTATTATATTCTTAGTGCCAGTTGTTGGGGTGAAGTTGGGCTCTTGCTTAGCTTTTGCTTAGGTTTTAATTAGTGTTGATTTTTAGAGAAGCCCAATTCACCCCCCCTCTTGGGCATCGTGATCCTTTCAATTGGTATCAGAGCCTTGTTGCTCATAGATTAGCCTAACCGCTAGAGTTACGATGTCCGGTGGGGATGGACCTCCTCCCGTTTTTGATGGTGACGATTTTCCTTATTGGAAAATTCGTATGGAAGCATACTTAGAGGCTATAGACATTGGTGTCTTTAAAGCCGCCACACAAGGGTTCCCCGAACCTAGAGATCCCACAAATCTTGTAGGTGATGAGTTCAATTATGAGAAATGGAATGCTAAGGCCAAAAACACCCTTTTTAGAGGCCTTTGCAAAGATGTGTTCAATAGAGTAAGAAATCATAAAAATGCTCATGATTTGTGGATGGACATTTGTGCTCTACACGAAGGGACTAGAAGTGAACGTGGGGAAAGATATCACATAGCCATGCGAAAGTTAAATTCTTTTGAAATGCTTACTAATGAAAATGCAAATGCTATGTACTCACGACTTAATATTCTTGTAGAGGAAGTTAATGGATTGGGGCTTACTCAAATCTCACAACCGGATGTTGTGAGGAAAATTCTCAGTGTCCTCCCAATAGACAAATATGGACACATTGTCACTGTGCTACATCAAATGGATCTTTCAGTTACCACACCTACACAAATTTTGGGAAAGATCAATGCCCATGAAATGTACATACACATCAACGACAAAGAAGAATCATCTTCCAAAAGAAAGGATTTGGCTCTCAAAGCAAATCATGAAAGAAAAGCAAAAGCAAAAATACAAGTTGAGGAAGAATCCTCAAGTGATGATGACCTTGATGCAAACATTGCCTTGATGGTAAGGAAGACCACCAAGATGTTGAAGAAGCTAAATAGAGAAGGCATCAAATTTGATTCAAGGAAGAAGAAGTTCTTTTCCAACAAAAGAAAGCCCATTTATGAGATGGACTGCTACAACTGTGGTGAGCTTGGTCATCTTGCTCATCAATGCAACAAGCCCAAGAAGAACAAGTTCAAGGGTAAGAAAGAAGATGACAGCGATGATGAAAAGAAGGAAAAGAAATTCTTCAAGAGAAAGGATGGGAAGCAAAAGAGGTTCCACAAGAAGAAGAATGGAAAGGCATATATTGTTGGCGACTGGCTCACCGACATCGAATCATCAAGTGGGTCTTCTTCAAGTGAAGAAGAGAATGATGAAAAAATTGCCGCCATCGCCGGGGACTTCTCTTCACCACCACCATCGCCATCATCCACTTCTCACCTATGCCTCATGGCTAGGGGTGAACGGAAGGTACAAAATGATATTGCTGATGATAGTGATAGTGATAGTGATGAGGAATTTGCTTCACCTTCATATGATGAGTTAGCTGACTTACTTAAAGAATATACTCAAATCATTAGAAAGTCAAAAGCTAAATGTGATAGGTTGAAAAATGAAAATGAATCTTTAAATGCCAAATATGACATAGTTATAAAGGCTAGTGATGAAATAAAAGAAGAGAATAAAACTATGTCATCAACTATAAATGAGCTCACAAACTCCCTAAAAGATGCTAAGGAAAAATATGACAAATTAAATGAAGCTAATAGGGAGATGCAAAATAGACTAGTAAAGATCAAGGAAGATTATACTCAAATTAAATTTGATCATGACAATCTTCTTGTTGAAAATGAACTTTTATCTTGCAAAACACATGAGGCTATTAACCTTGTTGTTAAGTTTGATGTAGCAACCTCATGTGATGATTTGATTCAAGAAGAGCAAACTAGTCTACATGCTGAATTGACTGAAAAAGTTGAAGTCCTGACTTTAGACAACCAAAAATTGAAGAATTACTTGACTGATGCAACTACTAGAGGGAAGGTTGCTATTGAGAACAATGATTTCAACAATGAGTTGGCAGTGGATAATCAAAGGCTTAAGAATGAGGTCAAGAAACTAAAAAGTGAAAATGAACATCTTGCAACAAGTGTGCAAAAGTTCAACAAGGGTCAATACCTCCAAAATGAGCTGCTTATGAACACTGTTATGAAAAATAACAAGAGTGGTATTGGATACAATGCCTTTGTGCAAAAGAAAGCTACCACTCAATACAAGCCAAAGCAGACTCACAAGCCTATCAAATGCTTTGAATGTGGAAATGAAGGTCATTTTGCCCACAACTGCAAAGCTAAACCACCAACTCCCTTGCCTAAGCACTCAAGACCATTTGCTTTCAATGCTCACTATGTTCTAAGAAAGGTTGCAAATGGAAAGGTTAAAGTTACATTCCTAGGTCCACCAAACAAGAGTAGACCTAGACAAATCTGGGTGGCAAAGTCCTTAATTGAGAGAGTCACTGGTCCTATGCAATATAGGGCCCTCAAAACTCAAGCTTGAATTGTCTGTGAATGTAGGTGAACTACAAGACCGGTGGGAGCCATTGGGTTATTGACAGTGGATGCACACAACATATGACAGGCAACCCACGAATGTTCACATCTATTCACCTCACTAGATGAAAATGTTGATGGTCAAGATAAAATCACATTTGGAGACAATTCAAAAGGAAAAGTGCAAGGACTTGGCAAGGTGGCAATCTCAAATGATTTATCAATATCAAATGTTCTCTTAGTTGCACCTTTGAGCTTCAATTTATTATCAGTGGGTCAACTTTGTGATCTTGGACTTCAATGCTTATTCACTCCAACAGAGGTTATTGTAACAAAGATGGATGATGAATCAATGGTATTCAAGGGATTTAGATACAACAACCTCTACTTAGTGGATTTCACTTCAGAAGATGCAGACTTAAGAACTTGCCTCTTCACCAAAGCTTCTCTTGGATAGCTTTGGCATAGAAGGCTTGCACATGTTGGGATGAGCACACTCAAGAAGGTATTAAAGAAAGATATGGTTAGAGGATTAAAGGATGTGGTGTTTGAAAAAGACAAGCCATGCAGTGCATGTCAAGCTGGAAAGCAAGTTGCTAATACACATCCCACTAAAGCTTTCATGTCAACATCAAGGCCACTGGAACTACTTCATATGGATTTATTTGGACCTACAAATTATGTCAGTGCCGGTGGCAACCTCTATTGTCTAGTGATTGTTGATGACTTCTCAAGATACACTTGGGTGTTCTTTCTCCATGACAAATCTGAAGTTGCATCTATATTCAAGAAGTTTGCCAAGAAAGCACAAAATGAATTTGATTGCAAGATTAAGAAGATTAGAAGTGACAATTGCAAAGAATTTGACAACACCAACATTCATGAGTACTGTGATGAAATTGGGATCAAGCATGAAGTATCTGCAACTTACACACCTCAACAAAATGGAGTTGTTGAAAGGAAAATAGGACCTTGATCACTCTTGCAAGAACAATGATTGATGAGTATAACACACCGGAGAGGTTTTGGGCCGAAGCTGTCAGCACTGCTTGTTACGCATCAAACAGGCTATTTCCTCACCGGCTACTTGCGAAGACTCCCTATGAACTGCTAAATGGGAAAAAGCCAGACGTCTCTTTCTTCCGGGTGTTTGGGTGCAAATGCTACATCTACAAGAAACGCCATCATCTAGGGAAGTTTCAAAGACGTTGTGATATTGGTTTTCTTTTGGGTTATTCATTAAAGTCCAAAGCATATCGAGTATTCAACCATGCCACTGGTATGGTAGAAGAAACATATGATGTGGAATTTGATGAGACTAATGGCTCCCAAGGAGCACTTGAAAATCTTGATGATGTAGGTGATGAGCCACTTAGGGAAGCAATGAAGAACATGCCTATTGGAGCTATCAAACCAAAAGAAGATGAAGAAGAGGTGCAAATCATTGACAGACCTTCTTCATCAAATGTACCACAAAATGATGATAAAGATGAGAGGCATGCAAATGAAGATACATTTGTCTCTCATGAACAAGCAAGGGTACAAGCCGAAAATGTTGATGTTCCAGGATCTTCTTCCCAAGTGGTCAATAGGAGAAATTCATCACTACTTCAAGATCATCCTCAAAACCAAATCATCGGGAGTCCTTCACAAGGGGTTATTACTCGATCCCATAGACATGCTTCTTTTATTGAACATCACTCCTTTGTTTCTTGTGTTGAGCCTACTTGTATAGATGAGGCGCTACAGGATCCGGACTGGGTGAATGCCATGCATGAAGAACTTAACAACTTCACCCGTAACGAAGTTTGGACCCTGGAGAAGCCCCCACAAGATGCAAGAATCATTAGAACAAAGTGGGTGTTCAGAAACAAACAAGATGATCAAGGTGTGATTGTAAGAAACAAGGCAAGACTTGTCGCAAAGGGATTCTCTCAAGTTGAAGGCTTAGATTTTGGAGAGACCTTTGCACCGGTTGCTCGACTGGAAGCCATCTGTATCCTACTTGCATATGCATCATGCTATGATATAAAACTTTATCAAATGGATGTAAAAAGTGCATTTTTAAATGGCTTCATAAATGAACTTGTGTATGTTGAGCAACCGCCTGGATTTGAAGACCCTAGATATCCTAACCATGCTTACAGGTTGTCCAAGGCGCTTTATGGGCTAAAGCAAGCTCCAAGGGCTTGGTATGAGCGTCTCCGCGACTTCCTCATCGAAAAGGGCTTCAAGATCGGGACCGTCGACACAACTCTCATCACAAAGAAACATAACGGTGATATTTTCATTTGTCAAGTATATGTTGATGATATAATCTTTGGCTCGACAAATGACTATCATTGCAAGGAATTTGGTGAGTTGATGTCGAAGGAGTTCGAGATGTCAATGATTGGTGAGCTAACATACTTCCTCAGCTTTCAAGTCAAGCAAATGAAAGATGGTAACTTTCTCTCACAAGAGAAGTATACCAAAGACTTGTTGAAAAGGTTCAACATGGAGAAGTGCAAACCAATCAAGACCCCCATGCCTACAAATGGACATCTCGACTTAGATGAGGGAGGTAACCCGGTTAATCAAACTCTCTACCATTCTATGATTGGTAGTTTATTGTACCTTACCGCATCTAGGCCCGATATTATGTTCAGTGTTTGCATGTGTGCTAGATTTCAATCTAATCCTAAGAAAGCTCACCTTCGCGCTGTTAAGAGAATTCTTAGGTATCTCAGGCACACCACAAGCATTGGTCTGTGGTATCCCAAAGGAGCTACTTTTGATTTAATTGGCTATTCCGATTCGGATTATGCCGGTTGCAAAATTGATAGAAAAAGTACTTCTGGGGGATGCCATCTGCTTGGTAGATCACTAGTTTCATGGACATCCAAAAAGCAAAATAGTGTTGCCTTGTCAACTGCCGAAGCGGAATACATAGCCGCAGGTGCTTGTTGCACACAGATTTTATATATGAAACAAACTCTTCTAGACTATGGCGTAGTTCTAGAAAAGGTACCTTTGTTGTGTGATAATGAGAGTGCTGTTAAAATTGCTAATAATCCTGTACAACACTCTCGCACCAAGCACATTGATATCCGTCATCACTTCCTTAGAGATCATGTTGCTAAAGGAGATATCATTTTAGAAGGAGTGAGGTCGGAAGATCAATTAGCGGATATTTTCACTAAGCCTCTTGATAAGACCCGCTTTTGCATATTGAGAAATGAACTAAATATTCTTGATCTCAGAAATTTTATGTAAAATGTCAAATGGAGTTGTCAAGCCTGCATTGCATGTTTAAATTCCCTGTATTGCATCTAGGGCTTGTCTAACCTAGTTAAGATAACCGCCAACAAAGCGAGTGAAAAAGCTTAACTCGGGTCAAACTTGACAAGTCTTAGTTTTTAAGCTTTTAGCACTTAAATTCTTACTTTTTATGCAATTATTGGTTCTTGAAATATGCATGAGGTACTGCACTTAGGGGGAGTATTCAAAACTCAAATCACTCATGAAAACCCCTATTGCAAGCCAAAATGCAAATTTCACCATTTGCCTATTTTCTCTAAAAATTATCTAGCCTATGGCAAAATATTTTGAAAAGTATATGAGGGTGCCAATACCTGTCCCAACAAGTGTTATTTTGTGTGATTATAAGTTGGGATTTGGTTTGGTTGGGAGTTAGATAGAAAAATTCAAAATTTTCCAATCTCCCCTCTGTCTGGGCTCACCGGACAGTCCGGTGTGCACCGGACACTGCACTGTGCAATGTCCGGTGCACCGGCAGCCGCGCGCTATAAATCCATTTTCCTGTGCGCTGTCCGATGGTTCACCGGACAGTACTGTACGCTGTCCGGTGTGCACCGGACAGGCACTGTAGACTGTCCGGTGCGCCCATATCGCGTTTTAAAAAAAGGCCTCCAGCCCGACCGAGCCAGAGGCTCCCTGTTCTCCTTCTCTGCTAGCGCCTTCTCTGCCACTGGCGATTCCTACTCCCCCGCCGGCGATCTCCGACCACCGGCGGCCACCATCTCCGTCTGTGCTCCGGCTACCTCGGGCCCCTCTCCTTCCCTCCTCGGTGAGCTGCCCTGTTCTCCTCCCTCTCGGTTCTGTGAGCAGAGGCTCCCTTATCCTCCCCGTTTGCATCAATTCCAAATTCTTCAAATTCTTGTCAAATCAAATGAATCCAGTTGGTGGAATGTGTTCAATTGTCCCCATTATGTATCCCTGCAGGTTCTTGGCTCCTTCGAGAGGGTTTTCACTCCTCATATGGCCATTTCTCCGAAACCCTAATATCTCGCCCACCACGTGTTCGGTAAAATACCCAAACCAGCCAAAAATGCTCAAATTGAACACAAACTTTTCAGGCACCTTTACAACACTTCCAGCAACATCCTTGCCAAATTTCACGCCAATCCGAGATTCCAGGCTTCAATTTCACTAAATTCCCCGTTTCGAGCGATCATTTCCGAGCCGAGTGCCCTAATCCCTTTTTCTTCGCCTAAATTCAAACCAAGCACACACTTCACTCATATTCACCTATATAAACCTATTCGTGAAGTATCGGCTCAATTCCATATCGTTTCGTGCCTCAATTCGAATTCCAAACCTCCTTTGACACTATTTATCCTTCAAACGTCGTTTTCACGTCGTTTGACTTCTCGATCGTCTCGTCTCGTGTTTTCTATGCCATATCTCTCTGTGTATGTATTTATTCACATTTTCATATGCTTATGAATATGTGACTAATACGTGCTCACCTCTTCTGTCATTTCAGTGACCTTGATTGCTCGTGTGCCGTCTCCCGTCCTGCCTGGATCGTCACCTCTCGTGTGAGCTTTCCAGGTAGTCATCTCATCTTTTGCTAATCTATCGGTCACTTTTGCTCTGTGCTTAGTCACTCTCTCTCATTTGCAGACATCAGTTCAGGATGCCGCGCACGAAGAATGTGTCGGCGCCAGGGGGAGGCGATGATGAGGATCCTCGTCGCCCCTTCAGGCAGGTCAAGGGCAAGACTGTTTACTTGGAGCAGCAGGAAGGCCGCAAGAAGCGGCGTACGGACAGAGCTGCCCGTGCAGCGGCAGCAGCTGCAGCAGCCGCTACGCAGGCCGAGCTTGGAGATCAGCCGCAGACTCCATCCGATCAGATCGCCTACCGTGTTCGTCGTCTCACCTCCCGGCCTCGCTCCTCCACTCACACCTCCGCTTCCACTCCGCCACCCACTCTGCCTGCTCCCGTCACTCCTATTGCTCCATCCACCTCCACAGCCATACCCGCTACCTCCACTTCGCCAGCTTCCACTGCTCCTCCTCCTCCCGCTCCCGCTTCAGCTCCTCCTGTCCCTCCACCTCGATTCCGGGGGCGCGATGAGACTGAGGTTCGTCCTCTGGTTTCGGATCCTCGACTGTTTGACCTTCAGCATGCTACAGCGGCACGGGTACGTAGGTTCAGATACGTACCCGTGGAGTCTTGGCTACCAGCTCAGAGAGACCCTGCTGCAGGTGATCTTTTCAGCACACGTATTCAGGAGTCGTTTTTCAGAGCTCAGATGTCTGCTCAGATAGCTCTGCGAGTGCACCGGCTTTTGGATCTTCCAGCCTTTCTGCTTGCAGCCGGTGCTGACTCTAAGGCGCACCTCACCTATTTGCCTGGCCTTCAGACCCTTCTGACTACCAGCGGCAGATACGTTGAGGAGTGGGTACGAGTCTTCTACGCCTCTGTTTGGATTGACCCGGATCATCACTGGATGAGGTTCCGCTTTGAGCGAGAGGATGTCACAATTACTGCCAGTCAGATTCGCCAGCTATTTGGATTCCCCGAGTCGACGACTCGCCTTCACAGTCTCTGCTACGGCACTTCTGACCCTCCTCGTCGACCTCACGGCGGTGTGGCTCCGGGTACAGCTCACGTCGCGGCTCTGTTCCGCCCGCCCTTCACAGATGGGTCGCGACGTTCACCGGCAGATTTTACTACAGCAGCAAAATACTTATATGAGATCATCAGACGGACTCTTCTGCCCAGGATGGGATACAGGGAGGCTACCACTCATATTCAGCTTTGGCTCCTTGGTGCCCTGGTCTCCCACTCTGAGTTTGACGTTGTGGACTTCCTGATTTGTGAGATCGAGGACACCGTTCTGGATGGGATTCGTGCTCGTCGGCAGTTGCCTTATGCTCACTACTTGTGCCACATCTTTGCGCAGCTGATTCAGCCCCCTCGATTTCAGAGCACCCTTGAGGCCTCACGCCTCGTTTTTGGATCCTACCGTCCTGCGCCTAAGACTCCTGTGCCAGCTTCTGCTTCTGTGTTTGACTCTCAGGCCGAGGATGCAGCTCTTCGACAGCTTGACACTCAGGGTACAGCAGCTGATGATGATGATTTTGGGGTTCCTCCTCCGCCTCCTATGCCTCCACGCTCACATGATCATGAGGCTGGGAGTTCTCGTGCTGCCCCTGCTACTCCTCAGGCTATGGACCCTGCTCTTGCTTCGATTCTCCAGACTCTCACCCAGCAGCAGGCTCACCTGGCAGCCGAGCAGGCCCGGTTATCCGAGAGGATGCTCTCAATGTTTCAGAACATGCAGGACAGGCAGGATGCGCTTCAGCAGCAGCTACTTCAGGATCGGGCTGAGAGTAGGGCATTCATGGCTCTCATGCTACAGCAGTCTGGTGTCTCAGTTCCTCCGGTTCTGTCTGCTCCACCTCCTCCGCTTCACGCTCCTGTGGTGCCTTCGATTTTGTCAGGACCCCCTGTTGGTACCTCTCCGCTCCGGCCGGTCACTTTGGCGTTCACCTCTCCGGTTCTCAGCTCTGTCTGCCCGCAGCCGCCAGTGCCACCAGCATCTGCTGTTACCACTACTGCTGTGGCAGTCTCTGTGATCGCTTCTGTTCCGGTAGCTCCTGCAGCGCGGCCTCAGTCCGAGTCAGTACCAGCTCCAGCTTCTACCGCAGATCCTGGATCCGAGACTGACTCTGACCCTCCGCCGGCGTTCGCTCTGCTGCCTCGACCACGACCGGATGCGCCCCCGCCGCCTCCTCCTGCTCCAGATGTTTAGGTTCAGGTCCCTTTTGGTGTTTGACGCCAAAGGGGGAGAGATATGAGTTGTGAGAGCTAGGGGGAGTTAGAGAGTTAGTAGAGACTCATTTTGATGTAATATATTGTGCTTGCTACTCTTTGTACTAGCTTGATGTTTTTGGCTCACAAACTCGTCATATACTCTCGTTGCTTATGATTGACTGTGTGTATTATGTTTTCACCTTATATTTTATCACCAGTCTTCTAGCTCTTGTTTCATTGATTTAACTTCACTTTTATATGAACAAGAATCTTATGATGTGTATGCGCTCACTCTTATTATTATGGTACACGTTCTTTCTGTCAAAGATTACTGAGTATAACTAACCATTCTTTCTATTGACAGAAACTTCAAAACAAACTACTCTCACAAAACTTGTAGGGTTGTCATCAATCACCAAAAAGGGGGAGATTGAAAGCATCTAGGCCCCTGGTTGGTTTTAGTGATTAATGACAACGTAATATTATATGTGACTAACGTGTGTTTTGCAGAGACAAATGGTAAGTTAGGTCGCATGACAGGTAGAAGTACTACAATGGTGAAAACAATCCCGGAGATAAGAACTCAAAGCGACGGCTAAAACGACGAAACAAAAGGTGAAGGTCTACGGAGTCCGAGTGTCAAGGAGATGTGGACACTCGCGATTTAGTTAGGTCTTTTATTCTCTTTTAGCCGTACTATAAAGAGGGGTTGTCGATGAGTAGTTTGACCAAGAGAGTTATGGTGTAGTGTTGGTGCACAATCACACTCATATACAGTGCTAGGTGTCACTCTAGAACTCACACACAAGTTAGAACGAAAACCGATTTGAAAATCAGCTGAAAAACAAGAGTTAGTGTTTCTGGCCTTGGGGCACCGTACTGTCCGGTGTGCACCAGACTGTCCAGTGCACCCTCTGCCGGGTGGGGCCAGGCTGGTCCGCGGCAGAGGCTTTCCCTCCGCAGAAACCCGAGAGCGCAGCTTTCAGAGTTGAATTTTAGTAGCGCACCGGACACCGCACCGGACTGTCCGGTGTGCACCAGACAGTGAACTGTTCACTGTCCGGTGCGCCATGAGTCCAACGGCTAGCTGCCGGAACTAGCCGTTGGAAACGACCGTTGGCGCACCAGTGGCGCACCGTTGGCACACCGGTGGCGCACCGGACTGTCCGGTGCGCCATTGCGCAGTGAAATCCCTGTAACGGCTAGTTGGTGGGTGAGGGCTATTTATACCCCCTCCACCCACCATATTCAATGTATTACACTCCACATTTATTCCAGCACATTGCTAAGAGCATTGCAAGCACCAAAAGCCTAGTGAGGAGATTAGAGAATCATAATCCGCGTTTGTTCCTCATTAGCGCTAGTGAGAGCCACCTAGAGCACACACCACTTGCATTAGGCTTCTCTTGGTCAAGCGAAAGTCTACGGCTTGTTACTCTTGGTGATCGGCATCACCTAGACGGCTTGGTGGCGTTGGGAGCTCGGTGATCACCGTGAAGATCTTGTTGGTGACCCGACTCAAGTTTGTAAGCGGTCTCGAGGGATCCACCGCGCCGGAGTGGCAAAGGATCATCTCGTAGTGAGCACTTGGTTCTTGCGAGGACCAAGGGGGAGCGATACCCTTGCGCGGGTGCTCCAACGAGGACTAGTGGAGAGTGCCGACTCTTCGATACCTCGGGAAAAATTGGAGGAGTCTTCTAAACTTTGCTTTACTTTCCGCACTTAATTCAAGCACTTTACATTGTGTATTTGTTTAGCAAGTATTTGAAGTATTATCTTTGTTGCATTTCTAGTATTATATTCTTAGTGCCAGTTGTTGGGGTGAAGTTGGGCTCTTGCTTAGCTTTTGCTTAGGTTTTAATTAGTGTTGATTTTTAGAGAAGCCCAATTCACCCCCCCTCTTGGGCATCGTGATCCTTTCAATGCCAACACAAACCAAAGCAAATATATAAGTGCAGAATTGAACTAGTTTGCATAATATAAGTGCAAAGGTTACTTGGATTAAACCAATATTTATTTCATATGATATGCATGGATGCTTTCTTAAAATTTAACATTTTGGACCACGCTTGCACCACTTGTTTTGTTTTTGCAAATGTTTTGGAAATTCTTTTTCAAAGTCTTTTGCAAATAGTCAAAGGTATATGAATAAGATTTTGAGAAGCATTTTCAAGATTTGAAATTTTCTCCCCCCCCCCCCCCGTTTCAAATGCTTTTCCTTTGACTAAATAAAACTCCCCCTCAATGAAATTCTTCTCTTAGTGTTCAAGAGGGTTTTAGATATTAATTTTTAAAGGGGTTATACCAATTTGAAAACTATATCAAAAATAAGATATCAATTGAAAAACCTTCTTTTAATACAAATTTGAAAGACTACATTTTGAAATTGGTGGTGGTGCGGTCCTTTTGCTTTGGGCTAATACTTTCTCCCCCTTTGGCATGAATCGTCAAAAACAGATACTTGTGAGTAAAATATAAGCCCTCCTTCAAACTTTCTTCCCCTTTGGTAAATAATATAGAAGTGAAGATTTTACCAAATTGGAGAGCGGTGCGGAGTGACGGCGAAGGATGAATAATGCAATGGAGTGGAGTGGAAGCCTTGTCTTCACCGAGGACTCCATTTCCCTTTCAATCTATGACTTAGCATGAGATACACTTGAAAACCACATTAGTCATAGCAAATGAAAGAGAGATGACCAAAAGTATATAAATGAGCTATGTGTGCAAAACATCAATCAAAATTTCGAGAATCAAGAATATTTAGCTCATGCCTAAGTTTGGTAAAAGTTTTATCATCTAATGGCTTGGTAATGATATCGGCTAATTATTCTTTGGTGCTAACATATGCAATCTCGATATCCTCCCTTTGTTGGTGATCTCTCAAAAAGTGATACCGAATGGCTATGTGCTTTGTGCGGCTGTGCTCAACGGGATTATCCGCCATGCGAATTGCACTCTCATTATCACATAGGAGAGAAACTTTGGTTAATTTGTAACCATAGTCCCTAAGGGTTTGCCTCATCCAAAGCAATTGCGCGCAACAATGGACTGCAGCAATATACTCGGCTTCGACGGTAGAAAGAGCTACAAAATTTTGTTTCTTTGAAGCCCAAGACACCAGAAATCTTCCCAAGAACTGACAAGTCCCTGATGTGCTCTTTCTATCAATTTTACACCCTGCTCAATCAGCATCTGAATAACCAATTAAATCAAATGTGGATCCCTTGGGGTACCAAAGACCAAACTTAGGAGTATGAACTAAATATCTCAAGATTCGTTTTACGGCCCTAAGGTGAACTTCCTTAGGATCGGCTTGGAATCTCGCACACATGCATACAGAAAGCATAATATCTGGTCGAGATGCACATAAATAAAGTAGAGATCCTATCATCGACCGGTATACCTTTTGATCTACGGATTTACCTCCCGTGTCGAGGTCGAGATGCCCATTGGTTCCCATGGGTGTCTTGATGGGCTTGGCATTCTTCATCCCAAACTTGGTGAGAATATCTTGAATGTACTTCGTTTGGCTGATGAAGATGCCCTCTTGGAGTTGCTTGACTTGAAATCCTAAAAAGTACTTCAACTCCCCCATCATAGACATCTCGAAATTTTGAATCATGATCCTACTAAACTCTTCACAAGTAGATTTGTTAGTAGACCCAAATATGATATCATCAACATTAATTTGGCATAAAAACAATTCATTTGCAATAGTTTTAGTAAAGAGAGTGGGATCGGATTTTCTGACTTTGAAGCCATTAGCTATAAGAAAATCTCTTAGGCATTCATACCATGCTCTTGGGGCTTGCTTGAGCCCATAAAGCGCCTTAGAGAGTTTATAGACATGGTTAGGGTACTCACTATCTTCAAAGCCGGGAGGTTGCTCAACATAGACCTCCTCCTTGATTGGTCCATTGAGGAAGGCACTTTTCACGTCCATTTGGTAAAGCTTAAAGCCATGGTAAGTAGCATAGGCAAGTAATATGCGAATTGACTCAATCCTAGCTACGGGTGCATAGGTTTCACCAAAATCCAAACCTTTGACTTGTGAATATCCCTTGGCCACAAGTCGGGCTTTGTTCCTTGTCACCACACCATGCTCATCTTGTTTGTTGCGAAAGACCCACTTGGTTTCTACAACGTTTTGGTTAGGACGTGGAACAAGATGTCATACCTCATTTCTCGTGAAGTTGTTGAGTTCCTCTTGCATTACCAACACCCAATCTGAATCCCTTAATGCGTCTTCCACCCTGTATGGCTCAATAGAAGACACAAAGGAATAATGTTCACAAAAATGAGCAACGCGGGATCGAGTGGTTACCCCCTTTTGAATATCGCCGAGGATAGTGTTCACGGGGTGATCTCGTTGTATTGCTTGATGGACTCTTGGGTGACGCGGTCTTGGACCCTCATCATATTCCTTGTCTTGATCATTAGCATCTCCCCCTTGATCATTGTCCTCCTCTTGAGATGGCTCCTCTTGATCTTCATTTTCATCATCTTGAGCTTGATCCTCATCTTGGGTTGGTGGAGATGCTTGCATGGAGGAAGATGGTTGATCTTGTGCATGTGGAGTCTCTTCGGATTCCTTAGGACACACATCCCCAATGGACATGTTCCTTAGCGCGACGCACGAAGCCTCTTCATCATCTAGCTCATCAAGATCAACTTGCTCTACTTGAGAGTCGTTAGTCTCATCAAACACAATGTCACAAGAAACTTCAACTAGTCCGGTGGACTTGTTAAAGACACTATATGCCCTTGTGTTTGAATCATAACCAAGTAAAAAGCCTTCTACAGCCTTAGGAGCAAATTTAGATTTTCTACCTCTTTTAACAAGAATAAAGCATTTGCTACCAAAAACTCTAAAATACGAAACATTAGATTTTTTACCGGTGAGGAGTTCATATGATGTCTTCTTGAGGATTCGGTGAAGATAGAGACGGATGATGGCATAGCAAGCGATGTTGATTGCTTCCTCCCAAAACCGGTCTGAAGTCTTGTACTCATCAAGCATGGTCCTCGCCATATCAAGTAGAGTTCTATTCTTCCTCTCCACTACACCATTTTGTTGTGGCGTGTAGGGAGAAGAGAACTCATGCTTGATGCCCTCATCCTTAAGGAAGCCTTCTATTTGTGAGTTCTTGAACTCCGTTCTGTTATCGCTTCTAATCTTTTTGATCCTTAAGCTGAACTCATTTTGAGCCCGTCTCAAGAACCCCTTTAAGGTCTCTTGGGTTTGAGATTTATCCCACAAAAAGAATACCCAAGTGAAGCGAGAATAATCATCCACAATAACTAGACATTACTTACTCCCGCCGATGCTTATGTAAGCAATCGAGCCGAATAGATCCATGTGGAGTAGCTCAAGTGGCATGTCGGTCGTCATGATGTTCTTGTGTGGATGATGAACACCAACTTGCTTTCCTGCTTGACATGCGCTACAAACCCTGTCTTTCTCAAAATGAACATTTGTTAGTCCCAAAATGTGTTCTCCTTTTAGAAGTTTGTGGAGATTCTTCATCCCAACGTGGGCTAGTCGGCGATGCCAGAGCCAACCCATGTTAGTCTTAGCAATTAAGCAAGTGTTGAGTTCAGCTCTATTAAAATCAACTAAGTATAGCTGACCCTCTAACACTCCCTTAAATGCTACTGAATTATCACTTCTTCTAAAGACAGTAACACCTAAATCCGTAAAAAGACAATTGTAGCCCATTTTGCATAATTGAGAAACAGAAAGCAAGTTGTAGTCTAAAGAATCTACAAGAAAAACATTGGAAATAGAATGGTCAGGTGATATAGCTATTTTACCAAGTCCTTTGACCAAACCTTGATTTCCATCCCCGAATGTGATAGCTCTTTGGGGATCATGGTTTTTCTCATAGGAGGAGAACATCCTTTTCTCCCCTGTCATGTGGTTTGTGCACCCGCTATCAATGATCCAACTTGAGCCCCCGGATGCATAAACCTACAAAACAAGTCTAGGCCTTGTTCTTAGGTACCCAAATGGTCTTGGGTCCTTTGACATTAGAAATAAGCACCTTGGGTACCCAAACACAAGTCTTTGACCTCTTGTGTTTGACCCCAACATATTTAGCAACTACTTTGCCTGATTTGTTAGTTAAAACATATGAAGCATCAAAAGTCTTAAATGAAACAATAGGCTCATTTGATGCAATAGGAGATTTCTTTTTAGGAAATTTAACATGGGTTGATTGCCTAGAGCTAGATGCCTCACTCTTATACATGAAAGCATGATGAGAGCCAGAATGAGACTTCCTAGAATGAATTCTCCTAATTTTGTGCTCGGGATAACTGGCAGGGTATAAAATGTAACCCTCGTTATCCTGAGCCATGGGAGACTTACCCTTAACAAAATTAGACAATCTTTTAGGGGCACTAAGCTTGACATTATCTCCCTGTTGGAAGCCAATGCCATCCTTAATCCTAGGGCGTCTCCCATTATAGAGCATGCTTCTAGCAAATTTAAATTTTTCATTTTCTAAGTCACGCTCATTAATTTTAGCACTAAGTTGAGCTATGTGATCATTTTGTTGTTTAATTAAAGCTAGGTGATCATGAATAGCATCAACATTAATGTATCTACATCTAGTACAAATAGTAACATGCTCAATGGTAGATGTAGAGGATTCGCAAACATTTAATTCATTAATCTTAGCATGTAACATGACATTTTTATTTCTAAGATTGGAAACAATATCATTGCAAACATTTAAGTTTTTAGTCTTAGCAATCAATTTATCATTTTCTATCTTAAGGCTAGCAATTGATTCATTCAACTTGTCAATCTTAGCAATCAAATTAGCATTATCATTTTTAAGTTTGACAAGAGAATTATCACAAACATTTAATTTCTCAACCTTAGCAATTAATTTAGCATTCTCATTTCTAAGGTTGGAAATAGAATCATGACAACTGCTTAGCTCACTAGTTAATTTTTCACATTTTTCTACTTCCTGAGCATAAGCATTTTTAACCTTAACATGCTTCTTGTTTTCCTTAATAAGGAAGTCCTCTTGGCTATTCAAGAGTTCATCCTTCTCATGAATAGCTTCTATCGATTCATTAAGTTTTTCCTTTTGTTGCATGTTGAGGTTGGCAAAAAGGGCAAGCAAGTTATCTTCGTCATCACTAGAGTTCTCCTCATTGCTAGATGTTGCATATTTAGTGGAGGCTCTAGATCTTACCTTCTTTTTCCCGTCCTTTGCCATGAGGCACTTGTGGTCGACATTGGGGAAGAGAAGACCCTCGTTGACGGCGATGTTTGTGGCGTCCTCGTCGGAGGAGGAGTCAGTGGAGCTCTCGTCGGAGTCCCACTCCCAGTAAACATGGGCATCGCCGCCCTTCTTCTTGTAGTACTTCTTCTTTTCCTTCTTCTTTCCCCTCTTGTCGTTATCCCTGTCACTATCACTAGACATAGGACATTTAGCGATAAAATGACCGGGCTTACCACATTTGTAGCAAACTTTCTTGGCGCGGGGCTTGTAGTCCTTCCCCCTCCTTTGCTTGAGGATTTGGCGAAAGCTTTTAATGATTAAAGCCATCTCCTCATTGTCGAGCTTGGAGGCGTCGACGGGAAGCCTACTTGATGTAGATTCTTCCTTCTTCTCCTCCATCGCTTTGAAGGTGACGGGTTGCACCTCAGGTGTGGAGGTGGCGCCTCGCTCGATGATTTGTTTGGAGCCTTTGATCATCAACTCAAAGCTCACAAACTTTCCTATCACTTCCTCGAGAGACATTAGTGTATATCTAGGATCACCACGAATTAATTGTACTTGAGTAGGATTAAGAAAAACGAGTGATCTAAGAATAACCTTGACCATTTCATGGTCATCCCATTTGGTGCTCCCGAGGTTGCGAACTTGGTTCACCAAGGTTTTGAGCCGGTTGTACATGGCTTGTGGCTTCTCCCCTTGGTGAAGCATGAAGCGACCGAGCTCCCCTCGATCGTTTCCCGCTTGGTGATCTTGGTCACCTCATCTCCCTCGTGCGCGGTCTTGAGCACGTCCCAAATCTCTTTGGCACTCTTCAACCCTTGCACCTTGTTATACTCCTCTCGAATTAGAGAGGCGAGGAGTAGTGGCTTGAGAGTTGAAGTGTTGGATTTGTTCGACCTCCTCCGAATCATAATCCTTGTCCCCTTTCTTTGGTACCTGCGCTTCATACTCAACAATATCCCATATGCTTTTGTGGAGTGAGGTTAGGTGATACCTCATTTTATCACTCCACATAAAATAATCTTCTCCTTCAAACATCAGTGGTTTGCCTAATGGGATGGAAAGAAATGGAGTGTGTTTTGAAATACGAGGATAGCGAAGGGGCATCTTGCTATACTTCTTGCGCTCATGGCGCTTAGAAGTGACGAATGCCGATTCCGAGCCGGAGGTGGAGGGTGACTGTCGGAGAGCAAATCTCCGGCCGGGTGGCGGAGTGCACTGAAAGGGAAATGTGCCCTTGGGCCATTTCTAAGTATTTTGGTGATTTAGTGTCCAACACAAGTGCCCTAGTGTAAAAAGGTGGACAAAGTACAAATCAATGATAAAGGTATGTTTCTCAGACTTAGTAAATTGTTTTATGGACTAATGTGTTGTGTCTAAGTGCTGGAAACAGGAAAAATCCAATTGGAAATGTCTTGGCTCGAGCAGCCAAGAATCTGCTGAGTCTGGGGGCAACGGACTGTCCGGTGGTGCACCGGACAGTGTCCGGTGCGCCAGGCTGGCTCGAGCGAAGTGGCCGCTCTCAGGAATTCACAGGCGACGAACGGCTATAATTCACCGGACTGTCCGGTGTGCACCGGACTGTCCGGTGAGCCAACGGTCGGTAGGGCCAACGGTCGGCCGCGCGATCTGCGCGGGACACGTGGCCGAGCCAACGACTAGAAGGGGGCACCGGTCTGTCCGGTGCGCCAACGGCTCTCAGGCTGCCAACGGTCGACTGCGCCATTTATGGAAGGAAATCGGGCACCGGACAGCGTCCGGTGTGCACCGGACTGTCCGGTGCGCCAGTCGACAGAAGGCAAGATCAGCCTTCCTAGATTGCTCTCAACGGCTCCTAGCTGCCTTGGGGCTATAAAAGGGACCCCTAGGCGCATGGAGGAGCACACCAAGCATTCCTACAACATTCCTAAGCACCAAGACATCGATTCCGCGCCTTTGATTCTTTGCGATAGCAATTAGAGCTCTAATTGAGTGGTGAACTCATTGAGTTGTGTTGTGAGCTCTCGTTGCGACTTGTGTGCGTGGTGTTGCTATGATTTCTTGTCTTGAGTGCGTTGCTAATCCCTCCCTTGCTCTGTGCTTCTTTGTGAATTTCAAGTGTAAGGGCGAGAGGCTCCAAGTTGTGGAGATTCCTCGCAAACGCGATTGAGAAAAAGCAAGCAAAACACCGTGGTATTCAAGTGGGTCTTTGGACCGCTTGAGAGGGGTTGATTGCAACCCTCATCCGTTGGGACGCCACAACGTGGAGTAGGCAAGCGTTGGTCTTGGCCGAACCACGGGATAACCACCGTGCCATCTCTGTGATTGATCCTTGTTGGTTATTGTGTTTTGTTGAGGATTCCTCTTTAGCCACTTGGCAATTATTGTGCTAAAAATTAACCAAGTTTTGTGGCTTAAGTTTTCAAGTTTCATAGGATCACCTATTCACCCCCCTCTAGGTGCTCTCAATTGGTATCGGAGCCGTTCTCTTCACAAAGGGACTAATCGCCCGAAGAGATGGATCCTAAGGGGAAGGGAATCGTGATTAACGACAAAGAGAAGGAATCCTTCGTCAACGAGCCGAAGGATGACAAGACCACAGACTCCGGCTCGGGCCATAGACGGAAAGATGGGAAGAAGAAGAAGACAAGGCGCATCAAGGAAATTGTCTACTACGACGACAACGATGAGTCTACTTCTTCCCAAAAGGACGACGACCACAACGACTACGAGAGAAGGAAACCAGTCAACTCGAACTTTTCTTTTGATTACTCTCGTATTCCTCAAAGTACAAATGCTCATTTATTATCCATTCCTCTCGGCAAGCCTCCACACTTTGATGGGGAGGACTACGGATTTTGGAGCCACAAAATGCGTAGTCACCTTTGAAAGGGAATTAGGCTTACACCTAGTTCCTAAATAATTTTGGTGGTTGAATTGCCCAACACAAATAATTGGACTAACTAGTTTGCCCAAGTGTATAGATTATACAGGTGTAAAAGGTTCACACTCAGCCAATAAAAAGACCAAGTTTTGGATTCAATAAAGGAGCAAAGGGGCAACCGAAGGCACCCCTGGTCTGGCGCACCGGACTGTCCGGTGTGCCACCGGACAGTGAACAGTACCTGTCCGGTGCACCAGGGGACTCAGACTCAAACTCTTCACCCTCGGGATTTCTCGGAAGCCGGCGCGCTATAATTCACCGGACTGTCCGGTGTGCACCGGACATGTCCGGTGCTCCAAGGAAGCACGGTCTCCGGAACTCGCCAGCCTCGGGTTCGCGTGGCAGCCGCTCCGCTAAAATTCACGGGACTGTCCGGTGTGCACCGGACTGTCCGGTGTACCAGCGGAGCAACGGCTCCCTTCGGCGCCAACGGCTCCCTGCGGTGCATTTAATGCGCGCGCAGCGCGCGCAGACGTCAGACATGCCCATACCGGTGCACCGGACATCAAACAGTACCTGTCCGGTGTGCACCGGACACCCAGACGGGCCCACAAGTCAGAAGCTCCAACGGTCAGAATCCAACGGCAGTGATGACGTGGCAGGGGCACCGGACTGTCCGGTGTGCACCGGACTGTCCGGTGCGCCATCGAGCAGACGCCTCCAGCCAACGGTCAAGTTTGGTGGTTGGGGCTATAAATACCCCAACCACCCCACCATTCATAGTATCCAAGTTTTCCACTTCTCAACTACTACAAGAGCTCTAGCATTCAATTCTAGACACACTAAAGAGATCAAATCCTCTCCAATTCCACACAAAGCCCTAGTGACTAGTGAGAGTGATTTGCCGTGTTCATTTGAGCTCTTGCGCTTGGATTGCTTCTTTTCTTTCTCACTTGTTCTTGAGATCACAACTCCATTGTAATCAAGGCAAGAGGCACCAATTGTGTGGTGGCCCTTGCGGGGAAGTTTTGTTCCCGGCTTTGATTTGAGAAGAGAAGCTCACTCGGTCCGAGGGACCGTTTGAGAGAGGGAAGGGTTGAAAGAGACCCGACCTTTGTGGCCTCCTCAACGGGGAGTAGGTTTGCAAGAACCGAACCTCGGTAAAACAAATCTCCGTGTCTCACTTGCTTATTCGCTTGGGATTTGTTTTACGCCCTCTCTCGCGGACTCGTTTATATTTCTAACGCTAACCCGGCTTGTAGTTGTGTTTATATTTGTAAATTTCAGTTTCGCCCTATTCACCCCCCCTCTAGGCGACTATCAATTGGTATCAGAGCCCGGTGCTTCATTAGAGCCTAACCGCTCGAAGTGATGTCGGGAGATCACGCCAAGAAGGAGATGGAGACCGGCGAAAAGCCCACTACAAGCCACGGGAGCACTTCATCGGAAGAGTCCCGCACCAAAAGGAGGGAGAAGAAGAAGAGCTCCTCCAACAAAGGGAAGGAGAAGAAATCTTCTTCTCACCACAAAGAGAAGAAGGAAAAATCTTCTTCCCACAAGCCGCATCGGAAAGGCGACAAGCACAAGAGGATGAGGAAGGTGGTCTACTACGAGACCGACACTTCATCAACATCGACCTCTGACTCCGATGCGCCCTCCGTCACTTCTAAGCGCCAAGAGCGCAAGAAGTATAGTAAGATCCCCCTACGCTACCCTCGCATTTCCAAACATACACCTTTACTTTCCGTCCCATTAGGCAAACCACCAACTTTTGATGGTGAAGATTACGCTAGGTGGAGCGATTTAATGCGATTTCATCTAACCTCGCTCCACAAAAGCATATGGGATGTTGTTGAGTTTGGTGCGCAGGTACCATCTATAGGGGATGAGAACTATGATGAGGATGAGGTGGCCCAAATCGAGCACTTCAACTCTCAAGCGACAACGATACTCCTCGCCTCTTTAAGTAGAGAAGAGTATAACAAAGTGCAAGGGTTGAAGAGCGCCAAGGAGATTTGGGATGTGCTCAAAACTGCGCACGAGGGAGATGAGCTCACCAAGATCACCAAGCGGGAAACGATCGAGGGGGAGCTCGGTCGGTTCCGGCTTCACAAAGGGGAGGAGCCACAACACATGTACAACCGGCTCAAGACTTTGGTGAACCAAGTGCGCAACCTCGGAAGCAAGAAGTGGGACGACCACGAAGTGGTAAATGTTATTTTAAGATCTCTCATTTTTCTTAATCCCACTCAAGTTCAATTGATTCGTGGCAATCCTAGATATACTAAAATGACCCCCGAGGAAGTTATCGGGCATTTTGTAAGTTTTGAGTGCATGATAGAAGGCTCGAGGAAAATCAACGAGCTTGGCGACCCATCCGAAGCTCAACCCGTTGCATTCAAGGCAACGGAAGAGAAGAAGGAGGAGTCTACACCAAGTCGACAACCAATAGACGCCTCCAAACTCGACAATGAGGAAATGGCGCTCGTCATCAAGAGCTTCCGCCAAATCCTCAAGCAAAGGAGGGGGAAGGATTACAAGTCCCGCTCCAAGAAGGTTTGCTACAAGTGTGGTAAGCTCGGTCATTTTATTGCTAAATGTCCTATATCTAGTGACAGTGACCGAGGCGACGACAAGAAGGGGAGAAGAAAGGAGAAGAAAAGGTACTACAAGAAGAAGGGCGGCGATGCCCATGTTTGTCGGGAATGGGACTCCGACGAAAGCTCAAGCGACTCCTCCGACGACGAGGACGCCGCCAACATCGCCGTCACCAAGGGACTCCTCTTCCCCAACGTCGGCCACAAGTGCCTCATGGCAAAGGACGGCAAACGGAAAAAGGTTAAATCTAACTCCTCCACTAAATATGAATCTTCTAGTGATGATAATGCTAGTGATGAGGAGGATAATTTGCGTTCCCTTTTTGCCAACCTTAACATAGCTCAAAAGGAAAAATTGAATGAATTGGTTAGTGCTATTCATGAAAAGGATGACCTTTTGGATTCCCAAGAGGATTGTCTAATTAAAGAAAACAAAAAACATGTTAAGGTTAAAAAGGCTTATGCTCTTGAAATTGAGAAATGTGAAAAATTATCTAGTGAGCTAAGCACTTGTCGTGAGATGATTGACAACCTTAGAAATGAAAATGCTATTTTAAGTGCTAAGGTTGATACTCATGTTTGTAATGTTTCAATTCCCAATCCTAGAAATAATAATGATGATTTGCTTGCTAGGATTGAAGAATTAAACATTTCTCTTACTAGTCTTAGATTAGAGAATGAAAATTTGATTGCTAAGGCTAGAGATTTTGATGTTTGCAATACTACCATTTCCGACCTTAGAACTAAGAATGAAATGTTGCATGCTAAGGTTGTAGAACTTAAATCTTGCAAACCCTCTACATCTAATGTTGAGCATGTTTCTATTTGCACTAGATGTAGAGATGTTGATGTTAATGCTATTCTTGATCATATGGCTTTAATTAAACAACAAAATGATCATATAGAAAAATTAGATGCTAAAATTGCCGAGCACAACCTAGAGAATGAGAAATTTAAATTTGCTCGTAGCATGCTTTATAATGGGAGACGCCCTGGCATTAAGGATGGCATTGGCTTCCAAAGGGGAGACAATGTCAAACTTAATGCCCCTCCTAAAAATTTGTCTAACTTTGTTAAGGGCAAGGCTCCCATGCCTCAGGATAACGAAGGTTACATTTTGTACCCTGCCGGTTATCCTGAGAGTAAAATTAGGAGAATTCACTCTAGGAAGTCTCACTCTGGCCCTAACCATGCTTTTATGTATAAGGGTGAGACATCTAGCTCTAGGCAACCAACCCGTGCCAAGTTGCCTAGAAAGAAAACTCCTAATGCATCAAATGATCATGCCATTTCATTTAAAACTTTTGATGCATCTTATGTGCTTACTAGCAAATCCGGCAAAGTAGTTGCCAAATATGTTGGGGGCAAGCACAAGGGATCAAGGACTTGTGTTTGGGTACCCAAAGTTCTTGTGTCTAATGCCAAAGGACCCAAAACCATTTGGGTACCTAAAGTCAAGAACTAAAATTGTTTTGTAGGTTTATGCATCCGGGGGCTCAAGTTGGATACTCGACAGCGGGTGCACAAACCACATGACCGGGGAGAAAAGGATGTTCTCCTCATATGAGAAAAACAAAGATCCCCAACGAGCTATCACATTCGGGGATGGAAATCAAGGTTTGGTCAAAGGACTTGGTAAAATTGCTATATCTCCTGACCATTCTATTTCCAATGTTTTTCTTGTTGATTCTTTAGATTACAACTTGCTTTCTGTTTCCCAATTATGTCAAATGGGCTACAACTGTCTTTTTACTGATGTAGGTGTCACTGTCTTTAGAAGAAGTGATGATTCAATAGCATTTAAGGGTGTGTTAGAGGGTCAGCTATACTTAGTAGATTTTGATAGAGCTGAGCTCGACACATGCTTAATTGCTAAGACTAACATGGGTTGGCTCTGGCACCGCCGACTAGCCCATGTTGGGATGAAAAATCTTCATAAGCTTCTAAAGGGAGAGCACATTTTAGGATTAACAAATGTTCATTTTGAGAAAGACAGGATTTGTAGCGCATGCCAGGCGGGGAAGCAAGTTGGAGTCCATCATCCACACAAGAACATCATGACGACCGACAGGCCGCTTGAGCTACTCCACATGGATCTATTCGGCCCGATTGCCTACATAAGCATCGGCGGGAGTAAGTATTGTCTTGTAATAGTGGATGATTATTCTCGCTTCACTTGGGTATTCTTTTTACAGGAAAAATCTCAAACCCAAGAGACTTTAAAGGGATTCTTGAGACGGGCTCAAAATGAGTTCGGCTTAAGGATCAAGAAAATAAGAAGCGACAATGGAACGAAGTTCAAGAACTCTCAAATTGAAGGCTTCCTTGAGGAAGAGGGCATCAAGCATGAGTTCTCTTCTCCCTACACACCTCAACAAAATGGTGTAGTGGAGAGGAAGAATCGAACTCTATTGGACATGGCAAGAACCATGCTTGATGAGTACAAGACACCGGACCGGTTTTGGGCCGAAGCGGTCAACACCGCCTGCTACGCCATCAACCGGTTATATCTTCACCGAATCCTCAAGAAGACATCATATGAACTCCTAACCGGTAAAAAGCCCAACATTTCATATTTTAGAGTTTTTGGTAGCAAATGCTTTATTCTTGTTAAAAGAGGTAGAAAATCTAAATTTGCTCCTAAAACTGTAGAAGGCTTTTTACTTGGTTATGACTCAAACACAAGGGCATATAGGGTCTTTAACCAGTCCACTGGACTAGTTGAAGTCTCATGTGACGTTGTGTTTGATGAAACTAACGGCTCTCAAGTAGAGCAAGTTGATCTTGATGAGATAGGTGAAGAACAGGCTCCATGCATCGCGCTAAGGAACATGTCCATCGGGGATGTGTGTCCTAAGGAATCCGAAGAGCCTCCAAATGCACAAGATCAACCATCCTCCTTCATACAAGCATCTCCACCAACTCAAAATGAGGATGAGGCTCAAGTTGATGAAGGGCAAAATCAAGAAGATGAGCCACCTCAAGATAATGGCAATGATCAAGAGGGAGATGAAAATAATCAAGAAAAGGAGGATGAGGAAGAACCAAGGCCGCCACACCCAAGAGTCCACCAAGCAATACAACGAGATCACCCCGTCGACACCATCCTCGGCGACATTCAAAAGGGGGTAACCACTAGATCTCGTGTTGCTCATTTTTGTGAACATTACTCTTTTGTTTCCTCTATTGAGCCACACAAGGTAGAGGAAGCACTTCAAGATTCGGATTGGGTGGTGGCGATGCAAGAGGAGCTCAACAATTTCACAAGGAACGAGGTATGGCATTTAGTTCCACGTCCTAACCAAAATGTTGTAGGAACCAAATGGGTCTTCCGCAACAAGCAAGATGAGCATGGTGTGGTGACAAGGAACAAAGCTCGACTTGTGGCCAAGGGATACTCCCAAGTCGAAGGTTTGGATTTCGGTGAAACCTATGCACCCGTAGCTAGGCTTGAGTCAATTCGCATATTATTGGCCTATGCTACTTACCATGGCTTTAAGCTTTATCAAATGGACGTGAAAAGTGCCTTCCTCAATGGACCAATCAAGGAAGAGGTCTATGTTGAGCAACCTCCCGGCTTTGAAGACAGTGAGTATCCTAACCATGTTTATAGGCTCTCTAAGGCGCTTTATGGGCTCAAGCAAGCCCCAAGAGCATGGTATGAATGCCTAAGAGATTTCCTTATTGCTAATGGCTTCAAAGTCGGCAAGGCCGATCCTACACTCTTTACTAAAACTCTTGAAAATGACTTGTTTGTATGCCAAATTTATGTTGATGATATTATATTTGGGTCTACTAACGAGTCTACATGTGAAGAGTTTAGTAGGATCATGACACAGAAATTCGAGATGTCGATGATGGGGGAGTTGAAGTATTTTCTAGGATTCCAAGTCAAGCAACTCCAAGAGGGCACCTTCATTAGCCAAACGAAGTACACTCAAGACATTCTTGCTAAGTTTGGGATGAAGGATGCCAAACCCATCAAGACACCCATGGGAACTAATGGGCATCTCGACCTCGACACGGGAGGTAAGTCCGTGGATCAAAAGGTATACCGGTCGATGATTGGTTCATTGCTTTATTTATGTGCATCTCGACCGGACATTATGCTTTCCGTTTGCATGTGTGCAAGATTCCAATCCGACCCTAAGGAATCCCACCTTACGGCCGTAAAACGAATCTTGAGATATTTGGCTTACTCACCTAAGTTTGGGCTTTGGTACCCTCGGGGATCCACGTTTGACTTGATTGGTTATTCGGATGCCGATTGGGCGGGGTGCAAAATTAATAGGAAGAGCACATCGGGGACTTGCCAGTTCTTGGGAAGATCCTTGGTGTCTTGGGCTTCAAAGAAGCAAAATTCGGTCGCTCTTTCCACCGCCGAAGCCGAGTACATTGCCGCAGGTCATTGTTGCGCGCAATTGCTTTGGATGAGGCAAACCCTGCGGGACTATGGTTACAAATTAACCAAAGTCCCTTTGCTATGTGATAATGAGAGTGCAATCAAAATGGCCGACAATCCCGTCGAGCATAGCCGCACTAAGCACATAGCCATTCGGTATCATTTTCTTAGGGATCACCAACAAAAGGGGGATATCGAGATTTCTTACATTAATACTAAAGATCAATTAGCCGATATCTTTACCAAACCACTTGATGAACAATCTTTTACCAGACTTAGGCATGAGCTCAATATTCTTGATTCTAGAAATTTCTTTTGCTAGCTTGCACACATAGCTCACTTGAATACCTTTGATCATATCTCTTTTATATGCTATGACTAATGTGTTTTCAAGTCTATTTCAAACCAAGTCATAGGTATATTGAAAGGGAATTGGAGTCTTCGGCGAAGACAAAGGCTTCCACTCCGTAACTCATGCTTCGCCATCACTCCAAGCAACTCTCTATTCCTTGGGGAGAAATGAGCATCAAAGAAAAGGACTTCATCCTTGGGGGAGAGAGTAGAAGCTCAAAAGCAAAAGGACCGGACTTCATCTTTGGTATAATCTTAACTCATTCATTTATGACCAAAGAGGAAGAAAAACACTTCGAGGGCTCTAATGATTCCGTTTTTGGCGATTCATGCCAAAAAGGGGGAGAAATGAGCCCAAAGCAAAAGGACCGCACCACCACCACCAAATTCAAAAAACTTAGTGCTTTCCAAAAGTATTTATCATTTGGTATCCTATTGTGTTCAAAAGGGGGAGAAAGTAGTATTTCAAAAATGGTATATCAAAACCCTCTTGAACACTAAGAGGTGGATCTCTTTTAGGGGGAGTTTTGTTAAGTCAAAAGAAAAGCATTTGAATCAGGGGGAGAAAATTTCAAATCTTGAAAATGCTTTACAAACTCTTATTCATTTACCTTTGACTATTTGCAAAAGATCTTTGAAATGGATTTACAAAAAGAACTTGCAAAAACAAAACATGTGGTGTAAACGTGGTCCAAAATACTAAATAAGAAAGGAACATTCCATGCATATCTTGTAAGTAGTCATATTGGCTCAATTCCAAGCGACCTTTACACTTACATTATGCAAACTAGTTCAATTACGCACTTCTATATTTGCTTTGGTTTGTGTTGGCATCAATCACCAAAAAGGGGGAGATTGAAAGGGAATTAGGCTTACACCTAGTTCCTAAATAATTTTGGTGGTTGAATTGCCCAACACAAATAATTGGACTAACTAGTTTGCCCAAGTGTATAGATTATATAGGTGTAAAAGGTTCACACTCAGCCAATAAAAAGACCAAGTTTTGGATTCAATAAAGGAGCAAAGGGGCAACCGAAGGCACCCCTGGTCTGGCGCACCGGACTGTCCGGTGTGCCACCGGACAGTGAACAGTACCTGTCCGGTGCACCAGGGGACTCAGACTCAAACTCTTCACCCTCGGGATTTCTCGGAAGCCGGCGCGCTATAATTCACCGGACTGTCCGGTGTGCACCGGACATGTCCGGTGCTCCAAGGAAGCACGGTCTCCGGAACTCGCCAGCCTCGGGTTCGCGTGGCAGCCGCTCCGCTAAAATTCACGGGACTGTCCGGTGTGCACCGGACTGTCCGGTGTACCAGCGGAGCAACGGCTCCCTTCGGCGCCAACGGCTCCCTGCGGTGCATTTAATGCGCGCGCAGCGCGCGCAGACGTCAGACATGCCCATACCGGTGCACCGGACATCAAACAGTACCTGTCCGGTGTGCACCGGACACCCAGACGGGCCCACAAGTCAGAAGCTCCAACGGTCAGAATCCAACGGCAGTGATGACGTGGCAGGGGCACCGGACTGTCCGGTGTGCACCGGACTGTCCGGTGCGCCATCGAGCAGACGCCTCCAGCCAACGGTCAAGTTTGGTGGTTGGGGCTATAAATACCCCAACCACCCCACCATTCATAGTATCCAAGTTTTCCACTTCTCAACTACTACAAGAGCTCTAGCATTCAATTCTAGACACACTAAAGAGATCAAATCCTCTCCAATTCCACACAAAGCCCTAGTGACTAGTGAGAGTGATTTGCCGTGTTCATTTGAGCTCTTGCGCTTGGATTGCTTCTTTTCTTTCTCACTTGTTCTTGAGATCACAACTCCATTGTAATCAAGGCAAGAGGCACCAATTGTGTGGTGGCCCTTGCGGGGAAGTTTTGTTCCCGGCTTTGATTTGAGAAGAGAAGCTCACTCGGTCCGAGGGACCGTTTGAGAGAGGGAAGGGTTGAAAGAGACCCGGCCTTTGTGGCCTCCTCAACGGGGAGTAGGTTTGCAAGAACCGAACCTCGGTAAAACAAATCTCCGTGTCTCACTTGCTTATTCGCTTGGGATTTGTTTTACGCCCTCTCTCGCGGACTCGTTTATATTTCTAACGCTAACCCGGCTTGTAGTTGTGTTTATATTTGTAAATTTCAGTTTCGCCCTATTCACCCCCCCTCTAGGCGACTATCAACCTTTTCTCTCTCCATCCTAGTATACGGGAAATTGTAGAGAGTGGAATGCACTTCGATAGTACGGATAGTCCCATGTTCATTAATGAGCAAATTCATAAGAATGCACAAGCTACTACTGTTCTTCTAGCTTCATTGTGCAGGGATGAATACCACAAAGTGAGCGGCTTGGATAACGCCAAGCAAATATGGGACATCCTCAAGATTTCTCATGAGGGGAACGACGTCACCTTGCTCACCAAGATGGAATTGGTGGAGGGCGAGCTTGGTCGATTCGCGATGATAAGGGGCGAGGAGCCAACCCAAACATACAACCGGCTCAAGACCCTTATCAACAAAATAAGGAGCTACGGAAGCACGCGATGGACGGACCACGACGTCGTCTGACTGATGTTAAGGTCCTTTACCGTTCTTGATCCTCATTTGGTGAATAATATTCGTGAGAATCCCAGGTACACCAAAATGTCGCCCGAAGAAGTCCTTGGGAAATTTGTAAGCGGGCGAATGATGATCAAGGAGGCGAGGTACGTGGACGACGCATTGAATGGTCCAATCAACGAGCCTCAACCCCTTGCTCTCAAGGCAACAAGAAGCAAGGAGGCGCTACCTAGCAAGGTGGCACAAATTGAGGCGGCCGAACTTAATGATGAAGAGATGGCCCTCATCATCAAGAGATTCAAGACGGCGCTAAAGGGTCGCAAGGGGCAGCCAAGCAAGACCAAGACAAAGGGGAAGCGCTCATGCTTCAAATGTGGTAAGCTTGGTCATTTTATTGCTAACTGTCCCGACAATGATAGTGACCAGGATCAAGGGAACAAGAGGGAGAAGAAGAAGAACTATAAGAAGGCAAAGGGCGAGGCACATCTTGGCAAGGAGTGGGATTCGGATTGCTCCTCGTCCGACTCCGACAATGAAGGACTCGCCGCCACCGCCTTCAACAAGTCGTCCCTCTTCCCCAACGAGCGTCACACATGCCTTATGGCAAGGGAGAAGAAGGTATGTACTCGAGACTCTACCTATGCTTCTTCAAGTGAGGACGAATCTAGTGATGAGGATGAAATAGATTATTCATGTTTATTTAAGGGCCTAGATAGAACCAAGGTAGATAAAATCAATGAATTGATTGATGCATTAAATGATAAGAATAGGCTTTTAGAAAAACAAGAAGATTTGTTGTATGAAGAACATGACAAATTTATAGAAGCACAAAAATCTCATGCTTTAGAAGTTAAAAGAAATGAAATGCTTTCTTGTGAATTATCTTCTTGCCATGAGACGATTACTAGTTTAAGGAGCATTAATGACAATTTGAATGCTAAATTAGAAATAGCTAGTAAATCAACAACTTGTGTAGAAAATGCCGTTATTTGCAATAGATGTAAAGATTTTGATATTGATGCTTGTAGTGAACACATAGTTTCTATTGCAAAGTTAAATGATGAAATGGCTAGTCTTAATGCCCAACTTAAGGCTAGCAAAAGTGATTTTGATAAACTAAAATTTGCTAGGGATGCCTACACGATTGGTAGACACCCCTCAATTAAGGATGGGCTTGGCTTCAAGAGGGAAGCCAAGAACTTAACAAGCCATAAGGCTCCCATCTCCGCCAAGGAGAAAGGGAAGGTCCCTATGGCAAATAGTACTAAAAGGAATCATGCTTTTATGTACAATGATAAAAGACAGTCTCATAGGAGTTGCAATGCTTTTGATTCACATGCCTATGACTGTTATGCTATGTTTGCTCCTAGTTCTTCCTATATGCATGGTAGAGATATGCCTAGGAAAAATGTTCATCATATGCCTAGGAAGAGTATTGTTCATGTTCCTAGAAAAGTTATGAATGGTCCCTCTACAATTTATCATGCTTTAAATACTTCCTTTGCTATTGGTAGAAAGGATAGGAAGATAGTTGCTAGGAAATTAGGGGCAAAATGCAAGGGTGATAAAACTTGCATTTGGGTCCCTAAGGAAATTGTGACTAACCTTGTAGGACCCAACAAGAGTTGGGTACCTAAGACCCAAGCCTAAATTTGCCTTGCAGGTTTATGCATCCGAGGGTTCAAGCTGGATTATCGACAGTGGATGCACAAACCATATGACGGGGGAGAAGAAGATGTTCACCTCCTACGTCAAGAATAAGGATTCCCAAGATTCAATCATATTCGGTGATGGGAACCAAGGCAAGGTGAAAGGTTTAGGCAAGATCGCATTATCTAATGAGCACTCTATCTCTAATGTGTTTTTAGTTGAGTCTCTTGGATATAATTTACTATCTGTCAGTCAATTATGTAATATGGGATATAATTGTCTATTTACAAATGTAGATGTGTCTGTCTTTAGAAGATGTGATGGTTCACTAGCTTTTAAGGGTGTACTAGATGGTAAACTTTATTTAGTTGATTTTGCAAAAGAAGAGGTCGGTCTAGATGCATGCTTAATGGCTAAGACTTGCATGGGCTGGTTGTGGCATCGCCGCTTAGCACATGTGGGGATGAAGAACCTCCACAAGCTTCTAAAGGGAGAACACGTGATAGGTCTAACCAATGTACATTTCGAAAAAGATAGACCTTGTGCAGCTTGTCAAGCAGGTAAACAAGTGGGAGGAGCACATCACAGCAAGAATGTGATGACCACTTCAAGACCTCTGGAGCTGCTGCATATGGACCTCTTCGGACCTGTCGCCTATCTGAGCATAGGAGGAAGTAAGTATGGTCTAGTTATTGTTGATGACTTTTCCCGCTTCACTTGGGTGTTCTTTTTGCAGGATAAGTCTGAAACCCAAGGGACCCTCAAGCGCTTCCTCAAGAGAGCTCAAAATGAGTTTGAGCTCAAGGTGAAGAAGATAAGAAGCGACAACGGGTCCGAATTCAAGAATCTTCAAGTGGAGGAGTTCCTTGAGGAGGAGGGGATCAAGCACGAGTTCTCCGCTCCCTACACACCTCAGCAAAATGGTGTGGTAGAGAGGAAGAACAGGACGCTCATAGATATGGCGAGGACTATGCTTGGAGAGTTCAAGACCCCCGAGCGCTTTTGGTCGGAAGCCGTGAACACGGCTTGCCACGCCATCAACAGGGTCTACCTTCACCGCCTCCTCAAGAAGACTTCATACGAGCTACTGACTGGTAACAAACCCAATGTATCTTATTTTCGTGTATTTGGGAGCAAGTGTTATATTCTTGTGAAGAAAGGTAGAACCTCTAAATTTGCTCCCAAAGCTGTAGAAGGGTTTTTATTAGGTTATGATTCAAATACAAAAGCGTATAGGGTCTTCAACAAATCATCGGGTTTGGTTGAAGTCTCTAGCGACGTTGTATTTGATGAGACTAATGGCTCTCCAAGAGAGCAAGTTGTTGATCTTGATGATATAGATGAAGAAGACGTTCCAACGGCCGCGATACGCACCATGACGATTGGAGATGTACGGCCTCAAGAACATTTGGGGCAAGATCAACCATCTTCCTCAACTATGGTACATCCCCCATCCCAAGATGACGAACAGGTACCTCAAGTGGAGGCGCATGATCAAGGGGGAGCACAGGATGTTCAAGTTGAAGAGGAAGAAGCATCTCAGGCACCTCCAACCCAAGTTCGAGCGACGATTCAAAGGGATCATCCCGTCGACCAGATATTGGGTGATATTAGCAAGAGAGTAACTACTCGCTCGAGATTAGTTAATTTTTGTGAGCATTACTCCTTTGTCTCTTCTATTGAGCCTTTCAGGGTAGAAGAGGCCTTGCTAGATCCGGACTGGGTGTTGGCCATGCAAGAGGAACTCAACAATTTCAAGCGCAATGAAGTTTGGACACTGGTGCCTCGTCCCAAGCAAAATGTTGTGGGAACCAAGTGGGTGTTCCGCAACAAACAGGACGAGCACGGGGTAGTGACGAGGAACAAGGCTCGACTTGTGGCAAAAGGTTATGCCCAAGTCGCAGGTTTGGACTTTGAGGAGACTTTTGCTCCTGTGGCTAGGCTAGAATCAATTCGTATCTTGCTAGCATATGCCGCTCACCATTCTTTCAGGTTGTACCAAATGGATGTGAAGAGCGCTTTCCTCAACGGGCCGATCAAGGAGGAGGTGTACGTAGAGCAACCCCCTGGCTTCGAGGATGAACGGTACCCCGACCACGTGTGTAAGCTCTCTAAGGCGCTCTATGGACTTAAGCAAGCCCCAAGAGCATGGTATGAATGCCTTAGAGACTTTTTAATTGCTAATGCTTTCAAGGTTGGGAAAGCCGAACCAACTCTTTTTACTAAGACTTGCGATGGTGATCTTTTTGTGTGCCAAATTTATGTCGATGACATAATATTTGGTTCTACTAATCAAAAGTCTTGTGAAGAGTTTAGCAGGGTTATGACACAGAAATTCGAGATGTCGATGATGGGCGAGTTGAACTACTTCCTTGGGTTCCAAGTGAAGCAACTCAAGGACGGCACTTTCATCTCCCAAACGAAGTACACACAAGATTTGCTAAAGAGGTTTGGGATGAAGGACGCCAAGCCCGCGAAGACGCCAATGGGAACTGACGGACACACTGACCTCAACAAAGGAGGTAAGTCCGTTGATCAAAAAGCATACCGGTCTATGATAGGGTCCTTACTTTATTTGTGTGCTAGTAGACCGGATATTATGCTTAGCGTATGCATGTGTGCTAGATTTCAATCCGATCCAAAGGAGTGTCACTTAGTGGCTGCGAAGCGAATTTTGAGATATTTAGTCGCTACGCCTTGCTTCGGGATCTGGTATCCAAAGGGGTCTAACTTTGACTTGATTGGATATTCAGACTCCGACTATGCTGGATGTAAGGTCGATAGGAAGAGTACATCGGGGACGTGCCAATTCTTAGGAAGGTCCCTGGTGTCGTGGAACTCTAAGAAACAAACTTTCGTTGCTCTATCCACCGCTGAGGCCGAGTACGTTGCCGCAGGACAGTGTTGTGCGCAACTGCTTTGGATGAGGCAAACCCTCCGGGACTTTGGCTACAATCTGAGCAAAGTCCCACTCCTATGTGATAATGAGAGTGCTATCCGAATAGCGGAAAATCCTGTTGAGCACAGCCGCACAAAGCACATTGACATCCGGCATCACTTTTTGAGAGACCACCAGCAAAAGGGAGATATCGAAGTGTTTCATGTTAGCACCGAGAACCAGCTAACCGATATCTTTACCAAGCCTCTAGATGAGAAGACCTTTTGCAGGCTGCGTAGTGAGCTCAATATCTTAGATTCGCGGAACTTGGATTGAAATGTAGCATACATGTGTTTATGCCTTTGATCATGTTCATTCTGCATTTTGTTGCTTATTGTGGTGCTCAGGTTGTACAAACACTCCCTGGACCTCACAAGTCCTTTTTGCAAGTGATGCACATATTTAGGGGGAGCTGTGCTACAACTTGACCCTTTGAGACTAACCATGTTCTTGAGTTTGGTTGTTTTAGTCTCAAAGGAGGATTGAAAGGGAAAAGGTGGACTTGGACCATGCAAGACTTCCACTGCACTCCGATGAAAAGAGTAACTTTTCCAAGTTCATCTTTATACTCTTATTGCCTTTGTACTCTTATTTGAAGATTTTGGTGAGGCAATGGGGTTAAAGGGCCAAGATTTATCCCGTTTTGGTGCTTGATGCCAAAGGGGGAGAAAATAAAGGCCAAAGCGATAAATGGATCAGCTACCACTTGAGAGTTTTTGAAAATAGTAGAATAGAGCTTTTGGTTTGTCAAAACTCTTTTATTGTCTCTCTTGTCAAAAGTTGGTTTCTAGTGGGGAGAAGTGTTGATTATGGGAAAAAGGGGAGTTTTTGAAATCTTGAATCAATTTCTCTTGGAATGACTCTCTTTATGTCTTAACACGTGTGTTTGACTTAGAGATAGAAATTTGAGTTTGATTTGCAAAAACAAACCAAGTGGTGGCAAAGAGTGATCCATATATGTCAAATTTGAATCAAAACAATTTGAGTTCTTATTTGAATTGATTTTGTATTTGTTCTACTTGCTTTATGTTGTGTTGGCATAAATCACCAAAAAGGGGGAGATTGAAAGGGAAATGTGCCCTTGGGCCATTTCTAAGTATTTTGGTGATTTAGTGTCCAACACAAGTGCCCTAGTGTAAAAAGGTGGACAAAGTACAAATCAATGATAAAGGTATGTTTCTCAGACTTAGTACATTGTTTTATGGACTAATGTGTTGTGTCTAAGTGCTGGAAACAGGAAAAATCCAATTGGAAATGTCTTGGCTCGAGCAGCCAAGAATCTGCTGAGTCTGGGGGCACCGGACTGTCCGGTGGTGCACCGGACAGTGTCCGGTGCGCTAGGCTGGCTCGAGCGAAGTGGCAGCTCTCAGGAATTCACAGGCGACGAACGGCTATAATTCACCGGACTGTCCGGTGTGCACCGGACTGTCCGGTGAGCCAACGGTCGGCAGGGCCAACGGTCGGCCGCGCGATCTGCGCGGGACACGTGGTCGAGCCAACGGCTAGAAGGTGGCACCGGTCTGTCTGGTGTGCACCGGACATGTCCGGTGCGCCAATGGCTCTCAGGCTGCCAACGGTCGACTGCGCCATTTATGGAAGGAAATCGGGCACCGGACAGTGTCCGGTGTGCACCGGACTGTCCGGTGCGCCAGTCGACAGAAGGCAAGATCAGCCTTCCTAGATTGCTCTCAACGGCTCCTAGCTGCCTTGGGGCTATAAAAGGGACCCCTAGGCGCATGGAGGAGCACACCAAGCATTCCTACAACATTCCTAAGCACCAAGACATCGATTCTGCGCCTTTGATTCTTTGCGATAGCAATTAGAGCTCTAGTTGAGTGGTGAACTCATTGAGTTGTGTTGTGAGCTCTCGTTGCGACTTGTGTGCGTGGTGTTGCTGTGATTTCTTGTCTTGAGTGCATTGCTAATCCCTCCCTTGCTCTGTGCTTCTTTGTGAATTTCAAGTGTAAGGGCGAGAGGCTCCAAGTTGTGGAGATTCCTCTTAAACGGGATTGAGAAAAAGCAAGCAAAACACCGTGGTATTCAAGTGGGTCTTTGGACCGCTTGAGAGGGGTTGATTGCAACCCTCGTCCGTTGGGACGCCACAACGTGGAGTAGGCAAGCGTTGGTCTTGGCCGAACCACGGGATAACCATCGTGCCATCTCTGTGATTGATCCTTGTTGGTTATTGTGTTTTGTTGAGGATTCCTCTTTAGCCACTTGGCAATTATTGTGCTAACAATTAACCAAGTTTTCTGGCTTAAGTTTTCAAGTTTCACAGGATCACCTATTCACCCCCCTCTAGGTGCTCTCATGCACCCGCCCTAAATCCTGAGATGAGGAGGGGCTTAGGCGTTTTGCTTGATCGTTGGAATGAACGGGAAGAACTCAAGAACACACAAGGATTTAGAGTGGTTCGGGCCACCGGAGCGTAATACCCTACTGCACTGTGAGATGTATTGCTTGAGAGCTTGTATGAGCTTGCGAGTCTAAAGTGTGACCTAAGATTGCATATGTGTGTAACGTCGCATGTCTCCCCTTTTATAGCTGAAGGGGGGCATGCACAAAGGTACTGGTCCCCGACATGTGGGCCCAGGGACATAACGAATATAGCGCTTGGAGCCACTAATGTCTGTTGCCGAGACGATCTTCTTGTGCCTTGACGTTCGAGATCTGCGTATCCTCGGCGTGCAGGGGAAGCTTCTTGTAGAAGGGAAGATGAGTACAGCGCGCCGCTCGGCACGGGTGCACTGGTTGCCAGTAGACTGATCAGACGCGCCGTCTGCTGGATGGGTCTAACTCCAATACTCCATCTGCCAGCGGATGGGACAGGGTGCATTAAATGCCGAGAGGGCACGTCACCCGTCTGCGTGGTGACAGGCGGCGCGTCCTCTCCGCAATAAATGCAAAGGCTGCATGGCTGTATGGACCTTGCATCAGGCTCGTCCTGCTGGCTTATGTCACGAGCCACACGCCACGCGGCAGCAGCAGGCCTTCGCCTGAGTGGGAAGCGTAGGGCAAGGCCCGGACACGTGCCGGCACCGGACCCCCTCCCATGCCGGGGTCCTCCTCGTCCCGGGACCTTGCCAAGACCCGGACCTTATTGGAGGGAGCCTGGAGCTTATTCGAGGGACCCGGCATGTCCTACTAGGAGCTCCGGTCCCGTTCGTACAGGGGTCCGGTGTCCCTTGGAGGTCTGGACCCATCGATGTACCTCGGGATGTATTATCTTTCCTTGCCACGTGGCGCCCTTTGGCCTGCCCATGCGGTGGGGTCAGGCGTCGTCTCCCTCATGGCTAGGGGACGTCGCATGGGTGCGGCGTCTTCATGCTGTAGAAGAGGGTACCCCTGATTTAGGGTACCGACAATGACGAAGAGTCGGTCTCGTAGTAGACCACCTTCTTCATCTTCTTCTTCTTGTCACCCTTTCTTTGGGACTTTATGGAGGAAGATGATTCCTCCTTGTGCTTGTGGGCGGACTCCCTTGAATGTGTTCTCCCCGAGCTTGCGGACTTGTTGCCGGTCTCGATCTCCCTCATGGCGGATGCTCCCGACATCACTTCGTGCGGTTAGGCTCTAATGAAGTACTGACTCTTATACCAATTGAAAGTTGCCTAGAGGGAGGTGAATAGTAAAATCTGAAATTTATAAAGTTTAAGCACAACTACAAGCCAGGGTTAGCCTTAGAAATATAATCGAGTCCGAAAGAGAGGGCGAAAACAAATCACAAGCAAATAAGAGTGGATGACACGATGATTTGTTTTACCGAGGTTCGGTTCTTGCAAACCTACTCCCCGTTGAGGTGGTCACGAAGACCGGGTCTCTTTCAACCCTTTCCCTCTCTCAAACGGTCACTTAGACCGAGTGAGCTTCCTTCCTTGATTTCCCGGGTCACTTAGACCCCGCAAGGACCACCACACAATTGGTGTCTCTTGCTTCGCTTACAAGGCTTTGAGAGTAAGAATGAGAGAAAGAAGAAATGCCAACCAAGCAACAAGAACAACGAAAGAACACAAGTCGATCTTCTCACAAGTCCTAAGAACTAGAGTTGAATTGTGGACTTTGATTCGATCGGTGGCTTTGATTTGTGTCTTGGAGTGTTGTGTATTGCTCTTGTATTGAATGAGGAGTAGTGAATGCTTGGATGGTTGGAGTGGAGGTGGTTGGGGGGTATTTATAGCCCCCAACCACCAATTCAACCGTTGGGGCAGGCTGCTGTCGAAGGGCGCACCAGACAGTCCGGTGCTCCACCGAACACTATCCACCGGACTGTCCGGTGCGACAGCCACGTCACCCAACCGTTAGGGTTCAGCCGTTGGAGCTTCTGACATGTGGGCCACCGGACAGTCCGGTGGTGCACCGGACAGGCACTGTGCACTGTCCGGTGCGCCATCTGACACCTGCTCTGACTCTGCGCGCGCAGTCGACACTATTCACTGTTCACTGTAGCCATTGCAGACGACCGTTGACGCAGGTAGCCGTTGCTCCGCTTGGCACACCGGACAGTCCGGTGCTACACCGGACAGTCAGGTGAATTATAGCGGAGTGGTTCCCAGAATTCTCGAAGGTGGCAAGTTTGGAGTTGATCTCCCTAGCACACCAGACAGTCCGGTGCGCCAGACCAGGGCAGCCTTCGGTTGTCTTTTGCTCTTTATATTTGAACCCTTTCTTGGACTTTTTATTGGTTTGTGTTGAACCTTTGGCACCTGTAGAACTTATAATCTGGAGCAAACTAGTTAGTCCAATTATTTGTGTTGGGCAATTCAACCACCAAAATCATTTAGGAAAAGGTGTAAGCCTATTTCCCTTTCACATATGTGCCTCTACAAGTACACCAAGCATTTCTAGAGCACACTACAACATCGAGACTCCGCGACCACGCCTTCAAAGTGTTTGAGAGAGATTTGAGCGCATTTTCTAAGTCGTTACTCTGTCGCTTTGTTGTTTCTCTCTTTTCTTTGCATTTGTGCGTGTGTTGCTGCGATTGTGCTCTCTGTGTGCGTGTTCCACTCCCTCCCTTACTTTAAGTTTGATTGTGATAATTTGTGTAAGGATGTGAGAGGTTCCAAACTTGTAGAGATTCCTAACAAACGGGTTTGATATAAGGAAGACATACATGACACTCAAGTTTGATCTTTGGATCACTTGATAGGGGTTGAGTGCAACCCTTGACCAAAGGAGCACAACTTGGAGTAGGCATTGGCCGAGCCACGATAAAAATCACTGTGTCTCTCATCTCTTTACTTTGTTGCGATTATTATATTCTTGAGTTCTCATATTCACTTAGAATATTGTTCCTATTTTAATACTCATCTCAAGGGAGCAATCAAAGTGAAGAATTATCATCTCCTTCTCTCTACTCCCAAATTTGGCTTTTATTTTTCTCTAACTCATATTATAGACCAAGTTTGTGTTGCTTTGAGAAAAATTTACAGGATCATCTATTCACCCCCTATAGGTACTCTCAAGCATACCCATGGGGCCCACAATTTGCTACAGTTGATCCTTTGAGACGTGCAACCGAGCCTACCGTGAATAGCTTGGGAAGTCGGCCCTTTAAGCTAGAATGAAGTCTGGGCCTCCAGAGATACATTTCCAAATATTAGGGCATCTGTTGCAGAGCGGTGAAATATGCAGACTTAGGGTACATGACCAGGCTAAGAGCAACTCCAATAGTTATGTAAATTTTAGCTCTCTAAATCACAGATTTAAGAAGTTGTTAAATGACTTTTGGAGTAAAAAAATGTGAATTCTCCAATAGTTCTCTAAATATAGGTTGTAATTTTGTTTTGTATTTATCCATATAAAAAAAATAAGTCACAAAAACTATATAATGCAGTCAACATTTTTGTTTAGGGAGTTGTTAAATGGTTGCCAAATGTAGAGAGAAAATGAGGTTAGATGACAAGTTGTTAAATTTAGAAAGTTCATTTAGAGAACTGTTGGAGAATAGTTTTCATGTTAACTACCTAAATTATTGATTTAGGAAGTCTTTTAGAGAACCACTGGAGTTGCTCTAAATAGCTACAGGTACTTCGGACCACCCCACTAAACAGGCACATTTTCTGCAGACCTAGTCACCTACGTTTCAAACCCTCTTCAGCGCGGTAGAGGGGGCCCAAACTAAGTCACAAGCAATCAGACTCGACGGATAAAGGTCCACTGTTGCTTTACGAGACACACGAGGACATTAGACTGTGAGTTTAATTAGAAAGAAGTATAAAACCTTTTTTTCTTCCAAAAGAGATCACGTGCAAACAAAAAAAAAAACTAGAGCTTTATAAGAGCAGACAATACCTGTCACGGAACTATAACCGTGTCGTAGCTAGCAATAGCATAGCCGATTCGTGTTGTGCCCGTGGCTGTACCAGCCGGTACATTTGGTCCATCAATACCTACCACTACCGTAGGGAATGCCGATGCGTGGACCGGCCCAAAGTCTCAGAACAGGTGAACAAGACCAGCTTCAAGGATTTTCTTGGCCTAGGCATACAATTAATTACTCACACATATGTACCAGCACAAACACATCCAAACAAATCCCTACAGTAATATTGATACAGAAACTGTGCACGCTAGGAGCTGCCGAGAGATCTAACTGACGACACGGACTGCGCTGACACGGAGGCTGTGGGGCTGTTCACCTCCCTGTCCCCATTGGCGACTCGTGCCCTCCCGCCGCCGATCCTACTAATACTCTCCTGGGCAACGTCGATGAACCAGTCGTCGCTTGGAAGGATCCTGCAGACATTAAGCGAGCACATTAGTTTCAGTTTCGAGGTTACCGTGCATCCGTGCCCTCACGGAGCAGGCAGGCATGAAAACTGATACCTATCAGGGTCCATCCCCGTGGCAGAAAACGCTCTCATCGCTCTATCAATGATGTCCAATATGACTTGATGCACATGCCGAGATAAGAAACGACCTTGCCCGAAAAGGATCACAAATTGCATATCGAGGTAGAACTGGAAAGGAAGGCAAAGTAAAAGGGAATGTCAGCTGTCAGGCGAAGGCCTGGGAGGTTTTGAAAACTGAAATGCTGGAAACAAACACGCACACACACGCGCGCGACAAGTTAAAATGGAGAGCATTCCTTAATAAAACCGGGTGAATGCCTCTGATCTAAAAGGTTTAAAATGAGATTACCTGCTGAAGTCCAACCGGACCCAGAGCCCTTGGTCCTTCTTCAACCTCTTCCCAAAAGCTCTGGTCGTCTGAGAGCCAAAGCATGACTGCCTCCGTAAGTCTCATCATAAGCAGCGTGGCAAACCTTTCCCTACCAACAAACATGTCTGCCGCAACGCTTGCCATCTTATTCAATTTCGCATACAATTCCTGCAATGAACTACAGGTGAGATGACGCAGAAGACAGGAGATATTTTTTTGTGTGTGGAAATTTTGGAGGGAGCAGACTTGTCACAGCATGCCAAAAAATATGGAAACACCTGGAAAATCGCAGATGGAACCCATTCGGGATCTTCAACAGTATTATCCATATCGATGTACATCTCTGCGCTCAGACGGGTGTCACCTTCTTCTGTGAATATAAGATCTAGAGCATGCTGTCTGCAGAAACTATCTCTAAGTTTCTCTACCATGCGGTTCAGCTTCCTTTTCCATGCCCGCTGCTCTGCCGCACGATTTTGGTTTTCAGGACCTCTTCTACGCAAGCTATCTTTGCTGACCGGGTTCATAGAGTACAGCTTCATCGCTGCTCTCGGTAGCAACTCTTCAGCTAGTAAAGATGCATTAGCTAACAAAGCTAACTGCTGGTCCTCTGTCTCTGCCATTCTAACAATCTTATTCCCCAAACCTTCCAAGTTAACTTCATCATCCACTGACCCTGGTAGAGCACTTATCAGCAAGTTTACATACGAGTTGAATATTTTCAGAAGCCCATCCATCGCGGAACCACCTAGCTGTAAGCTAACCAGTGGTCCAACATCCTCAAAGAAATCCTGCATTTCGATGTTACATTGAAATATAATAAGCAAATAATGTATTGAGTCCCAGAGCAAAATGGAAATAAATCATACATGTTGCATAAAAATGCACAAAAACTAAGAGTATGTCTAAAAAAATGGCATATGCATCTTGAATTCCGCACCTCACATAGTTAAAGATAATGTGGGTAAAGAAAAAAAAGGAAACCTAAAAGTTTTTTTAAAAAAGTAGATACTCCCTCCTGTTTTGCATGTATGATGTTAGTACAAGCTATTTAGTTCAAAAACACATCGTATATTTGAAAATCGAGATAGTAATAGCAGAGAGGCTGCAATTATTTTCTTATTAATTCAATGATGATAAGCAGATATTGCGTGTTTGAGAAATGAGAGGCTGCAGTTACAATTGCTGGAATCGTTTTTTTCATCTGTTCAAGCAATAACATTACCTGAACCATTGAATTGAAACGGTGAGCACTGCTTGAGAGCTTCGGCTGGAGTGCCAGATTACCAGATGATCTAGCCAGTGGACGTATACCAGTTGGAGGATAGGTGAGTATCCAGTCATCAGCTGCAGCTAAAGCAGCAGTACTCTCTTCAATTCTCCTCAAATTGGAATCTAATGCTTGCTCAACAGAGGGTCTGAGTTGCTTCATCAGAACTGACGAAAGTGATAGACCACGAGCTTCCAGCAAGTCTGAATAACCAATCGCTATCTTAACACATTCTGCAGCAGTTCTTAACCCCCCACCAGCAGCACAAGAGGCTAAAGTATGCCTCTTTACAAGAAGCGAAAATGACATTGCCTGCTTAGTAGCCCAAGTAACTAGTTCAGATGTGTAAGCTGATTTTTCACTGAAGACCTCAACTGAGTCACTGAGAGCCTGAGCTATAACAGGAAAAAATTGTTGCGCAAGAGAAGCAGTGTATTCCCCGCCATATGATGTGCTAGATGGTTGTATTGTTTGAATGTTTAACTGAAGTCTCTGATTGTGTGCACTGAGCAACAAACTATGAGCACGAGGTCCATCACCAAGTCTCTTGAGAGCAGAAGCTGCAGCTCGAAGCTCAACACCACAAATAGAAGACTGGCAAGCAGCTTCAGCTAGCTGATCAGCCAACTTCTGACGGTTTTCAGATATAACCCTCTTTAAAGCCAGAATGTCAGTCGTGGATAGAGTTCCCTTTTGTTTGGCATCAGCAGCGATCCGTTCTGCCTCATCCAAGGCATCCAGTGCTTCATCCACTCTTCTTTCGGCTAGCAGAACATCAAGCATGTCAGGGAAATCTGTGGACCATTTCCATATTTCTGATGGCTCCTGATCTTCAACACTGGATATGTCTTGTTCAGCAGAACCTTCAGGCCCTGTGGCCAACGAATCTATCTGAACCCCTTCAGACAGACCATGAATTAAAGCTGACTGTGTACTTAGCAAATTTCTAACTGATAGTAGCTCCCCTTCAAGGTCTGATATCTCCTTTGATGTTCTGTACCAGGAGATTAGTTTCATAAATGCATCCCAAATTCATGAATTGGGAAGTGGAACGGAAAAGTACATGAAGTAATTAAAATAGAAACTAGAGAAGTGCTCATACGTTGCTGCGGTTTCCATTTATGCTTGAGCACAGAGTATAAAACACAAAGGCATGTGTTATCTATTGGCTAGGTGGGTTTGAAGCTAACAAACATGGTCTGAATCACCATTTGTGCATATTTTTAGCTTTTTACCGTTTAAATGTGTGTGTGTGCGGGCGGGGGGGGGGGGGGGGGGGGGGGTCTGGGAGAGGTGAACGGAAGGAAAGGGGTGACACACGACTACCGTGGAAACATTGGAAAGTGGTGCTTTATATAGTAGAGATTGTGTGGAAAAACATGGTACCTCATGTTAAATATATAACTAACACTGTTGCACACCATAAATTTCATGATTTCTAAGGATATCTGGTTCTAAAGATGAAAGCCTAATTAGTTGATGACCTTTTGTTATCAATTATTAGGTGGTGGTACTTGACAAATAGTAACTCAAATCGCCAAGAAAAAATCAATGGAGAAGTTGGAACATCCATGTTTCGAAGGTGATAAAGAAACAAAAAGACAGCAATTAGCCTGTACATATATAAAAAGGCCATCCAGAACATTTCTAAGCAATTTATTGGAAACTCCCACCAGTACAAATTTCATGTAGGTTGAAATGGACCACTGTGTAACTGGCGCGGAAGGTCCCGGGTTCGAGCCCCAGCCTCTATCTACATATTATGCGGGTAAGGCTTGACGCTTAAAGATACCCTTCCCTGGACCCGGTACAGTGCGGGAAGCCTACGGCACTGGGTACGCCCCTGAAATGGACCACTGTGTACTCACTTGATGAATGCAGCATAATTTGCATAAACACTTCTGCGCATCTCTTCAGCAGAAGCCTTCTTTAGATCTTGCAAGTAGGAACACAGGTGCCTTATTTCCTGTAATAAATTTTGAATGTTAATCCTGTTTAAGTTTTCAAAGATTTTTTCAGAATATTTTTAAAAATGTGATAGTTAAAGAAAAATACTTCATAAATACAAAGCAGAAAGAAAACACCAGAGGTTCAAATGCATGAGCTTGCACAACAGTTATGTGGACTCTACAATCACAAAAGTAAGAAGATCCTAAGCTAGAATATGTTGCCAACTTAACCTAATTTAGTATAACACAGCTTCTGTCGGGAACTATGTGTGCCTTATGTCTACAGAAAAAAAGGCTCTTGTCCCTGAATGCTGTGCATGTGGAGCTCGAACAAGAACTCATAGTATAGCAGTTGCATCCCCTAATGGGGATGTGAACCAGTACAAATTCCTACAGATGGTTGTGCTTATGCTTTCAGGAAATGCCGGAATCTAGACCAGGAAGCGAAAAACTACAACAGTGTGTGCAACTAAAAGCATGAGATTTCCAAAATTCAAGATTGTTGATTGCTCTAGTGATAGACTGATAGTTGATCCCGCTCAATGCTAAAATGTGATAAGACATCCCTAGTATCAAATGAATCAACAGAACTTAGCATGCAAATCTCTACTCATTGAATGTTTCATAGTCACGTAAGAACTATCCAATACGCACAGAAAAAGGGATGTTTATTTTTTTTAAAAAAAAAACTTCTCACAACAACCTTTTAAATGTTGACACGAAGGGAAACGGTAGCCTAGAACTAGGATTATGTGTCTCTCAGAATGCACTGCCAAAGATTCTAGGATAAAATTTGATAGAAGTACTCTTAAAATGTTAAAGGGTTCAAAGTTTCGTGATTTTTTCATTAACAGAAGAAGGTTTCATTTGAGCATATATGCGATCAGTTTCACTGACAGGGCTACCACAATTCCACCCAGAGTTTTCGTTTAAGATTTAGACAGAGGTATAGTCAGAAACACTAACAAACTACATGCCCACATAGAGATTATAGAAGCTAAGAATAGCACCTCTACAAACTACGCACCAGCGCTCTGTTTTCCTCTATGCTCCAGCAAAAAAGGTGCAACAACAAACTAAATCTAGTCTACGCGGTGCAATAGTAGTTTTGTTAGAAATTTTGCATATATTTAACCTAAACCCAAAGCGGGTCATCCCTGTATACCAACAAAAAATTTATCTATAATTCAGTCGTGATCACGCCAGATTAGCACTAAACTACTCAAAACGCGTCGAGAACCCGTACCCGTCGCACTTGGGAGCGAAAGACGACGCGGCACTCCCGCTACCACTGGAGGCGAAATCCCGGGGCGGACGGATTCCTCACCTTCTCGTCCATGGCGCGGCACTTGGACTGCACGTAGGCGTCGGGGTCGAAGTTGTCGGTCTTGAATATCTTGAGCTTGTCCGCGAGCTGCACCCCGCCATCGCTGCCTCCCGCGCCGGCCGCAGCGTTCACCGGGAACACTCCGGAGTGGCCGGCGGGCCGCGACCTCGACGACTTGGCGGACGCCATCGTCGGGCCGGGAGAAACCCTACCCGCAGGCGCAGAGCGCAGGCGTGCTCCCCTCCCCGCCCCGGCCCGCCTCCGTTCGGGAGGGAGGCGCAGAAGCTTCTCCAAGTGGATTTCTCGCTTTGGCTGGTTGCTCAGCTCGGGCTCTCAGCCATTTGCGTGCCTCGATTGGCGTGAGCGGAGAATTTCAGGAGGGAAGGAACGGAGAAGAGAGAAGAGACTCGTGTTGGACGGTTGCCAAAGCTGGAAAGGTCGACAGTTATTAGCTGTTCCGTTCATCTATTGGTTTTGAGAATTTCTTATTTTATTATTACTGGGGCGAGGCCGCGAGGGAGCGAGGGACACAGGGTACACAGCAATTAGGCTGAAAAAACTTACTATTAACACTTAACAGTTGTAGGGGTCTATGTCATAGTTAATATAACTGGAACTGACCGTACGTAAAAGATTAAATCGAAGCCTACAATAATGAGGAGGTGTTTGGTTTCTATAAGCCAATTTTTAATACCTATATTTTATTAAATTTTAGTATCTAAATTATCAAATACGAATATTAAAATAGATTTTAGTTTTTGTATTTAACAATTTAAAAACTAAAATAAAAATAAAATTGAGAGACTAAAATTTACTTCATAATTTCGTAGAAACCAAACCCCCTTTAGTTCGACTCGTTTTAAAGATCATCGTTTATATGACTGGTTATTTTCGAAACTGGTGAACCTTCCAAAGGGGGAAAGAAGAGTTGGGTTTCATCAACATGAAATATACTGTACAGAATTATCGAGGCTATGAAACTGGAATGAACTTTTTATATCTACTTGAAGCTGGGAATTGGAGTTCTGGTCCATGTGCTGCTAATATGTTTTTTTTTTCTTCAGTTTCATGGATTTTTTTTTACAAAAAAAGAGGCATCCATGTACTGCTATGCTAGTCATATAGTTAGAGACAATGGATCTTCTTGTACACCCCGTTACAGCACATTGTTAAGTGAGATGGTCATTTGTACTATGCATGTAGTAGTTTAATGTGTTATTACGTTGAAGGCTTCGGTTGGAGGGGGTCGGAGGGAGGATTATATGGTTACAGAGCGCTTATTTGTCAGTCATAGTGAAAAGAAATTAAAGAAAGAAAAACATACGTCAATACATTATACATAGCGATGATTCTGAAACCTCGACAATCCTTTCGTTAACAAGAAGTACGTAACGTAGACTGCACGAAGAAAGGACAGAGATGAAACTGCCTCTTTAGCATAAACAACCAAGGTTTACATAAATGCAAGCTGATTGCACAATTTGATTTAAAAGCGAGAAAACGAAGTAGAACTCGGATGAAACCAGACATACAATGTGGCGATGGATCAGAATCGTCAAATCAGCTCGACAGTCTCTGGCCACCACATTAAAAACCCCAGGCTGGACCGCTGGAAGTGGAAAGCCGCAGGCCGCAGCACAACAGCTGCGTCGCTGGTGCACCGTCAGCACTCAGCAGTCAGCACAAGCCGACATCGTCTCACAACTCCCCCCCGGCCCCCCACCACAATTTTATTTTCTTCAAAAAGCTAATAAAGAAAAAAAAAGAGTACTCGCGGCCTTTATTTTGCTCGTTGCTTCGTTCCATGTCCATCCAGTCCGTGCACTAGTATCTCCACCTCCACCCAACTGCCGCGCGCCGGCCGGCCATGAATGCATGCATGCATGCGCGGCGTTCGGCCGTCAGGCCAGCAGGAGCACAACGGAGGCGCGAGCAGCGCCGACCCGAGGTAGAGAAGAACACCGTGCTGTGCGGGGCTAGCTTCCTCCCGGCGCCGGCCGCCGTTGGCGCCGCGCTCGTGCTCTTCCCGGTGGCCGCGACACCCCGCGCGCACCCTGCAACAGTACAAACACGAGACGACACCATTATTATCCACTAACGGATGCGTGAGCGCGTTCGTGCGTGGAATCAGCCCCGACCCCCGTCCCTCCTGCTACGTACGGAACGGAGCACGCACGGACTGACGGACACATACAGAAAGCTGGTCGTTGGCTTTACTCGGACCGGTGTTGTACATGTTTTGCATGGGACGAACCGAACCCCAGGGCTACGGCTGCTGGTCAGTGGTAAAAGAGTGTCCGATTGCTAACTGCAATGCTCATTGATAGTTCTCGTCTAGTACGTACGTAGTAGGTTGACGACTGGAGATTGCTCGATCATTGATGACGACGACGTCCACCCTCCCATCCGTCCGTCCGGCTAGGTTTGATTGGCAGCTCGAGGACGCATCAGCTAGCTCCTGGTGCAAAATATCTAACAGAAACTGCGGTCCAACAGTACTACACTCCATGGTGCAACAATCACGCTTGGAAATCGCCTGAAAGGGAAAAGATGTCTACAGTTGCCTAGCTGCAGTGCAAAACTGAGCGTTCCTGCCTTTCAACCATGCTCCATCTATCACGATTCACGAGTCGATCATGACATCTTAGCAGCGTCAGCTTTGCTCGATTCCGTGCCTTCACAGTTCAGAAGCTTGTGCAGCGCGGCAGAACAAGTGGTGCCAGCGCCGCCAGCACGATGCAAAGCAGCGCTGCAATTCCAACCCACCACGCAAAATGTGGAATCCCAAGCATAAGCCCATCGCAAACTACACAATAAAGAAACAGATATCAGTAACCTGATCAAGCGTGCCGCCTCTTAGGCTGTCACATCATAAATGCTTGCAGACAGGGCAGGGCAACCGATAGAAACTGAAGCGTGAGCGAGGAAAAAAAACGATACGTGCCTAATCTGTCATTTTCAGAAAGCAAACATGGCGCTCGTTTGGAGGAACCCTTTAGGGCTCGTTTGGGAAGCTTGTTCCTTGCCGGTTTCTGCGTGTTTATACCGGGCAGTCAGCCCATGTGTTTAGAAAACACGGCCCAGCTAATAGGTCGTTTGGGAGACCCCCGCAAGTTATTTTTGGCCCTGTTTTTTATCGGTTTTGAAGCGTTATGAAATCCTCGACTCTGGAGGTCGGACGTCTGTGCCCCGTCGTTCCCTGTCTTCGCTATTCCACCTGACGCCGCCTCCTGAACTCTCTCGCTTGCAGCCGACAAGCCTCCTCGGCTGTGCGATGAGTCCCTCGACGTCGCTGCCTCCCGGATTGACGCGAGCGACAAGCCTCTTAACCACCATCCAGATCGATGATGAATTCCCGGCTGTTCGTTGAGTCGTCGTCCTCTGGCAGCAGCGGGTACAGTGAGGCCAAGCCAGCTGCGGCGGTGCTCCGCGCCTCGAGGCCGCGCAGGGCCCAGGTCAACCCTTGCAGCGTCGTCCTCGGCCTGCCCCCCTTCATGATCAACAAGAAGGTCGTCCTCGGCCTGCCCCCCTTCATGATCAGCAAGGAGGTACTGGGTCAAATCCAGACTGTGAGCGGAATCCCCTTCGGCTCCCAAATGAAGATTGGAAATATAGCCCCCGCTGAGGAGCGTCTTCCCCAGGACGGGTGAGGCAGGGCTCTCCCGTCTGTAGATTGCACCCGGAGATTGCCTCCCCTGCTGCTCCCAAATGAGCCCTTAGTTATCTGTAAAACACGGCGATCATAAAGAGAATGCTAAAGCAATTGTAGTTCCAGATAACTGAATGCACGCAAGTGAAACCCATTGTTCCACGAGAAAAAAACGTACCGCAAGCATATTGTTCGAACCGGTTTTGAGCCGGCGGACAGTCCGGCCCTGAGGCCGGACGGTCCGCGGTCCGGACGGTCCGCGCCTGTGGGCCGGACGGTCCGCGCGTGCGCAGAACAGATTAGGGTTCCGAGTTTTGTGCTACGGTTGTTAGCTATATTCGCGGGATTAGCTCGGAATCAGTTGTGTAAAGGGTCCAGCCCCCCTCCTCTATAAATAGAGAGGTCTACGGCCGATTTGTAATCATCAACAATCGAATCAATACAACTTTTACTCGCATTTTATCCTAGGAGTAGTTCTAGTCTAGTTTAGGTTTAGCCACTCGATCCCCAAATTCTTCGTCTCTCTTCGGCTCTACGTCGATTAGAGGAGTCTAGGTCGGCCGGCCCGAGCCTAGACACCACCTAGGATCTCTACTCCCCGACGGGGTCCCTCCCGGGAGCGAGATCCAGGCGCCGTCGGCGATCTCCCGCCGTCCCTGCGTACGCGCGGACCGTCCGGCCCCAGGGCGCGGACCGTCCGGCCGTCAGGCAGGAGTCCCAGCTGCGCACCAGGCCGCGGACCGTCCGGCCCCAGGCCGCGGACAGTCCGCCCTTGCGCAGAGAGCACCACCGCGCCTCGCACCAGGCCGCGGACCGTCCGGCCCCTGCGCGCGGACCGTCCGCCCCTGTGCAGAGGGCACCGCCACGGTTCTTGTTGAGTGTTTGGCGCTCCGAAAAGGCGTCAACATACTTTTTGGCGACTCCGCTGGGGACAAAACATCTAAGCTCATCAAATCGGCCCTCAATGGCCGGTTCAAGGGAAAGCTCTGATATTTCTCCAAGCAACATCATAGAGCCGACTTGGGAGACCTTGCCGGCTGACGAGCAGCTCCAGTTCGAGGAGCACAAGGAGCGGATGATCCAGGAGGCGAAAGCAAAGTTATTGGCCAACTTCAAAGTGGACAGGAACAACAAGGTCGTCCGACATCGGGCGACGGATCCGGCTTCGCTCCAACCCACGCCAGATATCCCCAATGTAAGTAATACCAACGATCTGCAATCTCTTAGAAATTATGTAGAAGATCAGCGTGAACAAATGCATAACATCATAGGGGGTATGCAAAGCGATCTTAAGAGGCTAGTACGTGCATTTGATAAATCTAGTACCGCAAATTTTCCTTCGCACGAGGTTGAGTTAGGAGATAACGCGTGTAACACATCGGCTACAGGTTGTCACGACCAGTCACAACCCCTTTATGGGATGCCGATGGACACATACCCTAAGCAACCGCAAATCGGCAGTGAAAGGATCACGATGCCCAAGAGGGGGGGTGAATTGGGCTTTTCTAAAAATCAACACTAATTAAAACCTAAGCAAGAGCTAAACAAGAGCCCAACTTCACCCCAACAACTAGCACTAAGAAAATAATACTAGAAATGTAACAAGGCTAAAACAATGCTTCAAATACTTGCTAAACAAATACACAAAGTAAATAGCTTGAATTAAGTGCGGAATGTAAAGCAAAGTTTAGAAGACTCCTCCAATTTTTCCCGAGGTATCGAAGAGTCGGCACTCTCCACTAGTCCTCGTTGGAGCACCCGCGCAAGGGTATCGCTCCCCCTTGGTCCTCGCAAGAACCAAGTGCTCACTACGAGATGATCCTTTGCCACTCCGGCGCGGTGGATCCCTCGAGACCGCTTACAAACTTGAGTCGGGTCACCAACAAGATCTTCACGGTGATCACCGAGCTCCCAACGCCACCAAGCCGTCTAGGTGATGCCGATCACCAAGAGTAACAAGCCATAGACTTTCGCTTGACCAAGAGAAGCCTAATGCAAGTGGTGTGTGCTCTAGGTGGCTCTCACTAGCGCTAATGAGGAACAAGCGCGGATTATGATTCTCTAATCTCCTCACTAGGCTTTTGGTGCTTGCAATGCTCTACCAAAGTGCTGGAATAAATGTGGAGTGCAAGACCTTGAATATGGTGGGTGGAAGGGGTATAAATAGCCCTCACCCACCAACTAGCCGTTACAGGAAACTTGCTGCGCGATGGCGCACCGGACAGTCCGGTGCGCCACCGGTGCGCCAACGGTGCGCCACCGGTGCGCCAACGGTCACTTCCAACGGCTAGTTCTGACACAGAGCCGTTGGACTCATGGCGCACCGGACAGTGAACAGTCCACTGTCCGGTGCACACCGGACAGTCCGGTGCGATGTCCGGTGTGCCACTAAAATTCATCTCCGAAGGCAGCGCTCTCGGGTTTCTGCGACTGGGAAGGCTCTGCTGTGAACCAGCCTGGTCCCACCTGGCAGAGGGTGCACCGGACAGTCCGGTGCACACCGGACAGTCCGGTGCCCCAAAGCCAGAAACCCTAAGTCTTGTTTTTCAGCTGATTTTCAAATCGGTTTTCGCTCTAACTTGTATGTGAGTTCTAGAGTGACACCTAGCACTGTGTATGAGTGTGATTGTGCACCAACACTACACTAGAACTCTCTTGGTCAAACTACTCATCGACAACCCCTCTTTATAGTACGGCTAAAAGAGAATAAAAGACCTAACTAAATCGCGAGTGTCCACATCTCCTTGACACTCGGACTCCGTAGACCTTCACCTTTTGTTCCGTCGTTTTAGCCGTCGCTTCGAGTTCTTATCTCCGGGATTGCTTTCACATTGTAGTGCTTTTACCTGTCATGTGACCTAACTTACCATTTGTCTCTGCAAAACACACGTTAGTCACATATAATATTACGTTGTCATTAATCACTAAAACCAACCAGGGGCCTAGATGCTTTCAATCTCCCCCTTTTTGGTGATTGATGACAACCCTACAAGTTTTGTGAGAGTAGTTTGTTTTGAAGATTCTGTCAATTGAAAGAATGGTTAGTTATACTCAGTAATTTTTGACAGAAAGAATGTGTACCATAATAATAAGAGTGAGCGCATACACATCATAAGATTCTTGTTCATATAAAAGAAAAAGTAAATTAATGAAACAAGAACTAGAAGACTGGTGATATGATATAAGGTGAAAACGTAATACACATAGTCAACCATAAGCAACGAGAGTATATGACGAGTTTGTGAGCCAAAAAAAAAACATCAAGCTAGAACAGAGAGTAGCAGGCACAAATATTACATCAAAAGGACACTGACTCTCTACTAACTCTCTAACTCCCCCTAGCTCTCACAACTCATATCTCTCCCCCTTTGGCGTCAAACACCAAAAGGGACCTGAACCTAAACATCTGAAGCAGGAGGAGGCGGCGGGGGCGCATCCGGTCGAGGTCGAGGTAGCAGAGCAAACGCCGACGGAGGGTCAGAGTCAGTCTCGGATCCAGGATCTGTGGTAGAAGCTGGAGCTGGTACTGACTCGGACGCAGGCAGCGCTGCAGGAGCTACCGGAGCAGAAGCAGTCACAGATACTGCCACAGCGGTAGTGGTAACAGCAGATGCTGGTGGCACTGGCGGCTGCGGGCAGACAGAGCTGAGAACTGGAGAAGTGAACGCCAAGGTGACCGGCCGGAGCGGAGAGGTAACAGCAGGGGGTGCAGACAAGATTGAAGGCACTACTGGAGCGTAAAGCGAAGAAGGCGGAGCAGACTGAACTGGAGGTGCTGAGATACCCGAATGCTGAAGCATGAGGGCCATGAATGCCCTATTCTCTGCCCTATCCTGAATAAGCTGCTGCTGAAGTGAATCCTGCCTGTCCTGCATAGTCTGAAACATTGAGAGCATCCTCTCGGACATACGGGCCTGCTCGGCTGCCAGCTGAGCCTGCTGCTGAGTGAGAGTCTGAAGAATCGAAGCTAGAGCAGGGTCCATAGCCTGAGGGGTAGCAGGGGCAGCACTAGAGCTCCCAGCCTCATGATCATGAGAGCGTGGAGGCATAGGAGGCGGAGGTGGAGGAGGAATCCCAAAATCATCATCATCATCATCATCTGCTGCACCCTGGGTGTCAAACTGTCGAAGTGCGGCATCCTCGGCCTGAGTGTCAAACATAGGAGCATAAGCTGGCACTGGAATCTCAGGAGCAGGACGGTAAGATCCAAACACAAGGCGTGAGGCCTCAAGGGTACTCTGAAAACGAGGTGGCTGGATCAGCTGCGCAAAGATGTGGCACAAGTAGTGAGCATAGGGCAGCTGTCGTCGAGCACGAATCCCATCCAGAACAGTGTCCTCAATCTCACAGATCAGAAAGTCCACAACATCAAACTCAGAGTGGGATACCAGGGCACCAAGGAGCCATAGCTGAATATGAGTAGTAGCCTCCCTGTATCCCATCCGAGGCAGGAGAGTCCGTCTGATAAGCTCATATAAGTACTTTGCTGCAGTAGTGAAGTCTGCTGGAGAACGTCGCGACCCATCTGTGAAAGGCGGGCGGAACAGAGCCGCGACGTGAGCTGTCCCGGGAGCCATACCGCCGTGAGGGCGACGTGGAGGATCTGAAGTGCCGTAGCAGAGACTGTGGAGGCGAGTCGTCGACTCAGGGAATCCAAATAGCTGTCGGATCTGACTGGCAGTGATCGTGACATCCTCGCGCTCAAAGCGGAACCTCATCCAATGATGATCCGGGTCAATCCAAACAGAGGCATAGAAGACGCGGACCCACTCCTCAACATATCTGCCGCTGATAGTCAGAAAGGACAGAAGACCTGGCAAATAGGTGAGATGTGCCTCAGACTCAGCACCGGCTGCAAGCAAGAAAGCTGGAAGATCCAATAGGCGGTGCACTCGTAGCGCAATCTGAGCTGACATCTGAGCCCTGAAGAATGACTCCTGGATCCGTGTGCTGAAAAGAACTCCTGCTGCTGGGTCTCTCTGAGCTGGCAGCCAAGACTCCACGGGTACGTACCTGAACCGACGTACCCGGGCTGCAGTAGCACGCTGAAGATCAAACAGACGAGGATCCGAAACAAGTGGACGGACCTCAGTCTCATCACGCTCCCGGAAGCGAGGTGGAGGGACAGGAGGAGCTGAAGCGGGAGCGGGGGCAGGGGAAGCAGTGGAAGCTGGCGTAGTGCTGGTAGTGGGTATGGCGGAGGAGGTGGATGGAGCAATAGGAGTGACTGGAGCAGGCAGAGTGGGTGGCGGAGTGGAAGCGGAGGTGTGAGTGGAGGAGCGAGACCGGGAGGCGAGACGACGAGCACGGAAAGCAATCTGATCTGATGGAATATCCGGCTGATCTCCAAGTGCTGCCTGTGCAGCGGCTGCGGCAGCTGCTGCTGCTGCGCGAGCCTCTCTGTCCGAACGCCGCTTCTTGCGGCCTTCCTGCTGCTCCAAAAAGACAGTCTTCCCCTTCACCTGCCTGAAGGGGCGACGAGGGTCCTCGTCATCGCCACCCCCTGATGCTGACGCATTCTTCGTGCGCGGCATCCTGAACTAAGGTCTGCAAATGAGATAGAGAGACTAAGCACAGAGCAAATAGTGACTGATAGATTTAGCAAAGAGTGAGATGTCTACCTGGAAAGCTCACACAAGAGGTGACGATCCAGGCAGGACGGGAGACGGCACACGAAGGTCACTGAAATGACAGAAGAGGTGAGCACGTATTAGTCACATAGTCATAAGCATATGAAATGTGAATAAATACATACACAAAGAGATATGGCACGAGACGGGACGATCGATAAGTCAAAAGCCGTGAAAACGACGTTTGACGGACAAATAGAGACATAGAATGATTGGAATTCAAATTGAGGCACGAAACGATATGGGATTGAGCCGATACTTCACAAATAGGTTTATATAGGTTAATATGGGTGAAGTGAGTGCTTGGTTTAAAATTAGGCGAAGAATTAGGGTTTTGGGCACACGGCTCGGAAGCGATCGCGCAAAACGGGAATTTTGGTGAAATTTAAGCCTGGGATCTCGGATTGGCGTGAAATTTGGCAAGTAGGTTACTGGAAGTGTGGTGAAGGTGCCTGAAAAATTTGGGTTCAATTGGAGCAAGTTTGGCTGGTTTGGGCATTTCACCGAGCACATGGCGTGCGGGGAGCTAGGGTTTTAGGGAAATGGCCATTTAAGGTGGGAATGCCCTCCCGAAGGAGCTAGGAACCTGCAAGGATGCTTAAGGCACACATGGGAACACATTTCACAAAGAAATTCATCGGATTTCACAGAGATTGGAAGGATTTGCAAAAAGGGGTGGGAACTGCCTAAAAATCAGAGAGATGGAGAGGCAGAGAAGGGGGACTTGCTCACCGAGGGGAAGCAGGAGGGAAGCGCAGATTCACCGGAGCACGGCCGGGACGGTGGCCGTCGGTGAGAGAAGGTCGTCGGCGGGCGCAGGGAAACCGCCAGAGACTTAGAGCAGGGCGGCTGGGAGAAGAACAAGGCCTCTGGCTCGGCTCGGTCGGGCTGGGGGCGGTTTTTTTAAAACGCGAGATGGGCACACCGGACAGCCTACAGTGCCTGTCCGGTGCACACCGGACAGCGCATAGTAGCTGTCCGGTGAACCACCGGACAGCGCACAGGAAAAGAGGAATTTTGTGCGCGACTGCCGGTGCACCGGACATTGCACAGTGCAGTGTCCGGTGCACACCGGACTGTCCGGTGAGCCCAGACAGAGGGGAGTTTGGAAAATTTTGAATTTTTCTATCTAACTCCTAACCAAACCAAATCCCAACTTATAATCACACAAAAGAACACTTGTTGGGACAGGTATTGGCACCCTCATATACTTTTCAAAATATTTTGCCATAGGCTAGATAATTTTTAGAGAAAATAGGCAAATGGTGAAATTTGCATTTTGGTTTGCACTAGGGGTTTTCATGAGTGATTTGAGTTTTGAATACTCCCCCTAAGTGCAGTACCTCATGCATATTTCAAGAACCAATAATTGCATGAAAAGAAAGAATTTAAGTGCTAAAAGCTTAAAAACTAAGACTTGTCAGGTTTGACCCGAGTTAAGCTTTTTCACTCGCTTTATTGGCGGTTATCTCAACTAGGTTAGACAAGCCCTAGATGCAATACAAGGAGTTTAAATATGCAATGCAAGTGACAACACCATTTGATATTTCACATAAAATTTCTGAGATCAAGAATATTTAGTTCATTCCTCAACATGCAAAAGCGGGTCTTATCAAGTGGCTTAGTGAAAATATCCGCTAATTGATCTTCCGACCTCACTCCTTCTAAAACAATATCTCCTTTGGCAACATGATCTCTAAGGAAGTGATGACGGATATCAATGTGCTTGGTGCGAGAGTGTTGTACAGGATTATTAGCAATTTTAACAGCACTCTCATTATCACACAACAAAGGTACTTTTTCTAGAACTACGCCATAGTCTAGAAGAGTTTGTTTCATATATAAAATCTGTGTGCAACAAGCACCTGCGGCAATGTATTCCGCTTCGGCAGTTGACAAGGCAACACTATTTTGCTTTTTGGATGCCCATGAAACTAGTGATCTACCAAGCAGATGGCATCCCCCAGAAGTACTTTTCCTATCAACCTTGCAACCGGCATAATCCGAATCGGAATATCCAATTAAATCAAAAGTAGCTCCTTTGGGATACCACAGACCAACGCTTGTGGTGTGCTTGAGATACCTAAGAATTCTCTTAACAGCGCGAAGATGAGCTTTCTTAGGATTAGATTGAAATCTAGCACACATGCAGACACTAAACATAATATCGGGCCTAGATGCGGTAAGGTATAATAAGCTACCAATCATAGAACGGTAGAGAGTTTGATTAACCGGGTTACCTCCCTCATCTAAGTCGAGATGTCCATTTGTAGGCATGGGGGTCTTGATTGGTTTGCACTTCTCCATGTTGAATCTTTTTAACAAGTCTTTGGTATACTTCTCTTGAGAGAGAAAGTTACCATCTTTCATTTGCTTGACTTGAAAGCCGAGGAAGTATGTTAGCTCACCAATCATTGACATCTCGAACTCCTTCGACATCAACTCACCAAATTCCTTGCAATGATAGTCATTTGTCGAGCCAAAGATTATATCATCAACATAAACTTGACAAATGAAAATATCACCGTTATGTTTCTTTGTGAAGAGAGTTGTGTCGACTGTCCCGATTTTGAAGCCCTTTTCGATGAGGAAGTCGCGAAGACGCTCATACCAAGCCCTTGGAGCTTGCTTTAGCCCATATAGCGCCTTGGACAACCTGTAAGCATGGTTAGGATATCTAGGGTCTTCAAATCCAGGTGGTTGCTCAACATATACAAGTTCATTTATGAAGCCATTTAAAAATGCACTTTTTACATCCATTTGATAAAGTTTTATATCATAGCATGATGCAAATGCAAGTAGGATACGGATGGCTTCCAGTCGAGCAACCGGTGCAAAGGTCTCTCCAAAATCTAAGCCTTCAACTTGAGAGAATCCCTTTGCGACAAGTCTTGCCTTGTTTCTTACAATCACACCTTGATCATCTTGTTTGTTTCTGAACACCCACTTTGTTCCAATGATTCTTGCATCTTGTGGGGGCTTCTCCAGGGTCCAAACTTCGTTACGGGTGAAGTTGTTAAGTTCTTCATGCATGGCATTCACCCAGTCCGGATCCTGTAGCGCCTCATCTATACAAGTAGGCTCAACACAAGAAACAAAAGAGTGATGTTCAATAAAATTAGCATGTCTATGTGATCGAGTAATAACCCCTTGTGAAGGACTCCCGATGATTTGGTTTTGAGGATGAGCTTGAAGTAGTGATGAGTTTCTCCTGTTAACCACTTGGGAAGAAGATCCTGGAGCATCAACATCTTCGGCTTGTACCCTTGCTTGTTCATGAGAGACAAATGTATCTTCATTTGCATGCCTCTCATCTTTTTCATCATCTTGTGGTACATTTGATGAAGAAGGCCTGTCAATGATTCGCACCTCTTCTTCATCTTCTTTTGGTTTGATAGCTCCAATAGGCATGTTCTTCATTGCTTCCCTAAGTGGCTCATCACCTACATCATCAAGATTTTCAAGTGCTCCTTGGGAGCCATTAGTCTCATCAAATTCCACATCATATGTTTCTTCTACCACGCCAGTGGCATGGTTGAATACTCGATATGCTTTGGACTTTAATGAATAACCCAAAAGAAAACCAATATCACAACGTCTTTGAAACTTCCCTAAATGATGGCGTTTTTTGTAGATGTAGCATTTGCACCCAAACACCCGGAAGAAAGAGACGTCTGGCTTTTTCCCATTTAGCAGTTCATAAGGAGTCTTCGCAAGTAGCCGGTGAGGAAATAGCCTGTTTGATGCATAGCAAGCAGTGTTGACAGCTTCGGCCCAAAACCTCTCCGGTGTGTTATACTCATCAATCATTGTTCTTGCAAGAGTGATCAAGGTCCTATTTTTCCTTTCAACAACTCCATTTTGTTGAGGTGTATATGTGGCAGATACTTCATGCTTGATCCCAATTTCATCACAGTACTCATGAATGTTGGTGTTGTCAAATTCTTTGCCATTGTCACTTCTAATCTTCTTAATCTTGCAATCAAATTCATTTTGAGCTTTCTTGGCAAACTTCTTGAATATAGATGCAACTTCAGATTTGTCATGGAGAAAGAACACCCAAGTGTATCTTGAGAAGTCATCAACAATCACTAGACAGTAGAGGTTGCCACCGGCACTGACATAATTTGTAGGTCCAAATAAATCCATATGAAGTAGTTCCAGTGGCCTTGATGTTGACATGAAAGCTTTAGTGGGATGTGTATTAGCAACCTGCTTTCCAGCTTGACATGCACTGCATGGCTTGTCCTTTTCAAATACCACATCCTTTAATCCTCTAACCATATCTTTCTTTAATACCTTCTTGAGTGTGCTCATCCCAACATGTGCAAGCCTCCTATGCCAAAGCCATCCAAGAGAAGCTTTGGTGAAGAGGCAAGTTCTTAAGTCTGCATCTTCTGAAGTGAAATCCACTAAGTAGAGGTTGTTGTATCTAAAACCCTTGAATACCATTGATTCATCATCCATTTTTGTTACAATAACCTCTGATGGAGTGAATAAGCATTGAAGTCCAAGATCACAGAGTTGTCCCACTGATAATAAATTGAAGCTCAAAGGTGCAACTAAGAGAACATTTGATATTGATAAGTCATTTGAGATTGCCACCTTGCCAAGTCCTTGTACTTTTCCTTTTGAGTTGTCTCCAAATGTGATTTTATCTTGACCATCAACATTCTCATCTAATGAGGTGAACATCCGTGGGTTGCCTGTCATATGTTGTGTGCATCCACTGTCAATAACCCAATGGCTCCCACCGGTCTTGTAGTTCACCTACATTCACAGACAATTCAAGCTTGAGTTTTGAGAGCCCTATATTGCATAGGACCAGTGACTCTCTCAATTAAGGACTTTGCCACCCAGATTTGTCTAGGTCTACTCTTATTTGGTGGACCTAGGAATGTAACCTTAATCTTTCCATTTGCAACCTTTCTTAGAACATAGTGAGCATTGAAAGCAAATGGTCTTGAGTGCTTAGGCAAGGGAGTTGGTGGTTTAGCTTTGCAGTTGTGGGCAAAATGACCTTCATTTCCACACTCAAAGCATTTGATAGGCTTGTGAGTCTGCTTTGGCTTGTATTGAGTGATAGATTTCTTTTGCACAAAAGCATTGTATCCAATACCACTCTTGTTATTTTTCATAACAGTGTTCATAAGCAGCTCATTTTGGAGGTATTGACCCTTGTTGAACTTTTGCACACTTGTTGCAAGATGTTCATTTTCACTTTTTAGTTTCTTGACCTCATTCTTAAGCCTTTGATTATCCACTGCCAACTCATTGTTGAAATCATTGTTCTCAATAGCAACTTTTCCTCTAGTAGTTGCATCAGTCAAATAATTCTTCAATTTTTGGTTGTCTAAAGTCAGGACTTCAACTTTTTCAGTCAATTCAGCATGTAGACTAGTTTGCTCTTCTTGAATCAAATCATCACATGAGGTTGCTACATCAAGCTTAACAACAGGGTTAATAGCCTCATGTGTTTTGCAAGATAAAAGTTCATTTTCAACAAGAAGATTGTCATGATCAAATTTAATTTGAGTATAGTCTTCCTTGATCTTAACTAGTCTATTTTGCAACTCCCTATTAGCTTCATTTAATTTGTCATATTTTTCCTTAGCATCTTTTAGGGAGATTGTGAGCTCATTTACAGTTGATGACATAGTTTTATTTTCTTCTTTTATTTCATCACTAGCCTTTATAACTATGTCATACTTGGCATTTAAAGATTCATTTTCATTTTTCAACCTATCACATTTAGCTTTTGACTTTCTAATGATTTGAGTATATTCTTTAAGTAAGTCAGCTAACTCATCATATGAAGGTGAAGCAAATTCTTCATCACTATCACTATCACTATCATCATCAATATCATTTTGTACCTTTCGTTCACCCTTAGCCATAAGGCACAGGTGAGAAGTGGATGATGGCGATGGTGGTGGTGAAGAGAAGTCCCCGGCGATGGCCGCAACTTTTTCATCATCCTCTTCTTCACTTGAAGAAGATCCACTTGATGATTCGACGTCGGTGAGCCAGTCACCAACAATATAGGCCTTTCCATTCTTCTTCTTGTGGAACCTCTTTTGCTTCCCATCCTTCCTCTTGAAGAATTTCTTTTCCTTCTTTTCATCATCACTGTCATCTTCTTTCTTGCCCTTGAACTTGTTCTTCTTGGGCTTGTTGCATTGATGAGCAAGATGACCAAGCTCACCACAGTTGTAGCAGTCCATCTCAGAGATGGGCTTTCTTTTGTTGGAAAAGAACTTCTTCTTCCTTGAATCAAATTTGATGCCTTCTCTATTTAGCTTCTTCAACATCTTGGTGGTCTTCCTTACCATCAAGGCAATGTTTGCATCAAGGTCATCATCACTTGAGGATTCTTCCTCAACTTGTATTTTTGCTTTTCCTTTTCTTTCATGATTTGCTTTGAGGGCCAAATCCTTTCTTTTGGAAGATGATTCTTCTTTGTCGTTGATGTGCATGTACATTTCATGGGCATTGATCTTTCCCAAAATTTGTGTAGGTGTGGTAACCGAAAGATCCATTTGATGTAGCACAGTGACAATGTGTCCATATTTGTCTATTGGGAGGACACTGAGAATCTTCCTCACAACATCCGGTTGTGAGATTTGAGTAAGCCCCAATCCATTGACTTCCTCTACAAGAATATTAAGTCGTGAGTACATAGCGTTTGCATTTTCATTAGCAAGCATTTCAAAAGAATTTAACTTTCGCATAGCTATGTGATATCTTTCCTCACGTTCACTTCTAGTTCCTTCGTGTAGAGCACAAATGTCCATCCACAAATCATGAGCATTTTTATGATTCCGAACTCTATTGAACACATCTTTGCAAAGGCCTCTAAAAAGGGTGTTTTTGGCCTTCGCATTCCATTTCTCATAATTGAACTCATCACCTACAAGATTTGTGGGATCTTTAGGTTGGGGAAACCCTTGTGTGGCGGCTTTATAGACACCAATGTCTATAGCCTCTAAGTATGCTTCCATACGAATTTTCCAATAAGGAAAATCGTCACCATCAAAAACGGGAGGAGGTCCATCCCCACCGGACATCGTAACTCTAGCGGTTAAGCTAATCTATGAGCAACAAGGCTCTGATACCAATTGAAAGGATCACGATGCCCAAGAGGGGGGTGAATTGGGCTTTTCTAAAAATCAACACTAATTAAAACCTAAGCAAGAGCTAAACAAGAGCCCAACTTCACCCCAACAACTAGCACTAAGAAAAATAATACTAGAAATGTAACAAGGCTAAAACAATGCTTCAAATACTTGCTAAACAAATACACAAAGTAAATAGCTTGAATTAAGTGCGGAATGTAAAGCAAAGTTTAGAAGACTCCTCCAATTTTTCCCGAGGTATCGAAGAGTCGGCACTCTCCACTAGTCCTCGTTGGAGCACCCGCGCAAGGGTATCGCTCCCCCTTGGTCCTCGCAAGAACCAAGTGCTCACTACGAGATGATCCTTTGCCACTCCGGCGCGGTGGATCCCTCGAGACCGCTTACAAACTTGAGTCGGGTCACCAACAAGATCTTCACGGTGATCACCGAGCTCCCAACGCCACCAAGCCGTCTAGGTGATGCCGATCACCAAGAGTAACAAGCCATAGACTTTCGCTTGACCAAGAGAAGCCTAATGCAAGTGGTGTGTGCTCTAGGTGGCTCTCACTAGCGCTAATGAGGAACAAGCGCGGATTATGATTCTCTAATCTCCTCACTAGGCTTTTGGTGCTTGCAATGCTCTACCAAAGTGCTGGAATAAATGTGGAGTGCAAGACCTTGAATATGGTGGGTGGAAGGGGTATAAATAGCCCTCACCCACCAACTAGCCGTTACAGGAAACTTGCTGCGCGATGGCGCACCGGACAGTCCGGTGCGCCACCGGTGCGCCAACGGTGCGCCACCGGTGCGCCAACGGTCACTTCCAACGGCTAGTTCTGACACAGAGCCGTTGGACTCATGGCGCACCGGACAGTGAACAGTCCACTGTCCGGTGCACACCGGACAGTCCGGTGCGATGTCCGGTGTGCCACTAAAATTCATCTCCGAAGGCAGCGCTCTCGGGTTTCTGCGACTGGGAAGGCTCTGCTGTGAACCAGCCTGGTCCCACCTGGCAGAGGGTGCACCGGACAGTCCGGTGCACACCGGACAGTCCGGTGCCCCAAAGCCAGAAACCCTAAGTCTTGTTTTTCAGCTGATTTTCAAATCGGTTTTCGCTCTAACTTGTATGTGAGTTCTAGAGTGACACCTAGCACTGTGTATGAGTGTGATTGTGCACCAACACTACACTAGAACTCTCTTGGTCAAACTACTCATCGACAACCCCTCTTTATAGTACGGCTAAAAGAGAATAAAAGACCTAACTAAATCGCGAGTGTCCACATCTCCTTGACACTCGGACTCCGTAGACCTTCACCTTTTGTTCCGTCGTTTTAGCCGTCGCTTCGAGTTCTTATCTCCGGGATTGCTTTCACATTGTAGTGCTTTTACCTGTCATGTGACCTAACTTACCATTTGTCTCTGCAAAACACACGTTAGTCACATATAATATTACGTTGTCATTAATCACTAAAACCAACCAGGGGCCTAGATGCTTTCAGGCAGCAAACCAGCCGATCTGCACATGCCCGGACCGTCCGCACGTGAGCACGGACCGTCCGGGCCAGCAACAGTCGGGCCTATTTTTAATGAGTTACCTAGATATGCGCCCGAGCCACCACATACGGCACAGAACCCAAACTACCCAGTCGGACGGTCCGCATACAACGATGGACGGTCCGCATATAACCACGGACGGTCCGGGTACGTATCCGGACAGTCCGCGCATGAGTCTTTTGAGGAAGATTACATGAACCCTCGCCCGTCCCAGCAACACCTCCCATCACACTATGCAATGCACCAGCCCATTAATTCAGGATCTAGAGCCCAGGAAAGCTTTCCGGCCCCACCTAGAAGGCCGGAAAGAAACGATCAAACCTATGAGCCATATAGGGCAAATGGAAATGCACCACGTAGCTCAAACCAGTGGGGGGAAAGACAACATACCAACATGCAACCAACCCCACCTATGTTTGACCAGAGAGCCGGTGGTCTTGCACCGGCTGCCATTGATATAGTGAGGGAAGAAATAGCCGGGGCGTTCCGAGATAAGCTCGGAGTAAGCATGGTCCCTGGGGGGCAATCATATCGGAAACCTTATGACAGCCGATTTGATCACCACCCATACCCACAGGGAACTAGAATACCCGATTTCGCAAAATTTTCGGGTGACCAAGGGAAAAACACGCGTGAACATATAGGCCAGTTCTTAGCACAATTGGGAGAATTGGCCGACACAGAGGCATTTCGCGTACGTTTATTTTCATTATCGCTAACAGGAACCGCGTTTGCATGGTATGCCACTTTACCTCCTAATTCCATTTCATCATGGGGGGATCTAGAACAAAAATTTCATGATCATTTTTTCTCCGGTGATTATGAATTGGATTTGGTAGATTTAGTGTCATTGCGACAGACAAAAGATGAATCGGTTAATGATTACATCCGGAGATTCCGAGATACAAGAAACCGATGCTTTCAAATTCATTTAGCAGAGAAACAGCTAGTGGGATTAGCTTTTAATGGTCTGCGATATTATTTAAAAGAAAGATTAGAAGGTATCCCATTCTTTACACTAGCACAATTACACCAGAGAGCTTTGGCTTGTGAAAGCCGAAGCAAAGAAACTACTAAAACAATTCGTCACAACGTACATGTAGTAGAATGCGATCAAAGTAGCTCAGAAGACGAATCAGCAGAGGTGTATGCTGCTGAAATGGTTTGGCCAAAGCAGGCCAAATCTTCGGCTTGTGCCTCCTTACAGCCGGTTCAAAAGAAACGGCAAGAGGAGGTTAAGTTTACATTCAATGTTGGTAAGTGTGATAGAATATTTGATGAATTACTTAAAAATGGCAACATTAAAATAAATCACACTGTTCCATCCGCCGACGAGCTAAAACGTCGTGCATATTGCAAGTGGCATAACTCATTTTCTCATGTCACTAATGATTGTAATGTATTCCGTAGACAGATTCAATCGGCCATTAACGAAGGACGATTGAAATTTCAGGAAATGCAGGTGGATACAGAGCCCTTTCCGATGAACATGATTGACTTTGAGGGCAAGAAAGTCCTAGTTCGGCCAAACACAGCCGATAAAGGCAAAGAGACAATCATCGGCAATGCTAAACAGGCCGATGGGGATCGTAAAGTTTCTTGCAGGAAAGTGGTGGCCGAGAAGACTCCCGATGGAGGGGAGACCCTAAAGGTGACCATCACAGCCTCCAGTACCGGGGGGCAAGCGCAGACAGGGAGACAGATGCAGGAGCCCGTGCTGCGTATCCCGGACGAACCGGCACGTAGGCGCGGACGGTCCGGGACCCCACCGGACGGTCCGGAGAGCTCCGGCGGACGGTCCGACCGTACTCAGGATTCACAACGTCCACGTACTTTCAAACCACGACGACCAGAGATAGGTACGTGGAAAACAAATACATTTAAAGCAGCTGGTCGGTTGGTTAAAGCCGGCCCAACTTTTGATCAATTATTGTCTAAATACATAAAAAAGAAGGCCGGCCCCAGTGACCGGCCAGCAAAGCGACCCCGCTCACCCATTCATGAGCAGCGCCAGGGTAGGCCGATTGGACCACCCCACCAATCGGAAGAAATGAAAGGTCATACTATACAAGTAATACCTAACATACCTGCATGGACACCTCCACCTCCATATCCACCTATGCCATATCCGTACACATATTTACCTCCGCCATATGTCCCAAATCAAATGTGGGGCATGCCACCATATCCATTTGGGATGCCACAGTACCCCGCCTGGGGGGCACCCCAAACATCTGTTTTCGACAGGTTAACGCCACCAGTACAAGACCGATTGAGCACTGCTCAATCCGGTCACCAGGCACAAACCCAACAGGATTGCCGGACTACTCGGCCTTCAAGGCCGACCAATCCGGCAGGGGGGCATATGCCTGCAGCAACTCAAAAAACAACAAAAGGGGACATCATCAAAATAGGCACCGCAGATGTTGTCATACAGGGAGACAATAAAGGGCCGATGATTTTCGGCGAATCGGCCAACGCAACCGAAAAGGATACGGCTACCATCAAAACAGCCGATCCAAAATACTCCATGCCTCGATGGTGCCCAGCGGGATTGACACGATCACAAAAGAGAAAATTACAGCGCCTAAGAGCAAAGGAGAGCCAGGAGAAGGAGGCGGAAAAGACATTTAATGACACACATCCATTATACCCGCCACCGCAAAAGAAATGGAGACCGAAGGCCGTTGAGAAAAAACAAACGGCCACGGAAATAGAAAGTCAACCTGCACCAAGCGCGGACCGTCCGGCCTCTGCGCGCGGACCGTCCGTCCCTCACCAGGAAGCGTCTGGACAACCTGCAACAGGCGCGGACCGTCCGGCCTCCGCGCGCGGACCGTCCGCCGTTCACCAGGAGGCCTCCGACGACACGACAACATCAATGGAGGAGGATGACCTGCTGGGAGAAGACCTGGTCGACTACGAGGCTTCTCCAGAACGCCCAGGTATGGATGTAAATATCATTACATTTTCTGCCGATTGTACTATTATCGGCGACGATGAACCTGTTGTTGCCCAGTTTGATTTTGGTCCTAAAGAAGCCGCCTTTACTAAACCAAAGGAATCGGTAAACCATTTAAAGCCGCTCTTCGTGCGCGGCCACATTGATGGGATACCGATTGCTAGGATGTTGGTAGATGGAGGGGCGGCTGTAAATCTAATGCCTTATTCATTGTACAGAAAGTTAGGTAAACAAGATAACGAACTTGTCAAGACCAACATGACCCTCAGCGGTGTTGGAACTGATAGTTCGATCAAAGCCAGGGGAGTCACGTCCGTTGAATTAACCATCGGGACTAAGACCCTTGCTGCTGCATTCTTCGTCGCTGATGTAGAAGGAAATTACAGTTTAATCCTAGGCAGAGATTGGATTCACGCCAATCAATGTATACCTTCTACATTACATCAAATGCTGATACAATGGGTAGGCGATGACATAGAACAAGTACATGCTGATGTATCGGCCTGCATCGCTGTGGCCGATGCCCCTGTACTCTGGACTTATGAGACTGCTACATGTCTCACAGGAGTAGACTTTTCTGATTATCAATTCATAAGTATAGATAAGAAAGGTTTCATCCCTGTAATGCTAGAGCCGATGGAGAATCGGCTAAATCCTAAATAAAGTTAAATGATGAATACACACAAAGTTCATGAGTCTTTGGTCACAGACAGTTCGGCCGCCAAGGCCGGATGGTCTGGTCTTTCACAAAAGAGTTCGGACTTTAAGACCGAACATCTACCACAACGAAAAGACAGTATTACGGATGATCCGGTCCCCGAGACCGGAAAGTCCGCCATCACACCAAGATCATCTGATTCCTCTGTGGGGGACATGATAGAAGAGTTCAGAGATCTTGATAAACTAGGACAGGGGTTTACATCGGCCGATCCTTTGGAGGAGATTGACATAGGAGATGGTAGAACTCCACGGCCGACTTTTGTAAACAAAACCCTGGAGACCGATTCTAGAAATGAGATGATCGGTCTATTGAAGGAATATTCATATTGTTTTGCTTGGAATTATACTGAGATGCCTGGATTAAGCCGAGAGATAGTAGAACATCGGCTGCCTATCAAACCTGGTTTCAGACCTTTCAAGCAAAGAGCCAGAACATTTCGTCCGGATCTTCTCCCACGCATCAAGGACGAAATCCACCGGCTACTAGAAGCTGATTTTATCAGACCTTGCAGATACGCAGAGTGGGTCTCCAATATTGTGCCGGTGGAGAAGAAGGAGACAGGTAAACTTAGAGTATGCATTGATTTTCGCAATTTAAATAGAGCAACTCCTAAAGACGAATATCCCATGCCCATAGCCGACACATTAATCAATAATGCATCGGGAAATAGAATTATTAGCTTCCTTGATGGTAATGCCGGATATAATCAGATTTTCATGGCCGAAGAAGATGCGTCTAAAACGACCTTTATATGTCCAGGCTTCATTGGTTTATTCGAGTGGGTTGTCATGACATTTGGTCTGAAAAATGCTGGTGCTACTTATCAGAGGGCTATGAATTTGATCTTCCATGAATTGTTAGGAAACACCGTGGAAGTTTACATTGATGACATTGTAGTCAAATCGGCTGAGTTTAGTTCTCATATAGCTGATTTGCGCAAAGCCTTTGATAAAATGCGCCGGTATGGTTTAAAAATGAACCCACGTAAATGTGCTTTTGGAGTGTCGGCTGGTAAGTTTTTAGGATTTATCATCCATGAACATGGTATAGAAATAGACCCTGACCGAATCAAGTCTATTCGGAATGTGGGGCCTCCGACGTGTAAGGTCGAAGTGCAGAGGTTTCTCGGCAAGGTGAATTATTTACGAAGGTTCATTTCTAACTTAGCCGGGAAGATTGATGCCTTCACCCCTATCCTTCGGCTTAAGAATGATGCTGAATTCACTTGGGGGGCAGAGCAGCAGGAAGCATTTGATCTCATTAAAAAATACTTGTCTTCGGCTCCCGTGTTAAAAGCACCACAAGTAGGAGCACCATTCAGATTATACATTGCAGCTGAAGACAAGGTTATTGGGGCTGTTCTGACACAAGAAACTGAGGGGAAGGAGCATGTGGTGACATATCTGAGCCGAAGGTTGGTGGATGCTGAAACAAGGTACACTTTTATTGAAAAGTTATGCTTATGCTTGTTTTATGCATGCACCAAATGTAGATGTTATTTACTGTCTAGTCATTGCACTGTTTCTGGTCAAGCCGATGTAATCAAGTACATGTTGCATAACCCAATTATGAGTGGTAGAATTGGTAAGTGGGCTTATGCACTCATAGAATATGACTTGGCTTATGAACCATTGAAATCTATGAAAGGCCAAGTCATAGCAGATTTTATTGTAGAGCATCGGGTTAATGATATTCATGAGCTAGACATATCATACCTCACTATTACTCCTTGGACTTTATATTTTGATGGATCAGTTTGCAATGAAGGGCAAGGAATTGGCATTGTGCTTGTTTCACCAAGTAATGTCTCCTTTGACTTCTCTAGCCGATTGAAAACATATTGCACTAACAATCAAGCTGAATATGAGGCCCTCCTATTCGGTTTAGAACTGTTAAATGGTATGGGAGTAAAACATGTGAAGGTATTTGGTGATTCTCAGCTGGTTGTCCAACAAGTGTTAGAAGAATATCAATGTCTTGATGGTACTCTAAATAGTTATCTTGAGAAATGTTGGAGCATAATCCATTCTTTTGATGAATTCAGTATTCAGCATATCTCTAGAGTTGAGAATCATAGAGCTAACAATTTGGCACAAGATGCATCGGGTTATCGGATAAAGAGAGGGAAATTTCACAAAACTGAAAATCTGATAACCAGTGCAGAGCCAAATTCCCAGGTCGCGGACCGTCCGCGTGTTGACGCCGGACCGTCCGAGGTTACCAGAAGGGTTCTCTTAATCGATTCGGCTGACAATGAAGCCGATACAAGTGATTGGAGGACACCTATACTTAATTATTTGCAAAATCCCAATATCAGGACAGATAAGAACATTCGGCGAACAGCTTTCAAGTATGTGTTGATGAGTGATGAACTTTACCGCCGAACGGTTAATGATATCCTGCTTAAGTGCTTGGGCCCAGATGATGCTATATTAGCCATGGCCGAAGTACATGAAGGAATTTGTGGTACCCATCAATCAGCTCCAAAGATGAAGTGGTTGTTGCGAAGGTCTGGTTTTTATTGGCCTAGTATGACAGCTGATTGTTTCAAGTACTACAAGGGGTGCCAAGTGTGTCAGAAATTCGGCGACCTACAGTTGGTCCCTGCAGCCGAATTACATCCTATCATCAAGCCTTGGCCATTCAGAGGATGGGGATTAGACTTTATTGGAGAAATTCATCCTTCGTCATCAAAGGGGCATCGGTTTGTGTTAGTTGCCACTGATTATTTCACCAAATGGACTGAAGCCGTTGCTCTAAAGAACATGACGCACAAGGAGGTAATTGAGTTCATAACTGAGCATATTATTCATAGATTCGGCATTCCCCAGACCTTGACTACAGATCAAGGTACTTCTTTTATGTCAAAGGAGGTACGTGAATTTGCTGAATTATACAGAATTAAGTTGCTTAATTCGTCTCCATATTATGCTCAGGCCAATGGATAGGCCGAGTCTAGTAATAGGACGTTGATTAATTTGATAAAGAAAAAGGTATCTGATAATCCTAGACATTGGCATAAGATTTTGTCTGAAGCTTTATGGGCTCATAGAATATCTAAGCATAGTGCTACTAAAGTATCTCCTTTTGAGCTTGTCTATGGGCAGGAAGCAGTGTTACCTGTGGAAATAAGTTTGAATGCTGTCAGGTTTGCCAGACAAAATGATCTAACTGCTACTGATTATTATAATTCAATGATGGATAATATTGATGAGGTGACCGACAAGAGGATGATAGCTTTGGGAGCAATAGAAAAGGACAAGATCATGGTAGCCAGGGCCTACAACAAGAAGGTCAAAGCAAAATCATTCCAAGTAGGAGACTTGGTGTGGAAGACCATTCTACCTCTAAGGAATAAAGACCGAAAGTTCGGGAAATGGTCGCCAAGCTGGGAGGGTCCTTATAAAGTGAAACAGGTGATGTCTGGTAACGCTTATTTACTACAAACATTACAAGGCAAGGATTTACCTAAGGCTTTGAATGGGCGTTTCCTCAAACAGTACCATCCTAGTATGTGGCAAGATGCCTAAGAAAACCGATGTGATCACATCGAGTTAGTTGCTTTTGGTTCGCCCAGCTCCACCAAAAGGCAGGGGGGCATATGTTCGAACCGGTTTTGAGCCGGCGGACAGTCCGGCCCTGAGGCCGGACGGTCCGCGGTCCGGACGGTCCGCGCCTGTGGGCCGGACGGTCCGCGCGTGCGCAGAACAGATTAGGGTTCCGAGTTTTGTGCTACGGTTGTTAGCTATATTCGCGGGATTAGCTCGGAATCAGTTGTGTAAAGGGTCCAGCCCCCCTCCTCTATAAATAGAGAGGTCTACGGCCGATTTGTAATCATCAACAATCGAATCAATACAACTTTTACTCGCATTTTATCCTAGGAGTAGTTCTAGTCTAGTTTAGGTTTAGCCACTCGATCCCCAAATTCTTCGTCTCTCTTCGGCTCTACGCCGATTAGAGGAGTCTAGGTCGGCCGGCCCGAGCCTAGACACCACCTAGGATCTCTACTCCCCGACGGGGTCCCTCCCGGGAGCGAGATCCAGGCGCCGTCGGCGATCTCCCGCCGTCCCTGCGTACGCGCGGACCGTCCGGCCCCAGGGCGCGGACCGTCCGGCCCCAGGGCGCGGACCGTCCGGCCGTCAGGCAGGAGTCCCAGCTGCGCACCAGGCCGCGGACCGTCCGGCCCCAGGCCGCGGACAGTCCGCCCTTGCGCAGAGAGCACCACCGCGCCTCGCACCAGGCCGCGGACCGTCCGGCCCCTGCGCGCGGACCGTCCGCCCCTGTGCAGAGGGCACCGCCACGGTTCTTGTTGAGTGTTTGGCGCTCCGAAAAGGCGTCAACACATATATTGCACAGAAATCTGTTCTTGTTATTCTGTACAGCCATTTAATTTTACACAGAAACTAGTCAAACATGTGAGATGAAAACAAGTCATTGAGGCTAAATGAAATGTTTAACAGGTCCAGGTTCATTCTGGATAGATGGAATGCCAATTGCCAAGCTTCTTAACTCTTAAGCTACAAGTATCTACAAGTATATGATTTTTTTAAACAACAAGAAGTAGATGCTTATTTTATTACACATCAACAGCAGAAATTCATAACAAATGCATTGGAAGACCCAAAACCGAACCAATCATTCACAAAGTTAGAGGTAAACTCCAGTCGGATGACGGAATGCACCCGCCTAATTCTAAGAACGAGGGGGCTGCCTAGGTTTTACCTGTGGAGATGTCAAGAACACAAGGAGTTAGAATGGTTCGAGCCGCCGGATCGTAATACCCTATGTCCACTGTGAGTTGTATTGTTGAGCATGAGTCTGAGCTTTTGTGAGCTGTGAGTGAACTCAAGAGAGCTTGTCACGTATGTGTCCTCCCTTTTATAGTCCAAGGGGGAGCACATAGGTGCTGAGCCCCGACAGGTGGCCCCAGCGATCTAGTATTAAATATGTGCAACATGGAGCAGTAAGTGCAATGACAGACAGAGATCTTCTCCTCGACCGTCGTGCAAATCATCTGACCAGGTGTGTTCTTCGCCCTATTTGCCGACCTATGCCTGCCTCGAAGTGTACCCAGTATGCTGACGTATGTAGGGGTCGGACACGCTAATGTGCGCGGGAGTTAATGTGGCGAATGTGTGCTTGCTGTCCGAGCCAACGACTGCTCATGATGGCGCCGCACACGCGCACGGCACAAAGACACAACACAACCGTCTGTCTCGGTATCACATGGTGTATTGTACAAGGCTTGCACGTGACGCTGACACGCAATTGCCCGCATTGGCAACACACAGAGCGGTAAGTCGTGCATGCGCTATCTGACAAAAAGCCTGCACACATTAAATGCGGGCGACGAGCTTGCTTCTAACCGAAGGCTCCTGCCATATGCCTACGAGCCACGTGGCGGTACCGGACCCCAGCCCGAGCAGAGAAAGGGAACCAAGGGCGCTTGTGGCATCAAGACTTGGGTCTCACCGGCCAGGGATCCAGATGTCAGACGAAAAGGTTCGGATCACTTGTGTGGGGGTCCGAACGGTACACGTGGAGGTACAAGACCCGTCCATGGAGTCCAGGCCCCATCCGTAGGTAGGATTGGACAAAAAACCCGTTACCCGACTCCCGAACCCAGATTTCCCAAACCTGGACCCAGAATTCCGGGTACCCGAAGTTAGTTTGGGAAATTCGGGTATGAACTCTAGAAACCTGAACTTATTTCGGGATTTTCGGGTTTTGTCATGCGGTACCCGAACTACCCGACCCAATTTTGCAATGTTGTGTTTTGCAGCCCAGTCTCTAGCCCAGCCCACAGGCGAACAGTCAGTGGTACAGCGACTCAGCGGCCCAGTCCCACAGGCGGAGAGCGTAGAGTCGCTCAGCCACAGACCCTAGCCTCCTCAGCGCCCGCCGCCCAGTCCTCAACCACTGCTCGCCTGCTCCTATGGCGCGAGCGCGACTGCTCTTGCTCGGCTGCTGCTCCTGGCCTATATGCACTCCGCTGTCAGTTGCCTAGACCCCTAAGGCGGAGGCCCCGACGGGCAACGGCTGGCCAGCGTCGGACTCCATTGCATGCCACACTATGTTCTGCAACTTCTCCCAACCAGAGTTGTAGAGCAGGCGCAAGTTCCCATGTGTGTTTGTTGCCATAGTGCTTCGTGTGAAGTTGGTTAAACTAGACCATTATGTGGCCGCATTTTTCTAGATTATAAACATGTTAATATGTATTCTGTGTTGTATGGTTCTTGAGACCGGGAGAATTGGGAATACCCGGTACCCGAATCCGAAATTTCGAGTACCCGAAATTTCGGGTAATGATTTGTTCGGGTCCATTTCGGGTAAGATTTTTCAGAACCCGAATTTATAATTACCCGAAATACCCGACCCAAATTTTCCGGGTAACCCGATTGCCCAGGCCTATTCGTAGGGGTCCAGACCCGTTGGTGTAGTCTCTGAGCATTTCCCCTTCCGGGACACGTGGTAGCACTAGACCTACTCCTAAGTCGGGAGCAGGTCCGAGGCCAGCGATCCTGTCAGACAGGTCCAGTCCCGGGCCTGGCTGCTCAGCTCCTTAGTGCGTGGCTAGAGCTAAATACGTGGGTCTCTGTCTTGACGCAGTAGGAGAGGGTACCCTAGCTACGGGGTATTGACCATATCCATTAATAGGACCAATTAGTAGGTGCTTTTCAAATTTAAGGTCATGAATCAGCCTATTAGGGTTCCAAATAATCTTCCCAAAGCTTCCAATTCCTAGATAAACTGAAAACTGTGTATAGTAATAAGCACCAAGAATTGATGAACCAGGTTTGGAAATGCATGATGCTCGACGCGGCTCAAAGGGCTGATTCATCCTATGGTTTTGCACAAGAATGCAAAGAGATTCACACAACTCATGATAGACTTGCTAAAGTTTCTACCATGTTTGACTAGTTTGTTCTCAGAATTTATCAAGGAGGACCTGAATGAATTATAGAGAAACACTAGTACCGTACCAATGTTATAAAGTGCAAGCTCCCTCTCTGGCACATTTGGCTTCACCACCACGTACGCCCTCAGGCTGCACGGTGACGAGAACATAAACCTGAAATGGATCACATAGAGCTGTAAGGGGGCAAAAAACTGAATGCCATTGAGATTCTGCAGGCAATGAACAGATTCAGCTCAAACGGCCGATCGACATCCAACACTAACCGGGCTGCTGCTTCAGCCTTGAAAATTATCTTCTCCGTGTTGAGCAGCCTCCTGTTCTTACCGCCACAATCGTCCACGAGTCTAATGGAGAAGCTCGACGGTATCTACAGGACTACAGACACGGACACGACCGTCAGAGACACGAACATGCTGCAACGGTGAAAGTGAAACTGAAGTCCCTACACGTTTTCTTAAAATTCGAAGCTCTCACGGGAAAGGGCACCGCACCGATCATACGGAGGCCGGGTAGGAGATCATTCTTGACTTCGTACCACGCGGACGGGCGCGGGCGCGGCCCGTCGATCCTGTACACCCGGCGGACGTGGCGCAGCGGCATGGTCTCAGCCACGAGCTCCTCGCCGACGCTAAGCGCCCTCGCCGGTTCGGCCCCCACGCTGCAGGAGGGACCGCACGGAGCTGTCAGTCAGGGCTCATGAGGGGGTGGAAGTGGAAGTGAACAGTGAAGCGGGGCGGGTCAAGGCGGGGGAGCGAGGGGGGTGTGTACGAGTGCGCCATGGTGGGGAGCAGCAGAAGCGCCGGGACGAGGACGAGGGCGAGGGCGCGGCATAGCGAGGCGTCGAGGCGAGCGGCCGCGGTGGAGACGGCATGGCCGGTGATGATCCAGTGCGAGTGTGCGACGATGGGGCGAAGAACAGCGAGATGCGTCGGGCCGTCGGGAGAGGAGAGCTGGTGGTGTGACGGTGGCGTTGTGGAGGGCTGCATGGGCCTGCAGAGTTCGAACGAGGCCAACGGCAGTACTGATGTCGTTTGGGTTTCGGCGGGGCCTCTGCCTATTCCTGTAAGTTTGGGCTGTGGTTGATGGGCCAGCACGAGCCCGGCACGAAATAGATGTCACGTAGTCCGGCCCAGCACAAAACAGAAAAAACCGGGTCAGCACGGCATGTTATACGGGCTGAGCCGTGCTTCGGTTGGTGGGCCGTGTTCGGGCCAGCCCAGCACGATTTAGGGTTAGGGAGCCGCGGTCTCGCGTCGCGCGATATTTCGGCTGGTGCGCCGTTTTCTGACTTGACGACCCCGAGCTCGCCCTCGCCCGCCGCGAACAACGACAGTGTTACGGGCCGGGTCTAGGCCAGCACGGCCCGATACAAGCCCAGCGTAATTTAGGGTCGTGCTGGGCCTACATTTTAGGACGTGAGCACGATTTAACCCGGTCAGAATGCAATTCGTGCTAGCCCGGCCCAAATTATTTAAGCCCGAAGCACGATGGACACGTGCCGGATCAGCACGGCCCGGCCCAACTTGCAGGACTACCTCTGCCTCTAACAAATTGTTATGTTGGGGGTGCACAACACTACAGTCTACAACAGTGCGCAGTGGGAGTCGTCTCCTCCCTTGCACCGTCCACCGCAGCGCAAGTTGCGACTCTCTTTTGCCGCGAAAAAAAGGAAAAAGAAGAAGTGTGGCGGTGGCACCGTGGCGCTGGTGCTGGCCCCGTTGGCGGCGGCCAGTGAGAGCTCAGCTCAAGCAGATACGGATACGGGGCAGCAAGTGGAGGAAATGCATGTTGCTTTCGGCGCCCGCGTTTGAACCCTTCCTTCCCTCGCCGCAAGTGGGATGGGATGGGATGCTTTGCTAGCGTGTTCTCCAGGATCCGCACGCATGACATCACACGCAACGCGGTGACGAGACGGACGGTCGAGAGAAGGCCAGGGCGCGTGGCCAGATCTCGAAGCAGCTCGTGTACGTTCCCGTTTCGTGCACGGCGCGGCGCGCTCGGAGCCGCGGCCTCCTCCGTTCCCTCCCGCCACGATTCCGGCGCTCACACATGGGAAATGGAAGGACGGACACTGTTGCGCGTACCGTGTTTCCGCCGCTCTGTACTTGTCACGCCGAATTTGGCGCAACAGTTACTGTACTGTGTACGTAGCGTGCCCCCTCCTCCAAAATGACCAAACAGTGGGCGTTCCGCGCTTTCCTGCCTCCACACGCACGGCACGGCCACGGCTGGGTTCGTGCGGTGCGGACTGCCTATTGCATGCAGTTCGACTCCGTTCCGTGCGTACTACTTCCTCCTCCGTCCACGTAATTTAGTTGGTTTTAGGTTTACCTTTAAGGTAAACTATTTTAACTTTGATCAATGATATATATATATAATTAACTATTTTAAACTAAAAGAATTATATATTATGATAGTCCAAGTTATGATAAATCTAGTAACTTTACTTTTAAGTTATAAAATTTTATGAAACATCCGATATAACCGGTCAAATTTGATATTGATTGACTTAGAGCAAATCTAAAACGACTAAATCATGTGGACGGATAGAGTACTTTCTGCTTTGGCATCAAAGGGAGTCTGGGACTCCCGTGGACGATTATGAACTCGATGGACTCAACTCGTCCAGACAAATTGTATGGGCCGATTCGAGCAATGTTGCTATCTAGATCGGGCCACGCCACATCCTCATGGGATCTCCTTTATCAGTTACACGTGGCACTATGCATCTCTGCGTCCCAGCTCCAAAACGTACTCCTATAATTAATTTGATGACCAGATAATTAGAGATGATTTATGGGGAGGAATATCTTGTTATTGCTATTTAGCAAGGGGATTCCTCCTCTATAGACCTCTCCATTTTCTGGTCAATGAACCAGCCTCTAGAGTTTCTTTGGCTTTAGGGGTGAAGGTGGTAATCTGAATGTTAAGATAAATTTGATCTTTTAAAATAAATATGTATGTTTTTTAGTTATCAAGCGCAATGTTACAAATGAGAATATTTTTTTTGCATTCATTGTTTTATGTGTTATTTGTGCCCTACAACAAAAAAAAAACTGAATTTGTATCTCAATCTATACCGATATGATAAATTATGAAAATATATGAAAATATATGATAAATTTAAGATTTACCTTTTATGGATATTTACAAGCTTAATACTAAAACAATAATATGAATTTGATTAGCTGATTCTATATCATATTTATTCGCAATAAAATAAAAAGATAAAAAAATTGATATCCTAATAATTACCGTTTTCATCCATCAAACCATTGATTCTAAAACACATTCTTAGACTTCTTATTTTTTAGATTTTGCAAGTGTTTCAATACAAACACACACATATATAGGGTATATAGAGATTATATATTTTCGAAGCAGAGCAGGTCTTGAGAATTTTGGGGCCCTAAACGAAAAGCTATATAGAGGCCTGACGTATATAACAATGATATTATGTTTTCGAAAAAGTGACTTTTAAACAAAAAAATTCCACGAACAAATTTATAATCATGAAAAAACGGGATAGATGGAAAATTAGGAATCAAGGCAGAAAAGAAAAGTAGATGAGACGAGAGAACCAGGTGGCATGTACCATTTTGTCGACACTATGCTTATATAAACCTTTACGTTATCATAAAATTATATGCTGAAAGGTTGGAATATCAATGTTGAGGGTAGATATTTGAAATTTAAAAAAGAGTTGATTAGTAAAATTGATATTTTAGATAAAAAATGTGAAATAATGGGTATCTCGGATTCTGAGAGAATCGAAAAGCTTGATATGGAATGGAATCTGAAAAAAATCATGGAAGAAGAGATTTGTAAAAAAAAACAAACTGCTAGAGAGAAATTCATCAATGAGGGTGATGAAAATACCAAGTACTTTCATCTTTTAGCTAAAGGCCGGAAGAGGAGGGTTAGAATTCCTTTCTTAAATCAGGATGATGTACCTGTGAGTGATGCCGATGGTATTAATAAAATTGCTACTTCTTATTATAAAGATCTTTTTGGTCATTCGGTGATATCTAATATTAATATGTCTCAGTGCAACATGAAGCAATTATCAGACGTTGATAGATCTTTCCTGACGGCTCCTTTCTCAGTAGAGGAGATTAAGAAAGTTATTTTTGAGATGAAGCATAACAGTGCTCCTGGACCCGATGGTTTCCCTGCTGAATTTTTTCAAACTTTTTGGGATATTATTCAGTTGGATATTGTCCAATTATTCAATGACTTTTACAATGATAGTCTCAAAATTGAGAGACTGAATTTTGGGGTGGTAACATTATTACCAAAAGTGGACAAAGCGGCTGACATGAAAAACTTCAGACCTATTTGCCTGTTGAATGTGTGCTACAAGATTATTTCCAAAGTTCTGAACAACAGACTGGCGTGTTGTATCACAAAAGTGATAAGTGATTCACAATATGGTTTCATTAAGCATAGATATATTATGGATGGGGTCATATCGCTTAATGAAATTCTTCATGAAGTTAAAAGGAAAAATCAAAGTGGAGTAGTTTTAAAAATTGATTTTGAAAAAGCTTATGACAAAGTGAATTGGCATTTTCTTTATAATATGATGGAGAAAAAAGGCTTTGGTAGTAAGTGGTGTGATTGGGTCATGAAGATTGTGAGAGGTGGTAAAGTTGCCATCAAGACTAATGATACTCTGGGCCCTTATTTCACTACTCACAAAGGGGTGAGGCAAGGGGATCCTTTTTCTCCCCTTTTGTTCAATTTGGTTGCTGATGGTTTAGCTTGTATGATTAAAAAAGCTCAGGAGGAAGGTCTGATTGAAGGGTTGATCCCTCACATCATTCAAAATGGTTGCTGTTGTTTACAGTATGCTGATGATACCATTTTTCTTATTCAAGATTGCTTAGAAGGCGCCAGAAATCTTAAATTCATTTTATGTTTGTTTGAAAGCATGTCAGGTTTGAAAATTAACTTTCACAAAAGTGAAATATTATGTTTTGGTGATGCTAAAGAGATAGACTTTTTGTATGCTGATATTTTTACTTGTCCTATAGGTAATCTACCTATGAAATATCTTGGTGTGCCAATAGATAAGAAAAAGATTAATAAAAACCTTTGGTGCCCCATGATTGAGAAGTTGGAAAAAAGATTAGCTGGGTGGCAGGGTAGATTCTTGAGTCTTGGTGGTAGACTTACTTTGCTAAATAGTTGCCTTTCTAATGTTCCTTTATATATGCTTTCGATCTATCCTGCCCCCAAGTCTGTTATTAAAAAAATTGATTTGTTGAGAAGGAGACTTTTATGGCAGGGGGGTAAACAGTCCAAGAAATTTCACCTGGCAGATTGGGTGTCAGTGTGTTCTCCCAAAATTCAAGGGGGCCTGGGTGTTTTGAATCTTGAAGTTATGAATGACTCTCTTCTTTCTAAATGGCTTTGGAATATTGAGAATTCGAATGGTTTATGGCAAAAGATTATTGCTAGTAAGTATATTAAGGGAAAACCCCTTATTGTTGTTAAGCAAAAGCAAAATGACTCTCATTTCTGGAAAAAGCTTCTGAGTTTAAGGGACATCTTTTACAAATACTGTAAAACTGACGTGGGTAATGGTTTGAAGACTAGCTTCTGGAAAAGCACTTGGTTGGGTGACCAACCGTTGTCTAGCCAGTTTCAAGTTTTGTTTGACTTGGCTTATAACAAAGATGTTTCTGTTAACGAAGTTTTCACTTCAAATTTTGAATCCCCTACTTTCAGAAGAAGGATTGTGGGTAATCTGAAGTTACTTTATGATGATCTAATTAATTATTGTAAACAGATTTGTCTATCTGATCATGAAGATAAAATTGTGTGGTCTCTGGGGAAGAAAAGCTTCTCTGTTAATTCTTTATACAGAAAGAAAATGGAAAATCAATCTTTGATTCCATATAAGTTTTTGTGGAAATCTAAATTGTCTCATAAAATTAAGGTCTTCTTCTGGTTAGTGGTAAGAAATAAGATTCTTACTAAGGATAATTTGAGAAAAAGATGCTGGATTGGTTCTTTAAACTGCTGTTTTTGTGGGGTGGATGAATCTATTGATCACTTGTTCTTTTATTGCCCCATTGCCCATTACATGTGGAGAGTTATTCAAGTGGCCTTGAATTTGAAATCTATCCCAAAAAATATCAAAGATTTGTATGACAATTGGTTTTGTAAACCAAAAGACAAGATGGCTCAGCTGGTGTTATTTGGTTGTGGTGCTTTATTCTGGGCTATTTGGCGCACTAGAAATGATTGGTGTTTTGGGAATAGTCATTTACTTGACCCATCTAACATCATTTTTCTTTGCTGCTTCTGGTTGGATTCTTGGGCGATTCGTCAGAAAAAGAAGGAGCAAAGAATGGTGGTGCTAGGAAGCAAGTTAATCCGAAAGACGGCAAGTGAAGCTTTCGGGAGGGCCTTGGGGTGGTGTCCTCTTGACAGGCGGATTTCTGGATGACAAGATGCTGAAGCCGTGAAACCTTGTTGGGATAGTTGTCTGTCTTTTGCTGGCTAAACTGTTCAGGTCTTTTGTGGCTTCTGCCTGTCTGGTTTGTTGTAAATAAGAAAGTCTTATGTAGTTCTTCGTAGGCCAAAACTTTCCCTGTTATCGTAGTCTCTTCACTGATCTAGCGATAGTGGTTAGAGTCTAGATAACTTTCTGGCCGTGGCTGATCTTTTGGTGGTTATACCGCGTGTGTGCGGTTGTTACATACTTTCCTATTTCTTAATGAAATAGGGGGCTTCGCCCCTTCGTCAAAAAAAAATCATAAAATTATATGCTTATCTATATACTACTATATTAAGTAAGAACCTAATGTGGCCATCTGTTACTACCAAGGCCACACCATTCGCGCTGACACTTTTGATCCACCCTAGACGTTCATCTCGGCACCGTGCTCTGTGGCCCCACGTCGAGCGCCCCGCGCGCTCTCTCAGCTACTGCTGCAGCTACCACACCGCGCAAAAAAAGTAGTGTAGAGTGAGCACTCGAATCGACGTCTTCCTACTCTAGAAATTTGAGGCTAATCAACAGACACACATATCTTAGTATTTAGAAATAAATAATAATTATATTTAAATAAAAATCTTAACAATTATTTATACGATATAAAACAACCGTAGCCAAGCATCGGAAAACTGTGTACTGCTTATGTTAGAGGAACAGCCATGCTACAACCACATACAATAAAATTTATTCCAACTGCCCGGCTCGGCCGGCCTCAAAACAAAAGACCCACAAATCTCTGTACTGTCAGATCAGCGAAACAATCCATGTCCATATTCCACGAGACCGTGTCAGGCCAATAGTTTAGCCCAAACAATGGGAGGGCATCCCAAGACCACCCAGCCGTAGTTCAATTTTTTTTAACAAACCTCATCTGATGGTGAACAAAGTGCCCCACCGCACGGGATCCCCTCGCCCACCCGGAACAGCGGTCACAGCCGGCACGGGCCGCTTTAACCCACGTGGATCCCTCCCTTCCCGAGACTGCAACTCTGCAAGGACCCAACCCACGGGCACCGGCCCGGAGTCACCCCTCGTCCACGCCCGCAGCAGGGGCCACACCGCCACACAGCTCCATGCCTCCATAGTCCATACGCCGAGCGCACGCGGCCTTCCCGCGCCACGACCACGATCACGCCGACTCGAGAAAATTAGGTCTTTAGTTAAAAAACTACAGTTTACTTTCTATCTTATTTGTGTCTAAAAAAATAAAAATATTCAAAACACAATAAATAAGTAATAAGTGCACCAAAATACTCTTTATTATTCTTATAACATTAGTGTAACTAAAATACAGGAGTGATAATAAATAAAAATAATATAATTTAGTTTTCTAGTTACTCTTTGAAAAATTAGAGACTAAAATAATTTAGTTTAAGTTTTAGTTCTATCGTTTGATAATTTAAATACTAAAATAAAAAGGCTAATCTTTAGCTATCTTTAGCTCCTCGAACCACCAAACCAAACCTATATACGAGTATCATCCTCACGTCTTTTTAAAATCTGAGAAGGTCCAATTTACATTCGCCAACAGTGGGTGGAGGCATTAACGTTTACTCCGTTGGCCAACACGCGGCCTTTCCGTTCGTCAACAGGTTACTCCTATATAGTACTCAGAAAATTTTATATTTAAAATCAGGTGGTGAGTTTACTATAAAGTATAGGCGGGCTTATAATGCGATGGAAAGGGAATTAAAACTACCTGGAACACACGCACCGTCCCAAGTTAACCTCTCGTGCTCGGGCACTTTCTTTTTCCTTCCCCCCTGTGCGCTCGGCCGCCTCCGCCGCTGCCTCGCTCCCTCCGCGCCCACCACGGAGGCGCACGCGCGGGCGCAGCGTCCCTCGCGTGCCTCGCCTTCCGCACTGCTCTGTCCGCCCGCCTGGCTCCTGCCTCCTCCTCCTCCTCCTCCTCTAGGGTTAGGGCACGCGTCGCGGGGGCCCGTGGCGCCCGGCGCAATGCGGAGGCCGTCGGGGGCCGGCGTGCCGAGCCGCCGCCGCCGCGCGATCCAGGTGCTCGTGGCGGTCTCCCTCGCCTACGCGGTCGCCGTGCTGCTCCTCGAGTCGCCCCTCGTGTCCACGTCGCTGCCCGGGGCGGGGGCGTCCGCCGCGGCGTCGCGGAAGCTCCACCTCGACGGCGCGTGGGAGGGCGCGGGACGAGCAGCGCCGGCGCGCCCCGCGAAGCACCCGCACAGGGAGACCCTCTCGGCGGACGCGGGGCGGGGACGGGCGCGCCGGTTGGCGGGGATCGTCTCTGGCCTCGAGCTCCGCCACCTCAACTCCACCCGCTCCGGCTCGCTCCGCAAGGTCGCCGCGGAGGCCGCCGAGTCAGGGGCCCGCGTGTTCTCCGACCTGGAGGCTCTAGCGACGGCCTTGACTTTCTCGGGCGATTCGTCAGGGGAGGAGGAGGAGAAGAGCAAGTGCCCGCACTCGATCGTCCTCAGCGGCGACGAGTTCCGGGAGAGGGGGCGGGCGGTGGAGCTGCCGTGCGGGCTCACGCTGGGTTCGTATATCACGGTCGCCGCGACGCCGCACGAGGCGCACCCTGAGCGGGATCCTAAGATCACGCTGCTCAGGGAGGGGGAAGAGCCGATCATGGTGTCGCAGTTCATGATGGAGCTGCAGGGGCTCAAGACGGTGGACGGCGAGGATCCGCCCAGGATTCTCCACTTCAACCCCCGCCTCCGCGGCGACTGGAGCGGCAAGCCGGTGATCGAGCAGAACACCTGCTACCGCATGCAGTGGGGCACTCCGCTCCGCTGCGATGGCTGGAGGTCCCGTGCCGACGAGGAGACTGGTCTGCACCCTCCCACTGTCACCATATAAAGTATTGTTAAGTTACTGATTGCATTGGCCCAAGGATTTTATTCTGATTGAATTATTTTGCAGTGGATGGGTTGGCCAAGTGTGAGAAGTGGATTCGGGATGATGAAGGGCGGTCCGAGGAGTCGAAAACATCATGGTGGCTGAACCGGCTCATTGGCCGTACGAAGACCGTCTCCGTTGATTGGCCATACCCATTCGTGGAGAACCACCTGTTTGTTCTAACTCTCACTGCTGGATTGGAAGGTTACCATGTGAATGTTGATGGACGGCATGTGACATCATTTCCATACCGCACTGTAAGTGGCTCTCGCTTGTACATGAATGGATGGGGAATGCAATGCAATATTAATATTGGTGCACTGGCGTCTGTGTTTGGCACTTATGTTAACTTTTGTCTCTTGTGGTGTTGGTAGGGATTTGTTCTTGAGGATGCTACTGGCTTATCATTGAATGGGGACCTGGATGTGCAATCAGTGTTCGCGGGGACTCTGCCCACTACACATCCTAGCTTTTCTCCACAGAAACATCTAGAGTTGTTACCCAGTTGGCAGGCCCCTCCCCTTCCAGACGAACCAGTTGAGATTTTCATCGGTATCCTGTCAGCAGGCAACCATTTTGCTGAGCGTATGGCTGCAAGAAAGACATGGATGTCTGCTGCTCAGAAGTCGTCGAATGTTGTGGCCCGTTTTTTTGTTGCCCTGGTACATCTTCAAGACCAAACTTGAGTACTTTTATTTTTGTTGGACTTGTGCTGATTATTTTTCTTTTCTGCAGCATGGCAGAAATGAGGTTAATGTGGAGCTGAAAAAAGAGGCTGAGTTTTTTGGTGACATTGTTATTGTCCCATTCATGGATAGCTATGATTTGGTTGTTCTCAAGACAATTGCCATATGCGAGTATGGGGTATGTCTTAGAGCTTTCTTTCTTCAAAATTTGCTACTATGAAGTCGCTATAAGACACTTTGTCACTATATACTATAATGAACTTGTTCCCTCAGGTCCATGTTGTATCTGCTAGATACATAATGAAGTGTGATGATGATACTTTTGTTAGACTTGATTCAGTAATGGCTGAAGTGAAGAAAATCCAGAATGGTGAAAGTCTCTATATAGGGAACATGAATTATCACCACAAGCCATTACGTGATGGGAAATGGGCTGTTACTTACGAGGTAGACTTACATATGCCCTTTTTCCTTTCATTGATTGAAAATGAACATGTCGTGCACACTATGTTGCTTAGGCTTTTTGCAGCAGATCGTGTAAAATAGGAGATTTGTACTATATATTACATTGTTTGCAAAGTAAAGTTTGAACTAGGGAATGAGATAGGATAGATGCTAGATACAGCCTTAGTGAACTGTTAGATACAGGGTATTTGATCTGTCTGAGTATTAAATAACACCAGCAATAGCAATCAAACTTGTACCCCTAGTAGTGTCTAAATTGTTCATGAAACCTTGAAATCAGGTTAAAATTAATCATGGTACCTTGGTGTCAAATTTACTGAATCTTTCTCCTTTTCAAAGGAATATAATAAGGTTCATTTCTGGAAATATATCACAGATGACATAACTGAATGAGTCAATGCGTCAACGCTACATGGATAACAATGAATTTAGCTCCATAAGTTGAATTGTCTAACTAACTATGGTTCCCATGGAACAAAAGCGGTTCTGTCAAGCTGTTTCCTGTAAATGTCTTTGTGCTATTTGGCTTCTAATTTGTCTGTACTTTTGGCTTGAACAACCATGTATGTTGGCTTATGTTTCATATGCATTATGGAAGCTGCTGTAGCCTTGAATCTTCTAAACTTCTCTCAGTTTATAGTTTTTTATCTTTAATCAATACCTTTTTCCATTGTTAAAATTATGAGTTTATTTTGTGTTGCAAACACATAAGACTATTGCTGAAATTGGCTTGCTATATGCATGTTCATCAATAATTACTGAAAGGTTGATTTTGTTACTGTATGTAGCTTCTGCTCATACTCACTCCATTGTTAATATACCCACTATATTCTACTTGAATGATGTAATGTTTTCATAACTTGACCGTGTCTGCATTCAATTCAATGTAACGAAAAAGAAACTTAGTCTGTACAATCAATATTTTCACCAGCAAATTTGACATAACAGATTGGTTATTGATGTAGGCATTACACTACTACTGTTGGCTTTTGTTGTTGTTGAATCAGTATGTACAAAGATATCTTACCCTCAAATATGACTGCAACTTTTGGCCTCGTAATAAGTCACTTTTGTACCATACTTGTGCCTGCAATGCAGCACTTAGCAGAGAGTTATCATCTACCTCTATGGCTCTACCTTACTTCACTTTGCTAGTCTATGAGAGATGCCTTTTATTTATCCTTTTCTACTTCATTATCTTACCAAGTGCCCCTTTTTTTAACGCATGCGTTTTTGCATCTATGCTTATATTCCGCGCTTTACAGGAATGGCCAGAAGAGGATTATCCCATCTATGCAAATGGTCCTGGATATGTTATATCCTCTGATATTGCAGGTTCCATTCTATCGGAATTTTTAAAGCATAAATTAAGGGTAAGCTCAGTTGACTGCTTTTGATTTGCATTTCATGACACATATGGTAACTTATTTAAACAATTTGCAATAACTGGCAACCTACCTGATTATATTTCCCTCCAGAAGTTCATAAACAACCACCATTGACTACTCTGCCACTAGATAGCTGGACGCTGGTACATGGGTTTGTAAGATGGGACATGATGGTGCTGACAAGAGTCTAAATTTCATTTCTTGCTCTGCAGCTTTTCAAAATGGAGGATGTGAGCATGGGCATGTGGGTAGAGCGGTTCAACAACACCAGACTTGTTAAATATGTCCACAGCATCAAATTTTGTCAATTTGGATGCATAGATGATTATTACACTGCACACTACCAATCACCAAGGCAGATGTTGTGTTTGTGGGACAAACTGCAGGCTGGAAAAGCCCAATGCTGCAATATGAGATAGCAAGAATGGATGTGGTGGTACTGGTAAGCTTTTCTGTGGTGGTAGTGCCCATCCTAATTCACGAAGGAGTTGAGAACCTAATAGCCCCAAGATTAACTTCAAGAATATTGGCTGGAAATAAATTAAGCCCTTGAGATGACTAACAAATGGACATTTAACGGAATTCTTTTGGTATAGCTGACCAGGTGGTGTTTGAGCTGGAAATGGAAACAAGGGGAACAGACAGCAGCCTGTAACGCCTTTCCCTCTTCTTTTCTCAACGTATAGACCGAGTTCTTTGAGCAGTATGAGACCTGCTTGGGGACTTGATTTGTAAATGGAACGGTTAGAAAGCTTAGTTAAATAACTGTTACTTTTTGGCACCATTGGCTGTGGTTGCTGTCAGACAACCCAGCTGGTACACATGAGCGATCTTGGTGGACAAGAATTTTGCTGTGTAACTTCTCTTAACATGGTCATAATTTATGATTTGATCAGTTGGTGGATGTATCACTATCTCGCGACTTCGGCTTTATGTTTTTTCCTCGACACTGTTTGGTTTAATATCCAAGGCGTCACAACATGCCTAAATTTATTAGTCAAATTATCACATCTTGGGCAGGAAACCAAACAGATTTTTTTTGTCACTGCTTCAACTGATATGAACTTTTATAAGCTATCTTTTTGTGCAAAACCGATCTTTTGAAAATAGTTTTGTCTACGGAGCTCTCTTTAAATCATGCTCTTACATGAGAATGGATTGGGATAAAGCTGAAAATAGTGGTCTACTGTCCTGTTTGCTAGAATACAACATATGTGAGCTTTTATGAGCTGTTGTTTTTATGAAACATATCTTTTTAAAACAGTTTTGCATATGAAGCTCTTTAAATCATACTTTTAGAACCTGTTCAGTAGAGTGGAGTTTAAAATACAAGATGTGAAAGATAGAATGAATAAGCTGTTGGAGTTAATCTTACATAAAAATGAGAATAGAGTGAGATAAAGCTTAAAACAGTGGTCTATTGCTTAAACAGTAGCTTGTGTCGAATGTAAAATAAAAAACAAAGCACCGGCTGCAGCTCCCAATAATAGCTTTCAACGGCTTCAGCTTGTGCTTGCCTCCTATCATTTCCCGCACGTGGAAAAAGGGGTCTCTGGTTAGTGTACGCGTTCAGGAAGAGCACAGATGATGCGGATACGAAAGAAAAGGACGTTGCCTCTACCCATATCTTAAATATGGGCACCGCCACCCTCTCTGAGTCTCTGTTCTCCCCTTCTTTCTCGTTTTCACCGCGCGCAAGTTGCTGGAACTGAACCTCCTCCATGGACAAGCTTGTCGCTTTATGTTTTTTTTGTTACTCTAGCATTGATACTAATTTATGTGTGTTGAGATGGATTAAAGTATAAATTAGTTTAAGTTATACCCTAATACACTTCAATACATGTGGATTAATATTAATACTAGAGTATCCAAACTAGGCCGGAGGGATCGTGTAATATGCATCCGCATGGGACACCTGCGGGAAATAGCCTAAGGGCCTGTGTAGATATGGCAAGAGGGAAATAGATCATGATCCCTGTTTTCGCGACGAAAATTTCCCCACTTAAGATTCCACAAACGATTGCGGAGGGTATTTCTTCACCATCCCTATGGGGATAAATCTTCGACGAGGATCATGTCCCTGTTTAAATTATATTTAGACGAACATACTTGGTTTGTTATTAATGAAAAACATTATCACATATACACATTGTAAAATGTAAGAAATGTACATCAAAATAAATATATTTGTACAATATGTGATCTCTTGACAAATTAATTATTATTTTGTATTAATTATTACACGAAAATATCGTCACATACAAATTTAACGGGTCCCCACGGTTAACGAGCATAGGGGAATCCTCATTTATCCATCGGAGGACCTGGGGAAGAAACTAGTGAACTCAACATGTGATGTAGTAAACTCAACATGTGCTGATGAGTTAATTGATCTAGTAAACTCAGCATGGGATGTATACCTGATGAAATCTATTTTTTGACTGAGTGATGCTTATTGAATCTTACAAATCCCTATCACCTCGGGGAGGTAAGATTTGGTGGCTTGACGTTTTGATATGAACGATCTGCCTAGTAGCATTGCTAGTGCGAGAGTAAGTTTATGCCGATATGTAATCAAATGCAAGCTAGAACTGCATCGAGAGGCTAAGTATGAAAAAAAACTATACAAACAACTATTTATTAGGGTTTTCTTATACAACACATGTGAACGGGATCGAGAAGCTACTAGCGCGGGAGATAAAGATTTTGGTAACGACTACTATACAAACAACTATTTATTGCAAGCATGCAAATAAGATTTTTGATCCGTTAGATCTAGATCCAAATATAGATGTAATCGTGATTTGTTAAGGTTTTTTTATAAGGTTACACGAGTTGATGGTGAAAGAGTTTAAATGTTAAATATAATATATCTAATGGATACATACTCCCATCAACCGCTAGCAAGGAGGATGCCGAGTCAGACCAACTGTTTCTTACAGCCCAGCAACTGTGCTTTCGTCCCCTGATAAAGCTCGAAGATTTCCGGTCATCTTGTTGCTAACTTGGAGCTGCAACATCAACTGCTTATTTCCTCTGCCAGACTGAAGGTACCGAGGTAGGAGGGAAATGTTGGAGCAATTCGGCGGCTTCTTGCTCGAACTACGGTGTTCTAGTTTTTTTGTAATTTCAAGAACAAGACACGTAGCTCGTTGTTATCATTGCCTTCTGGACGGACAAAAGGTAATTTATCAGAGTAGATTCACCAGCCACAGCCCACAGTTGATCCGGTTTCTGGAAGCTGTTATCCAGTGCTCAATATTTCAGGGTTTGTTCAATTAGAAGTGGATCGAGGAGTATTGTAGTGGATTAAATCCTCTCTTATATAAATTTATATAGAATGAGATTTAATCTCCTCAATTTATCCCTAACCGAACAAGCTCTCAAGCGGCATTGAAACTGCATTTCACTTCTATACATTTTTATATGAAACTGCAAAACTTTGAAAAAAATCAGATTGTTGACACAGTTTTTTTTTCTGTGCTGAACCTGTTCTGTTGTTAAGAAACCACATCAATGGAGTGCAATGCATTGTATGTGCCTTCCCTGATGATCCAGTATTTCCTTTTGACTGTTGCCCTTTTGTCGATTATGCAAAAAGCTTGATGTAATGGCAGTAATGCTGTGCATGGTTTCATGATCGGCCTATTCTGCTGGTTTGGTCTTCAAAGTTTGTTGGTATAGAAATTGAGTAGACAACAGAGTTGAATCGGTAAAATGTATGCCAGTTCTTTTGTCTGTTAGGTTGATTTGCGTAACTCAGTCATGGTTATTGAAATGTTCTACACCCTTCATCCTAAAATACTATTCGTTTTAGCTCTTAGTTTTTATGTTAATATTTAAATGGATGATGATAAATCTAAACACATATATAAAACACATACATTAAGTATTATATGGATCCATTAATTGTTTAAAATAAATTTTAAATTGAGATAGAGGGAGTATAAAACATAAAATTGGAACAAAGTCATTAGTATTACAAAAAAAGTCTAATAGCCAATAATTGTTTAAGCTATACAAACACGTAAACAAAACCTCTATGCAATTTTTAAAACATGTGATCTTTAGTAGAAATCACAACAACACACAAGCTACTAACTAAAGTAAGCAACCCTAGCTAGCTAAACTAGTGAAACTAAGAACTAACTAATTTACCACTAAAACTACAACTAGCTAGAAGTTACTCTACCAAACAACTACCACACAAAAAATAAATGCAAGTGAGAGCACAAACAGCAAACTAACGAGAGCAAGTGATTGACACAAAATTTATCCCTGACGTTCGACTCCTTAGCGTCAACTACGTTTTCATTATGGCAAGTCCTCAAGTGATGATTTGTACACTAATCAGTATGACAAGCTAGACTTTCGTGTGCTATAGGAATCAATCGAATAGTCCACTATAGCTACAACCAGCCATGAGCATTCTAATACTAATAGAGTAGGCAATAATACTAATAGAGTAGGCAATGACTGCTAGGCAATCAGTCCCTAGGTGCAAGCGAACCTCTTGTTTCGTTAGATCATTATCCATACGTATGCCACATTTAACATTTAAACCCTTCTATCACTAGCATGGGTAGATTTATAAAACTCCCCTAACAAACACATGATTGTATTTATGGTTGAATCATGATCTAATGGATCAAGAGGCTCACTTGCACACTTACACCTAGAGACTGCTTGCGTAGCCGTCATTGCCAATAGAGTATGCCTTTTAGCCTTTGTACACTATAAGATGGGATCAAAACCTCTCATAATATCACTAGTCGAAGGCAGAAAACGTTCACCATTGGTTCTATATTTCTATCTGAGTGAGAGTGATGACCGGGAGAGCCATTGAGACCTAAATGGCCTTCTGAGCAGGACCTTGACTATCTTGGAGGCAACATGAGCTAGTTAGCCTAGCTCACTCGCACTCAAATTATACTTAGTTCCTTAGGCTATCTCCAACATTTTACCTATCTTTATATCCATATTCAAACTCTACTATACGAACAATGCATTTTACAATAAAAATAATTATTAGGGTGACCATATGAGTGAACTACAGGATACGGTCTTATCGAGGTGTGAGATACCATCACTTGGACAAATGTAAATGAGAACGAGACAATTATTGTACAATTAGCATTTTTTTATAAAAAATATGTATTTAGAGTATTCAAAACTTTAGACAAGAACGAGAGACAAAATTTAACCTGGAATCTAAATTCTAGCACCGTGTATTTTATCCTTTATGTAAATGCTGTTATTTTACTTTTACATACATACATGCTTATTATTATTACTATTACATATAATTAAACATTTTTACACATATACATAGCTTGTGCCTCGGAGGCAATTTTCTTTAAGGCTGTTATATTTTTCTAGTTAGATACATTAAGAATCTGTTTAGAATTGGCCCGTTAGTTTTATTTTATGTTTTCATTTAAACAAATATAATTTTATAGGCTTTGGTTTAGAAAAAAAAATGGAGCTGAGAGTTTTGGTAGAGTTCTGCTACATGATTCTCTAGCTCTGAGAGCTGATTTTTTAATAAAGTGATTCTGAGTCTACCGGAAGTAAATCTATTTGACGAAAACCATTTGACAAATATGTTGTGAAGTGATTTCTGAGGGGTTAAAATGAGGAAACCAGGTTAGTATAAAGTAGAGACTAGATTCACTTCTATTATGAATCAGTTTAAATTTTTATCCTTTGGTTTTACGGGGGTGATTCTCGTGTAGTAGCTATGCCAAACGTCTCCTTATACACTTTTCGATTCTCCTCTCGCTCTTCCGTTTCCGCTCGTTTGGCGGCGTTTCCTGACTCCTGGTCTCCCTACGCAATTCCAGTGGGCGCCGCCGCCGACCGAATCCAGGTGACCATCCATCCCACCTCTCCCTCTACTCACTGACGCCGTCTCTACAATCTTTTTTTACCAATAAAAAGGTAGAGAATATAAGAAACCGTCACGACCGCCTCCGCCGTGCTCTTCCATCCGTTCCATGGCGCCGCCGCTCGCCCTGCTCCTTCTCGCCGCCATCGTGCTCTCGCGGGCCGTCTCCCACGCCCACGGCGGCGGCGGCGGCTTCTACGACCCGGCGAGCGTCACTCAGCTCTCCTCGCGCCCCAGGTGAAATCGTGAAGCGGCCTTTTTCTGCCTCTACGGCTGCGCGCGGCGTGCGGTCTGCGGTTTCACAATCTCGGTCTGGCTGACGGCGACAAGCGTCTCGCAGGGCGTTCCTGTACAGCGGCTTCCTCTCGGACACCGAGTGCGACCACCTCGTCAGCCTGGTGGGTTGGGTTGGGGTTGGGTTCGCGAATCGGCCTTTCTGCAGCGCCGCCGCGCGCGTCGTGGCGATGATCAGAGGCGCGCTCACGTACGGAGCCGTTTCCATTTTGCTTTCTGTTGGGTTTCAGGCGAAAGGCAGCATGGAGAAGTCGATGGTGGCGGATAACGACTCCGGGAAGAGTGTGGCGAGCCAGGCGCGCACCAGCTCCGGCACCTTCTTGGCCAAGCGCGAGGTAATCAATCTCCTGTCCTCATTGCCATGGCAATGTGCACAACTGACTGCCATTGCTGCCACGGACGCACGGTGGTAGAGACTCAAGTGAACATGTAAACAAAAAGCATATACAGCCACCCACAACTGCATGCCAAACACAGCTTTGCATCAAAATACTCCAAACAGTTACTGATGTGGGGCACTGATATATACTTGTTCATGTTGAGCCCACCCCAACCAAAGGATGAGATCGTGTCTGCGATTGAGAAACGCGTAGCTGCTTGGACATTTCTCCCGGAAGGTAATCTGCACTGGGTCGTTGTTGTTTGCTCGTGCATGCATCTAGATGCGCATTCTCTGACGGCTGATGCTACGGTTTCTGGTCCAGAAAACGCCGAATCACTCCAGGTCCTGCGCTACGAAACCGGCCAGAAGTATGACGCCCACTTCGACTATTTCCACGACAGAAACAACCTGAAGCTCGGCGGCCAGCGAGTTGCGACCGTCCTTATGTACCTCACAGATGTCAACAAGGGTGGAGAGACTGTATTTCCAAACGCTGAGGTACACGACACACTCGGTTCTGAGACTGCAATTAGAGCGAGTGAGTGACTGACCTGACTTGACCAGGAACGTATTGCCTGCTTTCAGGGAAGCCATTTACAGTACAAGGACGAAACTTGGTCGGAGTGTTCAAGATCTGGCCTGGCAGGTATCTTCTCCGAGCTGATCTGCCTCTATCGGCATTGACGATTTACTGTTCTGAGGCTGTGCTCTTCTCTTCCCTTCTCCTTGCAGTGAAGCCAAAGAAAGGAGACGCGCTACTGTTCTTCAACCTCCACGTCAACGCCACAGCCGATACAGGCAGTCTCCACGGGAGCTGCCCGGTGATCGAGGGCGAGAAATGGTCGGCGACGAAATGGATCCACGTCAGGTCGTTCGACAACCCCCCAGACGTGAGGACGGACGCGCCGTGCTCCGACGACAAGGAGCTCTGCCCTAGATGGGCTGCTATCGGGGAGTGCCACAGGAACCCGACGTACATGGTTGGGACCAAAGACACTCTCGGGTTTTGCCGCAAGAGCTGCGGGATCTGTGATGCTTGAACGTGCATGTTTTGGGGGTAGATTTTGATCCCATCATGTTTTCACTCTCTCTGCTCATAACAGATGAATCAGTAACCTAGTGTAATGCGAATTTCGGTACAGTCGCCTCCATTGGACTGTTTCGTCCACCAGATGTTCTAATACTAATGATCTAATCATCCTTTACCAACATGTTAGTCCACTAATTGTCGCAATTACAAAAAAAAAAACAAATATAGAGCTTCCACATGTGGCGACGTGTTCCTCCCATACATCTTGGCCCACACCATTGGGCCCCTATCCGTCGGCCTGCTAGCCCGCAGATGTTCAGCTGCTAGCCAGGCAGGGGACGGTCCTTCTCCCCCTGGGCCTGGGCCCTTACGAGACGCCGGGTCGGCGTTTTCATCGCTCGATGCTGACTGTGGGGGGATGGTTGTGGAATCAAAATCGTAGACTTATTATTATCTTGGTGGCGCCAAATCAAAATCCTTCGCGACGACTTCGCAGCAATAGAGAGCGACAGAGCGGGGCCTGCTTGCCTTCTTTTCCGCCGCCACCGTCGCGCCTTTGGTCCCCGTGCTCTTCTTCTCCGGTGGCAACCGGCAAGATATCAATTCTCGAGACCTACTTGCAGTCCAGAGCGGTTGTCAGAACCTGACCTCCATTATCTTTTTTGTGTGGAATCTATGTTTTTTTTTGCTTGCAGTGAAATCGGTGTAGGGTTATAGTAATCTTTATATGATCTACAACTAAGGTATAGATGAACTAATGTTTAGTTTAACTAAAATTTAGATAGGATGGTTTTAGTCAGGTGTGTTTATATACATGGACTAAAACTGAACCAAAAGTAAAAAAAAAACATTTCCTTCTAGTTTACTTTAGTTCACATTTGCTAACCAATAGATTAATGCCTAGTTGGAGTGAAAACTAAAATCCATTTCACTTGTAGTTCACATGTTTAGATGACTAAAATTTAGTTGAGTGTATCCAATGTAAGCGTGAGAAATGTTCTGCACCCAAGCGGATTCATGTGAGACAAAAAAAAAAGCATCAAATACCACGCAAAGCGAAGGACGACGCTCTGGTCCTCTGTATGACAAGAGCGAGATGTGCGTGTCATGCGCTGCATCAGGCTCTTACTATACGCGAGAATAACCCAGCCTGTGCAGGTTGCAATTCGCAGAGGATTCCCATCCCATCTGGTAGATGGTAACATGCAGCTTGGACACTGACGCTGACACTCAGTTGCATTACAGATATTTTGGACACGAACTGGCTACACGAATCCTGAATTTTACCGCAAGTTTGGAGATGCTGTAACTTGTGGTTTACTGCGACAGCGTGCTGGCTCGAGTGAGACTGTTCCTGCAGCTCGCTTTACTGTTCTGCTGTCTAGCTTCACAGTGGGTTTAAGGACAGCGGCCGTGTCAGCCCTGTCTCCAAAATAACCAACTCCTTTGGCCCTTTCCACAATATAGAAGCCCTTTGGCCTCACTCAGTCAGTCCCCTGCTGCCCCCCACCCCAAGCTTTGATCTGCCAAAGAAACCCTGCCTGCCTCCTGCACAAGAGCAAGGAGAGAGAGAAACAAATGTATGCTGTTTGGCCAGTCACTTGATTCCATATGTAGTGGCACCAGCATGAAGGAAGCAGGAATCCAACAAAAACTTGTTACTCTGGTACAGATAATGTTCCAAATGAATGGGAGCATGCTCAGCCTCAGAAGTCAGGATACCATATGAAAAGGGAATTTGTTTAGCAGGGAATCAAAACCATAGTTTTGGTTCGTGATGAAGGAGCATCTGTAGTACACATCAAACATCAAAAACCGATTCACTCACTCCAAAAAAAGGGCACTCAAAAGGATTGTGACAGATCACATGAAAGTGAAGGTTATTTCTTCAGGGGTGCTGCTTCTTTTGAACATCACTTTTGCCATGGCAATCTCTCATGTGTCATGCTGTTCTCTCCTAGAACGACTCAAAGATGAGCTCTTTCCCTTTTCTTTTCCACAGATGACCTGATTTACCTCCCAATAGGAATGTACTTGAGGGGAGAACAAGGGCGATCAGATAACAATGCCTCCCAAAACCCTTTTTTAATCCACTGTCATTTTACCCTTCTCTAGTTCTCTTCACAAGAAGAAGCGAGGGATTGAAAGGGAAAGGCAGGAAAACAACATGGCATAACCCAAAAAAAGCAAAGTGCAACAAAAAGCAAGCATGGCTCAGCAGCTTGCTTTGGTTCTACTCTCCCCCCTCGGCCTCGGCCTCGGCCCCTCAAAAGCACAGCAGAATCGGCCAAAGCAAAAGAATGCCCCCAGAGGCGGCCAGGAACAGAACAAGAAGCAAGAATACTGAGTACCGCAGCAGCGACTGACTGACACAAATCCTGCTGCTACAGTGCTACTTCCTCCCCACACACACACATTATAATATGCAGTCACGTTGCGCGGCCGCAGCAGCGCTGCATCGCATTAGCGCCACCCTAGTCCCCATGCCCGTGAGAGGAAGCTCTTAGAAGGCCAGCGCTGTCGCCAGGAGAGAGAGAGAGAGAGAGGAGGAGGAGGAGGAGGAGGAAGCCACGACGGCGGAAGACGACGCAGCGCGGCGGCGACCGGCGGGTGTCATGGCAAGGTCGGCCGTGGCCGTGAGGCGGGCGGCATTGGCCATCGTGTTCGGAGGGCTTCTCCTGATGTCGTTGGTTATGGACGACGTCAAGAAAGCGGCGATCGGCGGGAGGAGGATGCTGGCCAGAGGCGACGGACGAGGGCAGAGCACTCTGGAGGATTTCCAGGCTGCTGATGTTCCCTTCCAGGACAGCAAGAGAAGGGTGCCCAACGGTCCTGATCCTATCCACAACAGGTACCTTGATTTATACAGATTACTGCACTGCACTGCAAGCTTGGTATTGGTGTTCGAGTTCGTCCCTCTTTTCCCTTGCCATTACCGAGAAGCAGCAGTTGCTATCTCTGTACCAGTGCACAGGTTTCATGGACCTAGACGTTTTAGGCTTGAAAAATGGCTTCTTTTACTACGTATACGTACGCTGAGAGGGAACAGATACTGTGTGTAGGTCATCCAGCTTGAAATAGCAGAACTCCAACACATGGCATTTTTGTCCTAACTTGCTTGTTTTGGCTTTCAAACATGCAATCAGTCTGTCTCACACTATGCTCGCGTCTACCATGTTTTACATACATGTAGAATAAATAGGCCAAAAAAAACTGATATTTCACATAATATCATAGACAAGCACTAACTGGGTAACGGATAAAAGGGAGGAGGTGAAAAAGATGTCACGCGCTCCTCTTCCTCATCACTCCCACATTCCCCTATGATGATGTGGTAATCTTTCAGCGACGGATAAGTCCTATTCCACCCCACCCCACAACCCCCACACTAGATGGATGTGTTTGGTTTGATATTAAAGTAGGATGTGGCGGGGCGACATCAGTCCTCTCGATTTTTTTGGATCACGCCGATACCAAATATTACTATAGTGTTTACCTCGCCTCCACGTGACTCTCATTCAAATACTATAGAAACTATAGACACCCATCCATCACTCTTTGTACATCCAACCAAATACACATCATTGTCGGAATCATTACTATTCAAACAAAGCGCAGCAGGCAGCACACCACGGTTCATCATCATGATAAATAAATAAACAAACAGACAACAGGAACTCTTAACGGTTTCAGTGCATCACCTGCTGAAAGAAAAAGACTGCTGCTGCTGCTGCTTCAGGCCTCTCACCCTTGTAATCCGGTTTCAAATCCTTGCGCCTTCTCCAGGGGAACCGGCAAATCAGGACGGTCGCCGGGCCGAGCGTGACGTCGGCAGCGCGCATGCGGAGGCGTGCATGGAAGCGTCCGATTCCGAAGAGGCCGGCGACATGTTGGGAGCGGCCGCAAGCAAACAGAAGATGCGTTGCATGGACGAAGAGGAACAGAGACTGGGATGTTGGGTGTAACTAGGGGGAGGTGGCCTATCTTCTTCTAAGCACTGCTATTTAAGACAGTTTTAATCATGATGAAAACTTTAGCTTTTCTTCTTCTTCTTCTTTTTGGTGGGTGGGTCATGGGTGGGGGAGGTAACAAAGCCTATTCTATTCTATTCTATTCTACCAGTGGGAGTTTTTTTTTTGTATAGAGAGCAGTAAGTATCGAGCTTTCCCTCTCACATGGAAACAAGCAAGCATCAAAGATTCTTTCTTGGCAAAGGGTTGTGGTCAAGAAAGAGCTCCTCCTCACTCACACTCTCTCTCTCTCTCTCTTGGCCGCAGCTGCTTTATACATCTCTGTAGCAGTACCCTGTTGTTTTCTTTAAGGCGTTCATTCTTTTGCATTGCCACTGTATGGTCTGCAGCACAGCATAAATTTGCTAAAGGAGCCATGGGTCCGAAGTTCTGAACTCTGAAAAGAAGCACCGGCACATACAACTCTCCTAGAGTACTTTATTTCTTTTTTTTTTCTCTTCAAAATATAGTCCCTGTTTGCGAAACTTCAATATTACAGGTCTTGTGCATGTCTCTAGAAATCTAGCTTTTACCACAAAACATGAGCCTTCTGCATCAAACATGCCACAAACAAACAAACAGACCAGGAGCGAGCGGGCTAAAGGCAAAAGAGGGCAGAAGGGGTTAAAGAGAGAGAGAGAGAGAGGGAGGGAGGGAGAAGCACAAGCACCATTGCAGCAGCAGCCAGCCTGCCTTTTCTCTTCTTTTGTTTCCTCCCTATCCCTCCATTGTACCATCTCCTCCTCTCTTTACCTTCTTTTCTTGGCGAAGCTTTGAACAGGCAAAGTGGCCTTGCTCGAGTTCTAAAGCAAGCAGACAGGGATGCTACATGCTAGAGAGAAGGGGGAGGGGGGTGCTGTGGTTTGTGTCCAAAAGACGAGAAGGCTCCTGGTCCTAGGGGCTAACTTATTGACCGGTCATCTTGTGTCTTCTTTAGAATTAGAACTGAAGGCGTACGTACTGCTTTGTTCACTGCAGCTCTATCGGGTATCAGATGCAGAGCAAAGGGGAGACAGAGATGGATCCTGTTCCTGCGCTTGCGCTGCATGCCTCCAGTCCAGAGGCGTTGCTTTCTACTCTCTGTTTGTTTGGGATCCAAAAACAGTGCGCACATGGTGGTACGTACGTCATACGGTCATAGCTTCCAGTGTACGTACGTCTAGCTTCCAGTGTACTTTCTCTTGGTATTTCCTCCAAAAAAAAATACAATTCTGACCTTCCAATGAGCCAAACAATTTTAACTATTCTCGCTTAGGGCTTGTTCGGTTAGCTCTCAATCCATGTGGATTGAGTGGGATTATGTAGGTTTCAATCCCAAGCAAGTTAAAATTCTTCTAAATTTTTTCTAATCCCACTAATCCATGTATAATGGGAATAACCGAACAAGGTCTTAGAGCTTGTTCGGTTAGCTCTCAATCCATGTGGATTGAGTGAGATTGGATGAGTTTAAATCTTAAACAAGTCAAACTTCTTCTTAATTTTTTCCAATCCCATTCAATCCATGAGTAACGGGATGAACCGAACAAGACCTTAAACGGATTAGAGACCTGGAATTCTGGATTAATTAGCAGGTGGTATTTCAACTTTTGAAGCGACACGTTTCATGGCGTTATCCTGATTAGGAGACATGGGAATGAGATCGTCTGTCTCATCTCTGAGCTCTGACTGGATCTAAGTTTGCCAGGAGAAGGAGAAGCAGCAGAGGTAGAATGTAGATCCTTGCAAGCCTAGCTCTGACGTCTATCAAAGCTCAGCAGATGTGTAGCGTATCCCAGTGATTTGATAACACGACTCCAACAACGGAGTCGCACGTTCCGGAGGGGGCTTCGTCTCGGTTCTAATTGCTCTGGTTCCATGACTTTTACAGCACACAATAATGTATAGGGCATTTGACGGTCCAGAGGAGCTAACTTTAGAGTGTGTTTGGTTCCACACAACTAAGTTCAATTTACATCAAATGTTTAAATAGTAATTATGAACATTAAGTAGTTTAATTATAAAACTAATTACAAACACTAAAAGACGATTCGAGTTTATTAAATCTAATTAAACATATATATAATAGGCGTAATTGATATCCAAATATTTGATACGAGTTCAGTAAAACCAAACACCCTCTACGTGATTCTTCGATGCCCGGCACCTGACGAGAGACCATTTACCACTTCTGGCGCATTCTCGTACCTGACTGCTGCCGCGGCGGTGCACCGATTTTTTTTTAAAGCCAAATAGCAAGACCCTGAAAAATTAAAATAGATTCCGTGCTCATATTTTCCAACCTGTGATTTTACACAAAAGACCTGTTTGATTGTATGCCTAAGACACTGCAGATTAACATCTTGACATGACTAAAGAAATATTGCCACGCTTTCACAAGTCATTGACGATGACTTTGACCTATGCATCAAGAAAAAAAATCTTGACATAACTGTAATTACAAACCAAACATATGTTAGTGCCTAACTTGATCAAACCTGACTAATCTTAGACCCCGTTTGGTTAGTCACTAAAGTACGCCGTTTGGTTCTAGTGAGTAAACCTGACTAAAGAGCATTAATTGGTACGAATAATGACTGCATTATCCCTATTAATTAGTGGATATTTGCTGCACGGAGAGAGAAGACTGCAAATGAGGTAAAATCCTACTCCCTTATCCATTTTAGTCACCCCACCTTAGTTACCATGTTTATTTCTTTAGGGACTACAGGTGATTAAAGTTTCACCCTAAACCGAACGGAGCATTAGACATGATAAATTATGTTAAGTTAGGCAACAGACCAAACAGCCTAAATAAGGTCAATGCAAGATGCCCCAGAATATTGTCCGGAGGAGCAGATGCTGAGGCACAACATTCCGGAGAAATTCAGTAAATTTACTCATATCCAGGCTATACATACATAGCGTGTACCAATTAGGATGGCTGAAACTAATCTATTCACCAAAGAAATATTGACATGACTAAAGAAATATTGCCACGCTTTCAAAAGTGGGGTGACTAAAGTTTAGTCACCCCACTTTAGTCACCATATTTACTTCTTTAGGGACTACAAGTGATTAAAGCTTAGTTGCCCTAAATCGAGCGGAGCATTAGACATGACAAACTATGTCAAATTAGGCGACAGACCAAACATGTCCTAAATGGGGCCAATGCAAGATGCCCCAGATTATTGTCCGGAGGAGCAAACGCCGAGGCACAACATTCCGGAGAAATTCAGTAAATTTACTCATATCCAGGCTATACATACATAGCGTGTACCAATTGGATGGCTGACAACTAATCTATTCACCATCCAACATGTATCAATTACTAGGACAATGTAAAACACCTGTGCACAATGACCCGGCCAAGAGCACACTAGCAAAAGAACAGAAAAATAGTACTTTTTTTTGTTGTGCCTCCAAGCAGCAGTATAATAGGGCGCAGTTGAATGTACCAGTGTTCTGGCTGTGCTTAATGGCATTTGAAACCATGGCAGACAGAGAGGATAATGATCAGAATAAGTGCGATGATTATTCCCAGGACGATGAGCTTGATTTTCATGTTCTGCAACCACATCTTTCTCCTCACATTTGTTCCTTGCTGTCTGAAATCTTGTGCCTGGAAACCCAGACAAATTATAAGAAACTGGCTATGTTTGGCATACCCCAAACCGGCCACGCAAATAGGAGTTACATCACAAAATTTAAATAGATTTAGGATCATTCACTGTTCTAAAACCCAAAAAAAAATATAGATAGAAGAACGTCCAACCCTTGAGAAAGGTTATGCTTTCATTTCAATACTTTGTATTTATATTTGCATATGAACACTAACAAGTCGATGATGGTATTCTTGGGATTTGACATAGTATGCTGCTTACATGCTTAGATTATATCTCAGCATTTATGGAAATGGATTGCCTTTCGAACCTACAGATATTCCGACATCTATGGATTTGCCCTTCTAAGCGAAATGTACGCCTACAGCTCCAAAAGGAAAAAATAATACAATACTCAATGGAGCACTACAGAGCAGGATAAAGGAATGCATGAAAACCTGTGAGCGCAGATTCTCAGTCTTGTCAACAAGCAGCTCGATCTTCTCTCCACGATCAAGGACCTGCATTTGGGAAACAAAACAATCAGAACATTCTTAAAGTGGCCATCAATACCAACAGTTAGATTGTATAGCTTGACCAATCCATAAAGCATGCCTTTTCAATGTTTTCCATCATAACACCCTTGACTTCAGAAACCTGTGCCTTCACTTTGGCCAGCTTGCTAACCTCTTCAGGGTGATCCACACAATACTGCATGTGCTCTTTAAGTTTTAATCTGCAGAAAGTACATATTGTTTAAAGAGGAACAACAATGTAATCACTGAGTTCAAGACCTTGGTTATACATACCTGAACTCTCGGTTGAGGCTGTTAGCCGCAGCGGTAGCAGCTTTCCCGCCACCATACCTTTTTGTGAAATCCTCCTTAACCCTATCCATGAAAGCAATGGGAATTTGTTGCCCCACTGATTCAACAGCAACAACACAGTATGCTGCAAAGCAAAGTAGAGCAGTAGACCTGTAAATTTATAATTTTTAAAATTTAAAATTGACCGACATGGCACTATTGCAACACAAATCAAGTTCTTGAGAAGTGTGGCGCTTTATGCCAGGGTGGTAGTCAAGCACTGTTGAGTTATTTTATAAAAAAGTTAAAAAGAGAGAGAGACGGATAATGGAACCATGTTCGTAATGTAAAACTTTTGGCATCAGCCATTGGCTAGTTTAAGTTGTGAGAACATACACCATTTTAGCATGTGAAGCAACACATACACGCATTAATGTTTAATGGTCCAATACTACATATTAGCAAGATTCAGCAAATACCACAGTACCCACAGTACTACACGTGTCTAGAAATACTGTAAAACTCGACTCTAAAACAATGCCTACCATCTAAGGTTTCACCAGGTAACTAAGAGTAACTAAGGCGCACGCGCAGCTGGGAGCATGCTTCCCACTTCCCACATAAAACGAACTGTACAGTGCATCACGTTACCAGCCAACAAACATGATCACCAACTGCAATCAAAACGACCTAACCGCGTAACAGCCAACTCTGGAAGATCTACACACAAGTGACCAAAAAATCAGGACATATCGGATGAATCCTAACAACGAATCGCAAGGGCAACAAAAAGGAACATTGGGGAAGGCAGGATAACTCACTGAATCCGTCTTCCACGAGGTAGTTGAAGGTGTGGCCGTCGCAGTTGTAGGTGAACTTGTTGTTGCTTGCGGGGAGCTTCATGAGGCACTGGGAGGCGATGGTTGTGAAGTTGCCGGTGAACTCCGTGTACTCGGCCAGTACGACCGTGCCACGGGCCACGAACGCATAGATCAGCGACTGCTGCCCCATAGCTGCCTCCTCGTCTCAGCTTCCCCTCCTCTTCCTCCGCTCGTGGAGTTTGGCTCGCCGCCGATGACTTAGGCCTCGCCGCTGGCGAAACCCAAGGGCTAGATCTCCGCGAAGTGGAACGCGGGGGAGGGGAGAAAGGTCGGTTTCACTGCTCCGTGGAGTGCAGAAGGGGAAATGGTTGGGGTTTTGCATGAAGGTCCTTAAAACAATTCCATTAACAGCAAGATCAATATAGCATGGCCTTGGTTGTTGGACTAATGGACTCCATCACTACAGTCTTGATCAGGCTTCATGGTTGTTTATCTCTCTCTTAAAACCTCTAAAAAAATATCTAACCTCACTTGTCTTAATCCAAGAGAGGAAGCATGGAATTTAGAATGTGTGTGTTTGGTTGCAATAACATTACAGAATAAGAATATTCTTGTGGGATGGTCAGACATCGCTAATTAAGGTAGTTGACTAGTATGGTGCTCGTGCGTTGCTACGTTTTTTCTTTGTTCATAGTTATTTGCCCGTGTTTTGCTACGGTTTCTATATACCTTTAAATAGGATAGTTGTTCAATGGTTACTCACTAAGCGGCTTGTTAGGTTCGTGGTGGTAGGGTGCTCGTGACATTTATGCATAATTTTAGCTTATTTTTACTATTCCGCAGAGATGGTAACACACAGGGTATTGAGATACACACGCACTAATTGTCATACTATGCTCTTATTAGCGTCGTTTAAAGGTTAAAAAGATTTAGATACCTTAAATATATAGGTATGTGTCTATGCTTTGTTATGAAAATAAAAGCCTATCACAAAATATTGATACGAAAAGATATAAGATACATACATCAAACTTCTAAAATCAAACTTGCTGTCAAGGACTTGATGCACCTGCATGTGTGTGCACATCCTTCCCTTGTGATTGTTGGCATACAGTAAATTAAATGTCTATGTGTTGGTGAGGAATTAATTAAGTGTAATAAATCAAACATACATTAACAAAGGCACATCGTGCAATAGTTTGCCTGCCTAGTGGACTTGAAAAACTATTCCAAGAAGTTGCTCGATCTGTTGCAGGCGGCCATGTAAAGCGAGCAAAGATCATACGAGTGAGGATTCTAGAAAAAATTCAAGAATTTATTGAATAACATTATAGGCCATAGGGAACCTGACATCTATTCCCTATAGGGAATGAAATTTGCAATATCATGAAGCCCAGCTTCTCTATAACACTCAATAATCTGATCCACGACCTCATCCTATAGTTAATCCACAAATACTAAATCCATAAAAAATACAGCCCCGTTAAGAACCACCTGCAGTGCACCAGAGCAGACCTGCAGTGCACCAGAGCAGCAATGGCAGTGGAGTCAGCCAAAAAATAGGTGAAGCTATCACGTGACAAATTAAAGAGACTCGTCAAACACCTGCTATGGAACCTTTCTTTTCTTTAGGACCTCACACTTACCCTCCTTAGTTACCTTCCCTCTTATGAATTCGAACTGCTCATCCTCCCACCAAGCTAGTTCAGTTTGGCCACTTGTTTCATGAAAAAAGGTGTATAAGCTAAGTCTTTGGTCTCAACTATCAAGAAGAGAGACTAAAAGAAAATAGGGAAATATCTGTTTGTTGCTAGGCATACAAGCTGATCATGAAAAGGCCGCACAATATTACTTCGTAATTGCATCCAAGTGTCCACCATGGTGATTTCAGAGCCACTTGAGCTGATTCTTTGGCTTCAAATGTACGTCCAACTCTAACAACAACAAACCAACAGGAAAATAAGGAACACGAATGAACACTGAATTACGTTCCGACCTTGGTGCATGAAAACGTGTCTTGTTAAATCATGACATTGCAGAGGCCACGGGCAAATGTATAACCATCTTTTGAGGCCGGACACTACAGAATTGTTTAGGTATAAAAATTCTGCATGTGACCGATATTGTGTTCGTCTCACATTTTCCAATTAAAATCAGGAAACCATACGTCATGTTCATGCAACATGTAATGTAACCATGCAATGACATATATGTTCACACTGACACAAAATGCAAACAGCCAGCTAATAGGTTCCCTTGATCTTGCATGACATAATTTGTAATTACACTGATATACCTTTTTAAAATCTCTGCATTGAACACAAAGGGTCTTCCAAATCCAGGAAATTGATCTCTGTAATAGAATTCTCCAGTAATGGTAGCTGAAACCAGAAGAGAAAAAACAGTGCACATTAAAAATCATTATTATGTAAGCAAAACCAATGCATTTATGGAAAGATCTAAGAGTTTTACATTATCTCTTAAGGCACTAAAAACAACTTACAATTTGGAACAAAGGAAGTACAAGCTAATTACCCTTCTAGATTAAGGAATACGATTGTTTGAGCTGAACCACGAAATGCACATAGTCATTAGTTAGTGCAGGGTGAAGAAACAATTAGCCTGCTAAAAAATAAACATGAAAACAGATCTACCAAACATCAATTCTATTAGTGAACTTTTAAATGTTAATGAAAATTCCCATTAATGCAAGTATGCAATCTTCAACAAATGGCATTCAACCTTCATATGGTATCTCTATTCCAAATTATCGTTTATTTCAGCTTTGTCCTAAGTCAAACTTATCTACCTTTGTCCAAGTTTGTAGAAAAAACACATCAACATCTATGAAATCAAATTAGTTTCATTGAATTTGTAGATGTTAATATAGTTTTTTTTTCTAAAAACTCAGCGAAAATAAGTTTAACTTACAATAGAGCTAAAGTGAAGTATGATTTGGAATAGGTGGAGTGTGTTCTTCCTCTTTTTTAAGCTTTCCTTGTTGCAAGTCGCACCTCCCATGTTATGGCAACGTGCTGCTTCCTGTTAGCCTAAGTGCACTTGTGCATTCTGTCCGACAGAGATGATGACCATTGAATCAATTAGTAATCTTGAAGTTGCATGCTTGAAAAGCAAACCCATTCTCATATGGTTTCTCTTGCCTCTAGCCTTCTTTCTCCTGCCCGTCTGCTACAAATAGGATTTCCCAGCGCCAAGCACCTCAGCCTCTTTTGTGCTGATCATTAGAAAACTTGTACAAGTGCAGTGTTCAGGGTTATGATTGTGAGGGGCAGCATCTTGAATTATTTTCTATGGCTTCGCACGCCCAATATTGGATCCAACGTCCGCTACTGAGTTTAAAGGTCCAGCAAAATACATGTTGTAGTGTCTATAAAATAGATTTGTCATGTAGTGATTCTGGTCTGAAATTTAAACTGGCAACAGGTGCAAAGGCATCTACAACTACGAATTGAAGCCCAAGGGAAATACCTTCAGACAGTTTTGGAGCAGGCCCAAGACGCGCATGGAAAACAGAATTTGGGCCATACAAACCTGGAAGATGCAAAAATAAAAATGTCAGAGTTAGTTTCACAAGTATATATCAAATGAATGCTTTAGTAATGCGATTACAGATGTAAAAGTAAGTTCAGGTGTTCATAAATTAGAGCCCAAACAAATCAAGTCTGTTGAAAGTTCAACAAATAGTTATTTGTCAGTTGTTGAAGGATTCATTAAGGAGCACAGACTACATCACCATGGAGTACTAAAAGCATATGATGATAGTTCATTATTTTGCAGAAAAATATCTCATGAACATGAGACACATTTTGCCCTCAACAGAGGTCTAAGCGAACATAGGATGGCTCATTTGCAGAATAAGGAAGGATACCATAAAGCAGAGTTTGGGTAGAAAGTGCCACTGAGATGGCACATGAGTATACTGCACCTCAAAAGAATGGTAGAGGTAGTACCACCAGTTCGACTGTTCGACATCGGGAAGCAAAGTGACGGGGGTCGGGGACTGGGAAAACAGCTCACTCAGTTTCCCTCATGGCACCAAATATTCGATTCATCGAGGAAGTAGTTTCGGAGCGGCAGCGCGTGGACGAGCGCCGTTCCGGAGCGGCAACGCGTGGACGAGCGCCTGGAGCATGAGTTCATGAACAAGGTGTTGCCAAGGTTGTTGAGTCCCTGCAGCCCCGTCGACGTGACGGGAGAGGCCGAGGTGGTGGAATCCGCGGAGCTGATGAACGTGAACTCGGCCAGATACCACTGCATGCTACCCTGGCTTTTAACACCACTGCTACTTGGCTTGTGTGGCTTTTTTTTTACTCCGATCAGCTGACCGTGGTAGGCTAGATCATTCCTGCGATTCGCTAAGAAACACATGAATGAACCATGCCTTGGTGTTGAGCTGTTCGTGTTGCACAATCGGAGTACGCTTTTGATCTCTTCTGATGTGCCGAGTTCTACTCCACTCCAACACGTCAGGTGGCGACACTTCTGCCTGTCTGCCTACTCAGAGAAAGGCCGGAAGCCGCAGTTCGCACCTCAGGCATGACCAGGCGCACAGCTTCTGCTTGCTTCACGGCCGCCGGGCACCCGGGCCTGCAGGCAGTGGCGGATCCAGGATTGATCCAAGAGGGGGCTACTAAGCTAAGGCTAATTAGGTCTAGTACTAATAAGTGTCAGATTGGCTCACAGTTGATTAGCAAAAACCTTACTGCCATCCAAGCGGAAGAAGGCACTAACCTGGGCCTCTTGTTCGTAGCACCAGCAGGCGTAGGAACAATGCAGCCTTTCTCTGGTCGCTGTTCATTGATCCTTTCTTCTGCAAAAGAACCAACCAACCGTAATAGGCAGTAGCTTCAACACAAATTGTGTATCTACCTAATCCTTAACAAGGGCAAATAAATTGTCCTCAGAAGTTAATGAGGAGGCGCGAGGCAGTTGCACATCATTACCCTCACTAAACAGACAATACCTGGTGTTCACAGAATGAACAATATGTTCATATTTTCTGCTTCAAATTTACTAAACGCTAGGGATATCATGAATCTGACAGCTAAATACAAAGGAATGGCAGAGGCTACACGAGCTACGGCCACCAGAACACACCACTCACCTGTGTCGCCGTCTGCGCGGCCTCGTAGGCCTCGGTGGCGCCCAGGCGCCGGAGCCGCCCCCCAGCGCGACAGAAGACGTGCGGAGTCGGCCTCGTCGGCAGCAGCCACGCCGGGAGGGGTCGGAGCAGTCGGACTGGCGCGCCGGCTGGGCCTATTCGCTCGCCTATACTGGGCCACGGTCGCAGATCCGCCCCTGCCTGCAGGAGCCGGCGACGCAGGCGCAGGCGAAGGCGCAGGCACGAGCACGACCGGCAGAGCGGCGGCCGCGGAGCAAGGGGCCCCGCGCTTTCCTGGACGGTAAACAACGGCTGGTGACAGACAGGCGCGCGGTCGTAACATCGTCGTGCAGCGCAGTCGTCAGTTACAAAAGTAGTAGCAGCTCCAGCCGGCTGGGGCAGGGCTTGGTCGCCACCGACACCCCCCCGTCCCGGCTCCACGCAACGAATCATTCAGTCGCCTGCACCCCACGTGCCCCGTCGCTTCCGCTGCCTGCTGTGCTAGTGCTACCGCCTGTCGGTGCGGTTGGTTGCGCAGCCCAGGCGCCTGACCGCCCAATCGACGCGCGCGGTGTTCGTTACTCGGCCGCTCTCCCTACCCACGTCCTTCTCCCCCACAGATCTCCGCGGGCCGTGAGGTTCATTGATTCGCCTTATCCGGGGCTGCCGGATCTCCGCAGCGGCTGGGGATGGGCAACTGCTGCAGAACACCGAACGGAGCCACCGACGCCGGCGGCGGCAAGAAGCCCAAGGAGCCGAAGCAGAAGAAGGGCAAGAAGCCGAACCCCTTCTCGATCGAGTACAACGGCTCGGCGCCGGCGAGCGCGCCGAGGCTGGTGGTGCTGCGGGAGCCCACGGGTGTAGGATCTAGGACACCGGCTAGAGGGGGGGTGAATAGACGGTTTTGACTAAAAACAACAATACTAAGTAAATTTAATCAATACAACAAGAGGAATAAATTTACTAGTGTCAATAAGTAAACAATGTATGAAAGACAACTACGGAGATTGAATACTTGAAGAACAATAAGCAAAACACTAATCAATTGCAAGGCAATAAGTAATGCTAGAAGGAATAGACACCGAAATTTATCCCGTGGTATCGGTGATTTGCCGATCACCCCTAATCCACGTTGAGGTGGACTTCAAGCTCTCACTTGCTCCTCTATCAAGACACGACTTGATCTTTGAGCCAAGTGGACAAGAAATCACTCAATACCTCGATTCCACTAATGTCACCTTTGCCGCTCCGGCGAGGTAGGCGCGAACCCCTCACAATCAACACCGCGGCTTCTCCACAATCTTCTTGGAGAGCTCGACGGAGACAATCACCCGAGCCGTCTAGGAGGCGGCAACCTCCAAGAGTAACAAGCCAACGACGCTTGCTCGGTGTACCACCTAGTGCCTCAAGAATCACCAAATGATGCAAATGCACTAGGAACCCTCAATCTCTCACTAGAATGCAATCTCAAGCAAAGAGTGTGAGAGAGTGAGTTGGAGGATCACAAATGAGCTCAATGTGTGCAAGGAATAGCCAAGGGAGGTCTCACACACGAGCTACCCTTCTATTTACAGTCCCCCATCTAAAACCAACCGTTATGTGCAAAAGGGGGCAGTTCTGCGCACACGCGGACCGTCCGCGCCCTAGGGCCGGACGGTCCGTCGTACACCATAATGGCTATAATGACCGTTGAAACATGTCAGAGCAGACTCAAAAGGTGGGTCCGGACAGTCCGCCCTTCAAGGCCGGACCGTCCGCGACCTGGCAATTTCAAACACCCGAGCCTCGGATCAAACGGAGTTAACACACGCGGACCGTCCGGCTATAAATCCCGGACCGTCCGCGACCTGAGACAGTACTGTCCGGACTGGTCCCCCGGACCGTCCGTAGTACAAACCAATAAAAACACACAGTCCCTGTCCAAAAACGAGTTATACACATGCGGACCGTCCGCGCCTCACAGGCGGACCGTCCGCCTATAATTCAGGGACTGACCCGAAGCCACCTTCCTCTGGTCAGGACTGCGGACGGTCCGGCCCTAAGGCCCGGACGGTCCGCAGTGCAATAGAACACAGAGTCAACACAAATGGTCAAACCCCGGACCTGCTGGAGGATCGCGGACGGTCCGCCCCCAAGGGCCGGACAGTCCGCGCGACCAAGACTTCTCAAATTTCAAACATGCTTTTGAATGAACTTTTAACTCACGAAATGAGAAGCGCTGTTAGCCCTTATGCAAATGCAACTACTTGATGCTCTATGAGGCACTAAGTTTTACACAGATCTAAGTCATTGACCCCTCTTAATAGTACGGCTATCTAGCCTACTAATCCGGTCAGGTATCTTCTCTAAACACCTCAAGACCGGCAAAAGTAAAACCTATATTATACCTTTGCCTTCATCTGATCCACAACCAATGCGTATGACTCTTCAACATTTCCTGTTCTATGTGGTCCAACCCTGCATTCTTATTTCTCCAAGAATCGTTAGTCCACAAGTAGTTGTCATTAATTACCAAAACATTACCAAAGGGGCCTAGATGATTCACAATCTCCCCCTTTTTGGTAATTGATGACAACACCACATAGTATATTAAAGAGAAGTTTAGTTTCTCCAAATCTCTCTCATACCTAAGGTACAAGATAGATCTTGGAGATGAGTTTCATAGGACTTATCTTGATTTGAAGTTCTGTCCAAGAGATAGATAAATCCCAATAAAAACTCAGTATGCAAGAAAGGCTCCCCCTAAGTGTGTGCAGGATTATTTGAAGTTGAAGATATAACACACATAATATATTTGAGCTTGATGGAGACTTTCCTACAATCATGGTTATCGAGGCATACAAGAGATGATCCGTAGAGTGAGCGCAGCAATTATAATCACATCTCGATTAACCACACACAGAGTAATTTGAACTAAAACATAGTTCATCCCACAGAATATTACAGATAATAGTCCACAGACATACGACATAGAGTTAATGGATCAAACCAAGTTCCGAATGCATAAGACATAAACTAAAGCGGCATGAAAAGGTAAAATGCATATGCATGGTCTTGATGTCCACATAGAACCACCAACTCCCCCTGAAGGAGACGCCTGACAACTTCTCATCACTTCTCTCCCCCTTTGGCATCAATTGCCATAAAGGAGAGGCCTTACTGATCACTCGGCGGAGGATGCATGTTGTAATAATGAGTGCTGAAGGTGTCAAACAGGGAGGAGAACTGGCCAAAGTCCTGCTGGAGCTGCTGCTGCCTCTGACTTATATCATGCATGTTGTCAGTTGTAGAAAGATTGTCAAACTGACTGGAGAGAGCACCCATGTTATATTGAAAACTTTGTTGCATATTATTCAGCCTTGACATGATGGGATCAGTGACATTAGTGTGAATTTGATCACGAAAGTCAGAAAATTCAGAGTTGAGCGCAGCCCAGTTGCTGTCAAAGCGAGACTGCATGTCATCGAGGCGGTGATCCACATGTGACATCAACCCCTCAAAGCGAGTATCAATATGAGTCTCCAGCCCTTGCTGCATATTGTGAAAATAAGGATCAAAATATCCTGGAGCAGGCTCCCAATAGTGCTGAGGCTGAGGAGGAGGTGGAGGAGGAGGCATCTGCTGTTCCTCAACATTAGGAGCTGCTCCACCCTCATAGCCAGGGTCTTCCTCATCATCTGGGAATGGAGTGAGTGGCCTGGTGAGAAACCCTACCTCATTCTTAAAAGGCCTGAATGGAGTGTGAACAATCTCACATGGGCCCTCAAATCTTGTCTTGGATTTGATGAGAGCCATAATGTAGGGAGCATATGCCAAGTTTTGATTCTTGTCCATCTTTAAATCATTAAGCTGCCTCATCATGAAAAGAACAATGTTCATGACTTCACCATTCATGATGTGCTGGATTATGTTCCAGAACTTATCTCGAATTTTACTCTTATCACCACTCTTGGGAAGAATGGTGACTCTGGCAATCTTGTTGATGACAGCAGGATGATGTCTGAGTCCTGCTGTTTCTCCAAACCTCCTGGGTATACCGAGCCTGGCTGGCTCATAAAACTGCACAAAATCCTCAAAATTATCTTCAGTATAAAGATCCACCCCAGCAGAAATGGTGCCATAGTCCAGACTGTTGGCAGCGGCAAAGTCAGCAAAAGAAGCAGAATACCGCTTGAAGCCAGTCATCCAGGTGATAGATTCTGCTGCAATATCAATCTCTGAGGTAGCCAAGAATTGCTTAACTGCCATTTCATTGAAATCGGTGCGCTGCCCTATAAACTGATATAACCCACATGTTTCAAATTTGGGGATGAGACCCTCCATGACTGATTGACTGAGCAAGAAGGACCAATCAATCACCTGATGCTTATGAAAATTGGTATCCACCAGGGTGCCCCAAAGGACATCAAACTGCAGCTGAGTGTGGAAAAACTGGATATTTGTATCTGATGGCAGAGCATACTGATTCACAGTCCGTCTAGAGCAGTACTCAGTCATAGAAAATCTCCGCTTGGGATAAGTCCATCCTTGGATATCAATGGGATAATCTGGGTGAACATGAAGAAAATCTTCAGCATCCATGGATTCAGTGCCCCCAGCTGAGGATTGGGCCTCTGAATCAGTGGTCGGTGTATAGTCATCATCATTGCCACGAGGGCGCTTGGATTTAAAGCGACCTGCAAGTTTCTTGCGGAGACCACCAAAACCACTGCAACAAGGTGACAGACATCCATAGATAAATAATTGATACCAATCACCACTTATAAAAAGGAATGGAATGGTAATGCTCTGCCAGGGTCCGGACTGTCCGCGCTAGGGGGCCGGACTGTCCGCGCCAGAGGCCCGGACGGTCCGCGTCCACCGGGCGGACGGTCCGCGACCGACCAGGGGCGACTCCAAGAACCCTAGCCACCACAAGTGTTCAAATTGATGTTTTTGCAGATAATACCCAGCAAAACAAGTTCAAAATTTGGCATAGCATTGATATTGAGAAGAACTATCAATCCCACCAATCAGATTTTGAAACCCACTGCTCAATTTCAGATCAGAGAAGAAACCCAAATAATCTCAAAGTTGATGAAATTTGATTAAATCCACAAGATTTGAAGATACCGTGATGAAGACATGTTGAGGGAATGTTGCTGTAAACTGTCGGACTGTCCGCACGCAACTTCACTTCACGGTCCGCGCACACTCGACACAAGAGAGTATATGGCGAGTGGAGAGCAAGAGAGAACAAGCGAATGGGCACAAATGGCAAGTCTGCGGGCTCTGTCCCTTTTTCTGCCCTGTCGCGGACGGTCCGTGCTGGGGCGGCAGACGGTCCGCGCCCTGATGATCTCAGACGGTCTGTGAGGCTGCTCGGACTGTCCATTTCCTGATGCTGCGGACGGTCCGCGGTCCATGGGCGGACGGTCCGCGGTCCATGGGCGGACGGTCCGCGGCCTGATACTCATTTTTCCACTTTCTGTCCACTTTCTGATTTTGAATTCCGAATCCGAATTGGTGCTCATATATGGACATTTTGACCAATCCAAGAGTTGGTATGCATGCATATACATATGATGTAATTGAGTAATGCAAGATTTTTGAATTAAACTATCTAGAGCAATTAGAAATGAAAAATGCACAAATAATACCAAATAAATAGCATAAAGAGCATACTTAGACCCAAGATGCAAGACGACACATGTGTGATCAACTTCAAGTCACATTTGAGATATCGATCACATTCATTTCACTTCTTAGAGAACAAAATCTTGTTTCATCCAAAGGTTTTGTAAAAATGTCTGCTAATTGATCATCGGTGCCAATGGAATAAATAGAGATATCTCCCTTACCAACATGATCTCTTAAGAAGTGATGCCGTATATCAATATGCTTGGTTCTTGAGTGTTGGACCGGATTGGTAGCCAATTTTACCGCACTCTCATTATCACACATGAGAGGCACATTCTTGAAAATAATTCCATAGTCCAATAAGGTTTGTTTCATCCATAATAGTTGAGCACAACAATTTTCGGCCGATATATATTCCGCCTCGGCGGTAGATAGAGCAACCGAATTTTGTTTCTTAGAATACCATGAAACAAGAGATCTACCAAGAAATTGACAACAACCGGAGGTGCTTTTTCTATCAACTTTACACCCCGCATAGTCCGAATCCGAATATCCAATTAATTCAAATTGAGCACCTTTGGGATACCATAGACCAATATTGGGAGTATACTTCAAATATCTTAGAATTCTTTTAGCGGCCTTCAAGTGAATCTCTCTAGGAGAAGCTTGAAATCGAGCACACATGCATACACTAAACATAACATCGGGCCTAGATGCGGTAATATAAAGCAAACTACCAATTATTGAACGATAAAGTTTTTGATCAACTATAGTACCTCCTTCATCTAAGTCTAGATGACCATTTGTTGCCATTGGAGTCTTGATAGGCTTAGAATTTTCTAAACCAAACTTCTTGAGCATGTCCTTCAAATATTTTGATTGACTTATAAAAATTCCATCTTTCAATTGTTTGATTTGAAGGCCAAGAAAGAAGCTCAATTCTCCTATCATAGACATTTCAAATTCTTTTGACATCATTTTTCCGAACTCCTCACAAAATAATTCATTAGTAGATCCAAAAATAATATCATCAACGTAGATTTGACAAACAAATAAATCTTTGCCAATTCTTTTAGTGAATAGAGTAGTGTCAACCTTCCCAATTTTGAAGTCTTTGGAAAGCAAGAAATCCCTAAGCCTTTCATACCAAGCGCGTGGAGCTTGCTTAAGCCCATAGAGAGCTTTAGAAAGCTTGAACACATGGTTAGGTCTTTTGGGGTCCTCAAAACCGGGAGGTTGTTCAACATACACTAGTTCACTAATCTTACCATTTAGAAAGGCACTCTTTACATCCATTTGGTAGAGCTTGATATTGTGTGCACAAGCATAAGCAAGTAGAATCCGGATTGCTTCTAATCTTGCTACGGGAGCAAATGTCTCCCCAAAATCCAATCCTTCAATTTGAGTATATCCTTGTGCAACTAATCTTGCCTTGTTTCTTACTACCACACCATCTTCATTGTGCTTGTTGTGAAACACCCATTTTGTACCAATAACATTGTGGTTCTTTGGTCTCTCAACAAGCTCCCAAACTTCATTTCGAGCGAAGTTATTTAATTCTTCATGCATTGCATTCACCCAATCAACATCAAGTAGAGCTTCATCTACACGGTTAGGTTCCATACAAGATACAAAAGAGAAATGTTCACAAAATGAAGCTATGCGAGAGCGAGTTTGAACACCCTTACTAATATCACCCACAATTTGATCAACCGGGTGATCCTTCACAATGGAATGATGAATTCTTGATACCGTTTGATAGTTGCTTGTTGAAGCATTAGGAGGAACCGTAGGTCTTGAAGTACCTTGATCATGAGTATCCATGGTTTCATCGAGTTGTTGGCTTTGGTGATCTTCCTCATTTATAGTTGAGGATGAAGGAATGACAACCACACTATCTTCATCATCATCTTCCTTTGGTTTTATTTCACCAATGGCCATTGTTTTCATTGCATTTATCAATTGAGTTCCTCCAACATCATCGAGATTATCACTCTCATCTTGAGACCCATTTGTTTCATCGAATTCAACATCATATGCTTCCTCAATAATACCATGAGTTTTGTTGAAGACTCTATAAGCCTTACTATTTGATGAATATCCAAGAAGAAAACCCTCATCACATTTCTTCTCAAATTTAGAAAGCCGGCTTCCCTTTCTCAAAATATAACATTTGCAACCGAATACCCTAAAATATGAGATATTTGGCTTTCTACCAATGAGCAATTCATATGGAGTTTTCTTCAAGAGCTTGTGACAATATAGTCTATTTGATGAATGACAAGCGGTATTTATTGCCTCGGCCCAATAAGAATCCGATATATTATATTCCGCTAACATAGACCTTGCCATATCAATAAGAGTTCTATTCTTTCTTTCAACAATACTGTTTTGTTCCGGGGTATATTTGGAAGAGAATTCATGTTTGATACCCTTGTCATCACAATATTGATCAATTCTTGCATTTTTGAATTCCGACCCATTATCACTTCTAACCTTTTTGATGTCAAAGTCAAATTGATTTTGAGCCAATATAGCAAATGACTTGAATGTTTCAAACACATTGGATTTGTCTCGTAGAAAATAAACCCAAGTAAATCTTGAATAGTCATCCACAATCACAAGACAATAAGAATTACCACCAATACTTACAAAAGATGTGGGCCCAAATAAATCCATGTGAAGTAATTCCAAAGGTCGATGAGTGGACATTTGACTTTTATTTGGATGAGTGTTTGCCACTTGCTTACCGGCTTGACAAGAGCTACACAATTTGTTCTTTTCAAACTTCACATCTTTTAAGCCTCGAACTAAGTCATGCTTGGTTAGCCGATTGAGTTGCTTCATCCCAACATGACCAAGTCTTCTATGCCATAACCAACCTAGTGAAGCTTTTGAAAATAAGCAAGTTGTGAGCTTTGCCTCATTAGATGAGAAATCAACAAGATAAAGATTTTCATGTCTAAAACCTTTAAATTTAAGATTGCTACCATCAACACTAGAGATAATAACATCTTCAACTGTGAAATTGCAACAAAATCCTAAATCACATAATTGAGCTACGGAAAGTAAATTAAAATTCAAAGACTCAACCAATAGCACATTTGATATAGAATGATCATTTGAGATAGCAATTTTACCCAAACCTTTAACCTTTCCTTTACGATTATCTCCAAATGTGATACTATCATAATTTGAGCAATCTTCCTCACTCATTTGGGTAAACATCTTCATATCCCCGGTCATGTGTTGAGTGCATCCACTATCCAACACCCAATGATTCCCTCCCGCCTTGTAGTTTACCTACAAAAGGAAATCAATCTCTTTTAGGTACCCAAACTTGCTTGGGTCCTTGGATGTTAGTGACCAAGGTCTTTGGCACCCAAATAGCTTTCTTTTTGTTTCCAACAATTGAAGTACCAACAAATTTAGCATGAACACCTTTTGCATTATGAGAAAGAACATAACAATGCTCAAAACAAGTGGAGGATACATGTTTGAACTTGGGACAATTTTTCTTAACATGTCCCTTTTTGTGACACTTGTGACACACTTTGTCACATTCTTTCACAAACAATGTCTTTTGCTTTACAAAAGCATTCTTTCCTTTCTTGGGAACATATCCAAGACCTTCACGGTTAAGAGAGCATCGTTGACTTCCCAATATGAAATCCAATTTCTTCTTACCACCATATGCCTTTTCTAGGTCATGAGTTAGAGTATTTATTCTATCCACTAACACTTCATTCTCAACAATAATTTTTGATTCATCAAGAGCAATATTATCATTGAGAGAAATTTTGCATTTATCACAAATAGAGTTAGTAGGTAGTGGTTCACTTGTAAGACTATCAAGTAAGTCACAAGTGACTCCAACATCCTTAGTGACCACCTCAACTTCATGCACAATAGATGATTTTTGAGCATCCGCAAGCTTCTCACAATTTTCTTTGAGGTCATTGTGAGAGGTCTTGAGCTCCTCAAAAGACACTTGGAGGTTTTTATATAATTCCTTCAAGGCCTTAAATTTTTCTTTTTCTTTGTGCATGTAGTCATCGGCCTCACCTAACATTCTAACAAGATCATCATATGAATAGCCATCATCATCAACATCATCGATATCATCATCATCATTTATATCATTTAAATCGGTGATGATTTTTACCTTAGCATCTCCCTTTGCCATGAGGCAATGGGGGGATGAGAAGAGTGAGGGAGCTTCCTTGATGGCAATTCCGGCATTAAGCTTGGATGAGGTGTCATCATCATCATCATCCGAGCTATCATCCGAGTCCCATTCAACTAAGTAGGCTTTGCCATCTTTCTTCTTGTTATAGTATTTCTTTTTCTTATTGTCACTTTCATCTTTGCCCTTCTTCTTCTTGCTTGGACAATTCATGGCAATGTGACCGGGTTCCCCACACTCAAAACATTTTCTATCATTGAAAGCATTTCTTCTAGATGTTTGACCTCTTCTAGGTTGACCTCTTTTCATCTTCATGAATTTATTGAATTTCCTTACAAATAAAGCCATGTCACCATCACTCTCACTTTCATTTTCTTCATCATTGCTATCTTCCTTTTCAATTGCCTTTGAGGCCTTGGCTTTGAGAGCAATAGATTCATTTTTCACCTTCTTTGCCAAACTTAAAGCATCGGCTTGTGACTTCTTAAATATATCTTGAGTGAGAATTTCTCCCAATACTTCGGTTGGAGAGGTTGTAGATAGATCACTCCTTACTAGCATTGTCACAATAGTCTCATATTTCTCCGGAAGTGATCTAAGGAACTTGTGTGTGAAATCCACATCCGGTACATTGAAACCAAGTCCCTTGAGTTCATTTACAATCTCATTCAATCGATTGAACATATCGGATACACTCTCATCTTCTTTCATAATAAATTGCTCAAACTTCCCTTTGCACACATATAGTTTGGCACTCTTCACAATTGTAGTTCCTTCATGAATTTCCATTAGTTTTACCCAAATCTCATGAGCGGTTGTGAGATTCTTGATACGATTGAACTCATTTATATCAAGAGCATCATAAAAGACATTCATGGCTTGATCATTTGTGAGGATATTCTCATTATCACTAACGGATGGTTCATCTTCCTTCAATACAACAAATCCATCTCTAACAATTGGCCAAATTTTTCCACCCATTGCTCTAAGATGCATTGACATTCTTATTTTCCAATAATCATAATTGTTTCCATCAAAGTGCGGTGGCTTCCCAATGTGCACGTTGTTGTTACTAGCCATTTTGTCCCACTCCGGGATGATTAGATCCACAAACAATGGAGTCCTCGGCTCCGATACCACTTGTAGGATCTAGGACACCGGCTAGAGAGGGGGTGAATAGACGGTTTTGACTAAAAACAACAATACTAAGTAAATTTAATCAATACAACAAGAGGAATAAATTTGCTAGTGTCAATAAGTAAACAATGTATGAAAGACAACTACGGAGATTGAATACTTGAAGAACAATAAGCAAAACACTAATCAATTGCAAGGCAATAAGTAATGCTAGAAGGAATAGACACCGAAATTTATCCCGTGGTATCGGTGATTTGCCGATCACCCCTAATCCACGTTGAGGTGGACTTCAAGCTCTCACTTGCTCCTCTATCAAGACACGACTTGATCTTTGAGCCAAGTGGACAAGAAATCACTCAATACCTCGATTCCACTAATGTCACCTTTGCCGCTCCGGCGAGGTAGGCGCGAACCCCTCACAATCAACACCGCGACTTCTCCACAATCTTCTTGGAGAGCTCGACGGAGACAATCACCCGAGCCGTCTAGGAGGCGGCAACCTCCAAGAGTAACAAGCCAACGACGCTTGCTCAGTGTACCACCTAGTGCCTCAAGAATCACCAAATGATGCAAATGCACTAGGAACCCTCAATCTCTCACTAGAATGCAATCTCAAGCAAAGAGTGTGAGAGAGTGAGCTGGAGGATCACAAATGAGCTCAATATGTGCAAGGAATAGCCAAGGGAGGTCTCACACACGAGCTACCCTTCTATTTATAGTCCCCCATCTAAAACCAACCGTTATGTGCAAAAGGGGGCAGTTCTGCGCACACGCGGACCGTCCGCGCCCTAGGGCCGGACGGTCCGCCGTACACCATAACGGCTATAATGACCGTTGAAACATGTCAGAGCAGACTCAAAAGGTGGGTCCGGACAGTCCGCCCTTCAAGGCCGGACCGTCCGCGACCTGGCAATTTCAAACACCCGAGCCTCGGATCAAACGGAGTTAACACACGCGGACCGTCCGGCTATAAATCCCGGACCGTCCGCGACCTGAGACAGTACTGTCCGGACTGGTCCCCCGGACCGTCCGTAGTACAAACCAATAAAAACACACAGTCCCTGTCCAAAAACGAGTTATACACATGCGGACCGTCCGCGCCTCACAGGCGGACCGTCCGCCTATAATTCAGGGACTGACCCGAAGCCACCTTCCTCTGGTCAGGACTGCGGACGGTCCGGCCCTAAGGCCCGGACGGTCCGCAGTGCAATAGAACACAGAGTCAACACAAATGGTCAAACCCCGGACCTGCTGGAGGATCGCGGACGGTCCGCCCTTAAGGGCCGGACAGTCCGCACGACCAAGACTTCTCAAATTTCAAACATGCTTTTGAATGAACTTTTAACTCACGAAATGAGAAGCGCTGTTAGCCCTTATGCAAATGCAACTACTTGATGCTCTATGAGGCACTAAGTTTTACACAGATCTAAGTCATTGACCCCTCTTAATAGTACGGCTATCTAGCCTACTAATCCGGTCAGGTATCTTCTCTAAACACCTCAAGACCGGCAAAAGTAAAACCTATATTATACCTTTGCCTTCATCTGATCCACAACCAATGCGTATGACTCTTCAACATTTCCTGTTCTATGTGGTCCAACCCTGCATTCTTATTTCTCCAAGAATCGTTAGTCCACAAGTAGTTGTCATTAATTACCAAAACATTACCAAAGGGGCCTAGATGATTCACAACGGGCGCGGGACATCGCAGAGCGGTACGAGCTTGGAGCGGAGCTCGGGCGCGGCGAGTTCGGGGTCACATATCTCTGCACGGACCGCGCCTTAGGGGAGGCGCTAGCCTGCAAGTCCATCTCCAAGAAGAAGCTCCGCACCCCCGTCGGCGTCGAGGACGTGCGCCGGGAGGTGGAGATCATGGGGGTCATCGGTCGATCCGTCACCGGCGCGCAAAACACAGGGACGAAATCGCAGGAGATGGAGTGTTGTGAAAGGGAAGGGAGGGAGCGATAGGCGGTGGTGCCATACCAGAGCCATGGGTGGAGGGGATCGGAGCCGGAGTAGGAGCGGATGTCGTCCACCACCGACGAGAGGAGCTTCTTCTCCTGCTCCGCGACGGCGGCCATGGCTAGGCTCCGATTGGAGTCTTCACGAAGATCTGCACACGTCCCTCGTTCAAATCCTCGGGCCTTTCATCATGGAGGGCGCTAGTGTTGGGACTTGGGAGCGCATCATGCGGGGATGAGGATAGAAGGGAGTGCAGCGTGCGGTTTGAGAATCTATGCGGGAAGCGCTCCGCGGAGCGTGCGATGCGGAGGTAGCGCACATGTGGGGCGAGGGCGCAGAGCGAGCGATGGTGGCGCGCGTGCGATGTGGGGGAATGGGGGATGCGCAGGCGTGGGAGTGGGCGGGGGCACAAGGGTGTGGACGCTGACACTGTTATCTTAATAGTGTAGTATAGATTAGGAACTGCAAATATTAGAGATAAGATAGGGTGGAATGAGTGTGGAAAGGAGGAACGACAGTGAAGAAAGAATGGCATACCTCTGCTGGCACCTGACGCGCATCTAGCATATCAGCCTTGGTGCAGATTCGTAAAAGGATCGTACAAGATTCAGTCAGGTATGCAAAAATACCTCCACAGAATATTATCTAGATTGTATTTGCAACACAAAGAACTTGAGAAGCTTCACAACATGCTCGTGCCAAAAGTGATATAGATTTTGTGATAATCTGTATAACCCAGCAGATAACAGTAAATTATGAGACATGTGAATGCCAATCCAAGGCCCTATACAGATTTTGAAATGAGGCCCTATCCACGTGAATGCTCATGAGGAAGTTTTTTCTCCGATCTACATCTCTGTTGGGGAATTTATCTCTGCGGGGATCCGTCTCCATTAAAAAGTACAATATTTAAAGGTAAGTTTAAATTAATTATATCATATAAATATAAATTGAGAAACAAGATTTAAAGTTATAAGAGATATATTTTAGAGTTTAGTTTGACTATTTTGTAATATGCTATGTATTAATTTTTTAGTATAATTTTAATAAGTCAATGGACTAGTTTAGATCAAGAGAAGTTTGTGAGGCGGTACGCGAAGAATGAGGACAGAATGGCTTCCCATCCCCATCACCACGACCCTGACGTGGACTAATTTTTTTCCGTTCTGGTTCTCATATGGACTAAATTACCTTCATAAACGTAACACGTCCCCTAATAGGGAAATTCCCTAGGGGAATCAGCTCACCATTGCCATCTCTAGTGAAGCCTTATTTACCTGTGTGTGCCTTAGTTACTCTTCGTTTTATGCTGGTAATTTTGTATGCGCCTTAGTTACTCTTAGCGATCTCGGACGAACACCCTGCACACCCTCCTGCACGGCCTTGGTGTGAACTCTCTATCTATTATTTTTTAAGAACTATCTTAATGTTAATGAACTTCATTAAATATATGGATTAACAAATTTTGACCACAGTTTTTGCACGACCTATTCTGTTTACTTTTAGTTTTTTCAAGTAAAATCATTAAGTAGCAAGAGAAGGTGGTCATGCGTGATTAAACTAAGAACACATCTAGTTAAACATCCAATTCATCATTCATCCAAGTGCAATTGGTCAAGAGCAAGTCTGTAGTTTTACTTCTAGTTATGACCCGATATCATTGGCCTGAAGAAAGGAAAACATGGAAGGCTAACATCTTCTAAACTTGCATATGCCAAACAAAGTGTGTGTGCCTATCTACAGACACAAACGCATGCCATTTTGAACAACAAAACATGGACAGAATCCGCACTTGGTGGCGCCATACAGAATCTGCACTTGCTTCTCTACCACTCTTTCCATTTTCTCTATTGATCAGGAAATACACCAGACGAATCAAACAAAGATGAACATTATCCTATTAGTTAGTTAGTTGAACACGAAACAAATCATCCTTGTTGTCTTCAACATAAGGAACAATATGGTCATATAACGCAGTACTAAAATTCAGCCAGAGACCTTGGTGGGAGATCTGCAAGTCCAAATCCTACAATCACCAATACAAAAGCAAATGAAGAACTACATGTTTTGAACTTCAATACAAAGTTCAACTCTTTCCTACTAAAAATACAGTTATAACTGGAAGAAACTCCACAAGGTTTCATATATCAAAGGCATATGAAGTTTAATTTAAACATGAGAATAACAAGACCCAGTTCTCGAGATGACACTATTTACAATTACAACTGCTACTGTTAGGCAACCTTTGGCCACAGAGACGATATGTATAACAGAGCCATTTTAACGATCACTCCATCAGTAATGCAACATTTGGTGATTACCTCCTTCAGCGGAACATCAATGAAAACAGTGTCAAGAATATCATTAAGACCAGGAGGAGACGAGCCCATAAGGATGAACATGGGGAGAAGCACCGATGAGGACCAGGAGACCGGAGCCCCACCAAGCCAAGACTTAACTAGGATTGCATCTCTTAGCTTCTAAGCTCCACTTCCACCCCGTTAAGAGATCTGGGAGTCTCCTCCCTCTATCGACTACTTGTAGCCCCTACTACAAGTTTGATCCTCAATAGTGTCAGTAGCGCAAGTTAATGATGACTGGATGTAGGGGACGTTCTGTCCGAACCAATATAAATCTTATGCCCTTTGCACACACCCTTCAGATTCTAGAACGCACACAATAAATTTACTTGTCGGAACGAGATACGAAACACCGACATTTTTGTGCCCAAAAACCTTAGCCACCACATTCCCTAAGATCTCGATCACCTTGCCCTCGGTGACCGGAACCGTCATCGCTATGGCTTCAACGGAGCCGATCTCTCCCATGGGTGGAAGGAGCCTCCCACTAACCATAAGCAGGAAAACAACACTAAAGGTGCCAAGGTGGAACACAAGGAGAATGAACACCACATGGAGGTGGAGAACCAACATCCGACGTATAGTTAAATCTATCATATTAGCTTGGGATATGTTTGGTTGTTAGCACAAGTATGGAATTTAACATGGTGTTTGGTTTGAGGATTTAGTTAGTCCATTATCTTCTCACTCCTCACTTTTTTGTTTGGTTTGTGGAACGTAATGAGTTGATCCATCACCACCTCATTCATCATAGTTAGCTAGTTAGTTAATACTAATATAAGGAATATGTCATCCCACCAAAATTGAGGAATTGACTCATGATGCATGCATCACCACATCTTGCATGGAGTGATTTCTCAAACCAAACACCCTATAAGTTTTCCAGGGTTACTTTGAACGGAATGTGTTTTTCTCCATCCGCTTCTGACTTTTTGAGTGTGTCTGCACTAGCCACACGAGAATAGCTTATCTAAAGTGTAAAGTTTTTTGTGAAAAAATAATATATTAGAATTTTAAAGAAAAATATATTAATAATTTTGCTACCGATGAAACTGGCAAACTCTTTTCAAGTAGGAACAGTACAGAGATATCACTTGGCAAGAAGCTGAAGTTCAATTATCTTCCACATTTTGAAAAGATTCATAAGGTATTCCAGTTGCAGTGCAACTTCCAGCGAGTTAATTTTTTAGCAAAGAATAGGATGTCTTGCTATATTAATTATTCCTTGCTTTTGAGCAAGTTTTCGGGCCTTAAAATTAATTATCACAAAAGTGAGTTATTTTGCTTTGGTCGGGTTACCGACGAGGAGGAACAATATCATCTTTTGTTTGGTTGCGAAAGGGGGGAATATCCATTCAAAAATATATGGGATTCCAATGAACTATCATAAGATAAGGAATAGTGATTGGAAAATAACAGAAATGAAATTCGAGAATAACCTCAGCGGATGGAAAGGAAAACTTATGTCTGTGGGTGGCCGAGTAGTTTTAATAAACTTAGTGCTTACAAGCTTAGTAATGTTTATGTTATCTTTCTTTGAAGTACCTAGAGGGGTTCTTGAGATGATTGACTACTTTCGTTCTAGGTTCTTTTGGCAAGGCGAGAATCATAAGAAGAAATATAGACTTGCCAGATGGGACATCCTATGCCAACCTAAGGATCAAGGAGGGTTAGGAATTCATAACATATAGGTTCAAAATAAATGTTTATTAAGCAAATGACTTTTAAGTTGTTTAACGAGACGACTTATGGTAATAGTTGTTACATAAAAAGTATCTTTATAGGTATCCTCTATCAAAAGTGACACATATAGACCTGAAGATTGGCATTTTTGGTCGGGTTTAATGAAGACCAATGATACCTTTTTAAACCTTGGAAAGTTAATCCTAAATAATGGGAAACATATTAGTTTTTGGGAAGATATTTAGCTTGGAAATCAACCTTTTATGTCTCAATGTCTGAGTCTATACCAGATTGTGAGACATAAAAGCGCCACGGTTGCTACGGTTTTAGGTTCAATACCTCTAAATGTATCTTTTCATAGGGCCTTAGTCGGGCCCCAACTTCATCTTATGGCATAATCTAGTGGCGCGTCTCATTCATGTTCAGTTACGGGCTAAAAAGGATATCTTTAGATGGAACTTAAATTCGTTTGGGCATTCTACAATTCAATCCATGTATAGATATCTTATAAAAATGGGACCATGTTTCATCAAAAGCTAATCTAGAAATTTAAAATATCTCTTAATATTTAAAAATGTGGTTATTGTTGAAAGGAGTGGCGCTGACAAAAGACATTCTAACAAAACACAAGTGACAGGGTAACCAAAAAAATGTGTTTTTTGTCGTTCGAATGAGTCCATTCAACATTTATTTTTTTGTTTGCCATTTTGCTGATCACATGTGGCGTTTGTTATCCTTTTGCTTTGGTTTGACGAGACCCATATAAGTTAGACATATCTTTGGAGTTGGTTGGGGTAAACTTAAATACTAAGAATCTTGTTATTCTAGGTGTCTCAACACTATACTGTGCTATTTGGAAAAGTAGGAATAACTTAGTTTTCTATAAAGCCCACATGATGACTTATCTGCAGATTATATTCAGAGTCACTCACTGGCTCAGACTCTGGTCGCAGCTCCAAAGAAGTGAAGACATAGTTGTCTTAATAAGGAACACATGTCGACGTCTCGAGACGGTGGCTATGCAGTTTTTCGCTTTTCATCTTTGGAGATTTACAAATGGTGTTGTGTTGTAACAGAACCTTACATTTCGTTGGTGTTGTGTTTGTGCGTCTTGGGGTTTTGTCCTCTTTCACGGTTTGGGGTTTGTCTCTCCGTTTGTGAGCAGACGACTGTGTTGCTAGTGTTTGTAAAACTTGGCCCTAACCTCAAAAGAGGTGAAAGTTGGAATTTGTTTTCCATTATCTAAAAAATATTAATTTAGCTAGCTAAATCAGGGTGTTCCTGATTTTCTGCTGATGGGCTACTACAATTTTCTGTCCATGTAGTCATACAATGATGATGTTACTAAGTTTAGTCACACGACTTTAAATATAGTCTCACTAGCATTTCTCATATATTTCTCATCAACATAATATTAGCTAAGTGTTGTATTCATTTCTACATTGTTGGTATGTTGTTTGTAGTAGTACCATTTTTCAACAATTTACAAATTTCAACAACTGAACAAGCTTTTCCCATTTCATAGTAATCTGTAAAAACTGCTTTGGTACCATATTACTAGCCTTGGAGGTATGAGAAGATGAGCAATTGATTAATGGAAATAGCTACATATAAATAAACCCATGGGCCACATGGGCATATAGGAAAAGGGCCTTCATCACTTAACATTAACAAGAACTTGTGTTAAGGTCATGACACTACTGCAGATCCTCATCATTGCCACCAATGACCCTCTTTAGCCTAGACGGCCATATAGCCCTATAGTAAAAAGGGCCTCCATACACTTAACGTTAACAAGAACTTGTGTTAAGGTCATGACACTACTCTAGATCCTCACCATTGTCACCAAGGACCCTTTTAGCCCAAACGACCATATGGCCCTATAGTAAAAAAGGCCTTCATACACTTAAACCCTAACCCTCTTTAGCCTAAACATTAAGTGTTCATGTCGTGATATTTTTGAAGGGGATATCGTGTTTGTTAATGTTCAGTACTACATAATTTCGTTCGAAAAGCATTCTATCTATATGCCCATTCAAAGTATTGTGTAAGAGAGTTTTTCCGACAAACGACGACCGTTAAGAGTAGAGATAAGTAGAGAAGAGAAGAATTATTATATATATATACACCAATATATAATATACCAATTTAAACTTTATAAAGCTCACCCAACTAAATCACTTCAACACCCATAACCTACACTGAATTAACCAAACAAATTATACTTAGACTTAACACACCATCAAGATCAACAGTTAAGATCGCTCGATAACTCTCCCTTACTCAAATTTAATTGACAATATTATTTATATCATCTCTCATCCTTCCTTCACTCGTGCCGCCATCGCCGTCGACATCAACCCATTCCCTCCTTGAGATCATAGCGTAAGCACAAGTTATATGTTAGAAAAAAAAAGAAAGTCACCCGAAAAAGAAGTACATAGGCCACATCTTTCGTTGGCCGGGCCGCGTTGGGCATGGCCGCATGGGCCTGCAAGACTGACGGCGCGGCCGCGCGGGAGGTTGAGAAGCCACGGTGAGACCACTGCCGTTAATACCGAACCTCTCGCGCCGTTACCCGCTGGTCCTAAAACCCTAGCGAAGGCGAGCCTTCCACTTCCCTCAACCTGCCGCCGCCACCGCCACCGCCGCCGCCATGTGCCCAGCAGCGGCGACCACGAGCTCCGCCAAGCCGTCGAAGAAGCGGAAACAGCCCGTCATAGCGCCGCCGGAGTCGGACTCTGAGGAGGAATCTGTCTACGACACTGCCTCCGACGATGACGAGGAGGAAGAGGAGACGCAGGAGTTAGAGAGTGAGGATGTAGACGAGGAGGTGGAGGAGGGGAGCGAGGGCGGCGAGGAAAATGAAATTGGTGACGATAGCGAGGTGGAAGAAGAGGAGGTGAAGGAGAAAAAAGAAAAGGAGGAGACGGTGAAGGAGAAAAAGGAAAAGAAGGACATGAAGCAAGAGGGAAAGAAGGCGAAGAAGCAAGAGGAAAAGAAGGCGAAGAAGGACAAGAAGGAAGAGGAAAAAAAGGTGATGGAGGACAAGAAAGAAGAGGAAAAGAAGGCGAAGAAGAAGAGCGAGGGGAGTGGAATCCTGTCTAACAAGCTCTTCTCGGAGCTCCCCCTCTCTGAGCTCACTGCCAAGGCCATCAGAGAGATGAACTACACCCACCTCACCCAGGTACCGCCCATCACCGTGCGTCTGTGCCCAAAGAGTTCTCTTTATGCGGCTTCTGTTCCCAGTGAAAATCGATAACTGTTTACCTTCTTTGTTTTTTTTGCCAGAGACAGTCTGCATAAACTTTAATTATTTTTGTGAAAGTCTGTGTTGTCTACTGCTCTGTTTGATTTTAGTGCTGATGATACAGTGAATTAAGGTTGTGGTTCTTTCCATGCTTGCAGATTCAAGCTAGATCAATACCACATCTGTTGGAGGGGAATGATGTGATGGGCGCAGCCAAGACTGGCTCTGGGAAGACTCTTGCATTCCTTATACCAGCGATTGAGATGCTATATCACACACACTTCTCACCGAGGAATGGGACTGGAGCTATTGTGGTTTGCCCGACACGGGAACTTGCTATCCAGGTATATGATGGTTTACTCGTACAGTCCGTGGTGCAATAACAGTATTCTTCAGCTCACATGGTTTAAGGTTGTTTAAAAACTGAGAAACGATTTATGTCAGACGTGTCAAATAAGATACGGTTATACTTTGTTTAGAGAATACTATCTAAAATTACTGGACAAATTGATGTGAAAGTATTTTTGTATAAGCTGCAAAAAGTCTTCTTAATGCTGCTGTTGCCAATAAATGACAAAACGTGGAATTTTAAAATTGTATTCTTTATGGTGTGTCAATTTTTTTTTGTATTTTGAACAGTTGCAATCTATATGGCCTTGAACCTACTCTATTGCTAATAATTTGGTCCTATGTATTTCACTATTCTTAACTGTTGCTGATTTATTTTCTCTAGACACACAATGTTGCCAAGGAGTTAATGAAATATCACTCACAAACTCTCGGATATGTCATTGGTGGTAATAATCGAAGAAGTGAGGCTGATCAGCTTGCAAAGGGGATCAATTTATTAGTTGCTACCCCAGGCAGGCTTTTGGACCATCTACAAAATACCAAGAGTTTCATATACAGAAGGCTAAAGGTAGTAAAACATAATGTTTGTAGCATTATCTTGAGAAGTCTGAAGGAAATCTGCTTGTATCATGCATTTTTGAGCTGTCATAACAAATAGCAGTAAACTTGCAATAATGCATCTAGTTTTGCATCATCAGTCCTGCTTATCCGCTGTATTACAGATGTATTATTTGGTTATCGCTATCTACTGCTTTTCCCAAGACTTGAAGCTTGCTTGAGTGTGAAAATAAATGGTACTCTCGAACTCTAGATAATTTTGCTTGGACTATACAACATATATGTAAAATTGTGTGCTGGTTTTTTATTTTTACCAAGTCAGCTTTTATACCTGTTTCTTGTTTTTTGTTGACTTGTTATTGGAAAATTTTCTTCTAGACCACTATTTAAGGCACATTTTCTATTTATTCCACAAACCTACATCAACAATGTGTAGCACACTCACAAGTCATTGACCAACCTGATGATATAGACGAAAAGTGCCCGGTGTTGGTATGAATGGAAATTCCTTGTCTCTTAATGAAGCTTTTCCTTGTAACACTATTTCTATCTTATTTAGGCATTTGTATCTCTGTTACATGTTCCCTTTTGGGTGTGTTGTTAGTTCCTCCATGATTCTGGATTTAGTTTGTCTGGAGTGACATGTGACAATTTTTTTTGAGGATATCAGCTGAGCTGAGAATTGTTTAGGTAGCTTGAAGTTTTTGGTACCGCTCTTATGGCTGTCCTCAAAATTTAATATTCTATTTTTCTGATGGAAAATGTGTTCTAAACATACTGTATGGATGGGATGGGCTCAAGACATTTTTCCCTTGATCAGCCTCTGGCACGAAGCCCAGAAGATTGAACGTACTGGGCTGGGCAGTCCATATATCAGTAGGCCTTAGCTTGCTGGCTTGATCTCATGTGCCATCTGTTATTTCACCATAGGGAAATGGAAAATATTATTCATGTTTATGAATGCCAACACACCATGGCTGATTGATCTGTTCTCCAACTTACTTTGTGCATCTATGTAATTTTGCAGTGCCTTGTCATTGATGAAGCCGATCGCATACTTGAGCAAAACTTTGAGGAAGACATGAAACAAATATTTAAACGCCTTCCCCAGGTACATGGGCTATGTACTTCCCATTTCATATGCATATTGCAGATTTAAACTTCACATTGACATAATGTTTTATATTTTTGTTGGATCATCATGGATGATATGCAGAATAGGCAGACTGTTCTTTTTTCTGCTACACAAACTCCAGAGGTTAGTAGATCTTTTATGCTGCTTGTAGTCAACTTTTCATTCATGATTTATATAATTTGCTCTTATGCGGTGATGCCCCACAGGTTGAAAAATTTGCTAAACTGTCATTTGAGAAAAATGAAGAAAGTAAAAAAAAACCTGTTTATGTTGGAGTTGATGATGATAAGTCAAAGGTAAGGAATTGGTTTACCTGGTTATTCAACTGTCCTTCCAAGAGTCTTCTGTAGAAAAAAAATAACTATGGTGCTTTGTCAGGCTACTGTTGAAGGCCTGCAGCAGGGTTATTGTGTCATTTCTAGCGATAAAAGGTTCTTGGTTCTGTATGCTTTCCTAAGAAAGAAGCGGAATAAGAAGATAATGGTGTTCTTCTCATCATGTAATTCAGTAAAGTTCCACGCTGAACTTCTGAATTTCCTTGGGATAGAGTGTTCTGATATCCATGGAAAACAGAAGCAACAGAAGCGAACTACTACATTCTTTAGCTTTTGCAAGGCAGAAAAGGGCATCTTATTGTGCACTAATGTGGCTGCCCGTGGACTTGATATTCCTGACGTGGTGAGATTTTGACTTCTTATTTTTTAACGCTAAACTTAATTCTTGTTCACGGCTAACAGAAGCATCTGGTTTCTTCTTTAGGATTATATCTTGCAATATGACCCTCCAGATGAACCAAAGGTTGGTGATTCTAAACAGAGCCTGTGAAATTTTCTACACAGTGCTTGCTATAATTATTATTTGCAATTTCACTTTCAGGATTACATTCACAGAGTTGGTCGTACCGCACGTGGTGAGAAAGGCAAAGGAAGTGCATTGCTGTTCTTACTACCAGAAGAACTGAAGTTTCTAATTTACCTGAAGGTATGTGTGAAAAAGATAATATAATACTTGTGCCCTGTTTCCTTGACCTGCTACTCCCTCCCTCTGGTGAATTAAGAGAAATCACACATTTATTGGTTGTCTGTAGGCGGCCAAGGTTACCCTGACGGAATATGAGTTCAATCAGAAGAATGTGCCAAATTTGCAATCGCAGCTTGTAAGTACCCCTTTCAAGATAACTGAATTATACGAGTCCCCCCTTTTGTCATATATATAGTTAACTCGAGCTGATGAACAGGAGAATATTGTTGGTGAGAATTACTTTCTGAACCAGTCTGCCAAAGAAGCCTACAGATCCTACGTTTTGGCATATGACTCTCACTCTATGAAAGACATTTTTAATGTCCATCAACTTGATCTGCAGGTAAACGTTTTGCAAAGTTTTCATTAACTGCAAAGTTCAGCTTATTCCTTATGAAGAAGCTATCGTGAGTTAATTGCATATGCGTTTCGTATATATTATTATGTCTTTGCATCAATGTCAGGAGAATGAGCATGAGCTATAATTGGTCATGGGTTGCTTTTATATATATATATATATATATATATATATATATATATATATATATATATATATATATATATATATATATATATATATATATATATATATATATTCTGTCTTGCCATCAGCGTCAGGAGAATGAGCTAATTGCATTTGGTGTTTTATATAGTGTCTTAGTACCATTGCCATGAGAATGAAACAGTAAATGCATGACAGGTTTTGCTACTATACCGGGGAACTCAAATGAGTTTCTGTTGCCCCACAGAAAGTAGCAGCATCACTGTGTTCTTATTAGTGAACTCTATTTGCATATGGGTTTTCGATACTCTAGAGAACTCATCATGCCCATTTTGTTGCCACTTTCACAGAAAGTAGCTGCGTCATTCGGTTTCAAGAATCCCCCGAAAGTGAACCTGGACCTGGATAGCAGTGCGGCGAAGCATCGGAAGAAGATGAGGAGAGTAGACGGTGGGAAGAGGCATGGCATCAGCGCTTCGAACCCGTACGGGAGGAAGGACAAAGGCGGTGCCGGCGATAAACGACAGTTGGCGAGATTCTAGAAAGGAAGGAAGAGCAGGAGCGTTTCACTATTGTTGTGTTCGTACCAGGGCTTTGATTGATGTTACCTGGCTTGGGAAAAATCTTGACAGGCCACTAAGATTGGCTATAAATTTTGGGTTGTCTTGATATATTTGGTGTGTAACGCAATCAGCCTGCTCGATGCGAAAATTGGATTATTGCTTTATAGTACTTGTGGTTTCCAACCCGAGGAAAGTTGGTGCTGTGGTTTCTGGTTTTGCGTCTCAACACGACCATGGCGGGCGACGACGACCCGTGGCTTCATCTTGCCCGGGCGCCGTTGCCATAGCAGGCTGCAGCCTGCAGATTCATTTGGAGTTGGTCCCGGTCACCACAAGTCCACAACTAGGCACAGCACCAATTTTCCTCGGGTTGAAGAGGAGCCCTTCCTTGAAGAGGAGGCCGCGGTCCGCGGCCGAGATGTGGGCTCTCGGCCCCGCCGCCGGCGAGAGCGACTTGATTAGACGGAGGAACGTGGTGGTGGAGAGCGTGAGCGGGTGCATGGGCGGCGCGATCCCGCCACTGGCTGCAGTCTGCAGCAGGCCTCGCTCGTGAACAAGAAATTCAAAGCGATGGACAGACCGGTAAGGATCAATTCCCGCTGAGCGACGGTTGTACAAGACGTCTCACAAGTGGGCCTCGTCCTGGGCCGTGATCGCGCTCAGCGCAATGGCCCATCTGCCAGCGAATTTTGAGTGGGTCCACTTCTGTTTCAATTCAATCCCCATCCCCACGAGCCATGGCCCCCGGCGGGCACGGCAGGCGCGTCGGATGGTTGTGAACTTGTGACCTGATCGCGTCGACGACTCACCGAGTCCTGTGATCGCAGCACCAGCAGCCAGCAGCCATGAGATGACATGGCACGAGAGCCGACACGATCTTCTGAAGCCAACGGGGACCGGGTGGGGGCAGGCGTTCGTGCGTGGAGACTGGAGAACGATAGGGTGCAGGCCTGCTGCAACCCACACGAGTCACCGACTCGGTCACTCGACTCTAGGAGGGGGGCAAGGCGCACCGCTTTGATGGCAGCTGAATGCGGATTTGTTACTACTACTAGGAGCACATGTAGAGCTTATACATCACAGTTTCCAACAGAAGTAGACTACCAAGATGTACAAAATCTGAGTGCGAGGAACACCGTCCCGAAGCCGCCGTCCCCGAGCTTGCGCGCCGGGTCGAAGCCCGCGGTGGCGGCGCGCAGCTGCTCGTAGGTGAAGGCCGGGCGGTGGTGGTGGAGCCCGTGGCGGCGGAGGAAGGCCGCGGCGCGGGACGCCGCCGGCTCCTGCGCCAGAGCCAGCGCCGCGCCGCGGGAGCGGAACCGGCGCACCGCGATGGCAGCGCAGAGGTATAGCAGGAGCAGCGCCAGGAGCGACGCGGCGGCGGCGGCGAGCGCCGCGGTGAGCACGTTGGTGCCGCTGCCGTTCTGCTGCTTATGCCGCCGCACCAGCGGCGGCGGGTAGATAGCCGGCACGCGGCTGGCGGCGGGTGGCAGGCGGCTACGAGGAGGAGGAGCAAGCGGAGGCAGAGGTGATGCGGCGGTGGCATTTCGGCGCGGCGAGCGATCAGGCGGGTGACAATATTGCGGATGGGTTATTTATGGCGTTCCGTGCCAAGGCTTTCTTTCACTACAGGTGTGCTGCTCCGGTGGCATGTTGGGTTGACCGAACAGCATGCGTTAGCATCAGCGGTATGAGGTAATTGGATGGGTATACAGTAGTTAATTTACATGACTATGGAGCATTGTGGTATAGGTAAAATATTTTTTAATGATGAGAACATGATTTTCTTTATACAGTAGGAATTTAGAGTAATATGAGTGACAAATCCTCTGCATTTGTTTCTCTTCCTTTTCTTTTTATAAAGGGAAATTTGGATCCATACCATTAAAAGATCACCACTTTGGATCCATACCATTACTATCTCACTTACATGTGGGTCCACATGAGTCAATGACATGTGGGGTCCATGGTATATATCTAAAGTTTGGATCTTTTAATGGTATAGATCCAATTGTTCCTTTTATAAAAGGAATTCTTTTTATAAAAGGAAGAGAAGAGCAGAAGAGAATGAGAATGAAAAGCAAAGGCGGGCACACACTTTACGACGACACAGGAGCAAGGCTCCCGACACGGCGACACCCATTCCATCTGGAAGTTTGGAACAGAGGTTATCCCAGAATGCCCACAGCCACAAGGGTGCCATAGAGATCTGCATCTGCTACTGTTTCCGCGCGAGGCTCGTCTACAACTTCGCTTGTGTCCAGAAGCTGTACAAGATTCTGGGCCAATGTGCCGACTGCTGAAGCAGAATTGCAGAACCATTCTGCATATCCATCGCCAGAAATATGATGCTCGTTTTGTATTTATTGATGCTATATTTAAAAAAACAGTCAAAGTTCCGCTTTAGAACTCATGCTAAAATATGATATGCCTTATTATTTTATAGGATGGAGGGAGTATAAAATATAGTGCTGTGCAACTATTTCTCAACCCCATAAAGTCAATGCCACTTAATCTATATAATAATGGGACAGTACCGCCACTTGTATCCCTCCCGTTCTCGAAGCACCTGATTGGTTTGCTGCTAGAGATGTCAATTGGTACCCGCGACCCGATACCCGATGGGTATTTACTTCATTAGGGTATGTATGTGGGCTAAATATTCTACCCGTGAGTCTGTTATTGGGCAAAAATCTTCACCCAATGGGTAAACGGATATTAGAACGTTCCGCCTTCACCCATACCCGTTAACCCGTGGGTATAAAATACCCAATATAAACTTAGCCCAAGCATGAACTTTGACTTTAGTCCTCCATCTTTTTTACTATTTAACAACCTTTTAGGCCATAATGTCATAAAAGGCTTAACGACAATGTAATGACCATGTAATGGAACACGTAATGTGCTATGTAGTACTATTATAGTGTTACTACTTTATCCAATTATCTTTGATGTGTTGAATGGATGGTTAAATGATGCTAAAAATTTTGTAATAGTATTTAGATGGATATACTTGACATTTGTATTATATAATATTTTGATAGATGTTTAGCTTTTGTGGGTACGGGTGACCCGATGGGTGACTCATATCCACATGGGTATGGGTATGGGGGTAAATTCATACCCGCTAGTGTATATGGGTGACCCGATGGGGTTATTTTTGTATCGTGGGTATAGGTATGGGGTAGTAATACCCAGTGGGTATTTACCCATTGCCATCTCTATTTGTTGCGGACGCACACGCAAGCTCGCGCGAGTCAGGCCGACTGGATACCGGTATGCGTAAATGCAGATAAATAATTTTATAATAACTTATTTTATATCTGCTCATACTTTATATATAACCAACCAAATAGACGCTTAACGAAAGTACGCGGTGGTAGGGGTGGTAATGAATCTTGATACAAATGGTTCTTCACAAAATGTCAAGGTACTAAATAAATTATAGTTAAAAAATGAATCAAAATAGAGTCTGATCCTAACCCGATTCGATCCTTAAACTTTATAGTGTAAAATTTATGGCCCATTGTCGGCCCTACGCGGTGGTTCAAAACGACAAGATACAGATAAGCAATCATGTGGAGAAATGAGCGCTTCTCACCGGTCAGGATTTTACAAAGTTTAACTAAATCTATACATAAATATACACTAATAATAAATTAAGTATGGAGTATATTTTTATAATAATCCTATTTGAAAAATATAAATGTTTTGATACTCCTATTTTCTATAGGATGAATGAGCCGACTCTGCAACGAGTATGTGTGTTGGGGCGAAGGCAAAGACGCCACCCTTCGCTCCAGGCCTTCGCTGCAGCCGCTGGTCCGACGGAGGCAGAGCGGGCAGGGACACCCTTCGCAGGACTCGACACTTTGACGAAGACCTGCGGCGACGTCCTCACACGGCGCGGCCTCATTCAGCCCCAAGGCCCACGTGTGATCTGGCCCATTGTAACGGGCCCCGCGTGGCCGCCTCTGTATTACGGGCCTGACTTGTAAAGGCATACTTGTAATTACAGCTTGTAACCCTGCTTTATGGGAATATTCCGGGGATAAACTAGGCGTCTGAGGGCACATGCGTCCTTAAGACAAGACGCTGGGCACTCGGACACCTATAAATACCCCCGCACAGTGCCCGTGAGAGGCTAGATCAACAGAGCTATTGCCCCCGTGCACGTAACCCTGTTGTCGCCATTGTTCACCCCCGTTGGCCCACTTGCAGCAGAGAGCAAGTTCCAACATTTGGCGCCCACCGTTCGTGCTACGACAAAACCACCCGCGATGGCACCCAAGAGAGCTAACCCCAAGGCTGACGAGGCTGCGAAGGCAGCACTGCTGGCCGCAAGAAAGGGCAAGGCCCTCGCCCTCACCCAATCCACCCACCAAGAGCCCATTGAGGACAATGTTCCCCACACCGGCGAAGACGACACCTTCCGCACCTGCGGAACCGAAGGACAGTCGCAGCCGCCCCCAGTCTTCGCCCCACTGGAAGGCGCCGACCTCACTGAGGATGGTGAGGCCCTCGGCGTCTCAACAGAAGAACAGCTGCAGCTGCGCGCCCTGCGCCTCAGGAACCGCAATCTCCAGAGGCAGAAAGAGATACTGGAGGCCAAGCGCCAACGTGTTTCCGCATTAGCCAAAGTGCGGCAAATGATACGCGACGAGGAGCAGAAAGCCCAAGACCTCGAGCGCGAGATCGCGCTGATGCAGCGCGAAGGCCACCTCGGTTTGCAGCAAGAACCACCCCTCCAACAACGCGCTCAGCCGGAGGATATGCGCGAAGGCTACCTCGGCCGACAGCACGGCCAACCCCTGCAGCACCGGGCGCAGCCGGAGAACCCGCGTTTCCCCCAGCATGACTACGCCCCCCAGCACGGCGCGCCATTCCAAGGGATCAACTACCTCGACGAGCGAAGTCCCCTGGCGCCACACCTGCAAGTGACGCCTTGGCCAGCCAACTTTCGGGCGGGGGCATACCCCAAGTACAACGGCAGCACCGATCCGGCGCAATACATCATGAGTTACCAAGTCGCCGTTGCATCAGCCGGAGGGGACGAGGCCACAATGGCAAAGTCTTTCATCATCGCCCTAGAGGGCCCAGCACTCACCTGGTTCACCAGATTGCCCCCGCTGTCCATTGATTCGTGGCGAAGTCTCAGGGACAAGTTCCTCCTCAACTTCCAAGGGTACCGTCCAGACACCGACGCTTTGGCCGAGCTCTCGCTTTGCAAACAGCTGGAAAAGGAGACTCTGCGGGAGTATTACCGCAAGTTCTTAACACTCAAGTCACAGCTGCCCTCTGTCGACGATCAGATCGCTATCCACTACGCCATCAATGGCCTTCGGGCCGGCGTCCTCTACAGCCATTGTATCAGGGATCCACCCAAGAGCTTGCAGGAGCTATATCAGCTCTTCGAAAAATATGCCAAATCCGAAGAGCTCCACCAGCGCAAGGTCGAGTCGCAACGGAAACCCAACAGTCAGACTCCGCAGTCCAGCCGCACGTGGACAAGGACTTCGCAGCCAGACTCCAGTCGAGACAGCCGCAGTCAGCAGCAAGTCCACAACATCGTCAACCAACAGCCTGCTGCTGACCCCCCTCGCCGCCAGGAATATCCCCCCCAAGGCCGCGGAAATGGAACGCGCGGCAGGGGTCGAGGGCGGGCGCAGCAGCCGCCGCGCCGGTTCTATTGCCTTTTCCACGGCGAAGACTGCGCCCACCAGACCAAAGACTGCCCCGAGACGAAGGCCACCAGAGATAGAATGGCGAGGGCGCAGCCGGCCGACAATCCCAGAATTGTCGCGCATAACTACCAGCCACCCCCTCCACCATACGTCCACGCCCCCGCTCCGCATCCACCGCACCACGCTTACCAACATCATCAGGAAGTACAAATCGTACCTCCTCCACCCCCACCACCACACCAGCAACACCAAAACATTCCCCATCCCCCAAAGCAAGAAGACTTCGCCGATCAACCTTATCGCGGAGTCATTCACATGATAACAGGGGGGTCAAGCACCGACTTCGACACCAAGCGGCAGAAGCGGGACCACTACCGCAGCATCAACCATGTCGCCGTCACTGGCCCAGTCGTGCAGACGAAGTGGTCCCACATACCGCTAACCTTCGACGCGCGAGACGTCGACCTACGCAGCGCCCCCCACATCGACGCAATGGTCATCAACTGCAGCGTGGCAGGTTGGGACTTACACAAAGTCCTCGTCGACAACGGCAGTCAGGCGGACATCATCTTCCTCCACGCCTTCGACCGCATGGGCATAAGCCACAGCTTGCTGAAGCCTTCGGACAACCCGCTGTATGGTTTCGGCGGCAAGGGCACCTTTCCAGTTGGCAAGATAGAGTTGCCCCTCTCCTTCGGTGTAGCACCCAATGCCCGAAGTGAGCAAATAACCTTCGACATTGTCGACATGGTATATCCATACAACGCCATCATGGGCCGAGGCTCCATCAACAAATTCGAAGCCGCCATCCACGGGTTGTACCTATGTATGAAGATACCAGGCCCGCTGGGCGCCATCACAATCTACGGCAACCAGCAGACGGCGCGCAACATCGAGCGGGACTTCGTGCCCGGTCAGAGAAATGTACACTGTCTCACGACCCAGCGCGAAGTCCCCGCGCCGGCTAGCCCAACCGACAAGCAGCACGACAAGGCACAGTTGCAGTGCCAAGACGGGACCAAGACTGTCCCCCTCGATCAGGCCACGCCCAAGCAGACTGTAACTATCAGCGAAGACCTCACGTCACTTGAAGAAGAGAAACTTCTCTGCTGCCTGGCCAAGAATAAAGATGTCTTCGCCTGGTCTGCCCTCGATCTGGTCGGAGTCAGCCGAGCCATAATCGAACACAGCCTGGGGATTGACCCTTCGGTGCGACCCAAAAAGCAGAAGCTTCGCAAGATGTCAGATGAAAAGACAGAAGCCGCCAAGGCGGAGGTGCATCGCCTCCTGGAGGCCAAATTCATCGAGCCGGTGGCTTACCCCACGTGGCTCTCCAATGTTGTGATGGTGCAGAAGAAAAGCGGAAAATGGCGCATGTGCATAGACTTCACCAGTCTCAATAAGTCCTGCCCAAAGGACAATTTCCCGTTGCCACGGATCGACAAAATAGTCGATAGCGCGGCCGGATGCGAGGTCATGTCCCTCCTCGACTGCTTCTCCGGCTATCACCAGATATACATGAAGGAGGAAGACAAGGCCAGCACCAGCTTTATAACACCCTTCGGCACTTATTGCTTTGTCAGAATGCCGGAGGGTCTCAAGAATGCCGGGTCCACCTTCTCCAGACTCACCAAAACGGTGCTCGAAGGGCAGGTCGGCAGAAACGTATTCACATATGTGGACGACATCGTCGTCGCCAGCAAAAATAAGGAGGACCACCTCGCCGACCTGGCGGAAACATTCGCGAGCATGCGAGATGCACGACTCCGCCTAAACCCGGAAAAGTGCGTTTTCGGTGTCCGCCAGGGCAAGATATTGGGCTACCTGGTGTCCCGCCGAGGCATCGAGGCCAACCCAACCAAGATCCAGGCCATCGTCGACATGTCGCCTCCGCAGTCCGCCAGGGACGTCCAGCGCCTGACAGGCAGGATGGCCGCCCTCAATAGATTCATCTCCAGGTCCGCCGAGCGAAGTCTCCCCTTCCTCAAAACCCTCCGCGGCGCGAAGGACTTCGCTTGGGGACCGGAGCAAGCAGCGGCCTTCGCCTCATTAAAACAGTACCTGACGGAGCTGGCCATCCTCACAAGCCCAGACTCCTCGCTCCCCCTATTGCTCTATGTCGCGGCTTCGCCGCACGCGGTCAGCGCGGCACTAGTACAGGAGCAGACAGTCGAAGGCGCAGTCAGACAGTGCCCTGTTTATTATGTCTCCGAAGTCCTGACACCATCCAAATGCAACATGACAGAGCTGGAGAAGATTGCTTACGCAGTTGTTATGTCCTCGCGCAAGCTGCGCCATTATTTTGAAGCATTCAAGGTCCGAGTCACCTCGGACAGGGGACTCGGCGAACTATTCAGGAACCCGGAGGCATCAGTGAGAATCGCCAAGTGGGCAGCCGAGCTCTCCGGCTACCATATCAGCTTCGAGCCCAGGACAGCCATCAAATCGCAAGTCCTGGCAGACTTCGTCGTCGACTGGACTGGGCCAGTAACACAGCCGGACCCATCCACAGAAAAGGTCTGGACTATCCATTGCGACGGTGCATGGTGTCATGCGGGGGCAGGCGTCGCTGCAGTCATCACCTCACCAGCCGGAGTCAAACATAGATATGCAGCACGCCTCAGCTTCGCTCTGGAATCCGACAAATGCACAAACAACATAGCAGAGTATGAAGCAGTCATCCTCGGCCTCCGCAAGCTAAGGGCCCTCGGAGTCACCACCTGTATCATCAAAACAGACTCCAAGATAGTCGCCGGTCAGGTCGAAAAAGACTATGCAGCAAAAGACCCCGCGCTCATGCAATACCTCGCGGCTATCCGAAGTCTCGAGAGGCAGTTCAAGGGATTCACCCTACAGCATGTGGACAGGGCCAAGAATGAGGAGGCCGATGCATTAGCCAAGGCCGCCGCCAGGGGCGAGCCCCTGCCCTCCGACGTATTCTTTCACACCATCGGCACGCCAGCCGTCCGGAGCCCCGAAGGGCTCCAAATAACAAATGATAGCGAAGGCCACCGTATAGTCCACCTAATCATGACCGAGGACTGGCGGGCCCCAATAACCCTGTTTCTTCAGGGATACTATCACCCAACCGACGTCAGTGAGGCGAAGCGCCTCGAGCATCGGAGCCGGGACTTCGCGCTAATCGAGGGCCAATTATACAAGAAGGGGGTCAGTCAGCCAATGCTTAAATGCGTCACCGAAACCGAAGGCATCCAAATCTTGCGCGAGGTCCACAGTGGAACTTGCGGCTCGCACGCGGGGCCAAGGGCCCTGGCTGCTAAGGTGATCCGACAAGGGTTTTACTGGCCTGCAATGATCTGCGCCGCAAATCGAGTCGCAAGGTCCTGCGAAGCCTGCCAGAAGTTCTCTCCTCGGTCAGGCAACCCCTCGCAATACACAAAGCTGGTCGCCCATACATGGCCTCTTCAGCGCTGGGGCCTGGACATCGTCGGGCCCTTGCCCACCGCTCAGGGGAACCTCAAGTTCGCCTTCGTAGCCGTCGAATACTTCACCAAGTGGATTGAAGCGAGGGCTGTGTCCACAATCACATCAAAGACTGCCCAAAAATTCTTTTGGCAGAACATTGTTTGCCGCTTCGGAGTACCGTCCGAGCTAACAGTTGACAACGGCAAGCAGTTTGACAATCAAGATTTCAAGGATTTCTGTTTTTCCATTGGCACCAAGCTTGCCTTCGCTTCAGTCTATCATCCGCAGTCCAACGGAGTCGTGGAGCGTGCCAATGGGAAAATCTTCACAGCCATCAAGAAGATGCTCCTCGACGAGAAAAAGGGCAGATGGACCGACTTGCTACCGGAGGCAGTCTGGGCGCTGAACACAACCGAGTGCAGGGCGACCGGGTTCACTCCTTTCCGCCTTCTATACGGATCAGAGGCAATGACCCCGCAAGAAATAAAACACGGGTCTCCGCGCACAGCTCCGTCAGCCACCCCTGACGTGGATGAGCCAACCTCCAAAGATCTCATTGACGGAGACCGGGTCTTCGCCCTGCAGGCCTTAAACAAATACCAAGCCCAGACCAAAGCATGGCGCGACCGCACAGTCATCCCAAAGGAGTTCAGCGCGGGGGACCTCGTACTCATCCGAACAGCTCGGACGGAGTCGAAGGGCAAGCTGGAGCCCAAGTGGGAGGGCCCCTTCATAGTCAAGACAAAAGCTTCACCCAGCGCTTACAGGCTCGCAACGCCAGATGGCGAGGACCTGGAGCACTCCTGGAACATTGACAACCTTCGTAAATTTTTTGTTTAAATCTTAGGGCTGAGTTCGCCCTTGTAATTCACCGCAAACAATCTTGTACCGGCCCGCACTCTTTTCCTCCCGGGGGGTGAGGTTTTTAACGAGGCGGAGCCATGTAATATATGTGAGAAAAATCCCCCGCAAAAGCATGTGTCGAAAAAAGACCGCGACAACGGTCTTCGGCATTCGACCAATTCGAAGTCACCGCGAGGCTAAGCGCTAGCCACCCTCGCGTGCGACCAATCCGCGCAGAAGTCGCCTAAGGGTGCAGCCGGATTTAGCACAACAAGTGCGCAAAAATCAAAGTCTATCGCGAAGACTATCCGCGCAGAAGTCGCCTAAGGGTACAGCCGGACTTAGCACAACAAGTGCGCAAAAATCAAAGTCTATCGCGAAGACTATCCGCGCAGAAGTCGCCTAAGGGTGCAGCCGGACTTAGCACAACAAGTGCGCAAAAATCAAAGTCTATCGCGAAGACTATCCGCGCAGAAGTCGCCTAAGGGTGCAGCCGGACTTAGCACAACAAGTGCGCAAAAATCAAAGTCTATCGCGAAGACTATCCGCGCAGAAGTCGCCTAAGGGTGCAGCCGGACTTAGCACAACAAGTGCGCAAAAATCAAAGTCTATCGCGAAGACTATCCGCGCAGAAGTCGCCTAAGGGTGCAGCCGGACTTAGCACAACGAGTGCGCAAAAATCAAAGTCTATCGCGAAGACTAACCGCGCAGAAGTCGCCCAAGGGTGCAGCCGGCCTTAGCTCCACAAGTGCGCAAAAATCAAAGTCTATCGCGAAGGCTTTTCGCGCAGAAGTCGCCTAAAAGGCGCAGCCGACCCGCAAAAACCGCCCAAGGGCGCAGCCGACCCAGTATGACAAAAGCAGAAGCGACAGCAAGACCAATTATAATCACACTGGCACAGCACAATCAATCACGCCAGTCAAAGTACACAGCGCCCTCGCAGGCACATACACAAGCGAGGGCACCACGCCCTACATCGGCTCAACCTTAGGAATGATCCCCATCTCTCTATAGTTAAATAACATTATCCTAAGCTCCTCACCAGCAAAAAGGCTTCGCAGCTCCCCTTCCCCCATACCCGAGACGGCCGGCAAAGACAGCAGCTCCCGCCGACCAACCCTACTAACGCGAAGACGAGCCCCTTCCTCCGCACTAATCCTACGCTTCGCAACCGCCCTTCGTCGTCGGTGCCCGGTGCTAGGACCGGGCACGCCTGGCGCGTCCGCAGCATGTAGCGCAGCCTCCGCCGCAGCCTCGTCCAGGGCCGCAAAATAGTCCAAGTCCTCCTCCGACGACTCCTCGGTCCATTCAACCGAGCTCCCAGAGTCAGTAAAATCAAAAAACTCAGAAACAGACCCACCACATTCATTTCCACCTTCCGCGGTCGAAGCCGCCAAAAAACCAGTAGTAGCGGTTGCGTGCGCAGGCCCAAAATCTTGAACCTGCGCAGCAACCAAAATTCAGTACATCATCCAAAAATCCCTCAACCCTAAACACCACCTACGCCACCTGCGAAGGCCCTGCCGCTGCGGGAGCCTCCGCCGCCGCCTCCGCCGTTGTCTCCGCTGGATCTTCAGCGCCCGGCACGGCAGCTGCGGGGGCATCAGACACGCCTTCGGCCACCCTTGGGAGTAGGCCTTCGCCGGCCGCAACAGGTACAAGGGCGCCTGGTGCATCTTCCGCGGTCACCGGGGCGACTCCAGTGGCGGCCTCCGCAGGGGTGGTCTCCGGCTCAGGCGGCGCGCTGTTCAGCGCCCCAAAATCGTCCACCCGCTCGCCGCGCTCCGCCTAAGACAAAACGTACAAAAATTCAGCAAACACACGCACAAACCGCATCCAGCAAGCACCGAGTAAACGACAACGTTACCTGAGCCCTTGCAGCCTCGGCCCGCGCCCGGACCACCTCTCGACCATATGAACCCCACATCCGGTCAAAGAGGGCCCCGCCGGACTCCTTCACCACGGGGTCTTCGACCTCAAAGATATCTCGCCCAAAATCTTCATCCACCTGGTCGAGGGCCTCAAAGTGCCGGCAGCCTTCGCGAGAGAGCGCGTTCATCGCTGCCTCGCAGGTGACCAGGGAGGTGAACGACATCAACCCCGCCAAGACAGTGGGGAGCTCCTGCAGTTCCTCCTGCACCCACTCCAGACAGCGAAGTCCGGCCTCTCGCTCCGGCACCTCGAAGTCGCTCGTCCGCGCACCCAGCTCGCGATATGAAGTCATGAGCTGCGTGCGCGTCCGTTCGGCCTCCGCTCGCGCCGCAGCCTCGGCCCCCTCCGCGCGGCTCTCGAGGGCAGCAAGCCGCCGCTGCAGCTCCCCGGCGAGCTCCTTGGCGACATTGCCCTCCGCCCGCGCCAGCCTGGCCTCCGCCTGCGCAGACTGCTCCTTGGCGATGGCTTCGTTGGCCTCCCTTCTCTCCTCCATCAGCTGGCGCCGGAGGTCCGCCTTCTCCTTCTCAAGGGCGGCCACCTTCTCCGCCAGCTTGCGGCACTTGCTGTCGGAGGCCGACTTCTCACGGACAGCGTCCGCGTGTTGCGTCCGAAGTCTCTCGACCTCGGCAGACAACGTCGCCGTAAGGGCCCCCGACGCAGTACGGCTGGTGAAGTCAGCCACCTGCAGAACACACATAAGGCCCGTGTTCCAAAAAAAAAAAAAAAAAAAAGCTCGGCAGACCTGACTCAGCGCCTCCATTACTCCTTTCAGCCGGCGGGTCGCCGCGTCCGCCTCGTCTCTGACCAACGCGAGGGCAGTCACCTCGCCTCCAGCGCCAAGGGTCTCTACCCCCGCCTTCGGCGCTGGCGCAGCCGTCGCAACCGCCGCGCCAGGCACAACTAGAGCGAGCGGGCCCTCGTCCAATCCTGCAACGCATCAACAGATTAAAAAAAAAAAAGTGTATACATATAGACTCACCCCCGAGATAATCCTCCACATCAATCTCGGTGCCGAAGTCGGCAACGCGTTTACCGGGCGGCGGTAGCGATCGGGCCGCCTTCGCAGCCTCCGCCACTCCGCTGGCGGACGGCACCGCCTTCGACAGCTTGGGGCCTCCGGCGCCCACCGTCGCCTCCGACGCCTTGCCAGGCGCGGAGGCACCCGCCTTCGCCGGCAATGGCGGCTTGCCTCCGCCGGAGGCCTCAGCCTTCGATGCTCCCCGCTGCCTTTTCGGCCGGGCTTCAGGAACCCTCACGGTCGCCTGGCGTTTCCGCGCCGCCGCTTGGCGATCCTTGTCCATCACTGCCCACACAACATGACCGATATTTCGCCCATAAGGAAAAACTTTCCACCGACGAGCCATACGAGATGTAAAACAGTCCTCTTCATCCCAGGGGATAGGAATGTTTTTAGGCCAGCAACCCCCGGTAACCCTCAGCATCCGAGCCGAAGACTCCCGGAGCTCGGGCGAAGACATCCTCTCCCCCGGGGCCGCACACGTCCTCATTAACTCTCTAGCGAAACTATCAGACACCCCAAGCCCTCCCATCGCAGTACCTAATTTTCTCTTTTTCGAAGAGGTGGCGGCCGCCAGCGCAGGGTCGCCTCCGGCCTCCACCGCCGGTTTCTTCCCGCGGCGGTCTGCTTCGTCCTGACCAGGGTAGCCGTCGTACGGCAGTTGATTTAATTCAAAGACCCTGTTCAAGCGATCGTTTGACCCTCGGATATCGAAACTGCGCTGGCCTTCCGTCTTCGGCACGTAGCGCCCCACGAGTCGCACCGCCAAGTCTTCTGCATCACGCACGAAGGCGGCCGGGTCACGGTTCCGCAAACTCAGTGCGAAGGCAGGGCTTCGCACATCCCTTCCTCCGTGAAAGGGCATCTGGCGAGGGCATACTTCGCCCAGCGCCCAGCCGTGCGCCAAGGGCCAGACCCCGTACGCCGCAAACTCTTCAACCAAATCACGCCCGCTGCTCAGTCCGGCGGCGTACCGTAGGGCCTCTTCGTCTGTATCCTCTTCTGCCACTTCGAAAGGCGGATACGCAGAGTAATAGTGAGAGCACATTATGGACACGGGGAGCCCTTGATGGCCTTCGACAGTTGCCTCAGAAACATAAAACCAAAACTCATTCCAACTGCCCCACTTATTGCGGGCGCACGGGACCAACTCCACTACTGGCATCGTGGTCTTGCCGGTCTTCGGCGTGAAAGTGCACGACCCGAACTGCGCAACTCCGCCCTCAACCACCCTTTTCTGCCAATGCAAGCAATAATTCTTCGCGAAAACTTCAACCGACGGCTGCCCGCCGTACGAAGTCGTCGCCCAGACATACTTCGCCAGCGCCACTATGGCGTTCGGCGTAAGCTGATGTATTTGAACACTGAATCTGCGCAGGACTTCGCTGACAAACCGGTGCGCAGGCAGGCGGAGTCCGGCGGCGAAGAACGCCTCGAAAACAACCAACTCGCCCTCCGGCTCGGGGACTTCCTCCGTCCCCGGGGCCCGAGCGACTCCGTCGCCAAAGTAGCCCAACCGCCGCATATCTTCAATACGGCCTGACGTCATCCGTGACACACCGAATTCAACAGAGTCGCCGGCGCGCAACTCTTCCACCATCGCGTCACTCAACGTCTCCTCAGACGAGGCGGCGGCCGGCGGCGTGGCGGTGGCGGAAGAAGAAGAGGATGGCATGGCTACGTACCGTCGGCGGCGGCGGGCGGTTTGCTTCACTCGAGCCAGAACGACGGCGAGCAAAGGGAGCAGCGGAGGAAAAGGAGCAGCAAGGCGGCGGGCGGCTAGGGTTTTACGGAGCGCGGAAAGCAGAATTCAAACAGCGCCGCCCCCGCCCCCCTTTTATAGGCAGGGCGCGGCTCCTCGGGAAACCCACAACCCGACAGGCCGCGACGCTTCGGGAAACCCGCAATCCAACAGTACGCTGTCCATCAACGGTCACATCAAAAACCCCCGCGGAACCACTTCGAGCGAGGGCAGCGTCTCCGCCATCTAGCGACGTCTTCGGCACCAGGTGACTTTGTCGAACTGGTCCCTCGGAGGGCAAATGTTGGGGCGAAGGCAAAGACGCCACCCTTCGCTCCAGGCCTTCGCTGCAGCCGCTGGTCCGACGGAGGCAAAGCGGGCAGGGACACCCTTCGCAGGACTCGACACTTTGACGAAGACCTGCGGCGACGTCCTCACACGGCGCGGCCTCATTCAGCCCCAAGGCCCACGTGTGATCTGGCCCATTGTAACGGGCCCCGCGTGGCCGCCTCTGTATTACGGGCCTGACTTGTAAAGGCATACTTGTAATTACAGCTTGTAACCCTGCTTTATGGGAATATTCCGGGGATAAACTAGGCGTCTGAGGGCACATGCGTCCTTAAGACAAGACGCTGGGCACTCGGACACCTATAAATACCCCCGCACAGTGCCCGTGAGAGGCTAGATCAACAGAGCTATTGCCCCCGTGCACGTAACCCTGTTGTCGCCATTGTTCACCCCCGTTGGCCCACTTGCAGCAGAGAGCAAGTTCCAACAATGTGCAACCAATATAAAACCAAGGATACACGATTCAGGGTATAAATTAATTAATGGAACACATCTCTCAGTATACCGCACGACTAATCTCCGCTGGTTTTACGCTATATATACTAGCGGAGGTGCCTCTTTTTACTGTACACGGATGAAGTTTACGGTAGGTTGCTTCTGATAGCCCGGTGTAACTGCACAACCGGCATTTTCTCCACCAGAACTCAAGGCCCTGTCTCCGCCAAAGGTTTGTGGTTTATGAACCATATGGCCAAGGAAATGATTTGGCCACTGAAAATTCACAACAGACAAAGAAGAATGGTCAGTTGGAGCATGAAAAGGATCAGTAGATCACAAACTGGTGAAAAATTCTAACAACCAGGCTGTACACTGAACCAAACTGAAATCCATTAACAAGTGCTGTGAACTAGGCCAAGGGTGTATCATAAGCCTAGAATTTATGGCTTGCCTTCTCTGTGGAAGCTTTTATTGTTTTTTTTTTTTGCGGGGGTGATCAGAAATATATGATTGTTCGGGGAATGGCTGCTTTTTTTTTGCTTATGAACTTGAACTGTGACCCTGTAATTTTGTTGCCTTGGTAATGAAATCGGGTTTACCATTGTAGGTAAAAAAAATCAGAAACGCGTTAAGAGAAATTTTTAATATGATGACCCCAAATCATCAAATGGCCAAGATGAACATTTAAGGGGTGTTTGGTTTCTAGGGACTAATGTTTAGTCCCTTCATTTTATTCCTTTTTAGTGTATAAATTGCTAAATATAGAAATTAAAATAAAGTTTTAGTTTCTATATTTGGCAATTTTGGAACTAAAATGAAATAAAATCTAAGTACTAAACATTAGTCCCTATAAACCAAACACCCCCTTAAAACCACACCTCTAGATTTAACTACAACATTATTATAACTAGGTATCTATATTAATAGGAGTAGTTTTTTATTGAATCAAAATTCAGCACATGATGCATGGTTACTACTAAGTACTAACTGTTCACAATGCGTCACAAACCCATTGAGTCATGAGCATACCATGACCAACAACGCTCAGTGCATGTTTTTCACTGACAGAATAAATGTCATCTTTGTTGAAACAAAGATAAGACATCTTTACCTTTCATTACATTGGGAGGAAGTGTGTGCCGGGCACAACCCCCATTAACTTGAATGAGTTGTCATCACGCGGTGAGACCGTCACAGTAAGTAACGGCAAGCAAAACTTTGAGATGCAAAATCTCAGATATGCATTGTTTTATTGGTTGCCTTTTGCGTTGAGAAATATATGGTCAATGTCGAGTACCACGAGAGGGACATCGAACAAAGATTGAAGGGTTGCGCAGCTACTATGGTATTAAGTGGACGGTCATGAAACTAGACCAGAATATTTCCTTGCGTATGAAAAAAAAGGAATTTTCAATATTTAGCATAGAGAAGTGAACTTTCTTCCCTAAAAATATAACATACATCTTCTCTAAAAGTTGTCGTGGCATTGCAAATTTTAAATGGCGCTTGACATCATGAAAGTACAGGCCGAATAAGAAATCAAATGCTTAACTGCTTAGCAGCTAGGAATGCAAGAATAATAAAGATAGAATAAGAAATAGGCTATCGTGATTCGTGCTTCACCAACTAGCCAAGTGGAGGTCCATGTGACCAAAACTATAGCAGCTATCTATTCACAATGCAAAGCAAGCAATCTACTGGTAAAAAAAGAACAGAGAGTTGGTAATGGTAAAAAAGGAGTGGCAAGCTCACCCTTTGAGGACTCCTGGACGAGCACGATATGCATCGCTGCGTTGTTCGGTGGCAGCTGCAGACGGAGAGGAGTGAGCTTCCCGTTGATAGGGCTGCGTGTGCATATAATGATGTCCTCCAGACCGGTCTCCTCCTGCAACTTGTGGGCGAGCTCCTCCAAGTTGCTGCCATTGAATGTGAAGGAGTGTCCCACTGTGCCTTCATCCACATTGCCCAGATCATCTGCAATATGGTAATGGATGGCACGTCCCTCCACCTTGTGCAAGGGGGCGGAGAAAGAAAGGGAGGACTGAAAATGCGAGAAAATTCAATGTCAGCTCTTATTCTGAAACACCTAAAGAAGGCTGAGAAGTAACATGGCAAAAATATCTGAAATGTGCAAGAAAGTGTCTTCGAAAGACTCGAGGCGAAACTGTCATGATCGTTTGACAACATTAGGAAACTAACCAAACCGAACTAAATTTAAAGTGCACTAACCAAACCAATTCATAATAGATAAGCGCCACAAATGAGATGCAAGTGGGTTTGCAATTGGATTTACAGCAAACAATTCCTATAAATGCTTCAACGTACAAAAATGAATTTCAATAATGCACATTGCCTACAGTGGAATTCCCTAGATAGAAATAGAGCTAGCTAATTCAATCCTACGATGTTGAATGCAGTAATCCCAAAAAAGAAAGGAACTTTTACAGAGTGAGAGCATTGTCACTTGGACAAACAAAACACATCGAGACCAGCGGTGTGTGAAAGTGAAACCGACAGACACATAGCTAACGAGGAACAGTGGCAGCGATTCCCCAGCATGATTAGCATTTCAAAGTCACCGTAGTCATAAAGTCTTCCCAGATCCAAAATGCAGTTGAGACCGCCAAAAATCCCAAGAAGAAATTGGATAAGCAAAGCGGAGAGATGGCAATAGTCAATTTTCTTTGTGAAGACGTCATCACAGCCAGACGGCCGTCACGTTCGGCGGGGGCGATTTAGTCAACGTAGGGGAGAAAATCGGGCACTAACCTCGAGCTTATTGAGCCTGGACGGCGGCGGCGGCGGCGGCGGCGGCGCCACGGGCTCGAGCGTGGGCGGTGGCGTCGCGTAGGACTTGGATGGGCGGTGGTGCGGCCCATGCGCCTGCGGTGGCTTGCCGAGGTCCGGCGCGGGCGGCGAGTCCGGCAACTTGGCGACGGGCGCGGAGCCGGTGCGCTCGGGCCGCGGCGCGGGCGTGAGGAGCTGCACGACCTCGACGTCCCAGAGCACCCAGTCCTGCGTGGCGGTGCGGTGGGGCACGTCGTGGGTGACCGAGTTCCTCCAGGGCGGGAGCCCCCCGTTGGCGCGGAGGAAGTGGCCCGCCTTGGTGCGGAGGCGCGCCTGGAAGCCGTCCCGCAGGGGCTCCCAGTCCACGGACGCGTTGGCCGGGCGCGGCGCGGCGGGCGCCGTCTGCCTCACCTTCCGCCCCGTCATCCCCAGCAGGAACGGCTCCCCGGAGGCGGTGAGGTAGCGCCCGTAGCGGCTGCGCAGGCGGACGGCGCCCGCGCTGTGCGGCGCCGCCTCGACGGTCCACCGCGCGTTCGCCGAGGACCCGTCCCGGTCCTGCGTCACGCGCACCTCGTCCTCGTCCGCGTACAGGAACTTGTCGTGGTGGCTCCTGAGCCGCACCACCTTCGCGCGCGCGAACAGCTCCATCGGTGACGGGAAGGGAGGAGAAGCCGGTGAGGACTGAGGACTCTGGAGTCTGGACTCTGGCGTTATGAATACGAAGACGCGGGGCCGGGGCGTCGCTGACTCGCTGCGTGCGGGGGTGGGGCGCCGCGGGGGGGTTTGACCTGTTCACAGAAATTGGGCGCCCGAGACCGGGATTGCCTTTTACCGCGCGTTTGTCCGATAGACAAGGGAGCAAGTTTTCTATCGTGGCGGCTCGGCTCACGCGGTTGGCGTGGGCGTCGTTGTCGTTGGGGGTCATCGTGGACGTGGAGTATGGTACGGACTACGGAGACAGCAGGAACGAACGCGGGATCACAGGGCGGGGCACGTGAGCTCCTGGGCGATCTATCTTTGGATTAGTGTTGTACATTCGGTTTTATTGGTTTATTTGATACGGTTTATTTAGTGCTAAAAAAGTTTAGTGTTTAAAAAAAATGTAAACCAAACTTTTTATTCACAAATCAAAAGGGGCACAAATTTGGTGTTCGGGTTTTTCAGTTCGGTGTTTCGGTGTTTGTTATTTACCACAATCACCGAACAAGTGGCAAATTGAAATTACAAACACAATTGTGTAAAGAATATACTTATAATTCATCAACAAGTACTTAGTAAAATTGCATAGACAATTTAGTGTTGAATAAGAGCAACTAACACATAGTTCTTAAAAATTAAAATGATATGAGCTTAGAGTTTAGGACCTTATATGAGCTGCTTATTGGGTTTTAAGGTATAGATTTGCTAAATTTCGGGTATTTTTGGTATTTTTGGTGTGTGAATATTGAAAACTGCATTAAACACCAAAAACTGAATAACCCGCAAATTCGATGTATGGCGTTCACTTTTGATGTGACGCCTGCTAAGTTGGTTTGACCTGTAGACGGAGAGACGATCAGACGACGTCACGACGAGATCTTTAGACTATCCGTAGTTATTTTCTTTAAATTTTCCTCTATATCCTACGTCGGCAAGATTTCTTCTAATTTTTCCTCTTCCGTAACGGTTCCCTTTTAGGGCTTGTTCGGTTGTACCCAATCCAGGATTGAAGGGGTTTCAATCCCTAGTAAGTCAAAATTTCTCTCAATCCGTATCAATCCCCTCCAATCCGTATGGATTGAAAATAACCGAACAAGCCCTTAATTCATCTGAGGCTTGATCGCCGACCGGAACATGCATGGCCCGCGCGTCCTGCAAACGGATCGGATGGGTCTTCATCGGGTTCAGCGGCAGCGGCAGACGTGCACTCAACACTCACGCGGCGTTTCGGCACGCGGCTAGAATTATTCGATCACCGGCGTCTGTATGAAGCTCAAAGTCATACCGACCAATAAGGACAACGCGGCTAGATTTGCTCGGCCACTTCTAGCTCGTCCAAACAACATCGTAGTATAGATATGCACTAATTTTCATGCAAGATTTTGGAGATAAGTTGACGATTTCAAAGGCCTGTGCGCAGCGGGAGAATTTTCTTTCCTGCTTTCTATGTTTTTCCTATGAAAATAAATAAAAACCATATGAAGTTTCTTTATACTTTCTGTATTCCAAAGGACAAAATTCCTAGTTGGACCCGGTGCCTGGAAACTGTAGCCATCCAACATGAACATTAATTACCCTTTCCCCCTTTTGCGAGAAAAGTAAGGTAGTGTTTGGTTACTAGGGACTAATTTTTAGTCCCTCCATTTTATTCCACTTTAGTTTATAAATTGCAAAATATGGAAACTATAACTCTATTTTAGTTTCCATATTTGACAATTTAGTGACTAAAGTGGAATAAATTAGAGGGACTAAAAATTAGTCTCTAAAACCAAACACCCCCTAACACTGTAAAGACCTTTTCACATGACAGTGACCTGACGTGACTAGCACCATACCCCGCAGAAAAAACCAAACCATGCAGCTGAGGGCAGCACCGCCATCACGCTTGAGCGAGGGGAGTGACACGTTGGAAGCAAAATCACATACACTCGAGAAGCCACATGAATTTCCTGCAAAGTTTCCGTTAGAAATACCAACACAGGAATTTCAGACACAGGCAGGTCATCATGAAGCCATAAACGGTGTATGATAAGATGATTCATAATTATACGGCTGTAACTAGATCAGTTATAAATATCAGTACAGATGGACACAAAACTATTAAGCATCACAATCGAAATTTTGGCCTCAGAAAGTTTGTGGAGACTTGCTCTTCGAAACGTTATACGGTGGTCCGGGACACCGTGCTGCTCTTCAACATCAATCCCACTTCCCACAGTTCCCAAGTCAACTATCCTTTGGTCTTGGTCTTGGTCTTGCTCACACCATGTTGCAAGAACTTGAAACGGTACTGCTCCACCAGCGACTTGTCCACGCCTCCTTCCCCGGAAGGTTCTTTCCTTGTCCTTTTTGTAACCTTTCCTCTCTTTTGCTCTGCCTGACCGTCTTTTCTGTTTTTTCTTTTCTTTGGAGCAGCTGCCTGATCAAGCTCACTTGACGCAACTTGCTGCACCACAAATGAAACAGGTAACCATTTAACACCAATTCAATGCAGTAAAACTGGAGAAATTATTAATAAGTATCATCAGGTACCAATACAAAAAACCTACATTCTGAGCAGTGTTTGGGGTTGCAGCTGTTAGACCTCGGTCCGGCAAAATGGTCCCCACATTTGACTTCCTTGCTCTCTTTGCAGCTTTCGCGTTTCGAACTCCAGGAACTAGAGGATCCTTGGCCAGCCCTTCAACAGAGTCGGAGGGTTTAGATGGTAAACTGTGTGATTTCCGCTTGTTTCCTTTTCTGAAAGTCCTGCTGTTATCTGCGTTACGGCCTTCACTTGCAGGTTGATCCCCTGAAGGGGTCTGCTGAACTTCTGCAGTTTCTGCTGCTGACTTGCGATGCCGTTCCATTCGAATCTTCTGAAGCCTCACCTTTTCAACATCCTCAAGCGCAAACTCTACAATTGGGCGACGTTCTGAACCAAAAGTTTCTGCAAAGAGTGAAATACATTAAATCATATAACTGAGATGGCCTCAAGCAAAAAAAAAACAGCCAATATGTTTGTTCATAGAACAGACCAAGGCAGAAAGAGTGACAAGACAGGCACAGTGATATAATGTAAAACATTGAAATGTGGCACTAATGTGGTGGCGTTTGGTTCATGGGATAGAAAGGATGGGAAAGGAATATCATAACCCAATGGCCTCATAACCCATGTTTGGTTTTATGGATTGGGATATACTGTGGGTTTGGGTTTGGGTTTGGGAAACTGGAACCTCAAATCCCACCAGGAGGGATGGGTTACCAACATCACATGTCGTTGGCAGCAGGGCGGCACACACGGGCTGAAGTTACGAAGGGAACTTGCCTCAACCCCACATAGTTGTGCCGCCTCCATCTGCTCCGCCGGCCATAGCTGCCTCGCCAAGCGCATCACGAGACACCATCAGTCCATCACCACTGTCTCATGGAGCCTCGCATGCGCGAATAAACCATTGAAGCCACAGAAGCATCACACGTGCCAGTGGCCGCAGCTGCCGAAGAGCTGGCCACCTCATGTGCCCGTGTGGGTGTGAGCCGTCGGCGGGAAGCTGCTGGCACTGTTTGCCTTCACGATTGGATCTGACGAAGATGGAACTGAGCACAGCGATGTCACGAAGAAGAAAAGATGTTTTATGTTTTTTTATTTTGTGGGTCCCATCACATAACCCAACCCAAATCCAGAAAAAGCGTGGGAAATGAATAAAATCCCGTATCCTCGTCCCTAACCAACACCATATTTTCTATCCTCAGAAATCAAATGCCACATGTGTAGTAATACTGAATATATACCATTTAAGAACCATGGCAATAAAAAGGATTACTCAGTCAGCAACATCAATTCGCTGAAAGAGACCAAAAGTTGCAACAGGGCACAGAACATTTGACACAATATGATTGCAGAAACTACTCACGAGTGGAGCATACCAGGATTGTTGTTTAGAACCCTTAGAGCAACAAGAGCGTGTTCATGTTCTTGAAAATCAACAAAGGCTACACCGCGTGAATGCTTCTGTATGCCTTTCTTTTCATTCTTCAGGATATTCACCTGTTCAATAAATTTATCACCATAAGCATTACGAAATACAGAAAAAATGGCATAGGAATTTAATAAAAGGGACTCCAAACCTTCCGGATGACAGGATTTTGTTTTGTAGCACGAGAAATGACTGCTTCTCTGCAAAGCTTCTTTACGTCATTAATGGTCATAGTCTTAGGCAAATTGTAGATGATAAGCCTTGTTCTCGACACATGAAATTTTGGAGACTGAAGCATCTCCGCTTTCCTTCTAGCTAACCTAAAACAGACAAAAAAAATACTGTCAAATCATCAATGTAGATATATGATCAAATGATGTGAAAATTATCAGAAAATAAATATTATCAGCGACATAATATGTAGCCGAAATGATGTCAGCAACAATAGTTGCAAATATAACAGTTTTGATGTAGGAGCATGTAACAAACAGAAATGCAGTTGCATTTCAAGCATGAATGTAGCATTCATCCATCTGAAAGGCATATTGGCAGATGGTCTGGGAACCATTTGTATTAATTTGCATAAAATCATTGTCTTTTGTCCTAAATATAAATTAGAAAGAATAGAAGTCTTTTGTATAAAAGTAAAATAGAAATAATAGGTACGAAACACATCATAACATAGTGCCAACACTGATACTAGCTAGAGTATGAAATGATGAAGAATGCTAGCTATCAACTCTTACCAATTACGTTTATTCATGTCAGCATCTGACACACCTTCTGCAGCTGGTATTCCAGCAAGTATTTCACCCTCCTGCTTCGAGACCAAACTTTAAGGAATATAGTACTAGAAGGCTACTACAGTTCACATGCAAAAACAAGTGCTGGAGAATTTGCCTTAGCCAAGTATAGGTTCCGTCGATCCTCGACCTCAGTCTTTGCCTTCTCAAGTGCCTTTTTGTGAGCTGACTCCTTGTCCATCGCTTTCATGACATTAAGTGGCCTGCTCTTTAAAGAAATTCCTAAGCCAGGAGCAACACTGGCAGCAGAAATTGCTGCATCAGCTGCCTCTGTTGTAGAAAACTTCATGAAACCAGTACCTCTAGGTCTCCTGCTTACAGTACAGAACTGTTGGTATCAACGAGAGTGCCAAGTAAACTTTCGCTGGTTGCTACAACTTAGGAAAATGATGTATGAAAGTGAAACAAATGAGCAAACATACTTAGTAAGTTTATGAAGAACCGGGAAGAAAGATTCAACCTTCCCAAAGACTGAGAAGCGCGCTGTTACCTCCTCATTACTTATATCAAAAGGAAGGTTGCTAATAAATATAGTCCTATCCAGGCCAGTATCATTTTTCTTGGGTTTGGAAGCAGGATTACTGATTTCTGCATCTGTTACACGTTTCGACTTAACCAGCTTGTCAGCTACAGGTGAATCAGATTTCTCCTTTTCTGATGTATCATCTTCTGTTTCAGTGTCGGTACCAATGTCCGAACCTTCAATGCCAGATGGTTCGGACTTCTCTGATGACTTGATCAAATTCTCAAGAACTTTTTTAGAAATATCTGCTTCAGTTTCAAAATCATCCTCAGATGGACGGTTAGAAGTCTCCTGATCAAGTTCAAAGCTAGCTTCTCCAACAAGATTATCATCAGAGGTGTCATCATCACTGACATTGTCAGGTATATTCTCAGGCTCTGGAAACATGATATATTCATGAGATACAGCTCGCAAATTAACTAAGAAAAAATGCAGAGCAAACATAACAATTGAAATGTGTTAGAATAGGAACCCATACCCTAATCAGGGGTTGGGAGTGGTATTAAATAGAGAGAGTAACTGGGCCAAGGCCCATTACACAGGGGTATAACGGTCATTACACGGGGAATAGCACAAACCCTAGACGGGTAGTCTAACACCCCCCCGCAGTCACAACTCTATCCTGTACAGATGTTGAGACTGGATCGGAAGTCTAAAAAGACACTCGACGGTAACCCCTTGGTGAAGATGTCGGCGAACTGAAGCGTGGTGGGGACGCTGAGAACGCGGACGTCACCGGCAGCGACACGCTCGCGGACGAAGTGCAGGTCGATCTCCACATGCTTCGTGCGCTGATGCTGCACGGGGTTGGTGGAGAGGTAGACCGCGCTGACGTTGTCGTAGTAGACGAGGGTGGCGCGCTGGAGGGGACTGTGGAGCTCGTGGAGGAGCTGGCGCAGCCAGGAGGCCTCGGCCACGCCATTGGCCACGGCACGGTACTCGGCCTCAGCGCTGGAGCGAGAGACGACGGGCTGCCTCTTGGCGGCCCAAGAGACGAGGTTGGCGCCCAGGAAGACGGCGTAGCCGGAGGTGGACCGGCGCGTGTCGGGACAGCCAGCCCAGTCAGCGTCGGTGTAGACCACGAGCTCCGACGTCGGGGATGGGCGGAGTAGGAGGCCGTAGTCGAGGGAGCCGCGGAGGTAGCGTAGAATCCGCTTGAGCGCAGTGAGATGGGGCTCCCGCGGAGTGTGCATATGCAGGCACACCTGCTGGACGGCGTAAGCGATGTCGGGCCTGGAGAACGTGAGGTACTGGAGCGCGCCGGTGAGGCTCCGGTAGGACGTCGCGTCGGCGACCGGAGGCCCGTCGTCCTCAGAGAGCTTCGCCTGAGTGTCGACAGGCGTGGAGCAGGGCTTGCAGTCAGACATGCCAGCCCGCTCCAGGATGTCGATGGCGTACTGGCGCTGGTGGAGGAAGAGACCCTGGGGCCGACGTTCGGCGGTGATGCCGAGGAAGTGGTGGAGGGGCCCCAGGTCCTTCATCGCGAACTCCCGCTGAAGGGCGACGATCGTGCGCTGAAGGAGGTCGGCGGTGGATGCCGTGAGCACAATGTCGTCGACGTAGAGCAGGAGGTAGACGGTGTCGTCGCCGCGCCGGTAGATGAATAGGGATGTGTCCGACTTGGCCTCGACGAAGCCGACGGAGGCCAGGTAGGAGGCGAAGCGACTGTACCAGGTCCGGATGGTCAGTGTCGACGAAGCCGGTGGGCTGGCTGCAGTAGACAGTCTCCGTCAGAGTGCCATGGAGGAAGGCATTCTTGACATCGAGCTGATGGATCGCCCAGTCGCGGGAGAGGGCGAGGGAGAGGACGGCGCGAACAGTGGCGAACTTGACGACAGGGCTGAAGGTCTCGTCGTAGTCCACTCCGGGGCGCTGGGTGAAGCCCCGAAGGACCCAACGGGCCTTGTAGCGGTCGAGGGAGCCGTCCGAGGTCAGCTTGTGGCGAAATAGCCACTTGCCGGTGACCACGTTGGTGCCTGGTGGACGCGGCACCAGTTCCCAGGTGTGGTTGGCCAAGAGGGCCGCGTACTCCTCCTCCATAGCGCGACGCCAATGTGGGTCGGCGAGGGCAGTGCGAACGGAGGAGGGTACCGGGGAAGCGTCGGGTGGAGTGCTGGTCGTAGCGGCTGCCAGGATGAGCCGGTCAACGGGGCGGAGAACGCCAGCAGCGCGCCGAGTCACCATCGGGTGGACGTGCCCGGGGTCGCGGTGGATGGCGACCGGGTGGTATACGGACGACTCGGAGTGAGCCGCCGGAACGTCGGGAGCGGCTGGTGGGGCCGGCTCACGGCGGTGATAGACGACGGCGGGGTCGGCGAATCGGGCCGCGCTCGTCGACGGGCCCGAGTCGGGGGGCGCCGCGGTAGTGGCGTGGCCGCGGCGATGGTAGACGAGGGCGGGGTTGGCGAAGCGAGCCGGAGTCGACGGGGCCGCGCGTGGCGCAGGCAGGACCGACGGGGCCGTGCGTGGCGCAGGCGGGGTCGACGGGGCCGCGCGTGGCGCAGGCAGGACCGACGGGGCCGCGCGTGGCGCAGGCGTGGTCGACGGGGCCGCGCGTGGCGCAGGCGGGGTCGACGGGGCCGCGCGTGGCGCGGAAGAGGGCGTGGGGGCCGCACGAGGAGCAGGTAACGGCGCAAGACGGGGAACCGAAGGTGGGGGAGGAATCGGATCGGACTCGAGGAGGGAGTCGAGATCGGTGGGTGGGGTGGAGCCAGCAAGGGGAAACACATCTTCGTCAAAGATGACATGACGAGAGATGATGATGCGGTGGGAGGTGAGGTCCAGACACCGGTATCCCTTGTGGTCAGGGGAGTAGCCAAGGAACAGACAGCGGGTGGAGCGAGGAGAAAGCTTATGTGGAGCGGTAGCGGAAGTGTTAGGGTAGCAGGCACAGCCGAACACGCGAAGGTGGTCATAGGAAGGGGCTGTGCCGTATAGGGCGAAGTGGGGGGTAGGGTGGCGAACCGCCTTCGAGGGAAGACGGTTGAGGAGGTGGGTGGCAGTGTGCAGGGCCTCTGCCCAGTAGCTGGCAGGGAGAGACGCCTGGAAGAGGAGGCAGCGGAGCATATTAGTGGTGGTGCGGATCATGCGTTCGGCTCGACCGTTCTGAGCAGAAGTGTAGGGGCACGAGAGACGCAACTGGACGCCATGAGTGAGGAAGAAGGAGCGAGAGGCGTGGTTATCAAACTCGCGGCCATTGTCACACTGCAGAGCACGGACCGGGCGGCGAAAGTGAGTGGATACCCAGGTGAAGAAGTGTGTGAGGGTGGTGAAGGTGTCCGACTTCAACCGAAGCGGGAAGGTCCAGAGAAAATGGGAAAAATCATCCAAAATCACCAAATAATATTTATAGCCAGAAAGACTGAGTACAGGGGAGGTCCAAAGATCACAATGAACCAGGTCAAAAGCCTGCTCAGCCCGAGAAGAAGAGGTAGTAAATGGGAGACGAGTATGTCGGCCTAACTGACAAGCATGACAGAGACCCTCAAAATGTCCCCTACTACATGAAAGATCTAGACTGCTGGTAATCTTGGTCATGACGTCGGATCCAGGATGGCCGAGACGTCGATGCCATGTGGTGGAGGAGGTGGTGGAGACCAGGGCAGGAGGTGGAGACACGCCGGCGGTAGAGGGCTAGAGCGTGTAGAGAGGCCCCGAGCTGTCACAGCGGGCGAGAAGGGTCCTGGTGGCCAGATCCTTCACAGAAAAACCAGAGGGGTCAAACTCAATAGAACAGGAGTTGTCAGTGGTGAATCGACGAACAGAAAGAAGGTTGTGAGTGATGTGGGGAGCTACGAGAACATCGTTGAGGTAAAACGGCCCAGGGAGAACCGAGGCACCTACTGAGGTGACTGGCAGAGTGGAACCGTTTCCAACGACGATCGAGGATGGGTGAGAGGGGAGGGGGGGATGAGAGCGAGAGAGCGTGCCTGCCGTGGGAGTGGTGTGGTACGAGGCGCCGGAGTCGATCACCCAGTCGGAGGGGGCGGGGTCATCGCCATGGTGCTGAATGCAGCAGCGAGGGAGGCGCTGTCCCAACCACCGGCCGGCGGGGACCAAGGCGGCGAGGTGTGGGTCCCCGGGGGCAGGAGCGCGGGCGGAGCCTGGGGCACGACGGGAGCACCATAGGGAGGTGCGTCGTAGTGAGGTGTAGTCAGGAGGGCTGGCGTCGGAGGACGGGGGGTACTCGGTGCCTGGCCCGGCCACATGGCGATGGTCCCGGTCCAGGGGTTGTAGAATGACGGCCACGCATGGCCGCCACCCCGGCCGGAGGGACCACCACGAGAGGAGCCGCCGCTCCCACGGCCGCCCTTGCGGGAGCGGCGACCCCCGTCGGTCGTGGAAGTCGGACGAGGGGCCGCCGGGACGGCAGGTGGAGGGCGGGTGGGAGCCCCAGTCGAAGGAGGACGGGTGGCCTGGCCCCCTGAAGGCGGCTGGCCACTGGTAGGAGCGCTGTAGAGGGCCGAGGCAGGAGTGGGTGCCTCATTCGCCATGGTGAGCTCCTCGAGGAGAAGCTCGTTCCGCACGGCGTGGAAGGTGGGGAAGGGCACGCTCCTCTTGATGAGGGCCTTCAGGTGGCCGTAGCGGGGGCTGAGGCCACGCAGGAGGTTCAGCACCAGGGTACGATCGGCAACTGGCTCGCCGAGATCGCGGAGAGAGTCAGCCAGGCCCTTCATCTGGCGGCAGTATTCTCCCACGGAGAGATCCCCTGAGAGAATAGGTGGAACTGGGCGTCGAGGTGGAGCGCCCGCGCATCCCGATTCCCGAGGAACTGGTCCTCGAGAGCGAGCCACGCCTGGCGAGCAGTGTCCGCCTGATCGCGGATGATGTCCTGCAGCTCAACGGTGATGGTGCCGTGGAGCCACGAGAGGACAACGCTGTCCATGAGGCACCAGGAGCGAGGTGGTGGAGCGTCGTGGTCGACGAGGACGTGATCGTCGAGGACAAACCGCCGCAGCGTGAGGAGGACCTGGCCACGCCAGCGGGGGTAGTGGGAAGACGCCGGATCCAACACCACGGACACGAGGGCCCGGATGTTGTGAAGACCAGCGGCTTGAGCGTGGAGAGCAGCGATGAGGTCGGCGTCGAGGTCGGAGGCGGGGGGGTCCGCTGGGGGCTCCGCATCGGCGAGAGTCGGACGGCCGAGGAGGCGCTGCGTGGTGGCCATCTGGGTGGTCAGAGCGGCGTCCAGGGCACGCTCACGCTCCAGGGCGAGGGAGGCAGCGTGCGCGCGCTCCCGCGAGGCCGTCACAGCGACCTGGATCGTGGCGAGGGTGCCGACGAGCGGGGAGTCGGTGGAGGGCGAGACTCAGTGACTCCAGGTTGGTGGAGCGAAGGCGGGAAAGCCCGGTGGGGAGCTGCGACGCAGGGGCAGCGGGGAGACGGCGGGGATCGGCCCAAGGCCGGCGATGTAGGGGGGGCCCCGTGGGTGAGCTCGCTGCTGGGTGCAGCAGGGGCGATGGGGGGTGGTTGCCAGGGACGGTGATGTCCCCGACGTGGAGTCCGGCCGAGGGGGCAGTAGGTGCGTCCATCGGGCGTGAACGCAGCAGGGGAACGGGCGTCGGGCGCGGGTGACGCGGCACCTGGCGAGGACGGAGGCGCAGAGCAGAGCGCGTGGTCGGAGCAGAGGGGCGGCGAGGACGGTGCCTGGGCGGCGCGGCTCCCTGGCGGCGCAGAGGGGCGGCGGGGACAGCGCCTGGGCGGCGCGGCTCAGGGGCGGCGGGGACGGCGCCTGGGCGGCGCGGCTCCCTGGCGGCGCAGAGGGCGGGGTCGCGGGCGGCGCAGAGGGCGGGGTCGCGACCAGCAGCGGCCATCCAAGGCGCGGTTGGTCGGGGCAGAGAACGGCGCCGGCACGGCAGCAGCCTCTGGCGGCGCGACGAACGGCGCGGTGGGAGAGGGAGAGAGGAGTGGGAGAGGGGAGAGGGGAGGCCGGCGGCTGGGGGGAGGCCCGGCGCCTGGGAGACCGGCGGTGCAGGGGGAGGAGGCCCCCTGGCGGCTGCGCAGGGGAGAGGAGACCCCTGGCGGCTGGAAACAGGGAGCAGGGAGCTAACCTAGACTGAAGATACCATGTTAGAATAGGAACCCATACCCTAATCAGGGGTTGGGAGTGGTATTAAATAGAGAGAGTAACTGGGCCAAGGCCCATTACACAGGGGTATAACGGTCATTACACGGGGAATAGCACAAACCCTAGACGGGTAGTCTAACAAAATGACACAAAAAATCCTACACCGAACATCTGTTTAGACAATCAGGAATAAGACTAAATTATTTTTAAATTAACAGAAGATAACCCTGTTCCCTGAGAAACCACGCCAAGTATCAAATAGCCAACATGATATCAATCAAATGTCTAAGGCTAATAGTCATTTACAGTATCATTCACGTAAGATAAATCTTGCATTAGCTATGTAAGAACTCTTAATTTGTGTATAATGGATAAATGAATGACTTAAGGAAAGATAGCTGATAAAGGAAACTTTAGATTTACCATTATCCTTAGCATCAACTTTTGCAGCAACAGTGTAGACTTTTTTCGGAACAGCCCAATCAACAGCCACTGGTCTCTTTGCAACATCTTTTCCATTAATATTTTTTATAGCCTGATTCAGAAAAATTAAATCATGGCCCATTAAAAATTTAAATGGATTGTGTACTACAACTGAATACAGTACTGACTATACATTTTCTGCATCTTGCTTCCGTGTGAAAGATACAAAAGCAAAGCCTTTTGATATCCTGTTAAAGAGCAGATGTAATCAAGTCATACATCTTGCAAGTTTTATTAATCCACTTAAGGAACAAAAAAATCAACGGAACAGTAACATACCCCTCATCAGACTTATGTGGAATTGTCACATCCCAGACAAACCCTGCTGAACTAAACATATCCACGATCTCCTTCTCTGTAATCTGCAGTAACATGCACACAATTGGCTTATCTGCTCTAGAGAAAGAAAAAAGAAAGACTTGGAACCGTGACGACGTAACCAAACACCTTGAATGGCAGGTTCCTGACAATCGCTCTCCATTTTCTGATCTTTGAGCCCTAAATAGAAAGAAAACAAGTTTCAAGCACTTGTAACCAAATCAGTAAAGAATAGTGGTGATTCTACAAATAGCCGACCATGTACTTATGAGCAAAAGAAAAAAAACAGAAATCAATGAACAACTAGAATTTTCAGTTCTTATGCCAATTCTTAGTTTCCTACTAGCATGGTTGCAAGTAGTCAGCAGCCACTCAAATGATTCTGGTAACATCTTCCTAATTCGAAGAGGCAAAGCATGCTTTAATCGTTTAGTCCACTAATACTTGATAACTTTAGGACTTAGGAGATTAGGGTCACCACATCCAAGTAAGTATCATTATCAACTATTCAAAACAATAACTACCTCTTTAGCTCTAAACTGTTACACTCTACTACACTAAGCAACATAAAGAGATGTTACTTAAATGACTGCTATGCAAATTTTAGCTATCTAACTTATTTAAAACCTAGATTCTAGAAACTTGGAATAGATGTGTATGAGGTATTGACAAGATGTGTGAGCCACAGACAAAATTTGGGATCTGAACCCATTCTTTGTTACAGCAATTATAGTTTTATTTCATAACACACATTTTAGTGCTAAGGAGCAAGTGTTAAGATGGCATTTAACAAATAGAAATAAACTCAGAAACACATACAATTAATGGTTGCAGGAACAGAAGATGCTTTCACAAGATTATTAGTTGCCAAATAGGGATAAAACAAGCAAACTAGAAGCAGAGATAATGTGAATCAATCATCAAACATATGCAGATAAATACAATAAAAAGACAGCCATTAAGTTACCTCTCCGCCAAGTTGACGAGCCCAAACAGTAGCTCCCTTGACTTCCTTATTATGCAGTTGGACAACAGAATCCCAAGCTGATTTGACACTTGCAAAGAGTACAGCTGCCATATCTGATGTGCATCCATCTCGAGCAAGTCCTGCAGGGGTGACCGCAATAATTTAAAGCTAGAGGTGTTTACAGAATCATATGGTAATTGAAATAAACGGGAATAGGTGAGTAACAATAGATGCTTGTTGAAACGACAAGTAAGCTAAATGAGACATGTCATGTATAGGCAAGAGTTCCTCAACTTTTCCTATTGAATCATAAAGCAGCAGATTTATTCTTCATGAATCATGACATACACTGCATCCAAATTTAGCAAAGGCAAAAGAGTCTACAAAGAAGAAACAAAGAAACCCATAAAAATTCCTGCAAAAAAACTATGACAAGCAATAAATGAGCAGAAATTCACTATGCATTTTTTATAGGGAAAACCAGCATGAGGCCAGAAACTGGAATCTCAAGATTAAAAACTGACACCACTGAAGACATCTAGTTTTTGCATCGTCCATACACTGGGAATTTACAGGGATCAAATATAAACTGTACTCACATGCATAACAATTACAAAGGCCTCGGGTCAAAACAGGCATGATGCCATAGACAGATTATAACCAATGATTGCAAGTCACCTGGTCGATCCCTGGGACCGACCAGGCGACTAATCGTGACTAGGCAACGACCAGGGCGACTAGTCGACCCCTAGTCGGTCCCTGATCGTCCTAGACCTTTTAGACTAGTGGTTATACTTATATAGGTATATATAAAAATAGCACAAAAGATATGAGCACTGAGCAGGAACAAAAATGCAGCAAACAGCCTGCTTGAAGCCTACAATAATCTAAACCAAATCATCATCCAAATGGAAGCCTGCACCAGCAACTTCAGCAGATCCAGATTCATCATCATTGTCCTCATCCATTTCATCTGTTGCATCACCTTCAGACTGTTGGGTTGGTCCCTTTGTCGCTTTCTACACCGAGAATAAGAAAAAATATGGCTAGAAACTGCAGCAGCATGTGTAGAAGCAGCACGAGGCAAGTTACGGCCCCTTAGACCCTCTGCTGCACCAACAACTTCATCCACATTGGCCCAAGTAATATCAGCAAAAACCCTAGACGTTGGCGACCACGAACTACAAGTCGAACGACTAATCGCCCTAATCGGCGACTAGTCGGACTATCAGGACGACTAGACAAGCTAATCGAGTCGTCCGGCTAATCGAGTATAAACAGGCGACCAGCCCGACTAATCGTGATTAGTCGGACGACTTGCAATCACTGATTATAACCATAAGTAGTGGGACAAAAGAGACCCTTGGAAATTGCAAATTTGATACATGTAAAAAGGTAACTCAAAACACAAACAAAACCATCATAGCTCAAAGATAGCCCCCTGTAATCATGTACAAGCCTAAAAAAATCATTGATGTTGCCAGGTTATCAGCACCATCACTCAAAAGACTAATAATGGTAATTATCACTGCTCTAAATTACTGCTGCAGAATTAACTCAAAGCACAGGAATTAGGAAATGATTCAAATGAAGCAACATAAAAGAACAGTTTACATGAAATTAGAATCCAAAGTCTGTGAATATGAAAATAGCATACCATTGAATCTCATTTCCTCTTTGGGAAGTGGATAGTTTACAGATACAACTGAACCAATCTCTCGAGCTTGACGGAAAACCTCGGTTGCCATGGCGGAGTCTTGCAGGCCACCAAAAATCACCGTCTTTGCAACCCTTTATAATAAGAATGTCAGAATTGCCAATCAACCCAAAGGGGAACAGAGGTAATATAAATGCTACCAAAATATCTATGCATAGTTATAATTAACTGTTTGCGACTTATCCAAAAAAAAGGTACAGACGGAATAAAGTAGTTAGTCTCTGTGTCTCTGATGATGAGGACATATTGGAACCTTAAATTAGATGACAAGTTAGATTTAGGTGATGACTTCTGAAGTAAAATATTGCAGTATATACCTTTGCTTTTCAGAATTTTTCACTTTTTCGGAGTCGCCAATGGGAGCTTCCTTTGATACCTTAGCATCATTTGACAACAAATGCAGTTGCTCTGGTTCCACATAACATATTGCATCAGTATTGAAAAATACTAACCATGGTATAAACATAAAACAAAAATAATCTCCATTACAACCTGGATCTGTTTTATGAGATTTCCCCTTATGCTTTTCAGCAGGAGAAATTTCGTCTGCTTCATCTTTTGCATCAGAGTCCTTCACTTGCACTGCTCACAATCAAATAAAACACAAGACCGTCGGATCCACAATCTACTGAGCTTCAGTGCAACAAACTGTTAGAAGAAGAGCCTTACTATTCCCCTTTTGCAAACGTTCCTTCAGTGGAGCACGATTCATTGCTAGCTTAACTCTGATTTTCCTACCAGCAACAGGAGATCCATTCTTTTGTTGAAGAGCTCGATCAGCATCTTGAACAGTTGCACTGGCATATACGGGAACGAATTACATTAACCAAATGATCGCCTAACAGTGTCAATGAAAACTCCATGCCCAGATTATTAGTAGCAGCTTACTTATACATGAACGATCATAACAAACACTTATACATGAACAATCATAACAAACACTGGTACATGTAACAATATGATTAGTTTATATCATTTGATCATCCTGGTCTAGCCTGTACTCTCTAGTGAATATTAACTTATGGTCTATGGTCACCAAATTTGCTAACAATAGCACTAAGTTCTGGTACACAGAGCAGTATAGTCTATGTACATTAACCACATGATGTGCCGGTTCATGTGCCATTTGAGACTGGCATACACGAATTTATGGTTAACATTCAGAAACAATCAGCTCGACGGGTATCCACATCATTCGCTCAAAAAGGCACCTCGATAACAGCATACAGTAATCCCATTATACCATCGGCGATTCCTGAGAGAACTTACAATTGCACGAACCCGAAGCCTCGACTCTTCTCCGACCCTGCCGTAAAGAAACCACGAAGGTAGAATCAGCAAATGATACCACTCCCGACTAAACAGCAACCGGATTCGTACAGCTCACCTTTCTCCGCGACCATAAAGCAGCGCCGCACTGGGCCGACCTCGCTAAACACCGCCTCGAGCTGCACAACAACAAAACGCTTGATTCTGAGCTACGACCGCAGAGCGAGGTAGCAATTGAGCACTCGGCAGCTCGTGGTTACATCGGAGGACTTGAAGGTGTAGGGGAGGTTGGAAACGAACACGGTGGAGGGGCTGTGTCCTCCGCCAGCACCGCCTTCCGCGGCGGGTTCTCCGTCGCCGCCGCCGCGCTGTTTCCGCTTGCCCATCGCCGGCGTCGTGGGGGAAACCGTGGGAACTGGGGGGAGCTTCGCAGTTGCGATGAGACCGAAGGAACTGTCGGGAGTCGGGGCTGTGGGGCTAGGGTTTTAGTTGAGAATACGAGGGGTGTTGTCACGTGGGCTTGGGCTTCATCGTCAATGTTTGCTTCGGTTAAATATGAACGGCTGGGCTTTGGGGGGTTGGGGCCTTGGGGGGGGGGGGGGGGGGGGGGGGGAGGGGGGGCGGAACGTAAGGTGAACGAACGGCCCGCTGGGGGTTTTCTCTTCGGAATTTTTAAATTGTATAGTCACTTGTTTGGGAAAAAACTTTGTACTCAGTTCGGACGTAGATACTAGAGCATATAATTAGGAATCGGAATCAGCTTTTTAAAATTCTGTTGTTTGGTTGCGCTAAAATTGAGATTTGAAATCAGGGGCATAATTCCCTAAAATTGGACTATAACTAGAAACCACCTCTCTAACACAAATCCTCACCCTCGGTAATCGGTATTACGTGGAATTAGACCACACAATTCTAAACTCTAATTCCATGACATCCAAATAACATAGAATTATTAAATATAATCTAATTTTAAAACTAACTGTATAGTTGAGATAAATGACAAGACAAATTTATTAAGCTTAATTAGTCCATGATTCAACCATGAGATGCTACGGTAAATATTTGTTAATCATAAATTAATTAGGTTTAATAAATTCGTCTCACCATTTAGTCTTTATCTATGCAATTAATTTTTTAATTATACTATATTCCATAATTGATATTTAAGCATCCGATCTGACATGATACAAACTAAACTTTAGTAACAAGAACCAAACAATGTCCGTTTCTATGCCATCCTTAGCATGTGAGAGCACATTTTGTACACTCCTAGTCTCCTATGGAGAAGTTATTCTAAAATTGGTGTTTAGCAGGATAAGCTATAAGGGGATATTCAGTTTTTCTGACTAGGTTTGGTCTATGTCATATCAGATGTTTTAATACCAATTACAAGTATTAAATATAGTATAATCATAAAACTAATTATTTAGATGAAGGCTAAATAACGAGACCTTTTTTAAGCCTAGTTAATCTATAATTAACAAATATTTACTATAGCACCGCACGAGCGAATCATGGGAAAATTAGTTTAATAAACTCGTCCTACCATTTAGTTCTTATCCGTGTAATTAGTTTTGTAAGTAAATTATATTTAATAGTTCTAACTACTATTCAAACATTCATTGTGATAGGACTAAGAGTGAGCATCTCTAATAGTTATACGAATTTAGCACCCTAAAATATAGATTTTAAAAGTTGCTAAAACACATTAAGGAGTAAAACAATATTTGTGCTCCAACAATCATGTATTTGTTGGTTGTTAATTTTTAAAGTTGACGGTAAAAAGGTCTGCTTTATGTTTTTAATTGAACTGCCAACAAAAATCTTTTCTATTAAAACCTGACCCGTTTGCGCGCCGACGCGTGCGCGGTGTTTCGGACTCGAGGCCTTTCTCCAACTCGCTTTTGAACCTCGGTCGCGTCCACCGGTCTTCGGCTGCTCCCAACCCTGGCCAAGAACTCGCAGCCCTGCCTCCATCCCGTGGTGGGCGCGGATGGCGGCGGTGAGCGCCGGCGCAAGGGCGGCCTCGGCGGCGGCGAAGAAGGTCGGCGCGGCGGAGGCGTCGTCCGGGAGGAGGGAGAAGTCCTCGTACCCGCCGGGGCAGCGGAGCGGCGCCGCGTGGACTGGCACGGACGCCGGTGCGAGGGCCGCGAAGTGTGCCGTGGTGACGATGGCGGCCGTGGTGGTGGCGGCGACCTCGTGCTCTGTACCGGCGGCTGCGGAGGAGGCCGCTTTGGCCGCGAGCGGGGCGAAGTGGCTGCGCTCGAGGAATGGCACGAAGACGAGGTGGAGAGGCGAGCGGGGCGAGGTGGCTGCGCTTTGTGGTTTCTGTAGTTCTATATGCATTAGGTGGCACTAGGGTCCAGATTCAGAATATGAGTACTGGTATGTATTTTCCATTTTATATTTTTTCAGTATTGCCACTATATCTGCAACCTACTCAATCATAAATCAAGATCTTGCACTTGGTTGCTTCCCCGGTGTGAAGATGGTCCACATCAGACTGCAATCTAAATTGTTTACTGTGAACTAGAACTTCTGCATACACATACGTGGATTTGTACATGTACAAAATCTGCAATGCCTCAGATTTTATGCACCCTCGGCAACTGGCGGAATCCAAGGTGGCCTGGTAGAAAAGGGGCCTCCACCGCTCATCTTGTAGGCTACAGCTACAAATCAGATAATAAAACTCTATTAGAAAATGCTAGATGTTGAAGGTAGCGAGAAAGAGAATCTTGAAGAAGAAATAGGTGTTTTGAGAAGTCAGTTATTGCATATGAGTATGGAAGTTGATGAGGTAATTGATACTATCATTGTCAAGGATTTTGCCCCTGGGAATCTGCTATTTCTTTTTATAACTCATTTTTGTTTCTGACTTGAACATGCTACCCTAACATAGTCGGTTTGTTTTCTCTTCATTCTTATTTGGTCACATCAGACAAGAAGTCTTGATAAAGGAGATGGACCCAAAAAAATTTCCTGGTTTAGATTCATTGGTGTCCTAGACTCGAGGTTCGCAACCCAGAGAGCAGAGCAATGGACTGAAGCAACCAATTGCCAAATTCTTTGAACAAGGTATTAGTTATTTGTTCTTTTATAGGACCTGCTTGATCTGCCTACTTCCTGTAATTTTGTAGATGGTGTGCAAAAGGATTTATTGTCCTAGCAAGTTAAGCTTTCTCATAAATTAAAATACTACCTGTTCGTACAGATGCACTAGCACATTAGACTGCAAGGACGAAAAATGCTACCTGTCCCACTGTGCTATCTTTAAGCACTAAGAGGTTGAAGTCTATGCATTATTGCCCCTTTCTGGATTCTGATGATGTTTAAGATAAGTGTCAGCTTCTGATCACTTGACTACTTTATTGGTACTCATACCTGTTAAAAAGCTTACTGCAAAATGTTGTCGTGATCTTTGTGCCTACTTTGCATATCACATAAATTAGCGGATAAGTCACATAGGATTACAAACATAGCTCTTTATATAGTGATGAATTTCTGAGGAGACTAAGTGGTCCTAAACCTAAGTACTCCTCAGAAAAGGAGTACTCGTGGCATGCCTGTTACTCCTTGCCCGCATTATGTGAATGCTAGCATGTGATAAAAATACAAGTCATGTAAAGTTCAAGAGCTGATCACATTTAATACTCGTGGCATGCCTGTTACTCCGAAGCTTTAACATACTCAGCGATCCTTCTCAATTTTCCTCAAATTTGAGGATTAGCCTCTACCTTCCCGTCCCTCAAAGCACAAAGCCATGTAGAATCGAGAGGAATCTCGGAGATCAGGAGAAGAAAAATAGGGACAGTGGAAGAATACATATCTCAACTCCAGTCCTTGCAATATGATTTTACCATGCACAGCTGCCAGCTTGCCACTATAACGACCTCTTATTTGCTTCGAAGTATGTCAGTGGCCTCAAAGATGAAATCAGGGCAACAGCCGAACCTGAAGTGCCTTGTACAGTGGACAGAGCATTTGTCGTTGCTAAAATCCAACAAAGGGTCTTAGACAGAAGCAAACTCAAATAACACAGAAATCCTGCCACACCAGAACCGCCACAATTCAGACATGATAAAAAAAATGTATGGTAACTTGTGGAGGGACGAGCAATCCAGAGAGTATTTTAAGGCCAACAATCTCTATTTCCATTGTGGGGAGAAGTTTGAGCAACGCCATGCAGAGGTCTGTATCAAGAGAAACAAACCACAAATGAAGGTTGTGGTTCTTATTCTTAATGACTTGGATAAGGAGCTAAATGGAGACCTCCTGAATGAGATGGCTGTAGCAAAGATACTCAGTGAAGACTTTTGCCAACCCTCCCTTAATGCCTTGGCGGGGACTAAATCTACTCATTGTATCAAATTGAAAACCACAGTGAAGAACAAAACCATGCTTATCTTGGTCGAGAGAGTATATACAGGGAGAGTGATGAAGTAGAGAGAGAACCTGAGAGCGAGAGAATGAGTGGGAGGGCATGTTCTGGTGCCTGCATTACTTCTGTGAGTTGGACAGCTGGGATAACTTGGGGGGCTAGAAAGCTCTACAAGTGGCTCCTTGACCTGTGCATAGCATGTATTGACGGACGAACTCTCGATCACACCGGATGATCCGCTAGAGCATAAACTTACATCTGTAAGCCACTGTATTTTTATTTCAGTACTCCTTTTTATTATTAGGTACTCAGTTTACACCGTATGCGACATTGTTATTAGTATTTGTTCAGGCCACGGGCTGTTGCCAAACAAATGATTGTTATATGTGATTATTTGTAACGATAATTTGTTCAGGCCACGAGCTGTTGCCAAACAAATGATTGTTGTTAGTACTAATCTTAAGGTACTTCTGGACTTTCTGATTTTGTGTCCGCATCAAAATATCTATCTTATACACTATGATATATAGTTTAATTTGTTCCCCTACTTGCGTGAGCTGTCTAGCGCCCGATAGGGCGCTTCCTTTTCTAGTCAATATCAACAACCTAGCTTCCATGACATCTCGACGCTAGAGATGGATTTATGGCCAATGGAGCGGCGGGACGACACCAAGTAGTGGTTGAAGTATGCTTTTTACTATGGTCTTAGCATCAACGTTGATTTAGGGAGTTCCAACGAGTATGGTAAATGTAGGGATGAAATTGAGTTTTATAGTGCGTTTGTAAATTTAGGGACCAACTTTATATAACTGTCGAAGAAGAGTTTTTTCTTGAAAGTTTCTTAAATTCATGCAAATGTCCGACATAATTGTGACTAAAATTAGACAATGGTTTTTGTGCGACCGTATGCACGAGTTGCTCGTTGAATAGTATTAGGGTTCGTTTAGTTTCTTTAGTCTAGAGACTAAAGTTTAGTTAGTAGAGTAAAGTTTAGTACTTACATGTTTGGTTCTATGGACTAAAAGTATTCAAAATACACTAAATAAATCATAAGATGACCAAAATATCCATTAACATTTTTCCGCCATTAGTGCAACTAAAATAAAGGAGGGGCAAAATTGGAATTGATATGATTTAGTCACTTTTAGTCACCCTTTGAGGGATTAGAGACAAACAAATTAGTCTCTGTTTTAGTGCAATTGTTTAGCAATTTAGAGACTAAATGTGACTAAAATGGAAAGACTAATTTTTAGTCCCACCGTTTATCAATTTAGAGAATAAATAAGACTAAAATGGAAGGGCTAATCTTTAGCCTCTCTGACCAAACGGCGCCTTAACTGGTTTCATCTAAAACTAAAAGCCGTTTTTTTTAAAAAAAACACCTTTTGCCGTTTTAACACCTCCCTTCAAAACCATTTTTGGGTTACTCTATCTGTCCAAATAAATGAAGGATGCGATTCTCAATTTTTAAGTAGTCAAACAGTTCAAATTTAACTAAATTTGTATTAAAAATATTAACATTTATAAACTAAAATAAGCATTATTAGATTGGTTATAAATTATATTTTTTATAATACGTTTATTTAAAAACATAAATGCTAGTGATATTATTTATTATAAATTTGAGTCAGTTCGACCAGCACAAATTCCATAGTTACATTCTTCTATGACCAGATAGTTGCATTGTTTTGTGGACAGGGGTACAAGACTACAAACACCAGGGCTTTACTCTAGGTAAGTGTATCGGTAATCTATCACTGGTTCAAGCAGGACTCAAAGTACTCCAAAAGGTGAAATGGCCAAATGGGCACACGTGCTTCAGTGCTTGTGATTGTTCTCAGCAAGAACGAGTGAAGAGTAACACGCCACATAGCCGAGTAGTGGTTAAACAAAATGTTCAAATGCTATGAAACAATCATCAAATGTCCAGCCAGAACTCAGAAATGGAGGCATGCACTCCAAATGTTACAGAAATCTAAAATCCATAAGCTTTGTATGAGGGGCGGAAATATACAACAATGAAACTCAGGTAGCAGTAGAACCAATCACGAACACAAGTAATCCTGTACAGACCTGTGCTCACCAAAGGACAGCTTATTGCCACCTGACTAAACCTGAAAATGTTGCCAATGGGCGAGCAAACCCGCTCAGACCGTGAGATTTGAGAATAACAGCTCATGTAAACATCCTTTAGTTGGATGCTACTAAAACTGGCGGTTTCTATTTCACTGAACCATGTCAAACAAATGATCCAATTCTCTTAACAAAATCAAAACCAGTCATCGTGACGTGTTTGTTCCGAGTCATGAACTTGTCTTTATTTGTTCATATTTTTCGCCTATGGTTCCACCTTTCTGCTTCTGAAATTCAATGTACCGCAAAGTGCTAGAAAAGAATGCCTCTGTAGATGGATCAGCTACAGAGTTATCACTTTGCTTCTCCGTTCTAATCAATTCAATCAAATCTTGAATCACAGTGTTTGTGATTTGTGGAATTCCTTTCTCAAAGAAGTACAAGTACCTGAAAATGGTGAAAGCGCAAGGTTTACTCTGACAGAAATCAATTGTCCACCAGAAAATATCAAATATAGTTCTCGAGTGTACTTGTTCAAAATTTCAATAAATAGGGTTACAGATCCACTGCTCCCCCTTGTAGCACTAGCCATCTGTTGAGCAGCATTTGCGATTCTCAAGGCACGCTTCAAACAAAGGAGAACCCTGAAACAAAGTTTCGATTAGGAAGTCAGTAACTCTTAACAAGTTGGACAAAATTCAATAGCAGTTGGCTATAACCTTTAGTTACCACTAACTTGGATTTCCATAGGCTTGAGCTCATGACAACATGTGATTTTTTTACTAGACTTTTACTAGACATGAACTCATGGCATTAATGAGAGGCACTTATCTCAGTACCATTAGGAAGCAATCTGCAAATAATTTATTTGCAAGACTAAAAACTGAAAGATGGACAATATGAACTCGAGATCCAATTTAGTATTTTTAAAGTGAGTAGATCAATCATCTTACCTTTCACCATCCATTATACCATCTTGGTCATCAGTCCAAAAAAGATGTGAACACGCATATACTGCTCGGCATTGATCAGGCTTCTTGAGAAGTTTTGCTGAGTACTGCAGAAAGCAGTAGCAATGTAATTTACAAGAGAGGCTAGCACTTCATTTAAAGAAAGCTGATTCATGCAATAACAGGTCTCGCGAGGCTACAAGGCTACTTTGGATACACCCATTCCCCATGGGGATTGAAGGGGGGATTGAGGGGGAAATGAACTAGCCATAAAACAAGAATCATTACCCCTGTTGTCTTGTGAGTGAGGGTGTCTCTATTTTCCACCCCAAATATATTCATCCGCTGAAGGGTCCCAATTATCAGGTGAATTGCAGTGATCTGAGCCTTTGAATCCTGCTTGTGGAACAGAAACATCATAGAGAGAAAATAGACCAAATGTAAACGATGTCCTTACAAAGGCATATAGCATACATTATGATACAGTCCAGGTTACATCGAACAGCTCAATTAGGTACTGGAAGTGCATGGGTCACATGCACTTGGACATACAGGGAAGGGGATGGGAAGGTTCATACCGTGATTTCTTCTTCATATAAAATGAACGCTTGAGTAAAGAACTCATAAGCAACTGGTTCCAAATCACAGTCATTGGCAGCCTAAATTAAAAACATAATCAGAGAGTAAGATGAAGAATTATGAAAATACGCAGTATCACAAACATACCTCTGCACACTGCAAATATAGTCTCAGAGCTAACTCTGGAGAAGGAACACAAGAAAGTGCTTCAATAGTCTGGACAAGAAAAATGAAAACAATGACAAATGTGCAGAAGAATATGGAGATGTTATGAAATGTTTTTTTTATAATTACGAATGTAAAAATTGGGTGCCCTGTGTTATTAACCATAGTTTACCAGAAACTTTTGATATAATTAATGCCTAAAAACATGTGTTATTCCCAGGCTCTTCCAAGGACAAAAGGTTAAAAAAACTGAAAACATATTTACAGTGTATGCATCTGTTATGATACTGTAACCAAAGTTAGATGCATGCAAAATAATGATAAAAACCTGATGCAATATCTGGAATATTTTCTTTGGAGTTGCAGGAACATCCTCCCCAGTGACATCTCCATCTTGGCCTTGTAATCGCCTGACCAGCTGCAAATAAAACAAATTATCTGCATATCAGATCCTTCAGATGATAATCTATATATATCACATATATCAGTTTTCTAATTACACAGATAAATATTCAACAAAGTATTATCCATTGATGATTTATGATCAATTGATGATTTGCCAGTGTTATAAATATGTTTCTTCAATTTAGGATGATCGTGTATACACAGCTAGACATTTGCTCATAAAATAATCTATTGAAAAGTCAATAAAACAAGTTGAATTGGAAAAGGAGCCATGTTTCAATATGAAAAGAAAGCAATATTGCTCAACAAAAAAGCCACAGTAGCAATATGAATCTTAAATTTTAGGAGTATGAACATTAGCAATATAATATATTGAAACTAAAATACTGACATCATAATATTTTCAATGAGTTGAGAACAAACCTTAAGAGAAGAGAATACTAACGAAGGCACAGTGAAAGTTAGACGCTTGGGGCCTCCCTGAAGTATATGCTTCTGTACAGTACATAAGATCTGAAAGACCAAAAGCATATTGCAATCAGTAATTCAAACTTATCGCATCCATGCAAGTGGATACAAATAAGTGCTGCTTAGCAACAGAGATTCATGAAGCAATTAGCATCAGCTTATTCCTTTTTCTCTAATGCGCAGGAGAGCTGCGCACCATTATATTAAGGAGAAAAAATGTCTAAAATAGACCAGCAAAGATACAAAGGAGGCCTCCTTAAGGCGGGCCAGTATACACCATACATGAACACATCCATCGGACACTTATTTCAATTTTCCCATTTAGGGAGAATGAGCACCATGGTCAAGTGATACGACAAAATAACAGGAGCAATTCAATTTCTCCATGTTGATACAAGAAAAAAAATGGTTTGTGCAACACAGATGCATAGCAATGAGTATGTAACCACAACATGGAACCAATCAGAATTCAGTGTGTTATTGATGCTTTTCGTTAAAGGGCAAGCCCGATGTAGTGGTGAGGGTTGTCTCACTGAGTCATCAGGTCCGGTTCGAAGCAGCCTCTCCGTATTTGTCGGGAGAAGGCTTGCTTCGGTATCCCTTACCTAGACCCCACTCATGTGGGAGCCTCCGGGTCTGCTCTTATTGATGCTTTTCATCAACATCAGTGTAACAACAAATTACCTTCAGCATCTCTTCAGGATCATCATTGTGCAGCATGTGAATGAGACGCGCTACAGAGTTTTGTTCCTCCTTAAAGTCTTCTTCATCAAGCTAAAATAATTAAAAGAACATTGTTACAAGTTGAGCAAACTTCATGAGAAAATGAAAATGGAATTGAAATGTGTTTGTACTGATCTAGCTGAACAATATTGGGAGAACTAAGCATCAGAACGAAGACAACAAACAAGTAAAATTTCACCTTTCTAACAAAGTGTATGATCTCACCTCATCATCTTGAGCTCCATCCATATCCTTTATCAGCCCCTTAATTAAATCGAATAGTGCCTCAATCTGCAAGAAACAAGAACACAGAGTCATTAGATTAGTTGCTTAGTAATATGTAGAGTAATAACATCATAGCTTGAAATATTACCTTGTCAGAAGTAGATATGCAGGTTGTGTTTTTCATTATGCTTTGAATTATTACCACAGCCATCACTTTGGTTGTAGCATTATCAAGATAATCCATAACCCGAGGATAGTTTGAAAGTTCTAATGCAGTAACAATATTGCTATATTTTTCCAGGGGAGCACTAAGAAGTGCAACAATTTGCTTTGTTGCCCTGCTATCTTCAAGTTTTGCCTTGCCTGAAAGTTTCTTGACACATGCACCCTGTCCAAGCAAATATAATGAGTTAGAAGATTCAATTGACATTGTACTACCACTAATGGATTGCATCATTGCCTTGCTATCAATTATAGCACAACAAAAAATGGCTTGCTGAGTCAGCAAACAGACCATAAGAGAAGGGGCATACATCATATAGTTGTTTAAAGAAGACTTACCAGCACTTGGTCAACATAATCAAGCCGATCAGGATGTACACGGAGAGTAAAGGTCAGAAGTGATACATATAGAGTTATGGCTCCAACAACTGGCATGTCAGGTTGGGCTTCTATCACCTGCAAAAAGAAAAGTGTATATGTTTAGGTTTTCCAAGAGCCAAAGCCCAAAATAGCTATGGAATAAACAAATGCTGTGCAAATCAATCGTGTACTATGTATGTTAGTTGTGAACATTTAGCCTTGTATCAAATCAAATGCACATTACATGTCCAAACACTAACAGCTAGAGTTTTACCTTTCCAATAGCATTACTGAACTTAGCAAAAGCTTCAACTTGCAAGAACTCTGGCAACAGCTGCATATTCATTTATGTCAAGCATATACAAAATTTGAATGATCAAGCTATATAAGGAACACTTACTTCAGGACTTGAGGCAGCATAGTTAGACAATCTGTCCATAAGTTGAGAGAGTACTGTTTTTATATCAACACTTGGCTGCAACAATAAATTTAGAAATGACTTCAGTTCTTGGTGAAATAAGTAGAAATTGCATGTAAACTCCCAAAACAAATCCAACTTCAAAATATTCAGAGTTTGAGCTTGGTCGGATCTATTTATTCTACAAAATAACAGATTGACAATCCATGCAACTAATATCTATGTCAGATATTCTACTGAAATTAAATTGGTATGTATGTGCTGTACAATTAACATTAGAACACGATTCAAGTGCATGTTTATTTTACATGGCCTCCTGGCTGCAACCATACGTGATTCCATCGAAGCATAAAATTTACAAAATCACCAATTGATTTTGCAGATAACAAAAGGCCAGGCAGAGCAAAGAAATTAAGTAATCACAAAGGTAGCAGGCATAGGCAAGCCAAGTCCTTGGTGGTACTGGTACCAGCATGATGCATTACAATGAGGAATTTGTAATGGCAAATGCAGTAGGAATCAAGCTGAAAAAGGTAAAGTTGCCAACCTGAAGCTGGGGAAATGCGCTCAATAACGTTTCCAATGTTTGTAAATGGTATTCGTCTGGAAAGACTTGGATTATGCAGTCCATCAGGTAGAATTGTGCAAGGTCATCCTTACAATTAACCACCTGCCAATGCATTAATACTTAAGTTCCAATATGATCAAGGTATCATAATCATTAACATCAATACTTCAGACTGCAAACCTGCTCTAATATCCTTGGAAGAACAGTTTCTTTGTACATATCAAGGTCAACGCCGTCAATCTGGCCTAGAACATGAAGGTTTTTGCCTACCTAGAAGATAAAAAACAATAATAATATCAATGCCATGACTTAGAAAATACAGTTGAGTAAAATATCCAGATGTCACTGAATCACCAGATCACGCAGTTCATTTCTTTCCTTCCCACGCTTTTCCTTTTCTCGGGCAGGCCCCTGTAAACCAAACAGATCATTTTTTCAGATTCAGATAGGATGGTATAACCAGAGAATGATTTAATCACTTCTGTCACTAATGTGCTATGGTAAAATGCATGGTAAAGATTTAAGAAGCAAAGGCAGATTCTGACATAGGTTACAAGCCTGCAACATACCTGATGCTGCATCCGGACCCAGAGTTTGTTCATTTCTATGAAATTCTGAAGAACAAATTCAACCGCATCGTTAATATTTTCCACATCGCTGCATGATTAAAATTATAAGTCCAGACATAGTATATATCTAGGTGAACAGATAAAGTTAAGCGCTGAGTAATTTAGAATGAAGGGGATACAGGATTTTATGACCTATGAGTAGTGAAAATATGAAGTGGGGAATAACTGACATTAGTGCCCATCTTGTAAAGCCAAGGAGATACATAAAAAATAATGCTACTTTGCAACCAGATAAAGCAGCTTTACCCTAACTAGCTTGGGACTACCATGTTTCATGTTAAATCTATAGGTTAAGGTTTTAATTTTTCCCTATCAGTCGACACTACTAAATTATGTTATTAACTTGAATGCATTCATTACAAAAGAAAAGAAAAAAGAAAACATAATAGAGACTTGGCAATAAAGAATAAGCTAACTCTTGTCCAAAAAATAGCATGATGCTATTGAAACTCTAAACAAAATAGTTTGGTTAAGAAATATCATGGCATTAAGTAAAGGTACAGTACCCTTCGTACTCAGAACCAATATCAGGCAATTTGTCTCTGCTTATTTGAGAAAGGTAACTTCTCAAAAAAAGGCCACGAAGAGGATGTTGAATGCCTCGGCACATTTCAACGAGATCTTTAAGAACATCTTTAGCAGGAGCCTCTTTCGATTTGATGTACACAGACCCCACCGTGCACAGGAGATAGCTGGCATGTAAACACCAAATAAGATGTATGTTTTCATAAATCATAGGTATTCTCCTAGAAGAAGATCAGTTCTTCACAAGTTTCATAGATGTTCAAGAGCATAACGGAAATATCACGGGAAAAAACATAACAAATGTACACTATCAAACACGATAAGAAGTAGGTCTGATATTGATAGCGATTTTCTACAAATTGGCTACAGTAAAAATAGCGAACAGGTAATGCACTGTGGTCGCAGTTTATGCAGAACTCTACCATGGATCTGCTTGAACAGCACTTCAATTTATCTTTAAAAAAAATGCTCCCTCCGGTCAAATATATATACTTCACCTTTGAGCAATTGACATTGACACAGTCTCTAACATGTACCTTTGAACACTGTTTTCTCTATTATGTATTTATAACAATACATTCCATTTATGAAATTATGAAAATATTTTTCAAGGTAAACCTACATATCTGATTTTTAGTATTTTAAGGCTAAATACTTTAAATTTAATGGGTAGTTAAAGTCTCACAAAATTGACTGGATCTTGTACAAAGCATGAAGTATTCGTGACCAGGGGGGGGGGGGAATAATCCATTGCAGGGGAAACACCAACAGATAAGGGCTCAGTGAGGCCAAAAGAATGAAGTTTGATTACAACCGATTGATGAGACATACAGTGGAATCGAAATGTACTCTCCATGGATAGTTGGATACTAGTAAAGATTGGATGCCATTGTGGAAGAATTTCCACGCTTTACAGCCCTTTTAGTTTAAACCTAAGTCCATGTAAAAAATCCAACAAACTAGGTTATTTCTTATTTGTGACCAGAAACACATGATCATTTATGTGGCCAGCAAAAGAAGCCCAAGTCAGCATGATCTACACGTGCACAGCGCACAAGTTAATCCTAATACAAATTTGTTAGCAATGTAGGATAACTTTTTAATTAACAGGCAGTAACAAGTTACTGTAACATGTGCCTCCTTCGAAAAACACATTTTCACATTTGGGTAGCAAATACAGCAGAGAGAGCAGAGAGAAATAGCTAATGATATCCTGACATAATGATGATGTGCCGAGTTCAAGAGTGGATACTAGAAAGATGGGCATTAATTCAGTTTGCTCATGATGTCCGCTCACTGGTTGGGTTATCGTTTTATCAAGTTAAGCATACTATCTCAACACCCACAATAGATACATGTGCTTATTTTCCTCACTGGTATTTACATACATAGCAATGAGAACTGAGAATATGCCAAAAAAACGGGGGCAGGAGCCTCACAGTCTCGGTAAGACATTCCCAGCATGCTGCACAAGCTCGTACAGATCAACCACAGAGCAGCTGCCTCGGCGAGTCTCCTCCCTGAAGAACATCTCCAGCTTCTTCATCTCATCAAACGCCCTCATGTCTGCAGCCGGACAAGTGAGTCCAATCAGTACCCCAACCGATCCCATTTCCAGAATTCCGCACACTCAGAAGCTCCAAATCCACAGTTACTCACAAAGCTCGTAGTACTTGTGCGGCGATAGTCGCGAGGTGCGCAGCTCTGATAGCATCTGCGCCGAGTACTTGAGTGCGTCCTTGAGGTTGTTGGAATCCTGCGCCCAAATTGCATGATTGGAACACGGACCGAGGAAGGAAGCAGCGGTAGCCGGTAGGCAGGTGGGGGTATAGTTCCGCAGGGGGCTTACGAGGGCACGGTGCATGTAGAAAGCGTTTTGCTGGACGCCGGCGATGCCCTCGGCGAGCCAGCGCTCCTCGTCGTCAGCACCGCCGTCGGGGAGCACCCGTACCGACGTCGATGCTGCCGCCATCCGAGACGACTGAGGAGGTGGATCTGGTCGCCCTCGCCCGCGGCGTCGGGACTTGGGTTGGATCTCGCTCGCGTAGGCTGTCCCCGAGGGGAGGCTCGGCTTGGATTGATGCGGGTGTTTGTGTTCAGCTCTGTTCGTCGCGTGTATTTTTATTTATTTGTTCATATTTGTTTTTATATGGTTCGATCGAGACTTTTGGCATTATAGAACACGGCTTCGTAGAAACGGACGCGTAGGCGAGGATTTCGACGATATAGAAATGCAGAGAACGCGCAGCTGCTGAAATAGACACAAAATCGTTATTAGCCGTTGATGGTAACCATTAAGGATCCTCCGTCGTCGTCCGTCCGCGCGTCGTTCTCTTTAGCCGTCACAGCCGGTCTCGCTCCTGCTACTGAGGTATCTCCTCTCTTCTTCCAGATCTCATGTTTCTTCATTCTCTATTTCCCTCCTGTCGGTCTCTGTTCGCGGAGATCTCCTGTTCGCGAGATTTCTCTGCCCGCTGCTATCACGGGACATGCTAGGCCCTGCCGACCTCTAGCTGTAGACCCTTAAGTGTCGCCCTCAAGTTCTAGAAGGACCAGCCGCGAGCCCTTGGCCGGGGCGCCGCCATAGTCTCCTCCATGGATGCAGCAGCTCCGGACACCAACGCCGAGGTCGACGAGACGTCCCTGAAAGGATCACGATGCCCAAGAGGGGGGGTGAATTGGGCTTTTCTAAAAATCAACACTAATTAAAACCTAAGCAAGAGCTAAACAAGAGCCCAACTTCACCCCAACAACTAGCACTAAGAATATAATACTAGAAATGTAACAAAACTAAGATAATACTTCAAATACTTGCTAAACAAATACACAATGTAAAGTGCTTGAATTAAGTGTGGAATGTAAAGCAAAGTTTAGAAGACTCCAATTTTTCCCGAGGTATCGAAGAGTCGGCACTCTCCACTAGTCCTCGTTGGAGCACCCGCGCAAGGGTATCGCTCCCCCTTGGTCCTCGCAAGAACCAAGTGCTCACTACGAGATGATCCTTTGCCACTCCGGCGCGGTGGATCCCTCGAGACCGCTTACAAACTTGAGTCGGGTCACCAACAAGATCTTCACGGTGATCACCGAGCTCCCAACGCCACCAAGCCGTCTAGGTGATGCCGATCACCAAGAGTAACAAGTCGTAGACTTTCGCTTGACCAAGAAAAGCCTAATGCAAGTGGTGTGTGCTCTAGGTGACTCTCACTAGCGCTAATGAGGAATAAACGCGGATTATGATTCTCTAATCTCCTCACTAGGCTTTTGGTGCTTGCAATGCTCTAGCAATGTGATGGAATAAATGTGGAGTGCAAGACCTTGAATATGGTGGGTGGAGGGGGTATAAATAGCCCTCACCCACCAACTAGCCGTTACAGGCAATTTACTGCGCGATTGCGCACCGGACAGTCCGGTGCACCACCGGTGCGCCAACGGTGCGCCACCGGTGCGCCAACGGTCACTTCCAACGGCTAGTTCTGTCAGAGAGCCGTTGGACTCATGGCGCACCGGACAGTGAACAGTCCACTGTCCGGTGCACATCGGACAGTCCGGTGCGGTGTCCGGTGTGCCACTAAAATTCAACTTTGAACGCTGCGCTCTCGGGTTTCTGCGAAGGGAAAACACTGTCGTGGACCAGCCTGGCCCCACCTGGCAGAGGGTGCACCGGACAGTCCGGTGCCCCTAAGCCAGAAACACTAAGTCTTGTTTTTCAGCTGATTTTCAAATCGGTTTTCGCTCTAACTTGTGTGTGAGTTCTAGAGTGACACCTAGCACTGTATATGAGTGTGATTGTGCACCAACACTACACTAGAACTCTCTTGGTCAAACTACTCATCGACAACCCCTCTTTATAGTACGGCTAAAAGAGAATAAAAGACAACTAAATCGCGAGTGTCCACATCTCCTTGACACTCGAACTCCGTAGACCTTCACCTTTTGTTCCGTCGTTTTAGCCGTCGCTTCGAGTTCTTATTTCCGGGATTGTTTTCACTGTTGTAGTACTTCTACCTGTCATGCGACCTAACTTACCATTTGTCTCTGCAAAACACACGTTAGTCACATATAATATTACGTTGTCATTAATCACTAAAACCAACCAGGGGCCTAGATGCTTTCAATCTCCCCCTTTTTGGTGATTGATGACAACCCTACAAGTTTTGTGAGAGTAGTTTGTTTTGAAGATTCTGTCAATAGAAAGAATGGTTAGTTATGCTCAGTAATCTTTGACAGAAAGAATGTGTACCATAATAATAAGAGTGAGCGCATACACATCATAAGATTCTTGTTCATATAAAAGTGAAGTTAAATTAATGAAACAAGAGCTAGAAGACTGGTGATATGATATAAGGTGAAAACATAATACACACAGTCAATCATACGCAACGAGAGTATATGACGAGTTTGTGAGCCAAAAACATCAAGCTAGTACAGAGAGTAGCAAGCACATATATTACATCAAAATGACTCTGACTCTCTACTAACTCTCTAACTCCCCCTAGCTCTCACAACTCATATCTCTCCCCCTTTGGCGTCAAACACCAAAAGGGACCTGAACCTAAACGCCTGAAGCAGGAGGAGGCGGCGGGGGCGCATCCGGTCGAGGTCGAGGTAGCAGAGCGAACGCCGACGGAGGGTCAGAGTCAGTCTCGGATCCAGGATCTGCGGTAGAAGCTGGAGCTGGTACTGACTCGGACTGCGGTCGCACTGCAGGAGCTACCGGAGCAGAAGCGGTCACAGATACTGCCACAACGGTAGTGGTAACAGCAGATGCTGGTGGTACTGGCGGCTGCGGACATACAGAGCTGAGAACCGGAGAGGTGAACGCCAAAGTGACCGGCCGGAGCGGAGAGGTACCAACAGGGGGTCCTGACAAAATCGATGGCACCACTGGAGCGTGAAGCGGAGGAGGTGGAGCAGACTGAACCGGAGGTGCTGAGATACCAGAATGCTGAAGCATAAGGGCCATGAATGCCCTACTCTCTGCCCGATCCTGAAGTAGCTGCTGCTGAAGTGCATCCTGCCTGTCCTGTATGCTTTGAAACATCGAGAGCATCGTCTCAGATAACCGGGCCTGCTCGGCTGCCAGGTTGGCCAGAATCGCCGCAAGAGCAGGGTCCATAGCCGGAGGAGGAGCAGGGGCAGCACGAGAACTCCCAGCCTCATGATCATGTGAGCGTGGAGGCATAGGAGGCGGAGGCGGAGGAGGAACCCCAAAATCATCATCATCATCATCATCATCATCAGCTGCTGTACCCTGAGTGTCAAACTGTCGAAGAGCTGCATCCTCGGCCTGAGAATCAAACACAGAAGCAGAAGCTGGCACAGGAATCTCAGGAGCAGGACGGTAAGATCCAAATACAAGGCGTGAGGCCTCAAGGGTGCTCTGAAATCGAGGTGGCTGAATCAGCTGCGCAAAGATGTGGCACAAGTAGTGAGCATAAGGCAACTGCCGACGAGCACGAATCCCATCCAGAACGGTGTCCTCGATCTCACAAATCAGGAAGTCCACAACGTCAAACTCAGAGTGGGAGACCAGGGCACCAAGGAGCCAAAGCTGAATATGAGTGGTAGCCTCCCTGTATCCCATCCTTGGCAGGAGTGTCCGTCTGATGAGCTCATATAAGTACTTCGCTGTTGTAGTAAAGTCTGCTGGTGAACGTCGCGACCCATCTGTGAAAGGCGGGCGGAACAGAGCCGCGACGTGAGCTGTCCCTGGAGCCACACCGCCGTGAGGGCGACGAGGAGGGTCAGAAGAGCCGTAGCAGAGGCTGTGAAGGCGAGTCATCGACTCTGGGAATCCAAAGAGCTGACGGATCTGACTGGTAGTGATCGTGACATCCTCTCGCTCAAAGCGGAACCTCATCCAGTGATGATCCGGGTCAATCCAAACAGAGGCATAGAAGACTCGGACCCACTCCTCAACATATCTGCCGCTGATAGTCAGAAGGGTCAGAAGGCCAGGCAGATAGGTGAGATGCGCCTCAGAGTCAGCACCGGCTGCAAGCAGAAAAGCTGGAAGATCCAAAAGGCGGTGCACTCGCAGAGCTATCTGAGCAGACATCTGAGCTCTGAAGAATGACTCCTGAATCCGTGTGCTGAAAAGATCACCTGCTGTTGGGTCTCTCTGAGCTGGTAGCCAAGACTCCACGGGTACGTACCTGAATCGACGTACCCGTGCCGCAGTAGCACGCTGAAGATCAAACAGACGAGGATCCGAAACCAGAGGACGGACCTCAGTCTCATCACGCTCCCGGAAGCGAGGTGGAGGGACAGGAGGAGCTGAAGCGGGAGCGGGAGCAGGGGAAGCAGTGGAAGCTGGCGTAGAGGAGGTAGTGGGTATGGCTGTGGAGGTGGATGGAGCAATAGGAGTGACGGGAGCAGGCAGAGTGGGTGGCGGAGTGGAAGCGGTGGTGTGAGAGGAGGAGCGAGTCCGGGAGGTGAGACGACGAGCACGGAATGCAATCTGATCGGATGGAATCTGCGGCTGATCTCCAAGTGCAGCCTGCGCAGCGGTTGCTGCAGCTGCTGCCGCTGCACGGGCTTCTCTGTCCGTACGCCGCTTCTTGCGGCCTTCCTGCTGCTCCAAATAGACAGTCTTGCCCTTGACCTGCCTGAAGGGGCGACGAGGGTCCTCATCATCGCCACCCCCTGGCGTTGACGCATTCTTCGTGCGCGGCATCCTGAACTAATGTCTGCAAATGAGATAGAGAGACTAAGCACATAGCAAAATTTACCGATAGATTTAGCAAAGAATGAGATGACTACCTGGAAAGCTCACACGAGATGTGACGATCCAGGCAGGACGGGAGACGGCACACGGTCAAACAGGGTCACTGAAATGACAGAAGAGGTGAGCACGTATTAGTCACATAGTCATAAGCATATGAAATGTGAATAAATACATACACAGAGAGATATGGCACGAGACGAGACGATCAGGAAGTCAAATGACGTGAAAACGACGTTTGACGGATAAATAGTGCCATAGGAGGTTTGGAATTTGAATTGAGGCACGAAACGATATGGGAATGAGCCGATACTTCACGAATAGGTTTATATAGGTGAATATGAGTGAAGTGTGTGCTTGGTTTGAATTTAGGCGAAGAAATAGGGATTTGGGCACTCGGCTCGGAAACGATCGCTCAAAACGGGAAATTTGGTGAAATTTAAGCCTGGGATCTCGGATTGGCGTGAAATTTGGCAAGTAGGTTACTGGAAGTGTTGTAAAGGTGCCTGAAAAATTTGGGTTCAATTGGAACATTTTTGGCTGGTTTGGGCATTTCACCGAGCATGTGGCGTGCGGGGAGTTAGGGTTTCGGTGAAACGGCCATTTGAGGAGTGAAAACCCTCCCGAAGGAGCTAGGAACCTGCAAGGATGTTTAAGGCACACATAGGAACACAAATGGCCACATGGTTTCACTGGATTTCACAGAGATTCGAGATTTGCGCAAGAGGAGAGAAAGAAGGGCTTCACTGCCTTCAGTCAGAGAACAAGAGAGAAAGGGAGAGGAGAGTGGAGTGCAGCTCACCGAGAGAGGGAGAGGACGAGCGCAGGCACAGGGTCACCGGAGAGTCGCCGCCGGTGAGGGGAGATCGCCGGTGAGGGGAGAAATCGCCGTGGGACAGAGAGGGAGTAAGCGCTGGCAGAGAGAAGGCAACGCCTCTGGCTCGGTCGGGCTGGAGGCCTTTTTTTAAAACACGATATGGGCGCACCGGACAGTCTACAGTGCCTGTCCGATGCACACCGGACAGCGCACAGTAGCTGTCCGGTGAAACACCGGACAGCGCACAGGAAAATTGAATTTTAGCGCGCGGCTGTCGGTGCACCGGACATTGCACAGTGCAGTGTCCGGTGCACACCGGACTGTCCGGTGAGCCCAGACAGAGGAGAGTTTGAAAAAAATTGAATTTTTCTATCTAACTCCCAACCAAACCAAATCCCAACTTATAATCACACAAAATAACACTTGTTGGGATAGGTATTGGCACCCTCATATATTTTTCAAAATATTTGGCCATAGGCTAGATAATTTTTAGAGAAAATAGGCAAATGGTGAAATTTGCATTTTGGTTTGCACTAGGGGTTTTCATGAGTGATTTGAGTTTTGAATACTCCCCCTTAGTGCAGTACCTCATGCATATTTCAAGAACCAATAATTGCATAAAAAGTAAGAATTTAAGTGCTAAAAGCTTAAAACTAAGACTTGTCAGGTTTGACCCGAGTTAAGCTTTTTCACTCGCTTTGTTGGCGGTTATCTCAACTAGGTTAGACAAGTCCTAGATGCAATACAAGGAATTTAAACATGCAATGCAAGCTTGACAACACCATTTGACATTTTACATAAAATTTCTGAGATCAAGAATATTTAGTTCATTCCTCAATATGCAAAAGCGGGTCTTATCAAGTGGCTTAGTGAAAATATCCGCTAATTGATCTTCCGACCTCACTCCTTCTAAAATGATATCTCCTTTAGCAACATGATCTCTAAGGAAGTGATGACGGATATCAATGTGCTTGGTGCGAGAGTGTTGTACAGGATTATTAGCAATTTTAACATCACTCTCATTATCACACAACAAAGGTACCTTTTCTAGAACTACGCCATAGTCTAGAAGAGTTTGTTTCATATATAAAATCTGTGTGCAACAAGCTCCTGCGGCAATGTATTCCGCTTCAGCAGTTGACAAGGCAACACTATTTTGCTTTTTGGATGTCCATGAAACTAGTGATCTACCAAGCAGATGGCATCCCCCAGAAGTACTTTTCCTGTCAATTTTGCAACCGGCATAATCCGAATCGGAATAGCCAATTAAATCAAAAGTAGCTCCTTTGGGATACCACAGACCAACGCTTGTGGTGTGCCTGAGATACCTAAGAATTCTCTTAACAGCGCGAAGATGAGCTTTCTTAGGATTAGATTGGAATCTAGCACACATGCAAACACTGAACATAATATCGGGCCTAGATGCGGTAAGGTACAATAAACTACCAATCATAGAACGGTAGAGAGTTTGATTAACCGGGTTACCTCCCTCATCTAAGTCGAGATGTCCATTTGTAGGCATGGGGGTCTTGATTGGTTTGCACTTCTCCATGTTGAACCTTTTCAACAAGTCTTTGGTATACTTCTCTTGTGAGAGAAAGTTACCATCTTTCATTTGCTTGACTTGAAAGCCGAGGAAGTATGTTAGCTCACCAATCATTGACATCTCGAACTCCTTCGACATCAACTCACCAAATTCCTTGCAATGATAGTCATTTGTCGAGCCAAAGATTATATCATCAACATATACTTGACAAATGAAAATATCACCGTTATGTTTCTTTGTGAAGAGAGTTGTGTCGACGGTCCCGATTTTGAAGCCCTTTTCGATGAGGAAGTCGCGAAGACGCTCATACCAAGCCCTTGGAGCTTGCTTTAGCCCATAAAGCGCCTTGGACAACCTGTAAGCATGGTTAGGATATCTAGGGTCTTCAAATCCAGGCGGTTGCTCAACATATACAAGTTCATTTATGAAGCCATTTAAAATGCACTTTTTACATCCATTTGATAAAGTTTTATATCATAGCATGATGCATATGCAAGTAAGATACGGATGGCTTCCAGTCGAGCAACTGGTGCAAAGGTCTCTCCAAAATCTAAGCCTTCAACTTGAGAGAATCCCTTTGCGACAAGTCTTGCCTTGTTTCTTACAATCACACCTTGATCATCTTGCTTGTTTCTGAACACCCACTTTGTTCCAATGATTCTTGCATCTTGTGGGGGCTTCTCCAGGGTCCAAACTTCGTTACGGGTGAAGTTGTTAAGTTCTTCATGCATGGCATTCACCCAGTCCGGATCCTGTAGCGCCTCATCTATACAAGTAGGCTCAACACAAGAAACAAAAGAGTGATGTTCAATAAAATTAGCATGTCTATGTGATCGAGTAATAACCTCTTGTGAAGGACTCCCGATGATTTGGTTTTGAGGATGAGCTTGAAGTAGTGATGAGTTTCTCCTGTCAACCACTTGGGAAGAAGATCCTGGAGCATCAACATCTTCGGCTTGTACCCTTGCTTGTTCATGAGAGACAAATGTATCTTCATTTGCATGCCTCTCATCTTTTTCATCATCTTGTGGTACATTTGATGAAGAAGGCCTGTCAATGATTTGCACCTCTTCTTCATCTTCTTTTGGTTTGATAGCTCCAATAGGCATGTTCTTCATTGCTTCCCTAAGTGGCTCATCACCTACATCATCAAGATTTTCAAGTGCTCCTTGGGAGCCATTAGTCTCATCAAATTCCACATCATATGTTTCTTTTACCATGCCATTGGCATGGTTGAATACTCGATATGCTTTGGACTTTAATGAATAACCCAAAAGAAAACCAATATCACAACGTCTTTGAAACTTCCCTAGGTGATGGCGTTTCTTGTAGATGTAGCATTTGCACCCAAATACCCGGAAGAAAGAGACGTCTGGCTTTTTCCCATTTAGCAGTTCATAAGGAGTCTTCGCAAGTAGCCGGTGAGGAAATAGCCTGTTTGATGCATAACAAGCAGTGTTGACAGCTTCGGCCCAAAACCTCTCCGGTGTGTTATACTCATCAATCATTGTTCTTGCAAGGGTGATCAAGGTCCTATTTTTCCTTTCAACAACTCCATTTTGTTGAGGTGTATATGTGGCAGATACTTCATGCTTGATCCCAATTTCATCACAGTACTCATGAATGTTGGTGTTGTCAAATTCTTTGCCATTGTCACTTCTAATATTCTTAATCTTGCAATCAAATTCATTTTGTGCTTTCTTGGCAAACTTCTTGAATATAGATGCAACTTCAGATTTGTCATGGAGAAAGAACACCCAAGTGTATCTTGAGAAGTCATCAACAATCACTAGACAGTAGAGGTTGCCACCGGCACTGACATAATTTGTAGGTCCAAATAAATCCATATGAAGTAGTTACAGTGGCCTTGATGTTGACATGAAAGCTTTAGTGGGATGTGTATTAGCAACTTGCTTTCCAGCTTGACATGCCCTGCATGGCTTGTCTTTTTCAAACACCACATCCTTTAATCCTCTAACCATATCTTTCTTTAATACCTTCTTGAGTGCGCTCATCCCAACATGTGCAAGCCTCCTATGCCAAAGCCATCCAAGAGAAGCTTTGGTGAAGAGGCAAGTTCTTAAGTCTGCATCTTCTGAAGTGAAATCCACTAAGTAGAGGTTGTTGTATCTAAATCCCTTGAATACCATTGATTCATCATCCATTTTTGTTACAATAACCTCTGTTGGAGTGAATAAGCATTGAAGTCCAAGATCACAGAGTTGTCCCACTGATAATAAATTGAAGCTCAAAGGTGCAACTAAGAGAACATTTGATATTGATAAATCATTTGAGATTGCCACCTTGCCAAGTCCTTGCACTTTTCCTTTTGAATTGTCTCCAAATGTGATTTTATCTTGACCATCAACATTCTCATCTAATGAGGTGAACATCCGTGGGTTGCCTGTCATATGTTGTGTGCATCCACTGTCAATAACCCAATGGCTCCCACCGGTCTTGTAGTTCACCTACATTCACAGACAATTCAAGCTTGAGTTTTGAGGGCCCTATATTGCATAGGACCAGTGACTCTCTCAATTAAGGACTTTGCCACCCAGATTTGTCTAGGTCTACTCTTATTTGGTGGACCTAGGAATGTAACTTTAATCTTTCCATTTGCAACCTTTCTTAGAACATAGTGAGCATTGAAAGCAAATGGTCTTGAGTGCTTAGGCAAGGGAGTTGGTGGTTTAGCTTTGCAGTTGTGGGCAAAATGACCTTCATTTCCACACTCAAAGCATTTGATAGGCTTGTGAGTCTGCTTTGGCTTGTATTGAGTGATAGCTTTCTTTTGCACAAAAGCATTGTATCCAATACCACTCTTGTTATTTTTCGTAACAGTGTTCATAAGCAACTCATTTTGGAGGTATTGACCCTTGTTGAACTTTTGCACACTTGTTGCAAGATGTTCATTTTCACTTTTTAGTTTCTTGACCTCATTCTTAAGCCTTTGATTATCCACTGCCAACTCATTGTTGAAATCATTGTTCTCAATAGCAACTTTTCCTCTAGTAGTTGCATCAGTCAAGTAGTTCTTCAATTTTTGGTTGTCTAAAGTCAGGACTTCAACTTTTTCAGTCAATTCAACATGTAGACTAGTTTGCTCTTCTTGAATCAAATCATCACATGAGGTTGCTACATCAAGCTTAACAACAGGGTTAATAGCCTCATGTGTTTTGCAAGATAAAAGTTCATTTTCAACAAGAAGATTGTCATGATCAAATTTAATTTGAGTATAGTCTTCCTTGATCTTTACTAGTTTATTTTGCAACTCCCTATTAGCTTCATTTAATTTGTCATGTTTTTCCTTAGCATCTTTTAGGGAGTTTGTGAGCTCATTTACAGTTGATGACATAGTTTTATTTTCTTCTTTTATTTCATCACTAGCCTTTATAACTATGTCATACTTGGCATTTAAAGATTCATTTTCATTTTTCAGCCTATCACATTTAGCTTTTGACTTTCTAATGATTTGAGTATATTCTTTAAGCAAGTCAGCTAACTCATCATATGAAGGTGAAGCAAATTCTTCATCACTATCACTATCACTATCATCAGCAATATTAATATCATTTTGTACCTTTCGTTCACCCCTAGCCATGAGGCATAGGTGAGAAGTGGATGATGGCGATGGTGGTGGTGAAGAGAAGTCCCCGGCGATGGCCGCAACTTTTTCATCATTCTCTTCTTCACTTGAAGAAGACCCACTTGATGATTCGATGTCGGTGAGCCAGTCGCCAACAATATATGCCTTTCCATTCTTCTTCTTGTGGAACCTCTTTTGCTTCCCATCCTTCCTCTTGAAGAATTTCTTTTCCTTCTTTTCATCATCGTTGTCATCTTCTTTCTTACCCTTGAACTTATTCTTCTTGGGCTTGTTGCATTGATGAGCAAGATGACCAAGCTCACCACAGTTGTAGCAGTCCATCTCAGAAATGGGCTTTCTTTTGTTGGAAAAGAACTTCTTCTTTCTTGAATCAAATTTGATGCCTTCTCTATTTAGCTTCTTCAACATCTTGGTGGTCTTCCTTACCATCAAGGCAATGTTTGCATCAAGGTCATCATCACTTGAGGATTCTTCCTCAACTTGTATTTTTGCTTTTCCCTTTCTTTCATGATTTGCTTTGAGAGCCAAATCCTTTCTTTTGGAAGATGATTCTTCTTTGTTGATGTGCATGTACATTTCATGGGCATTGATCTTTCCCAAAATTTGTGTAGGTGTGGTAACTGAAAGATCCATTTGATGTAGCACAGTGACAATGTGTCCATATTTGTCTATTGGGAGGACACTGAGAATCTTCCTCACAACATCCGGTTGTGAGATTTGAGTAAGCCCCAATCCATTGACTTCCTCTACAAGAATATTAAGTCGTGAGTACATAGCGTTTGCATTTTCGTTAGTAAGCATTTCAAAAGAATTTAACTTCCGCATGGCTATGTGATATCTTTCCTCACGTTCACTTCTAGTTCCTTCGTGTAGAGCACAAATGTCCATCCACAAATCATGAGCATTTTTATGATTCCTTACTCTATTGAACACATCTTTGCAAAGGCCTCTAAAAAGGGTGTTTTTGGCCTTAGCATTCCATTTCTCATAATTGAACTCATCACCTACAAGATTTGTGGGATCTCTAGGTTGGGGAAACCCTTGTGTGGCGGCTTTATAGACACCAATGTCTATAGCCTCTAAGTATGCTTCCATACGAATTTTCCAATAAGGAAAAATCGTCACCATCAAAAACGGGAGGAGGTCCATCCCCACCGGACATCGTAACTCTAGCGGTTAAGCTAATCTATGAGCAACAAGGCTCTGATACCAATTGAAAGGATCACGATGCCCAAGAGGGGGGTGAATTGGGCTTTTCTAAAAATCAACACTAATTAAAACCTAAGCAAGAGCTAAACAAGAGCTCAACTTCACCCCAACAACTAGCACTAAGAATATAATACTAGAAATGTAACAAAGCTAAGATAATACTTCAAATACTTGCTAAACAAATACACAATGTAAAGTGCTTGAATTAAGTGTGGAATGTAAAGCAAAGTTTAGAAGACTCCTCCAATTTTTCCCGAGGTATCGAAGAGTCGGCACTCTCCACTAGTCCTCGTTGGAGCACCCGCGCAAGGGTATCGCTCCCCCTTGGTCCTCACAAGAACCAAGTGCTCACTACGAGATGATCCTTTGCCACTCCGGCGCGGTGGATCCCTCGAGACCGCTTACAAACTTGAGTCGGGTCACCAACAAGATCTTCACGGTGATCACCGAGCTCCCAACGCCACCAAGCCGTCTAGGTGATGCCGATCACCAAGAGTAACAAGCCGTAGACTTTCGCTTGACCAAGAGAAGCCTAATGCAAGTGGTGTGTGCTCTAGGTGACTCTCACTAGCGCTAATGAGGAACAAGCGCGGATTGTGATTCTCTAATCTCCTCACTAGGCTTTTGGTGCTTGCAATGCTCTAGCAATGTGCTGGAATAAATGTGAAGTGCAAGACCTTGAATATGGTGGGTGGAGGGGGTATAAATAGCCCTCACCCACCAACTAGCCGTTACAGGCAATTTACTGCGCGATTGCGCACCGGACAGTCCGGTGCGCCACCGGTGCGTCAACGGTCACTTCCAACAGCTAGTTCTGTCAGAGAGCCGTTGGACTCATGGCGCACCGGACAGTCCGGTGCGGTGTCCGGTGTGCCACTAAAATTCAACTCTGAACGCTGGGCTCTCGGGTTTCTGCGAAGGGAAAACATTGCCGTGGACCAGCCTGGCCCCACCTGGCAGAGGGTGCACCGGACAGTCCGGTGCCCCTAAGCCAGAAACACTAAGTCTTGTTTTTCAGCTGATTTTCAAATCGGTTTTTGCTCTAACTTGTGTGTGAGTTCTAGAGTGACACCTAGCACTGTATATGAGTGTGATTGTGCACCAACACTACACTAGAACTCTCTTGGTCAAACTACTCATCGACAACCCCTCTTTATAGTACGGCTAAAAGAGAATAAAAGACCTAACTAAATCGCGAGTGTCCACATCTCCTTGACACTCGGACTCCGTAGACCTTCACCTTTTGTTCCGTCGTTTTAGTCGTCGCTTCGAGTTCTTATTTCCGGGATTGTTTTCACCGTTGTAGTACTTCTACCTGTCATGCGACCTAACTTACCATTTGTCTCTGCAAAACACACGTTAGTCACATATAATATTACGTTGTCATTAATCACTAAAACCAACCAGGGGCCTAGATGCTTTCAGTCCCCCCAAGGTATCCCTATTTGTTCTTGCTTGTACCATGGAGTCTTTGCAATGTCATGATTTGGCCTAGCTAGTATAATAGAATCTGAACATTCATGCATGTACCAGTGGAAGGCATAGGTCCTGTTTGTTTCGGCTTCTGGCAGCTTCTGGCCACCAAAAGCTGCTGCGGACTACCAAACGCTCAGCTTTTCAGTCAGCTTCTATAAAATTCGTTGGGGCAAAAACCATCCAAAATCAACATAAACACATAATCAGTTGAGTTGTTGTAATAGTAGGAATTCGTCACTTTCTAGATCCTGAGCCCTATGAACAACTTTATCTTCCTCCACACGTAATCGTAATGATACTCAGATTCTCCCCACAGCCAGATTTTTAGAAAAAGCTGGTCAGAAAAAAGATGAACCAAGCAGGCCCATAGGCTTGTCTTCCAATCCGAATGTAGAAGATGAATCTTTGTTTGATTGGGATTCTATGGTTCTCGCTGGTTTGTGGGGGGAGGAAGGGAGACGGGATGTTCCTAGTGAGATGCATATGTATTCTCAACTTGGACTTATTGAAGAGGACGAGGCAGAGGAAAATAGAAGAGATGAAGTCTTACGAGGTGGTGCAACTAATTTGGATGAATCAGACCATATTTGTCGGGGACCATAATTAGGGGTACCCTCAAGGCTCCTAATTCTCAGCTGGTAACCCCCATCAGCACAAAGCTGCAAAGGCCTGATGGGTGCGATTAAGTCAGGGATCGGTCCATTCGAGGGACTCAATCACGCCTTGCCCGAGCCTAGCCTCGGGCAAGGGCAGCCGACCCCGGAGGATCTCCGTCTCGTCCGAGGCCCCCCTCCAGCGACGAACATACTTCCGGCTTGCCCGAGGCCCTGTCTTCGCCAAGAAGCAACCCTGACCAAATCGCTGCGCCAACCGACCAGATCGCAGGAGCATTTAATGCAAAGGTGACCTGACACATTTATCCTGACGCGCGCCCTTCAGTCGACAGAGCCGAAGTGACCGCAGTCACTTCGCTGCTCCACTGACCGACCTGACAGAAGGACAGCGCCGCCTGCGCCGCACCGACTGCAGTGCCACTTGACAGAGTGAGGCTGACAGGCAATCAGGCCCGGCCGCAGGCACCATAGGAAACTCCGCTCCGCCCGACCCAGGGCTCGGACTTGGGCTAAGCCCCGAAAGACGGCGAACTCCGCTCCGCCCGACCCAGGGCTCGGACTTGGGCTAAGCCCCGGAAGACGGCGAACTCCGCTCCGCCCGACCCAGGGCTCGGACTTGGGCTGAGCCCTAGAAGATGACGAACTCCGCTTCGCCCGACCCCAGGGCGCGGACTCAGCCCTGGCCTCAGCCGACGGTCTCCGCCTCGCCCGACCTAGGGGCCCGGACTCGACCACGGCCACAGAAGACAGACTCGACCTCGACCTCGGAGGAGCCTCCACATCGCCCAACCTAGGGCGCGGAACGACCACGTCGACGCGAGGCGCCATCATTACCCTACCCCAAGCTGACTCGGGCTACGGGGAACAAGACCAGCGTCCCATCTGGCGCGCTCCGCCAGATAGGCAATGATGGCGCCCCACACGCTCCCTGACGACGACAGCTCTCCGCCCCCTTACGGAAGCAAGAGGACGTCAGCAAGGACTCGACAGCCCCGATAGTTGTCCTTCCTCCAGGCTCCAGCGCTCATCCGACGGCCACGACATCACACGAACCGGGTGCCAAAACCTCTCCGGCTGCCACGACGACATGTACTTAGGGCGCTAGCTCTCCTCCGCTAGACACGTAGCACTCTGCTACACCCCCCATTGTACACCTGGATCCTCTCCTTGCGCCTATAAAAGGAAGGACCAGGGCCCTCTTACAGAGGGTTGGCCGCGCGGGGACGAGGACGGGACAGGCGCTCGCGTGAGGCCGCTCGCTCCCTCTCCCGCGTGGACGCTTGTAACCCCCTACTGCAAGCGCACCCGACCTGGGCGCGGGACGAACACGAAGGCCGCGGGATTTCCACCTCTCTCACGCCTGTCTCTGGCCACCTCACTTCCCCCTTCGCGCTCGGCCTCGCGCCGACCCATCTGGGCTGGGGCACGCAACGACATTCACTCGTCGGCCCAGGGACCCCCGGTCTCGAAACGCCGACAGTTGGCGCGCCAGGTAGGGACCTGCTGCGTGTTGACGAACAACTTCCCGTCAAGCTCCAGATGGGTAGTCTCCAGCAACCTTTCCAGCCCGGGACGGTGCTCCGTTTCAGGAGTCTTGAGTTCATGTCCCTCGACGGCGGCTACGACATGATACTCCTTCCACCGCCGTGCGACAGCGACAATGGCGGCCGACAGCCCGCCCGCCGGCGGCGGAATCGACGACGTCTTCCCCGCGTGGTGGAAGAACAACATTCGAGCTCACCCCGTCCTCTCCCCCGCCGACGGAGGAGGAGGCAGGGCAACCAAGGCCAAGCAGGAGGCAGCGCCTCGTCGGCTGTCGAGCGAGTCGACGGCGCCAGCGCCCCAACGGGGGGCGCGTCGGGCATCGACCTCGCGTTTGAGACGAAGACAAGCGCCGTCTCCCCGCAACACGCCAATTCCGAGCAAATGGACGACGCCAGCACGCTCGCGAAAGGCTTGCTGGACGTCACCCTCGTACCTGAGACGACGGTGCAGTCAGTCCCCGACGTGACTTCATCACCGCCCGTCGACCAAGAGGTACCGACCGATTCCCATCTCACGCCTTTCGGATTCAGCCTCGACCCGCCAAGCGGCTTCGCTTTGGCGGACGCTCTCGTAGAGGCGAGTCCAAACCCTCTAGGGTTTCGTGTGCGGTCACCCTGGGACCGGCCGACGGACGTCTCGACCCACGGGCCCTCGGGGTCCGAGGAAGATGACGAGCCCAATGTCTGTTGGGATTTCTCCGAACTTGGTAACCCCAGTGCCATGCGGGACTTCATGACCGCATGCGACTGCTGCCTTTCCGACTGTTCCGACGGTAGCCGCAGCCTCGGCGACGAGGACTGCGGCCCAAGCCGCGAATGTTTCCACGTCGATCTAGGGGGTCCCTCCGAAGGCAACCATCTCGGTATGCCGGAGGACGGTGATCTACCTAGGTCGGTGCCTTGCGTTGACATCCCACGGGAGCTAGTTGTGGTCCCCGTTCAGGCGGGGGGCCATGACCCACAGCTCGAGCAAATCCGCGGGGTGCAGGCCAGGCTCGACGAGGGAGCAGGAGCGCTTGAGCCGATCCACCGGGACGTCGGGCAGGAATGGGTGGGCCAACCTCCGGCCGGAGAAATGCGTCATCTGCCCCAGGACTTTCAGCACCGCATCGTTGACGATGCCAGGATGAGGCCGCCACCCGCTTCCAGTGGGGTCGGCCATAACCTGGCTGCAGCAGCAATGCTTCTCCGTGCGATGCCAGAGCCATCAACCACCGAGGGGCGGCGAATCCAGGGAGAGCTCAAGGATCTCCTGGAAGGCGCCGCGGTCTGACGGGCCGAGAGCTCCGCCTCCCGAAGGTAGGGGTACCCCTCGGAACATCATGCCGCGACTTCCTGATTCATGCGGGAAGCCTCGGTCCACACCGGGCGCACGCGCAACACAGCGCCTGCGGCCCCGGGTCGCCTCGGCAACGAGCACCATCACCGCGACCGTCGGGCCCACCTCGACGAGAGGGTGCGCCGAGGCTACCACCCCAGGCGTGGGGGACGCTACGACAGCGGGGAGGATCGGAGTCCCTCGCCCGAACCACCCGGTCCGCAGGCCTTCAGCCGGGCCATACGACGGGCGCCGTTCCCGACCCGGTTCCGACCCCCGACTACTATCACAAAGTACTCGGGGGAGACGAGACCGGAGCTGTGGCTCGCGGACTACCGGCTGGCCTGCCAACTGGGTGGAACGGTCGATGACAACCTCATCATCCACAACCTCCCCCTGTTCCTCTCCGACACCGCTCGCGCCTGGTTGGAGCACCTGCCTCCGGGGCAGATCTCCAACTGGGACGATCTTGTCCAAGCCTTCGCCGACAATTTCCAGGGCACGTACGTGCGCCCTGGGAATTCCTGGGACCTCCGAAGCTGCCGACAGCAGCCGGGAGAGTCTCTCCGGGACTACATCCGACGATTCTCGAAGCAGCGCACCGAGCTGCCCAACATCACCGATTCAGATGTCATCGGCGCGTTCCTCGCCGGCACCACCTGCCGCGACCTGGTGAGCAAGCTGGGTCGCAAGACCCCCACCAGGGCGAGCGAGCTGATGGACATCGCCACCAAGTTCGCCTCTGGCCAGGAGGCGGTTGAGGCTATCTTCCGGAAGGACAAGCAGCCCCAGGGCCGCCCATCGGAAGATGCCCCCAAGGTGTCAACTCAGCGCGGCGCCAAGAAGAAGGGCAAGAAGAAGTCGCAAGCGAAACGCGACGCCGCCGACGCGGACCTTGTCGCCGCCGCCGAGTACAAGAACCCTCGGAAACCCCCCGAAGGTGCCAACCTCTTCGACAAGATGCTCAAGGAGTCGTGCCCCTATCACCAGGGGCCTGTCAAGCACACCCTTGAGGAGTGCGCCATGCTTCGGCGTCACTTCCACAGGACCGGGCCACCCGCGGAGGGTGGCAGGGCTCGTGACGACGACAAGAAGGAAGATCACCAGGCAGGAGAGTTCCCCGAGGTCCGCGACTGCTTCATGATCTACGGTGGGCAAGCGGCGAACGCCTCGGCTCGGCACCGCAAGCAAGAGCGTCGGGAGGTCTGTTCGGTGAAGGTGGCGGCGCCAGTCTACCTAGACTGGTCCGACAAGCCCATCACCTTCGACCAAGCCGACCACCCCGACCACGTGCCGAGCCCGGGGAAATGCCCGCTCGTTGTCGACCCCGTCATCGGCGACGTCAGGCTCACCAAAGTCCTCATGGACGGAGGCAGCAGCCTCAACATCATCTACGCCGAGACCCTCGGGCTCCTGCGTGTCGATCTGTCTTCGGTCCGGGCAGGCGCTGCGCCTTTCCATGGGATCATCCCTGGGAAGCGCGTCTAGCCCCTCGGACAACTCGACCTTCCCGTCTGCTTCGGAACACCCTCCAACTTCCGAAGGGAGACCCTGACGTTCGAAGTGGTCGGGTTCCGAGGAACCTACCACGCGGTACTGGGAAGGCCATGCTACGCGAAGTTCATGGTCGTCCCCAACTACACCTACCTCAAGCTCAAGATGTCGGGCCCCAACGGGGTCATCACTGTCGGACCCACGTACAAACACGCGTTCGAATGCGACGTGGAGTGCGTAGAGTACGCCGAGGCCCTCATTGCCGACCTGGAGAGCCTCTCTAAGGAGGTGCCAGACGTGAAGCATCACGCCGACAACTTCGAGCCAGCGGAGACGGTTAAGTCCGTCCCCCTCGACCCCAGCAGCGACGCCTCCAAGCAGATCCGGATCGGCTCCGAGCTCGATCCCAAATAGGAAGCAGTGCTCGTCGACTTTCTCCGCGCGAATGCCGACGTCTTCGCGTGGAGTCCCTCGGACATGCCCGACATACCGAGGGATGTCGCCGAGCACTCGCTAGACATCCGAGCCGGAGCCCGACCCGTCAAGCAGCCTCTGCGCCGATTCGACGAAGAGAAGCGCAGAGCCATAGGCGAGGAGATCCACAAGCTAATGGCGGCAGGGTTCATCAAAGAGGTATTCCATCCCGAATGGCTTGCCAACCCTGTGCTTGTGAGAAAGAAAGGAGGGAAATGGCGGATGTGTGTAGACTACACTGGTCTAAACAAAGCATGTCCGAAGGTTCCCTACCCTCTGCCTCGCATCGATCAAATCGTGGATTCCACTGCTGGGTGCGAAACCCTGTCTTTCCTCGATGCCTACTCCGGGTATCACCAAATTAGGATGAAAGAGTCCGACCAGCTTGCGACTTCTTTCATCACACCCTTCAGCATGTACTGCTATGTCACCATGCCGTTCGGCTTGAGGAATGCGGGTGCGACATACTAGCGGTGCATGAACCATGTGTACGGCGAACACATTGGCCGGACGGTCGAGGCCTACGTCGATGACATCGTAGTCAAGACGAGGAAAGCCTCCGACCTCCTTTCCGACCTTGAAGTGACATTCCGATGTCTCAAGGCGAAAGGCGTGAAGCTCAATCCCGAAAAGTGCGTCTTCGGGGTGCCCCGAGGCATGCTCTTGGGGTTCATCGTCTCCGAGCGGGGCATCGAAGCCAACCCGGAGAAGATCGCAGCCATCACCAGCATGGGGCCCATCAAGGACTTGAAGGGCGTACAGAGGGTCATGGGATGTCTCGCGGCTCTGAGCCGTTTCATCTCACGCCTCGGCGAAAGAGGCATGCCTCTGTACCGCCTCTTAAGGAAGGCCGAGAGCTTCACTTGGACCCCTGAGGCCGAGGAAGCCCTTGGGAACCTGAAGGCGCTCCTCACGAATGCGCCCATCTTGGTGCCCCCTGCTGCCGGAGAAACTCTCTTGACCTATGTCGCCGCGACCACTCAGGTGGTTAGCGCCACGATTGTGGTTGAGAGACGAGAAGAGGGGCATGCATTGTCCGTTCAGAGGCCAGTCTACTTCGTCAGCGAGGTACTGTCCGAGACCAAGATCCGCTACCCACAAGTTCAGAAGCTGCTGTACGCGGTGATCCTGACACGACGGAAGCTGCGACACTACTTTGAGTCTCATCCGGTAACTGTGGTGTCATCCTTCCCCCGGGGGGAGATCATCAAGTGCCGAGAGGCCTTGGGTAGGATTGCAAAGTGGGCAGTGGAAATTATGGGTGAAGCAATCTCGTTCGCCCCTCGGAAGGCCATCAAGTACCAGGTCTTGGCGGACTTCGTGTCTGAATGGGTCGACACCTAGCTCCCAATAGCTCCGATCCAGCCAGAGCTCTGGACCATGTTCTTCGATGGGTCGCTGATGAAGACAGGAGCCGGCGCAGGCCTACTCTTCATCTCACCCCTCGGGAAGCACCTACGCTACGTGCTACGCCTCCATTTCCCGGTGTCCAACAATGTGGCTGAATACGAGGCTCTGGTCAACGGGTTGCGGGTCGCCATCGAGTTAGGGGTCCGACGCCTCGACGCTCGCGGTGACTCACAGCTCGTCATCGACCAAGTCATGAAGAACTCCCACTGCCGCGACCCGAAGATGGAGGCCTACTGCGATGAGGTTCGGCGCCTAGAAGACAAGTTCTGCGGGCTCGAGCTCAACCACATCGCCCGGCGCTACAACGAGACTACGGACGAGCTGGCTAAAATAGCCTCGGGGCGAACAACGGTTCCCCCGGACGTCTTCTCCCGAGACCTGCATCAACCCTCCGTCAAGATCGACGACACGCCCGAGCCCGAGGCGCCCTCGGCCCAGCCTGAGGTATCCTCGGCTCAGTCCGAGACACCCTCGGCTCGGTCCGAGGCATCCTCGGTTCAGCCCGAGGTACCCTCGGTCCCCGAGGGCGAGGCACTGCACGTCGAGGAGGAGCGAAGCGGGGTCGCGCCTGATCAAAACTGGCAGACCCCGTACCTGCAATATCTCCACCGAGGAGAGCTCCCCCTCGACCGAGCCGAAGCTCGGCGGTTGGCGCGGCGCGCCAAATCGTTCGTCTTGCTGGGAGATGGGAAGGAGCTCTACCACCGCAGCCCCTCGGGCATCCTCCAGCGATGCATTTCCATCGTCGAAGGTCAGGAACTCCTACAAGAGATACACTCGGGGGCTTGCGGCCATCACGCTGCACCTCGAGCCCTTGTTGGAAGCGCCTTCCGACAAGGTTTCTACTGGCCGACGGTGGTGGCCGACTCCACTAGAATTGTTTGCACCTGCGAAGGGTGTCAGTTCTACGCAAGGCAGACTCACCTGCCTGCCCAGGCTCTGCAGACGATACCCATCACTTGGCCTTTTGCCGTGTGGGGTCTGGACCTCGTAGGCCCCTTGCAGAAGGCACCCGGGGGCTACACGCACCTGTTGGTCGCCATCGACAAATTCTCTAAGTGGATCGAGGTCCGACCCCTAAACAGCATCAGGTCCGAGCAGGCGGTGGCGTTCTTCACCAACATCATCCATCGTTTTGGGGTCCCGAACTCCATCATCACCGACAACGGCACCCAGTTCACCGGCAAAAAGTTCCTGGACTTCTGCGAGGATCACCACATCTGGGTGGACTGGGCCGCCGTGGCTCACCCCATGACGAATGGGCAAGTAGAGCGTGCCAACAGCATGATTCTACGAGGACTCAAGCCTCGAATCTACAACGACCTCAACAAGTTCGGCAAGCGATGGATGAAGGAACTCCCCTCGGTAGTCTGGAGCCTGAGGACAACGCCGAGCCGAGCCACGGGCTTCATGCCGTTCTTTCTAGTCTATGGGGCCGAGGCCATCTTGCCCACAGACTTAGAATACGGTTCCCCGAGAACGAGGGCCTATGCTGACCAAAGCAACCAAGTTAATCGAGAAGACTCGCTGGACCAGCTGGAAGAGGCTCGGGACAAGGCCTTACTACACTCGGCGCGGTACCAGCAGTCCATACGACGCTACCACGCCCGAGGGGTCCGGTCCCGAGACCTCCAGGTGGGCGACCTGGTGCTTCGGCTGCGACAAGACGCCCGAGGGCGGCACAAGCTCACGCCTCCCTGGGAAGGGTCGTTCGTCATCGCCAAAGTTCTAAAGCCCGGAACGTACAAGCTGGCCAACAGTCAAGGCGAGGTCTACAACAACGCTTGGAACATCCAACAGCTACATCGCTTCGACCCTTAAGATGTTTTCAAGTTGTTCATATACCTCGCTCCCACGCAAAGTTTAGTCATCAAGGAAGGGTCAGCCTTGCCTCGGCAAAGCCCGACCCTCCCTCGGGGGCTAAAAGGGGGGAACCCCCTCTGCGTCGAAATTTTCCTCGAAAAAAGATCTTTTCTGCCAGAATGTCTTTCGTGCTTTTCGACTACTTCGAAAGTGGATCCTGAAAACGACGGAGTACACGTAAGCAGCCAAGGCTGACCGAGCCGAGGGACTCCTACGCCTCCGGGATACGGATACCTCACTCATCACCTTCTGCGATAAGTAAATCACGTTCGGATAAGTGATTCCGCGGACCGAACAAGTCTTCACGTTCGAAAGCTCCTCTGCCGAAGCGATTCTTCGAGCCTTCTCGACTGCGTCGGTGACAGAACCCTATGGACGGGTAAGAGTGCGCGTAAGCGGCAAGGCCGAATGAGCCGGGGGACTCCTACGCCTCTGGGATACGGATACCTCACTCACCACCTTCCGCGAGAAGCAACTCTCGCTCACACAGACAATTCTGTTATCTACGAAAAAGTCCAGATACTCGAAACAAGAGGAAAAGAGACGCAACTTTACAACACGGCGAGAGTGTGTTTGGGCCTCGGCGGCCGCAGAAAACACACACTACAAGATAATCTGATCCTGCAGGCTCAGATCTTGACGGTTGAAGGGAGCAGCAGCACCCTCGGCATCGGCTACACCTTCGGCGAGGTCCGACCTAGCCTCGGACGGCGACACGGTCCGAGGATCTCCACTCTGAAGGACGACATCATCACCACGCCCGTGCCATCGCCGCCAGGGTCTTCTCCGAGAATCCGGCCCGAGCAGGCGGCTCGGCTGGTCACCCCGAGGCCTCGGCCAGCTGTCCCCCGAAGACATCAGCCCGGCCTAAGCGATAGTCGCCTAGAGGGGGGGGGGGTGAATAGGGCGAAACTGAAATCTACAAATATAAACACAACTACAAGCCGGGTTAGCGTTAGAAATAAAAACGAGTCCGCGAGAGAGGGTACAAAACAAATCCCAAGCAAATAAGCAAGTGAGACACGGAGATTTGTTTTACCGAGGTTCGGTTCTTGCAAACCTACTCCCCGTTGAGGAGGCCACAAAGGCCGGGTCTCTTTCAACCCTTCCCTCTCTCAAACGATCCACGGATCGAGTGAGCTTTTCTTCTTCTCAATCAAACGGGAACAAAACTTCCCCGCAAGGGCCACCACACAATTGGTGCCTCTTGCCTTGGTTACAATTGAGCTTTGATCACAAGAACAAGTGAGGAAGAAAGAAAGCGATCCAAGCGCAAGAGCTCAAAAGAACACGACAAATCTCTCTCGCTAGTCACTAAAGGCTTGAGTGGAATTGGAGAGGATTTGTTCTCTTTGGTGTGTCTAGAATTGAATGCTAGAGCTCTTGTAGTAGTTGGGAAGTGGAAAACTTGGATACAATGAATGGTGGGGTGGTTGGGGTATTTATAGCCCCAACCACTAAATGTGGCCGTTGGGAGTTCTGTCTGTTCGATGGCGCACCGGACAGTCCGGTGCACACCGGACAGTCCGGTGCCCCCTGCCACGTCATCACTGCCGTTGGATTCGACCGTTGAAGCTTCTGACTTGTGGGCCCGCCTGGGTGTCCGGTGCACACCGGACATCTACTGTTCCTTGTCCGGTGTGCCGGAATGGGCGCGCCTGACTTCTGCGCGCGCAGAGCGCGCATTAAATGCGCGGCAGAGAGCCGTTGGCGCGGATGTAGCCGTTGCTCCGGAGTCGCACCGGACAGTCCGGTGCACACCAGACAGTCCGGTGAATTATAGCGGACTAGCCGTTGGAGTTTCCCGAAGCTGGCGAGTTCCTGAGGCCGACCTCCCTTGGCGCACCGGACACTGTCCGGTGTACACCGGACAGTCCGGTGAATTATAGCGGAGTCGCCTCTGGAAATTCCCGAAGGTGGCGAGTTGGCGTTGGAGTCCTCTGGTGCACCGGACACTGTCCGGTGCTCCCAGACCAGAGGGCCTTCGGTTCCCACTTTGCTCTTTTGTTGAATCCAAAACTTGGTCTTTTTATTGGCTGAGTGTGAACCTTTTACACCTGTATAATCTATACACTTGGGCAAACTAGTTAGTCCAATTGTTTGTGTTGGGCACTTCAACCACCAAAAATTAATTAGGGACTAGGTGTAAGCCTAATTCCCTTTCACTAAGGCCTCGGAAGATCAACTCCGGCGTCGGTCCCGCTAACGGACGACCCGGCCAGGCTCCGGCCGACCAAGTCTTCTTTTCGAGCCAACTCTGCCTCTGCCCGTGCTGACGCCGCTACCCCTGGCCTCGGCTCATCGAAGAGCGGCCGAGGGGTTCCTTTAACTAAGCAAGAGAAGCCTCGGACAGCAAGGCCGACCGAGCCGAGGGACTCCTACGCCTCCGGGATACGGATACCTCACTCATCACCTTTACACGGGGCAACTCACGCTTGGTGAAGCGGTTCAGACAACCAACAAGCGAGTCTTAGTGCTCAAAAATGAGGCAAAAAACATGGCTCAGTGCCAAAAATACATACATGTTCAGGCCCCGACAACCACTATGAACATATGATCGGCATTCAAAGTGCCATTACAAACGGAACTCCGGTTCCACCTCCGCAGGTACAAACAACCCCACTCGATGGGGGGGGCTGTGGAGCAACAGAAGACCGACGAACGGCGCGCCGTCACCCGCCCCAGCAGCGGCGACGACGACGACTTCTGCTCTGGGGGGCCGAACAGCGGCAGCGATGACCTCAGGGCGGATGCTGCTGCCAGGAGGCCCCCGCCCATGCCCAAACTCGTGAGGCAAGGACGGGCGGAAGGCCGTAGAGTTGGAGGTCGGTCCGTAGGCGGCCCCGGCTATCTCGTCGGCGGAAGAACCTCTTCCAGCTGCCGTGGCGGAAGCCGGCGCCGAGAGCGGCTCCGGAGCCACTCGGGTCCGAGAGCCAGGCACGCGGCAGCTGCCAGCGCCACGGACAGCAACCGCCCTTCCCCCCGATCACTGAGAGAAGGAGCGGGCCACCGCCCACGCAGGGCCGACCCCAACTCGGCACACTCCCCTCCTCAGCCCTGGTGATGAAAATCCTTGAGGCTGAGGGAGGGGCAGAGGCCGCAGCCCGGCTTGCTTTCCCCGCCATCGAACTGGAGGTCACAATCTTGGGTGACCGCCGGCGGAGGGGTGCAGCCGGGCTGCATGATGAAAATCCTTGAAGCCGAACGATGGCTGAAAGGTACCAACTCCCACGGAGTTGCGCTCCCCCCAACGACAAGGCAGAAGGACTGTGGGCATCCCCCATCCGGGGGCACGGAAGGTGGAAAGACACGATGCATAAGGGAGCACGAAGACATGGACGCCTTTCAAGGGGGTCACCCTCCTTTTAAAGGCGACTCTCCCTACTTGCGTCCCCAGCCGTCGCGGGCTGAGTCTTCTCCAACACGCTCCAAGGTCTTCCCCCTACGGCGCGGGGGCTGGGTCCCACGCGTCATGCAAGCTGGCCCGGAGCAGAAGAAGCCAAACCGCCGCGCGCGGTGCATGCAACCGCCCAGCGGTTACAAGCGGCTCTCCACTTTTGCCCAGACCAGCGGGCGAAAGGTCGGGTAGCCATGCAGGCGGCATGCAACCGCGCCAAGTGGGTGCACTTCTCTGACTTCCAACACGCCCAGCATGGAGGCCCAGGCCCACGCGTCATGCAACCGGCGCGCCGGATGCTGCGTGCGAGTAACTGCACCGCCACCCGCGCCACTACCGCGCCTCCTCGACTGCGGAACCAATGCCGCGACTCGAGGCGACCCAGCAGCGCCAGCCTGGCGCGACTGTCAATGCGGCCAAAAATGGGCCGGCAGTAATGGCAGTGGCAGGCGGGCAGGAGCAGCGGTCACGTTGTCAGCCAGGCTTACGTCCCATCCGGGGGCAGTGAGAGAACCCTCTCTCACGGCGTGAAGACGACGCGCCCGTGTTCCGTTCCTCGAACGGCCCGCACACGCGCAACGGCCGCCCCGCGAACCACTCGCCTCGTCGCATTAACTCCGCGGCGGGACAGGCGGCGCCTCTGGCAGGAGAAGCAAGCGACGCTTCGCCTTCGCCATAATGACCGCGTCAGAAAAAGGTACGCCGCGTCGTCCGATTTCGTATCCTTTTCCTTTTTTCCTCTTTCTCTCTCTTACAACAGGGACCGGGAAAGGGGGATACCCCGAAAAGGATCCTTCCCCGTGAAGGAACCAGGCTCCGAGCCTCCCTACTGATCAGAGGTTCGAAGGCTGGCCCCTCGGAGGGGTTCAACAGCCGCCTCAGAGCGCGTGGGCTCCACACCCACTACTGGTCAGAGGTTCGAAGGCCGGCCCCTCGGAAGGGTTCAACGACCGCCTCAGGCTACTCGGGCTCCGCGCCCACTACTGATCAGGGGTTCGAAGGCTGACCCTCGAAGGGTTCACAGCCGCCTCAGACGCAGAGCGAGGGATGACCATGGGTACGTTCGATACATAACCAAGGCTCGGGCTACGCTCCCGAGGTACCCTAGGACATTTCCGAGACCAGCGGGAACGATCTTGTAACGGAATCCCATCAGAGGGAGGCATCGAGCCCTCGGACCCCGTCGACAGGGGACCGGGTCCAGCAGATCACCCGCAGGTACTTTTGGGCGCGCCTCTGGGCCTCTAGCCGACCCCTAGCAAATGGGGCACGGACGTCCGCTCGGATTACCCACCAGCAGCTCACCGGAGACACCATGTTCGGCGCCCACCGAGGGCAACATGGCGCTTTCCCCCCTCCTCCTTGCGGAAAGGCGACGCAGGGGCGTATGTAAAAAAGTCGAGTCTGTCCCTGATCGTCCTCTCGCCCTGTGCAGAGGCTCGGGGGCTGCTCTCGCAAACCCGGCTCCGGCCAAACCGTTGACAGCGTCAACATACCAGCCCGAGAACTTGGAACCCGACCGTGCACCCGGGCTACGGCCAGCTCGCATGAGGGAGCGACCAGACCAGCCGAAGCATTACGCGAGGCATTAAGACCTTGGAGGAGTCAAACCACTCCTCCGAGGCCTCGGGGGCTACACCCGGCTGGTGCGCTCGCGCGCACCCACCGGAACAAAACGCAACCAAGAAAGGCTGGTCCCCTTGCAAAAAAGTGCGACAAAAGCCTCCAAGCGAGTGTTAACACTCCCTTCGAGGCTCGGGGGCTACTGTCGGGGACCATAATTAGGGGTACCCTCAAGGCTCCTAATTCTCAGCTGGTAACCCCCATCAGCACAAAGCTGCAAAGGCCTGATGGGTGCAATTAAGTCAGGGATCGGTCCATTCGAGGGACTCGATCACGCCTTGCCCGAGCCTAGCCTTGGGCAAGGGCAGCTGACCCCGGAGGATCTCCGTCTCGCCCGAGGCCCCCCTCCAGCGACGAACATACTTCCGGCTTGCCCGAGGCCCTGTCTTCGCCAAGAAGCAACCCTGACCAAATCGTTGCGCCAACCGACCAGATCGCAGGAGCATTTAATGCAAAGGTGACCTGACACCTTTATCCTGACGCGCGCCCTTCAGTCGACAGAGCCGAAGTGACCGCAGTCACTTCACCGCTCCACTGACCGACCTGACAGAAGGACATCGCCGTCTGCGCCGCACCGACTGCAGTGCCACTTGACAGAGTGAGGCTGACAGGCAATCAGGCCCGGCCGCAGGCACCATAGAAAACTCCGCTCCGCCCGACCCAGGGCTCGGACTTGGGCTAAGCCCCGAAAGACGGCGAACTCCGCTCCGCCCGACCCAGGGCTCGGACTTGGGCTAAGCCCCGGAAGACGGCGAACTCCGCTCCGCCCGACCCAGGGCTCGGACTTGGGCTCAGCCCCAGAAGACGACGAACTCCGCTTCGCCCGACCCCAGGGCGCGGACTCAGCCCTGGCCTCAGCCGACGGTCTCCGCCTCGCCCGACCCAGGGGCTCGGACTCGACCACGGCCACGGAAGACAGACTCGACCTCGACCTCGGAGGAGCCTTCACATCGCCCAACCTAGGGCACGGACCGACCACGTCGACGGGAGGCGCCATCATTACCCTACCCCAAGCTGACTCGGGCTACGAGGAACAAGACCGGCGTCCCATCTAGCGCGCTCCGCCAGATAGGCAATGATGGCGCCCCGCACGCTCCCTGACGACGGCAGCTCTCCGCCCCCTTACGGAAGCAAGAGGACGTCAGCAAGGACTCGACATCCCCGACAGCTGTCCTTCCTCCAAGCTCCAGCGCTCCTCCGACGGCCACGACATCACACGAACCGGGTGCCAAAACCTCTCCGGCTGCCACGACGGCATGTACTTAGGGAGCTAGCTCTCCTCCGCTAGACACGTAGCACTCTGCTACACCCCCCCATTGTACACCTGGATCCTCTCCTTGCGCCTATAAAAGGAAGGACCAGGGCCCTCTTACAGAGGGTTGGCTGCGCGGGGACGAGGATGGGACAGGCGCTCATGTGAGGCCGCTCGCTCCCTCTCCCGCGTGGACGCTTGTAACCCCCTACTGCAAGCGCACCCGACCTGGGCGCGGGACGAACACGAAGGCCGCGGGATTTCCACCTCTCTCACGCCTGTCTCCGGTCACCTCACTTTCCCCCTTCGCGCTCGGCCTCGCGCCGACCCATCTGGGCTGGGGCACGCAGCGACATTCACTCGTCGGCCCAGGGACCCCCCGGTCTCGAAACGCTGACAATATTGATTCAGGAGAAGACAATATAGACCAACAATGTGAAGACGACCTACCGGACGAGAAGAGAGTTAAGTATGATAAAATAAATCCCTCAATGCAGTGAGGCAGTTTGTTTCCGAACATGAAGGAATTTAGAATTGCTATGAGACAGTATGCCATAAAACATGAGTTTAAGCTTGGAATCAATGTTACTTCGACTACTCGATATGTTGGCTATTGCAAAGGGGGTGAATGCCCTTGGAGGATCTATGCACGGGAGGAAAAGAAAGGATTACCGACCATTGTGGTATGTAATATTCCTTTTTTGTTAGCAATCATTTTTCAATTTTTTGTTGTTTAAAAAATCGTGAACCGACAATTTGCAGGTTGCTGTCTTGCATGATGTGCATACTTGCACATCTAGTGGCAGGAGGAAGACGACGACACCAAGTAGTGGATGGGTAGCATTTCACGCTATTCCACTACTTATGAAGAAACCGCAAATGGGTGCTAAGGAGTTGCAAGAAACACTACAAGGATTTCATAATGTCACCATTGGTTACGACATTGTTTGGAAGGGGAAGGAGAAGGCATTGAAAGAGTTGTTTGGTAGTTGGGAGGAGAGTTTCAAGCTAATGTTTTCTTGGAAGGAGGTAGTACTTGCTAAGGCGCCCGATAGTATTATCGAGATTGATGTTGTTTTAGAGGATGTGTTGGGTCTATGCTTCGTCGCCGAAGGTCTTATAGAGAGAAGTGATCCTCGGATGAAGCTGTTCGTACAAGATAGCCGAAGGTGCCTCTTCGCAGAGCTTCGGCATTACAAACCGACTTAAAGATAGAATGACCTTTTAGTCCATAAAGGTCTGAGTCAACGTTGTAAGTTATTATAAGGGGCATACTTGTAATTCTTCACAGGCTGCGTCCTGTGCCTATAAATAGTGAACAGTATTCCGTTACTGTTCACGCATTTTCTGACATTTGCAATCCCATTTCTCGGAATACAACCTTTGTCAAGGCATAGGTATCATTGTATTTAATGATTCAATATATTAAGTGAATATTATATAATGCATCTGTGAATCATTTATCCATTCTTACCTTTTACTTTGCATTATTCTACAACGTTTACTGAAAGTTTATTACGAAGGTTCAACTTCGTAATAAGACTCTTATCAACCTTCGTCTAAGATCCATTATCCCAAAAGGAATAATGCTTCACGGACGAAGGACAAAATCATTTAACATTTTATGTTGCCTTGTTCTTAATTCATAGCATTTGAGAACAAGTCCCCAACATTGGCGCCCACCTCCGGTGAACTCACTTCCACTTTTTGAGCTGATGGCTTCGTTCAACAACCAAGCTGGAGCTGCTTCGGACCCGAAGCTGGTGCTCCCGATCACAGGTGGCTCGTCCTCAGAGCCAGCTAACAAGAAGCAGAAGAAGGAAGCACAGAGAAGAGTACAACATGTTGGGGTGCAAGGACCCTTCATCAAATCAAGATGGTCTCACATTCCTATTACCTTCTCTCAAGAGGACCTTCAGCTCAAAGATTACCCACACAACGATGCCATGGTTATCTCTTGTGTTATCAAAGGATTTCTGGTCCACAATGTCTTGGTCGACACAGGCAGTGCAGCTGACATCATATTTGCTAAAGCCTTCAGACAAATGCAAGAGCCAGAAGATAAGATTCATGATGCTACACATCCTCTTTGTGGCTTCGGAGGAAGACAGATTGTAGCACTGGGCAAGATCACCATGTCAGTAACCTTCGGATTCATCAACAACACTAGAACTGAGCAAGTTGTGTTTGACATTGTTGACATGGAATATCCTTACAATGCAATTATTGGTCGTGGTACTCTTAATGCCTTCGAAGCAATCCTTCATCCTGCCTATCTTTGCATGAAGATACCTTCGGATCAGGGACCCATTGCTATCCATGGAAGTCAGGAAGCTGCAAGAAGGGCCGAAGGTAATTGGACTGACTCAAAAGCAATCCATAACATAGATGGAGCTGAAGTTTGTGAACAGTACAAGTTCAGGAGGGAGAAAGCAGCTTCAGCAGACCAGCCGAAGCCTATGCTCTTATGTGAGGACATAGCAGAGCAGAAGGTGCTGTTAGGATCTCAGTTATCCGAAGAGCAAGAGAAAACCTTGATAAGGTTTTTGTTCAATAACAAGGATGTTTTTGCATGGTCAGCCAATGATCTTTGTGGAGTTAATAGAGATGTTATCGAGCACTCGCTCAATGTCGATCCATCCTTCAGACCCAGAAAGCAACGGCTTCGGAAAATGTCAGATGATAAGGCCGAAGGTGCTCGCAACGAAGTCAAAAGACTTCTCAGTGCAGGAGTTATTAGAGAGGTGAAGTACCCAGAATGGCTGGCTAACACTGTTATGGTAAAAAAGGCCAATGGCAAGTGGCGAATGTGCATCGATTTTACAGATCTTAACAAGGCTTGTCCGAAGGATGAATTCCCACTACCAAGGATAGACTCTTTAGTTGATGCAGCAGCTTCGTCAGAGCTCATGAGTCTGTTAGACTGCTATTCAGGCTATCACCAAATTTGGATGAAGAAGGAAGATGAGCCGAAGACTAGCTTCATCACTCCAAGTGGCACATATTGCTATCTTCGGATGCCTGAGGGGCTCAAAAACGCTGGAGGAAGTTTCAGCCGAATGACTGCGAAGGTTCTTCAATCTCAAATAGGCAGAAATGTGCTAACTTATGTTGATGACATCATTGTCAAAAGCACGAAGCAGGAAAATCATATTGCTGATTTGCAGGAGACCTTTGCCAGTTTCAGGCAAGCTGGTTTAAAGTTAAATCCAGAAAAATGTGTCTTCGGAGTGAAGAAGGGAAAATTTCTTGGATGCTTGGTTTCAACAAAGGGAATTGAAGCCAATCCAAGTAAAATTGAAGCTATACTTCGGATGGAGCCACCAACTACAAAGAAGGGGGCTCAAAGATTGACAGGAAGATTGGCATCTCTCAATAGATTCATATCCAGATCAGCAGAGAGAAATTTACCATTCTTCGAAGTGCTGAAGTCGGCCGAAGTCTTTCAATGGGGCCCAATCCAGCAGAAGGCTTTCGAAGAACTGAAACAGTATTTGATAGATCTAACAACACTGACTCCACCAATGCCAGGGGCTCCTTTATTATTATATGTGGCAGCTTTGCACTCAGCGGTAAGTGCAGCGCTTGTCCAAGAGAAGCTTGATGGTCAAGTCAGAAGGCAGGCCCCAATATATTTTGTTTCCGAAGTCCTTAGTTTATCAAAGAAAAATTATACAGAGTTGGAGAAGATACTGTATGCTGTCTTGATGGCCTCCAGGAAGCTTCGGCACTATTTCCAAGCTTACAACATAATTGTTCCTTCTTCACAACCTCTGAAGGATATTATGAGGAACCGAGAAGCTACTGGAAGGATTGGAAAATGGGCTGCAGAGCTCAATGAATTTTGTATTGAATATGTTCATAGATCTTCGATTCAGTCACAGGCACTGGCAGACTTTATTGCTGATTGGACGCCAGGGGCTCAGGAGGAGGAAACAAATAAAGACAACGAAGCCTGGACAGTGTTTTGTGATGGATCTTGGGGAACCTTCGGAGCAGGAGCGGCTGCTGTGTTGGTTTCACCTTCCAAAGTCAAAACTTGTTATGCAGCAAAGCTTGATTTTAATTGCACAAACAACATTGCTGAGTACGAAGCATTGATTCTAGGTCTTCGAAAGTTAAAAGCAATGGGAATCAGAAGAGCCATACTTAAAACTGATTCCCAGGTTGTTTCGGGTCATATTGACAAAAGTTGCAAGGCTAAGGATCCGAAGCTTGAAAAATATCTGGATATGGTTCGAAGAGTTGAAGCTTCCTTCGAAGGGTTTTCTGTGAAAAATATCCCTAGAGGACAAAATGAGCATGCTGATTTGCTAGCAAAGTCAGCAGCACAAGGGCTGCCTTTACCTTCGGATGTATTTTTCGAAACAATAAAAGCACCTTCGGTGGAACTTCTTGAAAGAGCAGTTCTTAATATATCTCCTGTTTTTAGCGAAGATTGGAGAACCGAGATCATCTCTTACCTTCAGGGTAAATTTCTTTCAGATGACGAAGCTTATAACAAGAGGATAGAAGCAAGAGCTCGCCCATATGTCATGATAGAAGGGGAGTTGTATAAACATGGAGTTTGTGCTCCGCTGCTCAAATGCTTATCTAGAACCGAAGGTATAGAGTTAATGAAAGAAATACATGCAGGCCTGTGTGGATCTCACATTGGATCTAGGCCGTTACTCGGAAAAATTTTCCGTCAAGGGTTTTATTGGCCGAAGGCAGCTTCGGATGCAGCAGAATTGGTTCAAAAGTGCGAAGGTTGTCAGAAGTGTGCAAGAGATCAAAAACAACCTTCGTCCTTGACACAGCTCATACAACCCACTTGGCCATTGCAAAGGTGGGGCCTTGACTTGTTAGGTCCGTTACCACCAGCCCAAGGGAACCTGAGATATGTTGTGGTAGCTGTGGAATATTTTTCTAAATGGATTGAGGCGAAGCCTTTAGCCACAATAACTTCGGCTACCATCCAAAAAATTTTCTGGCAGAATATTGTTTGTCGTTTTGGGGTGCCAAAGGCTATCACTGTGGACAATGGAACACAGTTTGACTCCGAAGCTTTCAGGGATTTCTGTGACCAAATTGGTACGAAGATCCATTTCGCATCAGTCAGGCACCCGGAGTCAAATGGACTCGTTGAAAGAGCCAACGGCATTATAATGACAGGAATAATGAAGCTAATCTTCAATCAACCTAGAGGAAAATGGCCAGATCAGCTAACCAAAGTGGTGTGGAGCCACAACACGACAACATCAAGATCTACAGGCTTCACTCCATTCAAGTTGTTATTTGGTGACGAAGCAATAACTCCAGAAGAAGCTAAAGCCGGATCAATAAGGATAGTAGCTTCGGCAGAATCAGATTCCGAAGCTGCTTATTCTATAGAAAAAGATGCTTTAGAAGGGATCAGACTGCAAGCCGTGGAGAATATTAATAAATATCAAGCTGAAACAGTCAAATGGCGGGATAGGAAGGTTCGGCTAAAAAATATTGAGCCAGGACACTTGGTGCTTCGGAGGGTAGCCAACCCGGAAACAGTGGGCAAATTGCAGTTGAAATGGGACGGGCCTTTCTTAGTAGCATCTTCGTCAAGGCCCGGTTCATACAGATTAAAGGATATGGACGGCAATGACATTCCTAGATCTTGGAATGCGGATGAGCTTCGGCGATATTATGTATAATTCGATGTAATTTTTCATATTTTTATTTTTCTTTTCATGGCACCCTTTTCCTTTCCAAAGGGGGAGAAAGGTTTTTAATGGGGCCAGTATATGTAATCTCCTTTTTTAGTCTTATAAGAGCAAAATCCCCCAAAGAATGTAAATGTAAAAGCTGAGAGTGCACCATCGAGTGCCCAAAAAGTAAAAACGAAGAAGCTCCAAAGACGTTCCTAAGGGAATGCAGAGCTTACAGCGAAAAGTCAACGCTGATTCCGCCAAAAAGTAAAGGCGAAGAAGCTCCAAAGACGTTCCTAAGGGAATGCAGAGCTTACAGCGAAAAGTCAACGCTGATTCCGCCAAAAAGTAAAGGCGAAGAAGCTCCAAAGTCGTTCCTAAGGGAATGCAGAGCTGAGGTGTGATTGTTTTTAAGAAACTAATGTTTATGAACATGGCTTCAGATACGTGTTTGGCCATTCATTTGCACATCACATTACATCATAGCATTTGCATTCATAAACATTCATCTAGGCATATGTAGGATAATCATTTTCATCGCATAAAATGGTTGCTTCGGCAAGAGGAGAAAAAAGAAAGGAAAAATGTTGTTTTCCATGAAGGAGAGCTTCGGATAAAAGGAAGATGTTGTTTTCTATGCTTCGTTGCGTACGAAAAGAAGGGAAGGTGTTTTTTCGCCTTCGGCTCAAAAAAGGAAATTTCGTCCACATCAAAGCATTTCTCATATATCAGTGAAAGGTTAAGGATATATTACAAGGTATGAACAGCATACATTAAAAACAAGTGTTGTTTACATTCACAAAAGTTATCTCAAAAGTTTTTCAAGTATTGTCTGCAGTCTACTATCTAAATCCCCAAGGAGCTTCGGCTTCGGCATTATTTTTGGTCATCAGCTTCGGCTTCGTCATCCTACTCGAATAAGGTCAATGGAAGTCAAAATCAAGTTTACAGAAAAAAGGTAAGCACAAGGTATAATTTCTTACTGGATCAAGGTGGCTACGAGCTTCGTCTCCAGCTTTCTCTCGACCACCTTTTGTCCATATCATTTTTATAAATCGATTCGAGATGCTTCGGGCGATATCAGGGATGTCATCCAGGATTGATGGTGACAAAGTGAAATTTGGCCTGTTGACAATTTTCCCATGATCACAGCCAGCCTTTAGGAAGGCTGCAGCAGTCCCTCGAGAAGCCACCCAGGCACAGAAGTCGCCATGCCCAGCTATGACTTCGTCGAGCTCGTCTATCTCCCCCTCAATGTGTTCGAAGGTTTTTGGTAGATCTTCAGCTGAGGTGGTAAATTTTTCGCTGCTGGCTCCAACTGAGTGAAAAATCTTTCTTAGTCGTTGAATGCACTTATTGCTAAATTCCAGACATTTTTCTTGAAGATTTGTCAGTAGTTTTCTCAAATCCGAATTTTGCTGAGCTTCGGCTTCAAGTTTTGCATTGAGATCTTGTTTTTCTTGTTCGAACTGCTCAGACTGGCGGAGAAGCTTCGTGTTCAGTTCTGATATTTTTGCTTCAGCTTCCGCCAGTAAACCTTCGGCTGCCTGGAGCTCAAAGTTCTTTTTCTCAAAAGCATCTGATTGCTCCTTTATTTTGTTTTCCAAATTTCCAATTATAACTTCATGCTTTTTATCTTCAAGATCTTGCTGCATTTGCAAGGCTTTGCTCAATAGCATACTCTACACAAACACAACCTTCGTCAGACATGTTTTTATTAGAAGCAATAAAAGTTAAGGGACAAGTCATTCACCTTGAAGTTGGAAAAAAATAAACTACCAACGACATGTTGTCGTCGGTAGCGGCTGATATCTGTTTCTAGCTTCGGGAATCCAATACTCCTGGACAGAGTGCTGATGACTTTGGCCCCTGTTTGGTCCCGAATACACTCTAATTTCTCATCATCAACGCCTCCGAAGAGGAGTGCCCCAGGTTTGTATCCACAGGATTGGGCATACTCTTTAAGCTCTTCTATTTCAGCTTTTGTCAGATGTTCTCCAACTAAGTTTTTGAACGCAAACACTTCGTTTTTCGAAGCTTCATCAGCAATTTCTTTTCCTTTCTTTGACGCTGCGGTCACAGCTTCTTCGGCAGCAGTGGCAGCTTCCTCTGCAGCCATGTCTAGCAGCATTTGGTCAATATGTTCAATTGTGCTCTCTAAATTCAAGTCTTCAGCTGAGGTAACTTCGGCGGCTGCGGCCTCCGAAGGTGCAATTTCAATATCTGCCCCCTCTGCTGCTGGTGGTGTTTTTTGGGCCGAAGCTCTTGGCGGCGTTTTGTCAATTACCTCTGTCACGGTAATGATTCTTTGTTTCTTTCCTTTGATTGTTTTCCTCAATATCTCAGGCTCCTTGTTCTTCTGAAAAAACTTAGTCAGTTGAAGACCCAGTGGACTTAGCTTCGCAGGTAAGGATTCAGTCATTACCTTCAGAATTTCTTCAACAACAGCAGCAGAAGGTGATGCGGGGGCTTCCTCTGCTTCGGATATTTGTTGCTTCGGAGAAGAAGGTTTCTTTTTCTTTGAAATTTTCTTCTTTATTGGCTCTTTTTCACCTTCATCTAAGGTTTCAGTCGCCCTTTTCCTTTTTTGCCCTCCGGCACCTTTGTTCAGATCTTCATAGTCTGGGTATTCGAAACCCAAGGCGTCCAATACTCGATTTAGCCTTCGTTTTGGACGGGTGCCGAAGGCTGCGGTCATCAATTGATCTTCTTTTTTCGAATAATTACCAAGTATCTCGTTGCACATCACTTCAATTGTATCCAGCCACTCTTGGCAAGGAGTTTTAAAATATTTTTTAAATTTGAAGTAGTAAGGCAAACGTACAAGTTCACCTTTTTTCTTCTCCCCCTTCAGCTTCGGCATTTCCCACTCTTTTACACTAGGGAAAACCTTGAAGGCCAAGAATTCCTGGACCAGGTCCCTTGTACTAATATTCTCTGCAATTATTTTGAATTCAAGCATTGCTTTTTGAGTTGCACCCTCTGGTAACATGTGGCAGAGAGGCCGGGTTTCTCCGAAGGTTAGTTCGAGTGGACTTTGCACGAGCTTCTCCTTGTCATCATTAACCTTGACATAAAACCACTCGGATTTCCACCCCGCTGCCCATTTACTCCGATAGCTGATTACAGGAAACTTCGTAGTTTTCCGATAAGCAAAATTGTAGCAGCCAAAATTGTCATGCAATCCATCTTTTCTAGCCTTCGTCTGGTAATGCAGCTCGTGAACCCGGCAAAAGCTGTCCGCAAACGGTTCCACTGTTTGGCTTCGGAGTGCCCAAATATAAACACTGAGCCTAACGATAGCGTTAGGGGTCAGTTGGTGAAAATAGATACCAAATTTCTTCAGCACCTCTGCAATAATCCCATGAAGGGGAAATCTTAATCCGGCCTTTAAAAAGCTCTTAAAAATGACAATCTCATCTTTTTCCGGCTTCGGAGTAGTCTCTTCTCCCCCGAAGCGTAACAGCTTCTTCTGATCCTCATTAAAAAAGCCTGATTTTACCATTTTGGAGAGATCAGCCTTCGAAACGGTAGATTTTCCAAAGTCCAGGTGGCTGGGTTTGCTCGGCATGGCAAAACGATAATCATCTTCGGGGTCAGTTTCCCCAGCATCTTCTCCTTCTGCTTCAGCAACAGCTTGTTCCGCATCATCACCAGGAATCTTCTCCGAAGTCACTAACCCGGACCGTTGCATGGCTTCGGAGATAGGGACTGTCTCCGAAGCTTCAGTTTCGTCCCCCTCACGCTCAACCCTAGCGGTAGAACGGACTCTGGCCATTTAACTATGAACTTGTGAAACTTTAATACTTTTTTCTCCGAAGCAGGCTTCAAGATGGAGCTTCGTTCAAATCTGACAAACAAGCTTCGGCGATGGTTAAAAATTTTGGCAGCAAAACAGTGCAAATAGCAGTAAATGCTGTGGTAACTTCACACCTACTCGTCTGTTTATATAGTGCCGCAGGTAAGAAGATGAAGCGCCAGGAGTTTTACACCAGGCGGACACCCGCTCGCACTCGCTGTACGGTGGACCGCAGTGACCGAACAGTAACTCTGCAAGGTGGGGCCGCTGCGCGCAGGGAAATCGAATCATTTCTCGACAACGAGCTCAGGGAAGGTGTTTTTTGAGACCTTCGGCGCTCCGAAGCTTAAGAAACTTTTTTCACGGATCAAGCTCGTTACGAAAAACGATCTAGCACCGTGAAAGGGGCTACTGTTGGGTCTATGCTTCGTCGCCGAAGGTCTTATAGAGAGAAGTGATCCTCGGATGAAGCTGTTCGTACAAGATAGCCGAAGGTGCCTCTTCGCGAGCTTCGGCATTACAAACCGACTTAAAGATAGAATGACCTTTTAGTCCATAAAGGTCTGAGTCAACGTTGTAAGTTATTATAAGGGGCATACTTGTAATTCTTCACAGGCTGCGTCCTGTGCCTATAAATAGTGAACAGTATTCCGTTACTGTTCACGCATTTTCTGACATTTGCAATCCCATTTCTCGGAATACAACCTTTGTCAAGGCATAGGTATCATTGTATTTAATGATTCAATATATTAAGTGAATATTATATAATGCATCTGTGAATCATTTATCCATTCTTACCTTTTACTTTGCATTATTCTACAACGTTTACTGAAAGTTTATTACGAAGGTTCAACTTCGTAATAAGACTCTTATCAACCTTCGTCTAAGATCCATTATCCCAAAAGGAATAATGCTTCACGGACGAAGGACAAAATCATTTAACATTTTATGTTGCCTTGTTCTTAATTCATAGCATTTGAGAACAAGTCCCCAACAGGATGGTAAGTACTTTTTCAACCGTTTTTTTGTGCCCTTGGGCCATGCATCTCAGGTTTTTGGGACGGTTGTAGACCTTACCTAAGTGTCGACTCAACTGCACTTAACGGTAGATGCAATGGGCAGCTAGCTTCAGCAACAGGTGTTGATGGGCATAATTAGATGTTTCCTTTAGCTTTTGGCTTTTTCAAGTCTGAGACTGTTGAGAGCTGGACCTGGTTCATGACACAGTTGAAGAAGGCTATTGGAGATCTTTCAGTACTCGCTATATGTTCGGACGCTCAGAAAGGTTTAATACATGCAGTTGCAGAGTGTTTCCCAAATGCTAAGAAGCGAGAGTGCTTCAGACATCTAATGGCAAACTATGTAAAAATCCATGCAGGTTCTGAGCACATGTATCCAGCTGCAAGGGCATATAGGAAACAAGTTTTTGAGCACCATGTCAACCAAGTTAGAAGTGTTACTAAGACTGCTGAGTATTTAGACCAACATCACAAATTTATTTGGTACAGGAGTGGTTTCGACCCATCGATTAAGTGTGACTACATAACAAACAACATGGCAGATGTCTTCAACAACTGGATAAAGGACCACAAGGACCTGCCTGTATGTGACTTAGCTGACAAGATTAGAGAGATGACCATGGAGCTGTTTCATAGAAGGAGAAGGATAGGTGAAAGGCTTCAGGGCGTGATTTTGCCATCTGTTTTGTCTACATTGAATGCTCAGACAAGAGGATTGGGACACTCTCAAGTTGGACATTTCCAAGGCCTTCGATTCGGTGTCTTGGTCCTTCTTACTTGAAGTATTGGAAAAGGTTGGATTCGGCCCCATTTGGAGAGATGTGATCAGTGGGCTGCTTATGACCTCCTCTACCCAAATTCTTCTTAATGGAGTTCCTGGGGAATTCATTCAACACTTGAGGGGCCTGCGGCAGGGGGACTCGTTATCCCCTCCCCTCTCCTCTTCATCATCGTTATGGATGTTCTCAATGGCCTAATTGTTAAAGCTGCTGATGATGGTTTGCTTCAACCCCTCTCAACTCGCTCCATCCAGCACCGAATATCGCTCTATGCTGATGATGTGGTAATTTTCTTGAGACCGGCTGCTAGTGATCTGCACTTGGTAACAAGGATTTTGAAGTTGTTTGGGGACGCCTCGGGGCTTAAAACCAATGTTCAGAAAAGCAGTGTGGCTCCCATTCACTGCTCTCCGGTAGACATGGAAATGGTAACCCAGATTTTTCCTTGCAAAGTTGAAACACTTCCTCTTAAATATCTCGGGCTGCCTCTTTCCCTCAGGAAGCTAAGCAAGGAGCAGCTGCAACCACTAATCGATAGGCTTGCAGACCTCTTACCTAATTGGAAGGCCGACCTGATGACTCGAGCTGGCAGAGCCATCCAGGTGCAGCATGTGCTCACGACAACAGTTATATACCACGCCATGGCATTGGATTTACCTAAGTGGGCTATCAAAGCCATTGACAAGATTAGACGTGGCTTTCTTTGGAAAGGGCGTAAGGATGTGCTCGGTGACCACTGCTTAGTCGCTTGGGGCAAAGTGACACGCCCAAAGGAGCTTGGTGGGCTTGGCATCTCAGATTTACAAAAGTTGAATTGGGCCCTTCGGGTTAGATGGCTGTTGTGGGGGATAGATATCCCCCGGGTCCACTAAAGGAGTAAAAGACCTCACGAAAGGCCCAAGGGCCCAATAAATCGTAAGGTCATTCTTTCGTGGGCCTGGGGAGAAACAACCAACAAAGCAGAGCGACGTGATACCGGATTGGTGCAAACCCGGATGGCCCACAACGTCGAGCGAGTAAACCGCAACAGAGACCCGACTTTCCCGCGCTGAAGCCCCCATGCAACGGAGCCATGCGAGGATAAGTCGGCGAGGGTTACGTAGGGATAAACTCAAGAGGTTCACTACCTTTTAGCTACATGTTGTTATCATATCCACGTGTACTGCCCCACGGTCGAGTATATAAGGCCTAGGGGCACCCCTTCAGAACGATCGACCCTATCTTACTTAGTCACCCACATCAACTCTCTGTGTCTTCAACCCAGAGAGCCCTCTCGTAACCATGCTCACCAAGCATACTCACCAGGACGTAGGGTGTTACGCGTCTCTAAGCGGCCCGAACCTGTAAATCTTGTCCACTGTCCCTCGTGCGATCGGCACGAACCATTTTGCTACAGTCGTCGACACCGTCCTACTCCTAGAAACACCTTGAGGGGCAACCCCGGGTGTGCGGTCGGACCCAAAACACCGACAGCTGGCGCGCCAGGTAGGGGGTGTGTCGACGATCCAAGCTAGCTCAATGGCCATCACCTTCAACAGCAAGATCACCATGCGTCCCGGATCCGTATTCTGCTTTGGGACAATCTCATCTATAGCGGACGAAGAGGGAATTCTACACCGTATCGCGAATCCGCCGAAAAAGAAGTCTCCTCCAACGAACTCCGAAAATGCCGGAGAGGTGCAACCTCCAGCTCTTCGGAAAAAGATCGTCTCCGGAAAGTCGGGGGCCGAGGGCTCGCTGACCCGGAAGACTCCGCTGTCTACTTCCTCGACAAAAGAATGGACACGGATCATGAGGAAGAAGGAGACCAGGGAAAAGCAAGTCGTTCTTTCCGTTCCTCCGGCCTCAAAGGAGAACGGAAAGAAAGTCGCCACGACAGCAACACCATTCTACCCCGACGTCCTCTTCATCGGGAGAGTGGAGTCGCCCACCGTCTCTGACAACGAATCGACCGCGCCCGGAGAAGAACCGCCTCAACGAGAATCCCGCCGACGGAGGAACCGGCGCAGGAACGTTCGACGACATCACGCGGCCGGAGAACGGGATCCGGAGCAGCCTGTCTCGCGAGACGAGGTCTCGGAGATAGGAGAAACTCCGGAAGAACGTGTCTTCAGAGAACGAAGGAACTCCCGACGACGTGATCGTCGGCGGGCTCAGGAACAAGCTGAGCAAGACGCAAGACAGCGACGGGAGAATCCGCTCTTCGGGCGCAACCTGAATCCCGACTTCGCCCGAGCTATGAACACGCCAAGCGAAGTCGGAGGGGTACTAGCTCGGATAGCTGATGGACATCCACGGACTCCCGACGCCGAGGGATACCGACGCCTGTTCACCCAGGCAGCCAACCATCTTCTACCGCTCGCTCACCCGCCGAACGATCTACGACACGCCATCAACAGTCGCCGAGACGCGCGGAGCTCCATCAATGCTTTGCGCGAACGGCGGCATGAGAACGAGATTCGCCGTCAGGAGGAGTACGACCGGGATCATGGCATCCCAACTCAGGGCCAGGCCACCAGGACTGAGTCGGCAACGGCCTCAACTGGCGGTACCACTCGGGGACGGTCGAGGAACCACAATCACAACTCCCCTCCCCGTGACAGACATCGTCCCCGACGACAGGAGGACACGTGCGGAGTGTCCGCTCTTACTCCGCGCCTCAGGGCCATCCAATGGCCTCCCAAATTCAAGGTATCCAATGTCGACAAATATGAACCTAAACAGGATCGAGGGGGTTGGCTAGCCGTCTACACCACCGCTGCTCGAGCTGCCGGGGCATCAGAGGACGGTATGACCGCGTATTTGCCCATCGTCCTTGGGCAAGATGCGCTACAGTGGCTACGACATCTACCCCGACACTGCATCGATGACTGGGGAGACTTCAGTCGACGTTTCACCGCCAACTTCCAGTCCCTCTCCGACAAGCCAGCGCAACCGTGGGACCTCAAATCCATCAAGCGCCGGGGGGATGAGACTCTCTGGTCGTACCTCAAAAGGTTCCAGACCATGAGAAATCGCATCCCCGAGGTCACGGAGGCGGCCGTGATCGAGGACTTCTACAGAGGATCCAACGACTCGGCTTTTGTCCGAGCCATACTGCAGAAGGCGCCGACTACTTCCGAGGAGCTGTTCCGGGAAGCCGACCTCTACATCACCGCCGACGAGCGAGCTCAAGACCTCATCGGAGGAGCAAAGCCTGCACCGGCAGCCCCACGACGCGACGCGAACCAGCCACCCGACAAACGCTGGGAGAAGAGGCCTCGTGAAGAAGTGCACGCCGCCGGACCACCTGCCTCTCGCGCCCGAGGAGGACCTCGCGGAGGCGAGCGCACGCTAGACGACATCCTCGACGCCCAGTGCCCATACCACAAGGACATGCGCCACACTCTCCGCAACTGCCGGGACTTCAAGCACTCCGTTGGGCATGGCCGACCCTTCCAACCTCTACCTCCTCCTCCGCCGAGGGGAGGACCGGATGAACCACGACAACCTCATCAGCCGGAAGAGGGGGGAGGAGGAGCTTTCCCACGCGTCGACAGGGAGGTCAACGTCATCTTCGGCGGACATGGGTCGCAGGAGAACAAGAGACAACAAAAGCTCAACGACCGCCAGATACTGGTGGCGACCACCGGTCCTCCCGCCCCATACCGGTGGTCAGAACACCCGATCACTTTCACTCGGGAGGATCAATGGCTCAACTTCGACCATCCGGGCAAATACCCGCTCCTCGTCGATCCGGTGATCCGAGAGAGCCGGGTGAAGAAGGTGCTAGTGGACAGGGGGAGCAGCATCAACGTCACCTTCCCCCGGACACTCCAAGGCTTGGGGGCTCACCTCAAAGAGCTCCACAAGTCGGACACTCCTTTCTTCGGCATCGTGCCGACGGAGGGGGAATACCCGCTGGGCCACATCTACATGCCGGTCGCCTTCAAAACTCCGGAGAACTACAGAACCGAGTTCCTGAGGTTTGAAGTGGCAAACTTCGACTGCGGGTACAACGCCATCATTGGAAGGCCGGGATTGGCCAAATTCATGGCCATTCCGCACTATACATACATGATACTGAAGATGCCAGGACCGCAAGGGATCATAACTGTGCGCGCCGACTTCCAAGGCGCCGCAGAATGTTTCTGAGTGGCCATCCAAGCAGCCCTCACCACCAAGCCGTCAACGGTCCCTTCTACACTGGCGAATTCTAAGCCTGAGGAGGACCTCACAGTACCGGCAAACGAAGCTCAGGCCGCGACCTCTATGCGGCCGACTGAAGAAACCAAGCGAATCAACCTGGGGTTCGCTGATGAGCGCAAGACAGCCATCATCAGCTCCAGCTTGGACGACAAATAGGAAAGCGCGCTCGTCCAGTTCCTGCAAGATAACCGAGATGTATTCGCATGGCAACCTGCGGATATGCCGGGAGTCCCAAGAGAACTGACCGAGCACAAGTTGAAGGTTTATCCCCAGGCGAGGCCGATCCGGCAAAAGCTACGTCGTTTCACGCCCGACAAGAGAGAGGCCATTCGCGCCGAGTTAGCTCGCTTGGTTGCGGCTGGATTTATTAGAGAAGTATTACACCCCGAGTGGTTAGCCAACCCTGTTCTTGTACTAAAAAAGAATAAAGTGGATTGGCGCATGTGCGTCGACTATACTGATCTCAACAAACACTATCCGAAGGATCCCTTCGGGCTCCCGAGAATAGATCAGGTGGTGGACTCCACCGCTGGATGTTCTATGCTGTCTTTCTTAGATTGTTATTCCGGGTATCATCAGATTAGTTTGGCAAAAGAAGACGAGGAAAAAACGGCGTTCATCACTCCGTTAGGTGCTTTCTGTTATACCTCCATGCCGTTCGGCCTCAAAAACGCTGGAGCGACTTATCAGAGAGCCATTCAAACATGCTTAGCCGATCACTGGGGCAAGCGTGTGGAGGCTTACGTAGATGATGTGGTAATCAAAACAGAAAATTCGGAAAACTTCATCGAAGACTTACAGCTGGTTTTCAACAGCTTGAGACGATATAGATGGAAGCTCAATCCCGAAAAATGTGTTTTCGGGGTACCAGCAGGAAAATTGCTCGGGTTTATTGTCAGCCACCGGGGAATTAAGGCTAATCCAGATAAGATTGAAGCTATCATGAAGATGGAAGCTCCTCGGTCACAAAAGAAGGTTCAGCGACTTACTGGATGTATGGCAGCTCTGAGCCGATTCATATCCAGGCTGGGAGAAAAAGGTTTGCCATTTTACAAGCTACTCAAGAAGGTGGATAAGTTTCAATGGACTTCAGAAGCACAAGAAGCTCTAGACGCACTGAAGAAATTCTTGACAACACCACCAGTATTGAAACCACCCCGACGAGCTATGTCGACTCAACCGGTTGAAGATTTGCTACTGTATATCTCTTGCACGACTCACGTGGTAAGCACCGCGTTGGTAGTCGAGCGAGTAGAAGAAGGACACGCCTATCCAGTACAACATCCTGTTTACTTCATCAGTGAAGTTCTAGGCCCCTCGAAGAAAAAGTATCCTCAGGTTCAGAAGCTATTATACGCAGTACTTCTAACTGCCCGCAAGCTGCGTCACTACTTTGACGACCATAAAGTCATAGTAGTCACTGGTTTTCCAATAGGGGATATTCTTCACAACAAGGAAGCCATTGGCCGAATAGCCAAGTGGGCTTGCGAGCTGGGATCCCACGACATCGAGTTCCGACCTCGCACTGCCATCAAAACTCAAGCACTGGTTGATTTCGTATCAGAGTGGACAGAACAGCAAGTACCGGATAATCCAGAAACCGCAGAAGTATGGCGAATGTATTTTGATGGCTCGCTGAAGCTGCAGGGAGCAGGAGCAGGGATTCTCTTCACCGCACCTAGAGACGAACACCTCAAGTACGCCCTCCAGTTGCTATTCCCGGTCTCTAACAATGCAGTCGAGTATGAAGCTTTGATACACGAATTGAACATCGCCATATCACTGGGCGTCAAGAGATTAATGGTATACGGATATTCTCTGGTAGTCATCAGCCAGATAAACAAGGAATGGGATTGTTCAAGCGATTCAATGGGAAAATACTACGCTGCCGTCCGAAAGCTGGAAGATAAATTCGAGGGTCTGGAATTTCATCATATAGAAAGAGATCGGAACACAGCAGTCGATGTACTGTCCAAGCTCGGATCCAGTCGAACTCAGGTCCCACCCGGAGTCTTCGTGTAAGAAATTCTGCAGCCGAGTATCTCAATAGATCAAACAGGAGAGTGCAACATCATAGATCAACCCGAGTCAGACTCTGATGACTGGAGAAGGCTGATTATTAAGTATATAAAGAATGAAGAAGAACCAAACGACAAGAACTCGGCAGAGCGCATTGCCAGGCAGTCGGCTCACTATACACTCATTGGGGAGGTATTGTACAGAAGGGGCGCATCAGGCATCCTCATGAAGTGCGTTCTCCCGTCCACTAGGAAGCAACTTCTGGAGGAGGTCCATGCAGGGCAATGTGGAATACATGCAGCATCCAGAACACTAGTCGGGAAGGTTTTCAGGTCAGGATTCTATTGGCCGACAGCGAAGAACGATGCAGCCGAGATAGTTCAGAGGTGCGAAGCTTGCCAATACTTGTCAAAGCAACAGCACATGCCAACACAGCAACTACAGACCATACCAGTAACCTGGCCTTTCGCATGCTGGGGACTGGATATGATTGGACCTTTCAAGAAAGCTCAAGGGGGATATACTCATGTATTGGTGGCGATTGACAAATTCACTAAATGGATAGAGTTCAAGCCCATTGCTTCTTTAACCTCTGCTAAGGCCGTGAATTCATACAAGACATAATATTCAGATTCAGGATACCAAACAGTATCATCACTGACTTAGGATCCAACTTCACCAGCTCAGAATTCTTCGACTTCTGCGAGCAAAAGAGCATTCAGATCAAGTACGCATCTGTAGCGCATCCAAGAGCCAACGGGCAGGTTGAGCGAGCCAACGGAATGATATTGGAGGCACTCATGAAAAAGGTCTTCGATAAGAATGAAAAATTCGCAGGAAAGTGGATAAGAGAATTGCCTTATGTTGTTTGGAGCCTAAAAACCCAACCTAGCTGAGCCCTGCATGGAAACACCCCTTTCTTCATGGTTTATGGGTCGGAGGCAGTGCTACCTGCTGATCTCAAGTTTGGGGCACCAAGGTTGATCTTCGAAAGCATAGCAGAAGCTGAGGCCACCAGACTGGAGGACATTGATGTACTTGAGGAAGAACGGCTGAATGCGGTAATCCAATCAGCACGGTACCAGCAGACTCTAAGGCGCTATCACGACAAGGCTGTGCGGCAACGGTTCTTTTCAGTAGGAGACCTCGTCCTCCGCCGAATTCTAACGGGGGAGGGACGGCACAAGTTATCACCCTTATGGGAAGGACCCTTCATGGTAGCAGAAGTCACTCGGCCCGGATCGTATCGCCTCACTCAGATGGATGGCACAGAAGTTGGGAACTCCTGGAACATAGAGCACCTCAGAAAGTTTTATCCCTAGCTGTATTTCAAAACTGCTGGGGCAACAATGTATTCTGTAAAGTGGAAATATGTCATCAATAAAGAGGGATTTCAAAGATGCTCAGTTCGTTTACGATTGACTTGCATTCTTACTTAACTCAGGGTGACCACTATGCCCTACAAACGGAGCAATCGACTTAAGTCGGCAACGACTTAAGGCGGTGCAACATGCTCACGCTTACTTAACTCGGGGTGACCACTATGCCCTACAAACGGAGCAATCGACTTAAGTCAGCAACGACTTAAGGCGGTGCAACATGCTCACGCTTACTTAACTCGGGGTGACCACTATGCCCTACGAACGGAGCAATCGACTTAAGTCGGCAACGACTTAAGGCGGTGCAACATGCTCACGCTTACTTAACTCGGGGTGACCACTATGCCCTACAAACAGAGCAATCGACTTAAGTCGGCAACGACTTAAGGCGGTGCAACATGCTCACGCTTACTTAACTCGGGGTGACCACTATGCCCTACGAACGGAGCAATCGACTTAAGTCGGCAACGACTTAAGGCGGTGCAACATGCTCACGCTTACTTAACTCGGGGTGACCACTATGCCCTACAAACGGAGCAATCGACTTAAGTCGGCAATGACTTAAGGCGGTGCAACATGCTCACGCTTACTTAACTCGGGGTGACCACTATGCCCTACAAACGGAGCAATCGACTTAAGTCGGCAACGACTTAAGGCGGTGAAACATGCTCACGCTTACTTAACTCGGGGTGACCACTATGCCCTACGAACGGAGCAATCGACTTAAGTCGGCAACGACTTAAGGCGGTGCAACATGCTCATGCTTACTTGACTCGGGGTGGCCACTATACCCTACTAACGGAGCTATCGGCTAAAGTCAGTGGCGGCTTAAGCCGGTGCAACATACTCGCGCCTATGTAATTCAGGGGATGACTTCCATATCCCACAAACAAATTTCATAATCATCATGCGTCATTACCACAACTTTACGAACCAATAAATTCTGATACAATAAGAGAGTAATTATGTCATTCGAATGATAAACTGATGTCCTCTAACAAATACTCGATCATGCTAACCGCGCGCTCAGAAGCACGCAAAATGTTTCTCTATTTCGCAATGTCTTTCTCAGGAGCGACCGACGAAGAAGGGCGACTCGAGGAATCGGGGCAGCATTCACGTCAGCCTTTATGTCTTCAGGAACAACCACGTCGGGTCTCCTCATTAAGATTCGTCCAGCCGAATAGCCTTGTCCATGGCTTTATTGCGCTGGGCTTTGAGAGTAGCAGCAGTTTCTTCGGCAACTTTAGCAGCCAGCCGAGCAGCCTCTAACTCCTGGGCAATGGATTTCTTGGAAGCTCGGAGTTCTTTGATGGTGGCATCCTTCGCTGATATCAATTGCTTAAGGCGGGTCACTTCGTCCGCAGATTCTTGCAGCTTACAACGCTGATTGTCCAGTTCCTCCATTGTAAAGCGGTGACTCCTCTCCAAGATTGACAACGAGCTGCTAGAATCACGATACAATCTGTCTAGATTGTCACGAGAAGCAGCAAGGATACGTTTTTCTTCCTGCAAACAAAAATCAACTCCTTCAGAAACCAAGCAAGTAATAAGAGCATAGCAAGGCAAGGCACAGTTTTGTAAGTTACCTTTTCAGAGTCAAGCCGAGCATGAAGAGAAGAACTCAGGGCATTGGCGTCATCCAAGGCAGCGGAGACCTGATTTAGTTTAGTTTTGCTCTGAGAGTACTTCTCCTCGAAGTCAGCGCACCGTTGAACCATTTCAGCCTGATCTCGAGAATGTTTTTCCTCAAGAATTGCAATCTGCCGAGTCATTCCTAGCAAGAGGTAATCAAACAAAACGAGGTCAGTAGGTAAAACAGTCCACAACAAAGGCGAAGAGAAGAAAAAGGGCACTAACCGGCGTTAATTGCCTTCAACTCGGATACACGACGATGAAGTGACACTGGATTCCAACACGCAAGAGACGAAGCCACTTCTGGGACGGAAGCACCCTGCAATCTCAGCTGGCTGGCCATCCCATCCACCAAAGCCTGATGAGAAGAACAGATGAACATAATGACAAAAGTTCATGCAACATAAAGAACAAGCTAAAATACAGCATAGTACCTGGAGGTTGGAAAAGAACGAAGGGATCCCCAAATCAGGAGAAATCAGCTGATAACCAGGCGCAAGGCCACCACCCGAAGCAGCTTGCAACGGACCAGAAGGAATCAGCTCAGTGCCTTCAACAGAGCCAAACGCCCGATCAGCGGGGACGCTGCCCTCTAAAGCGACTCCCTGGTCCAAAGTTTGGGCTACCACCATGCAGCCAGAGTGTGGAGGTGATCCCGCGTGAACGTCCATGGAAGTGCAGGAAGGAGACCCTGCTTGGGCACCCTCGGGAGCTGGGTCATAGTTGGCACTGCCCACTTGAGCCGGATCATCCCCTGCAGCACCCTCGGGGGCTGGGCAGTGGCTTACACTCTTCACCCGAGCTAAGTCATCCTCGGCGACATCCTCGGGGGCTGGGCATGTGTCAGCACCATTCTTGAGGTCCAAACTCTCCGCAGTAACTGAAAGGGAATTAGGCTTACACCTAGTTCCTAAATAATTTTGGTGGTTGAATTGCCCAACACAAATCTTTGGACTAACTAGTTTGCCCAAGTGTATAGATTATACAGGTGTAAAAGGTTCACACTCAGCCAATAAAAAGACCAAGTTTTGGATTCAATAAAGGAGCAAAGGGGCAACCGAGGGCACCCCTGGTCTGGCGCACCGGACTGTCCGGTGTGCCACCGGACAGTGAACAGTACCTGTCCGGTGCACCAGGGGACTCAGACTCCAACTCTTCACTCTCGGGAATTCTCGGAAGCCGGCGCGCTATAATTCACCGGACTGTCCGGTGTGCACCGGACATGTCCGGTGCTCCAAGGAAGCTCGGCCTCCTGAACTCGCCAGCCTCGGGTTCGCGCGGCAGCCGCTCCGCTATAATTCACCGGACTGTCCGGTGAACACCGGACTGTCCGGTGTGCCAGCGGAACAACGGCTCCCTGCGGCGCCAACGGCTCCCTGCGGTGCATTAATTGCGCGCGCAGCGCGCGCAGACGTCAGACTTGCCCATACCGGTGCACCGGACATCAAACAGTACATGTCCGGTGTGCACCGGACACCCAGGAGGGCCCATAAGTCAGAAGCTCCAACGGCTAGAATCCAACGGCAGTGATGACGTGGCAGGGGCACCGGACTGTCCGGTGTGCACCGGACTGTCCGGTGCGCCATCGAGCCGAAGCCTCCAGCCAACGGTCAAGTTGGTGGTTGGGGCTATAAATACCCCAACCACCCCACCATTCATTGCATCCAAGTTTTCCACTTCTCAACTACTACAAGAGCTCTAGCATTCAATTCTAGACACACTAAAGAGATCAAATCCTCTCCAATTCCACACAAAGCCCTAGTGACTAGTGAGAGTGATTTGCCGTGTTCATTTGAGCTCTTGCGCTTGGATTGCTTCTTTTCTTTCTCACTTATTCTTGAGATCACAACTCCATTGTAATCAAGGCAAGAGGCACCAATTGTGTGGTGGCCCTTGCGGGGAAGTTTTGTTCCCGGCTTTGATTAGAGAAGAGAAGCTCACTCGGTCCGTGGGACCGTTTGAGAGAGGGAAGGGTTGAAAGAGACCCGGCCTTTGTGGCCTCCTCAACGGGGAGTAGGTTTGCAAGAACCGAACCTCGGTAAAACAAATCTCCGTGTCTCACTTGCTTATTCGCTTGGGATTTGTTTTGCGCCCTCTCTCGCGGACTCGTTTATATTTCTAACGCTAACCCGGCTTGTAGTTGTGTTTATATTTATAAATTTCAGTTTCGCCCTATTCACCCCCCCTCTAGGCGACTATCAATTGGTATCAGAGCCCGGTGCTTCATTAGAGCCTAACCGCTCGAAGTGATGTCGGGAGATCACGCCAAGAAGGAGATGGAGACCGGCGAAAAGCCCACTACAAGCCACGGGAGCACTTCATCGGAAGAGTCCCGCACCAAAAGGAGGGAGAAGAAGAAGAGCTCCTCCAACAAAGGGAAGGAGAAGAAATCTTCTTCTCACCACAAAGAGAAGAAGGAAAAATCTTCTTCCCACAAGCCGCATCGGAAAGGCGACAAGCACAAGAGGATGAGGAAGGTGGTCTACTACGAGACCGACACCTCATCAACATCGACCTCCGACTCCGATGCGCCCTCCGTCACTTCTAAGCGCCAAGAGCGCAAGAAGTATAGTAAGATCCCCCTACGCTACCCTCGCATTTCCAAACATACACCTTTACTTTCCGTCCCATTAGGCAAACCACCAACTTTTGATGGTGAAGATTACGCTAGGTGGAGCGATTTAATGCGATTTCATCTAATCTCGCTCCACAAAAGCATATGGGATGTTGTTGAGTTTGGTGCACAGGTACCGTCGGTAGGGGATAAAAACTATGATGAGGATGAGGTGGCCCAAATCGAGCACTTCAACTCACAAGCAACGACAATACTCCTCGCCTCTCTAAGTAGAGAGGAGTATAACAAAGTACAAGGGTTGAAGAGCGCTAAGGAGATTTGGGATGTGCTCAAAACCGCGCACGAAGGAGATGAGCTCACCAAGATCACCAAGCGGGAAACGATCGAGGGAGAGCTCGGTCGGTTCCGGCTTCGCAAAGGGGAGGAGCCACAACACATGTACAACCGGCTCAAGACCTTGGTGAACCAAGTGCGCAACCTCGGGAGCAAGAAGTGGGATGACCACGAAGTGGTAAATGTTATTTTAAGATCTCTCATTTTTCTTAATCCCACTCAAGTTCAATTGATTCGTGGTAATCCTAGATATACTAAAATGACCCCCGAGGAAGTTATCGGGCATTTTGTAAGTTTTGAGTGCATGATAGAAGGCTCGAGGAAAATCAACGAGCTTGGCGACCCATCCGAAGCCCAACCCGTTGCATTCAAGGCAACGGAGGAGAAGAAGGAGGAGTCTACACCAAGTAGACAACCAATAGACGCCTCCAAGCTCGACAATGAGGAAATGGCGCTCGTCATCAAGAGCTTCCGCCAAATCCTCAAGCAAAGGAGGGGGAAGGACTACAAGTCCCGCTCCAAGAAGGTTTGCTACAAGTGTGGTAAGCCCGGTCATTTTATTGCTAAATGTCCTATATCTAGTGACAGTGACCGAGGCGACGACAAGAAGGGGAGAAGAAAGGAGAAGAAAAGGTACTACAAGAAGAAGGGCGGCGATGCCCATGTTTGTCGGGAATGGGATTCCGACGAAAGCTCAAGCGACTCCTCCGACGACGAGGACGCCGCCAACATCGCCGTCACCAAGGGACTCCTCTTCCCCAACGTCGGCCACAAGTGCCTCATGGCAAAGGACGGCAAAAAGAAGAAGGTTAAATCCAACTCCTCCACTAAATATGAATCTTCCAGTGATGATAATGCTAGTGATGAGGAGAATAATTTGCGTATTCTCTTTGCCAATCTTAACATGGAGCAAAAAGAAAAACTAAATGAATTGATTAGTGCTATTCATGAAAAGGATGATCTTTTGGACTCCCAAGAGGATTGTCTAATTAAAGAAAACAAGAAACATGTTAAGGTTAAAAAGGCTTATGCTCTAGAAGTAGAAAAATGTGAAAAATTGTCTAGTGAGCTAAGCACATGCCGTGAGATGATTGACAACCTTAGAAATGAAAATGCTATTTTAAATGCTAAGGTTGATTCACATGTTTGTAATGTTTCAATTCCCAATCTTAGAGATGATAATATTGACTTGCTTGCTAAGATTGATGAATTGAATGTATCTCTTGCTAGTCTTAGATTAGAGAATGAAAATTTGATTGCTAAGGCTAGAGATTTTGATGTTTGCAATACTACCATTTCCGACCTTAGAACTAAGAATGAAATGTTGCATGCTAAGGTTGTAGAACTTAAATCTTGCAAACCCTCTACATCTAATGTTGAGCATGTATCTATTTGCACTAGATGTAGAGATATTGATGTTAATGCTATTCTTGATCATATGGCTTTAATTAAACAACAAAATGATCATATAGCAAAACTAGATGCTAAAATCGCCGAGCATAACTTAGAGAATGAAAAATTTAAATTTGCTAGAAGTATGCTCTATAATGGGAGACGCCCTGGCATCAAGGATGGCATTGGCTTCCAAAGGGGAGACAATGTCAAACTTAATGCCCCTCCAAAGAACTTATCTAACTTTGTTAAGGGCAAGGCTCCCATGCCTCAGGATAACGAGGGTTACATTTTGTACCCTGCCGGCTATCCTGAGAGCAAAATTAGAAAGATTCATTCTAGGAAGTCTCACTCTGGCCCTAATCATGCTTATATGTATAAGGGTGAGACATCTAGTTTTAGGCAACCAACCCATGCTAAGTTGCCTAAGAAGAAAATTCCTAATGCATCAAATGATCATGCCATTTCATTTAAAACTTTTGATGCATCTTATGTGCTTACTAGCAAATCCGGCAAGGTAGTTGCCAAATTTGTTGGGGGCAAACACAAGGGTTCCAAGACTTGTGTTTGGGTACCCAAAGTTCTTGTTTCTAATGCCAAAGGACCCAAAACAGTTTGGGTACCTAAAGTCAAGAACTAAATTTGTTTTGTAGGTTTATGCATCCGGGGGCTCAAGTTGGATACTCGACAGCGGGTGCACAAACCACATGACCGGGGAGAAAAGAATGTTCTCCTCATATGAGAAAAACCAAGATCCCCAACGAGCTATCACATTCGGGGATGGAAATCAAGGTTTGGTCAAAGGTCTTGGTAAAATTGCTATATCTCCTGACCATTCCATTTCCAATGTTTTTCTTGTAGATTCCTTAGATTACAACTTGCTTTCCGTTTCTCAATTATGTCAAATGGGCTACAACTGTCTATTCACTGATGTCGGTGTCACTGTCTTTAGAAGAAGTGATGATTCAATAGCATTTAAGGGAGTGTTAGAGGGTCAGCTATACTTGGTAGATTTTGATAGAGCTGAACTCGACACTTGCTTAATTGCTAAGACTAACATGGGTTGGCTCTGGCATCGTCGACTAGCCCATGTTGGGATGAAGAATCTTCATAAGCTTCTAAAGGGAGAGCACATTTTAGGATTAACAAATGTTCATTTTGAGAAAGACAGGATTTGTAGCGCATGCCAGGCAGGGAAGCAAGTTGGAGTCAATCATCCACACAAGAACATCATGACTACCGACAGGCCGCTTGAGCTACTCCACATGGATCTATTCGGCCCGATTGCTTACATAAGCATCGGCGGGAGTAAGTATTGTCTTGTTATTGTGGATGATTATTCTCGCTTCACTTGGGTATTCTTTTTACAGGAAAAATCTCAAACCCAAGAGACCTTAAAGGGATTCTTGAGACGAGCTCAAAATGAGTTCGGCTTAAGGATCAAGAAAATAAGAAGCGACAACGGGACGGAGTTCAAGAACTCTCAAATTGAAGGCTTCCTTGAGGAGGAGGGCATCAAGCATGAGTTCTCCTCTCCCTACACGCCACAACAAAATGGTGTAGTGGAGAGGAAGAATCGAACTCTATTGGACATGGCAAGAACCATGCTTGATGAGTACAAGACACCGGACCGGTTTTGGGCCGAAGCGGTCAACACCGCCTGCTACGCCATCAACCGGTTATATCTTCACCGAATCCTCAAGAAGACATCATATGAACTCCTAACCGGTAAAAAGCCCAACATTTCATATTTTAGAGTTTTTGGTAGCAAATGCTTCATTCTTATTAAAAGAGGTAGAAAATCTAAATTTGCTCCTAAAACTGTAGAAGGCTTTTTTACTTGGTTATGACTCAAACACAAGGGCATATAGGGTCTTTAACAAGTCCACTGGACTAGTTGAAGTCTCTTGTGACGTTGTGTTTGATGAAACTAACGGCTCTCAAGTAGAGCAAGTTGATCTTGATGAGATAGGTGAAGAACAGGCTCCATGCATCGCGCTAAGGAACATGTCCATCGGGGATGTGTGTCCTAAGGAATCCGAAGAGCCTCCAAGTACACAAGATCAACCATCCTCCTCCATGCAAGCATCTCCACCAACTCAAAATGAGGATGAGGCTCAAAATGATGAAGAGCAAAATCAAGAAGACGAGCCACCTCAAGATGATAGCAATGATCAAGGGGGAGATACAAATGATCAAGAAAAGGAGGATGAGGAAGAACCAAGACCGCCACACCCAAGAGTCCACCAAGCAATCCAACGAGATCACCCCGTCGACACCATCCTCGGCGACATTCATAAGGGGGTAACTACTCGATCTCGGGTTGCTCATTTTTGTGAACATTACTCTTTTGTTTCCTCTATTGAGCCACACAGGGTAGAGGAAGCTCTCCAAGATTCGGATTGGGTGGTGGCGATGCAAGAGGAGCTCAACAATTTCACGAGGAATGAGGTCTGGCATTTAGTTCCACGTCCTAACCAAAATGTTGTAGGAACCAAATGGGTCTTCCGCAACAAGCAAGATGAGCATGGTGTGGTGACAAGGAACAAAGCTCGACTCGTAGCCAAAGGGTATTCACAAGTCGAAGGTTTGGATTTCGGTGAAACCTATGCACTCGTAGCTAGGCTTGAGTCAATTCGCATATTATTGGCCTATGCTACTTACCATGGCTTTAAGCTCTATCAAATGGACGTGAAAAGTGCCTTCCTCAATGGACCGATCAAGGAAGAGGTCTATGTTGAGCAACCTCCCGGCTTTGAAGACAGTGAGTATCCTAATCATGTCTATAGGCTCTCTAAGGCGCTTTATGGGCTCAAGCAAGCCCCAAGAGCATGGTATGAATGCCTTAGAGATTTCCTTATTGCTAATGGCTTCAAAGTCGGCAAGGCCGATCCTACACTCTTTACTAAAACTCTTGAAAATGACTTGTTTGTATGCCAAATTTATGTTGATGATATTATATTTGGGTCTACTAACGAGTCTACATGTGAAGAGTTTAGTAGGATCATGACACAGAAATTCGAGATGTCGATGATGGGGGAGTTGAAGTATTTTCTAGGATTCCAAGTCAAGCAACTCCAAGAGGGCACCTTCATTTGCCAAACGAAGTACACTCAAGACATTCTTACTAAGTTTGGGATGAAGGATGCCAAACCCATCAAGACACCCATGGGAACTAATGGGCATCTCGATCTCGACACGGGAGGTAAGTCCGTGGATCAAAAGGTATACCGGTCGATGATTGGTTCATTGCTTTATTTATGTGCATCTCGACCGGACATTATGCTTTCCGTTTGCATGTGTGCAAGATTCCAATCCGACCCTAAGGAATCCCACCTTACGGCCGTAAAACGAATCTTGAGATATTTGGCTTATACTCCTAAGTTTGGGCTTTGGTACCCTCGGGGATCCACATTTGATTTGATTGGTTATTCGGATGCCGATTGGGCGGGGTGCAAAATTAATAGGAAGAGCACATCAGGGACTTGCCAGTTCTTGGGAAGATCCTTGGTGTCTTGGGCTTCAAAGAAGCAAAATTCGGTCGCTCTTTCCACCGTCGAAGCCGAGTACATTGCCGCAGGACATTGTTGCGCGCAATTGCTTTGGATGAGGCAAACCCTGCGGGACTACGGTTACAAATTAACCAAAGTCCCTTTGCTATGTGATAATGAGAGTGCAATTAAAATGGCCGACAATCCCGTCGAGCATAGCCGCACTAAGCACATAGCCATTCGGTATCATTTTCTTAGGGATCACCAACAAAAGGGGGATATCGAGATTTCTTACATTAATACTAAAGATCAATTAGCCGATATCTTTACCAAGCCACTTGATGAACAATCTTTTACCAGACTTAGGCATGAGCTCAATATTCTTGATTCTAGAAATTTCTTTTGCTAAGCTTGCACACATAGCTCATTTGAATACCTTTGATCATATCTCTTCTATATGCTATGACTAATGTGTTTTCAAGTCTATTTCAAACCAAGTCATAGGTATATTGAAAGGGAATTGGAGTCTTCGGCGAAGACAAAGGCTTCCACTCCGTAACTCATGCTTCGCCATCACTCCGAGCAACTCTCTATTCCTTGGGGAGAAATGAGCATCAAAGAAAAGGACTTCATCCTTGGGGGAGAGAGTAAAAGCTCAAAAGCAAAAGGATCGGACTTCGTCTTTGGTATAATCTTAACTCATTCATTTATGACCAAAGAGGAAGAACTTACTTCGAGGGCTCTAATGATTCCGTTTTTGGCGATTCATGCCAAAAAGGGGGAGAAATGAGCCCAAAGCAAAAGGACCGCACCACCACCACCAAATTCAAAAACTTAGTGCTTTCCAAAAGTCTTTATCATTTGGTATCCTATTGTGTTCAAAAGGGGGAGAAAGTAGTATTTCAAAAATGGTATATCAAAACCCTCTTGAACACTAAGAGGTGGATCTCTTTTAGGGGGAGTTTTGTTTAGTCAAAGGAAAAGCATTTGAAATAGGGGGAGACAATTTCAAATCTTGAAAATGCTTTGCAAACTCTTATTCATGTACCTTTGACTATTTGCAAAAGATCTTTGAAATGGATTTACAAAAAGAATTTGCAAAAACAAAACATGTGGTGCAAACGTGGTCCAAAATGTTATATAAGAAAGAAACATTCCTTGCATATCTTGTAAGTAGTTATATTGGCTCAATTCCAAGTAACCTTTGCACTTACATTATGTAAACTAGTTCAATTATGCACTTCTATATTTGCTTTGGTTTGTGTTGGCATCAATCACCAAAAAGGGGGAGATTGAAAGGGAATTAGGCTTACACCTAGTTCCTAAATAATTTTGGTGGTTGAATTGCCCAACACAAATCTTTGGACTAACTAGTTTGCCCAAGTGTATAGATTATACAGGTGTAAAAGGTTCACACTCAGCCAATAAAAAGACCAAGTTTTGGATTCAATAAAGGAGCAAAGGGGCAACCGAGGGCACCCCTGGTCTGGCGCACCGGACTGTCCGGTGTGCCACCGGACAGTGAACAGTACCTGTCCGGTGCACCAGGGGACTCAGACTCCAACTCTTCACTCTCGGGAATTCTCGGAAGCCGGCGCGCTATAATTCACCGGACTGTCCGGTGTGCACCGGACATGTCCGGTGCTCCAAGGAAGCTCGGCCTCCTGAACTCGCCAGCCTCGGGTTCGCGCGGCAGCCGCTCCGCTATAATTCACCGGACTGTCCGGTGAACACCGGACTGTCCGGTGTGCCAGCGGAACAACGGCTCCCTGCGGCGCCAACGGCTCCCTGCGGTGCATTAATTGCGCGCGCAGCGCGCGCAGACGTCAGACTTGCCCATACCGGTGCACCGGACATCAAACAGTACATGTCCGGTGTGCACCGGACACCCAGGAGGGCCCACAAGTCAGAAGCTCCAACGGCTAGAATCCAACGGCAGTGATGACGTGGCAGGGGCACCGGACTGTCCGGTGTGCACCGGACTGTCCGGTGCGCCATCGAGCCGAAGCCTCCAGCCAACGGTCAAGTTGGTGGTTGGGGCTATAAATACCCCAACCACCCCACCATTCATTGCATCCAAGTTTTCCACTTCTCAACTACTACAAGAGCTCTAGCATTCAATTCTAGACACACTAAAGAGATCAAATCCTCTCCAATTCCACACAAAGCCCTAGTGACTAGTGAGAGTGATTTGCCGTGTTCATTTGAGCTCTTGCGCTTGGATTGCTTCTTTTCTTTCTCACTTATTCTTGAGATCACAACTCCATTGTAATCAAGGCAAGAGGCACCAATTGTGTGGTGGCCCTTGCGGGGAAGTTTTGTTCCCGGCTTTGATTAGAGAAGAGAAGCTCACTCGGTCCGTGGGACCGTTTGAGAGAGGGAAGGGTTGAAAGAGACCCGGCCTTTGTGGCCTCCTCAACGGGGAGTAGGTTTGCAAGAACCGAACCTCGGTAAAACAAATCTCCGTGTCTCACTTGCTTATTCGCTTGGGATTTGTTTTGCGCCCTCTCTCGCGGACTCGTTTATATTTCTAACGCTAACCCGGCTTGTAGTTGTGTTTATATTTATAAATTTCAGTTTCGCCCTATTCACCCCCCCTCTAGGCGACTATCAGTAACCACCTCTAAGGTTGACGGGCCTTCAGCCACTTCCATGGGACCAGGACAATCCAAGTCAGCATCCCGACCCTCGAGATCGCGCTCTAAGGTCGACGAGGCACGGGATGACCTCAACCCAGCATCAGGCACGACAGCGCAAGCCTCCGTTGCATCATCATCCACTGGCTCTGATAGCAAGTCCTCTGGGACCATATCCTCAAGAGTTTGATCAAAGTTGGCCAGGGACAGTTCTTGCAGACCAATGAGGACAGACAAAGCAGGAGAAGGAACTCCACTACTTTCACCGCTGGCGATGAACTGCCGACTATTTTTCCGAGTTAAGGGAGCCTCATTTTCTTCCTCCTCATCTTCCACAGTGACAACACAAGCAGCACCCCCATTGGGATCAGCAATAGATGGAGCACCCACATTGGGATCAGTAGCAGTTTGGGTACACCCATTGGGGTCAGCGTCAGTAAGGCCAGCTGCAGGCACTTCTTCAGCAGCAGGAACTGAGGTACCAGCGTCCTCATCAAAACTGGATACTCGCCGGAGGCGTCTTCTTTTCTTCTTTTGCTCATCAGCAGAAGGCTCAGGCTGACTGGTTCGGCTAGGGCGCCTCGGGCGAGTACTGACAGGTTTCTGGACATCCAAAGTTGTATCAACCTCTGAAAGGGGCACCACTGCCAACGTACCAGTAGGAGCAGCGTCGGAGGAATCCTCAGCTAGCAGATCAAGCATAGCATTTATATCCACATCACTAGGGTTCAGGGGCACCTCAAAATGAACCTGCCGTTCATCATCAGGAATCTCCCCAAGCGAAGCAACCAAAGTACTGACTTCTTCAGCAGAGGGTCGCACTCTAAGGCCCAAATTACCATCAGTCACAGGCGGATTTGACACAAAAAGGGTGAAAGCTTTGGGAGGAGGCAGGTTCCAGGTCGAGTATGCCACTGGAGCACCAACATTTGACACCTTACCCCTAAGAATCATTTCAAGTCGGCTTACCAAGTCTACAGAAGGAATTCTCCTATTGGTAACCCGAGTTGAGTCGGCTAGCCCTCGATACAGATATGCTGGATAGGCCCTGTCTTTCAGTGGCTGAATGTTCTTGAAAACAAAGTCAGCGACCACAGCTTCAGCAGTTAGACCTCTCTCTTTCAGCAGTCCAACTTCAGTTAGCAACACACCTGCCTCAGCCACTTCCTGATCTGTGGGAGACTCGGTCCAGCTTGGAGTGCGAACGTCTGGCTGTCTTCCCGACCGGGAGAGGAGAGAATTTCCATAATTATCAACTATGAACCACTCTAGACGCCACCCCTTAATACTGTCCTTGAGGGGAATCTCAAGATACTCAGTTTTCCGCCCACGACGCATCTCCAAACTGGCACCTCCGACCAACTGATGTTGTCCCCCGGCCATCCCACGGCGACAATGATACAAATACTTCCATAAACCGAAATGCGGCAGCACGCCAAGAAAGGCTTCGCATAAGTGAACAAAAATGGAGATTTGCAGAATGGAATTAGGGTTCAAATGGGTCAAGTTAATGTGATAGAAATCAAGGAGGCCACGGAAAAAGGGAGAGATGGGAAGGCCGAGGCCGCGGAGAAGAAAAGGAGCGTAAACTACAGACTCGTGGGTATCCTCTGTCGGGACAGTAGTCCCGTGGCAAATCCGCCAAGAACAGAGTTCCCGCGGAGGAAGAACCCCGATGGATACGAGGTGGAGAAGTTCAGCTTCGGAAATGATGGACATATGGTTACCTGCGAAAGGCAACTGGCTGTTGGGGCCGATCGAAGGGATCACCGCAGCAGACGAGCTCGCAGTTTTCCTCTTGGGCGCCATCTCGATTTTCACCAGCGAACAGAGTAGGAGGCGAATGGCAGAGAGGATTCAGAAGCGGGAATGCAAAAACTAGGGCACGAAAAGCAAAGGCGGCTAAAAGCGCAGCTCTTATGGGATATTCTCGAGCCAGATACCGTTTCAAAAAGTGCCCAGTCATCACCCGGCGGTTATTTCCGAAACCCCAACATGCCACGTGGTCATCCGGCAGTTATTTTCAAAAAGCCGATGCGCCACCTCATCACTCGGTTATCATCCTCAAAATAACTCATGCGGCCGGCTATCACTCGGCGTTGATTCTAAAACGCTGATTTCATATTCAGTCGCTCGGCATTACCTCTAAAATGCCGACGTCACCATCCAGTCACTCGGCGTTGACTCTAAAACACTGATTTCATATTCAGTCGCTCGGCATTACCTCTAAAATGCCGACGTCACCATCCAGTCACTCGGCGTTGACTCTAAAACGCTGATTTCATATTCAGTCGCTCGACATTACCTCTAAAATACCGACGTCACCATCCAGTCACTCGGCGTTGACTCTAAAACGCTGATTTCATATTCAGTCGCTCAGCATTACCTCTAAAATGTCGACGTCACTATCCAGTCACTCGGTGTTGACTCTAAAACGCTGATTTCATATTCAGTTGCTCGGCATTACCTCTAAAAAGCCGATGCCGACCTCCGGTCACTCGGCACTACCTCTGAAAAGCCGATGCCAACCTCCAGTCATTCGGCGTTGCCTCTAAAACGCTGATCTTGTGTTCAATCGCTCGACATTACTTCTAAAATGCCGACGTCGACCTTCTATCACTCGGCGTTGCCTCTAAAACGCTGATCTCGTATCCAATCGCTCGACATTACTTCTAAAATGCCGACGTCGACCTTCAATCACTCGGCGTTGCCTCTAAAACACTGATCTTGTGTTCGATCGCTCGGCATTACTTCTAAAATGCCAACGTCGACCTTCAATCGCTCGGCGTTGCCTCTAAAACGCCGATACCGACTACAAGATTACTCGGCAGCTACTTCTGGAAGCGTCAGTGTGATGCCCAAGTTATTCATCTACTGTCTCAAAAGAATCAGTTTTATAATCAAGCAAAGCGAGACATCAAGAAGAAGCCAACGTCATTCTTTCATTAAGGGAAGACAATAAGCTTACAAATCAACTCTTTGCGAGTTGATGCTTCCCTACTATTACTACATTGCATTACTACTACTACTATACTACGCTATACTACTCTACATTACTACTACATTATTCTAACTACACTATACTAATATCTAAAGACCAGTGCCGCTTAGCCACTGGCCTTGCTGCTGCTGCCACCGCCGCCGCTCCTGGTGCTGCCCTTGCTGCTGCCGCCTCTGGTGCTGCCTTTGCTCCCGTCGCCGCCGCCGCTGCCCCCGCCGCTGCCGCTGCTGTAACTGTCGTCGTCGCCACCGTCGTCGTCGTCGTCATCCTCGTCCTCACCGCCATCTGAGTCCTCCTCATCCGAGGAGTACTCCGACTCATTCGAGCCCTCGAGGCCGGAGCGCTCGACGGCCCGGATGTACGTCCAGACTTCCGCGGCAATCCCCTGGGAATCGTCTGAATCATCAGACGACGCCGGGGGAGAGACGGGAGCTGGAGACCCCTCGGACTCGGAGGAGAACTCCTCCTCCGAGTATTCCGAGTCGCCGAAGTCCTCCGACGGAGGAGTCGGCTCGCGCTTGCGTTTGTTACTCTTGCCCATGGCGGAAACAGACGGGAGAGAAAAGAAGGATGCAGTAAAGAACAACGAAGAGATGTGAAAAAACCAGAGGGGCAACGACGTTATTTATAGAAGGGAAAGGCAACCGCTCACCTCCAACCGTGGTCACTGAACAGTCGCAAAGCATTCAATAAGCACTTCCACCCGTCTGAAGACACGTGAGACGGCTGACGCCGTTTCATGCAACACTACACCCATTGGGACTCCAGTCAACAGCGCAAAGGATATGATTACACTCGTCGTCCCATCACATTACTACTCAGAAGCAGCCAGCTAAAACACTCAGCGTACCAAGTCGTCCCTTGCCCACACCCATTGGGGGGGGGGGACGCCCAGGAATTATCAGTATATTTTTCAAAACGGTCACATCTGTGCAGGGCACGCAGTGAATACCTCAAGACAAAAATGAGATATCAGTAAGGATCAGAGGAAAGCCAAATATAGCCAGCGAAGTACAATATATGGCCGACAGAAGCGACGTGAAGATTAGACAGAGAACGTCCATCAAACGTCCAATCAGTCGCAGAAGCAAATAAATTGCACTACCTAGCAAGATACGGATGGATTGCAAACTCGGCTGCTAAAGACAAAATATATGCTGACCTCTGCAGCAAAATATTGATGACATAATGCTGACCTCCAAAGCGTAATGCAAATAGCTTCATGCCAATTTCTACAAACGAAAGGGATAATTTTCAGCAAAGAGGCACGAAAGGAAGACCTTCGAATGGATTATCCTTTAAAAATCCATTTGAAGGTCGGGGGCTACACCCATTGGGTGCACCTCCGGTGCACCCCATGGATTATCATTCCAAGTCGAGATAGTGCCGACTTCTAAGGCGTGGGACAAGATTAAAAGACCAACCCTCAACCAAGATGCAGGAGCACAAATGGAGATAATTTCTGGGGAAGACCTTTGAGTAGATTGTTTTCTAAAATCTACTCAAAGCTCGGGGGCTACACCCATTGGGTGCACCTCCGGTGCACCCAATAAAGTTCAGAATCCTACAAAATTGAAATGCCGACCTCTAAGGCACGAGCATGAAACCAAGCTTCGGTCAAATGAGTGATCGGAGCGAGAGAAGACAGCAGGAAGACGTTCTTCTTCAAAACACCCGCAAGTTGGACCTGTGATCTTTGGGCTGATTACCTCTAAATTAACCCAAAGATCGGGGGCTTGTGGGGGATATATATCCCCCGGGTCCACTAAAGGAGTAAAAGACCTCACGAAAGGCCCAAGGGCCCAATAAATCGTAAGGTCATTCTTTCGTGGGCCTGGGGAGAAACAACCAACAAAGCAGAGCGACGTGATACCGGATTGGTGCAAACCCGGATGGCCCACAACGTCGAGCGAGTAAATCGCAACAGAGACCCGACTTTCCCGCGCTGAAGCCCCCATGCAACGGAGCCATGCGAGGATAAGTCGGCGAGGGTTACGTAGGGATAAACTCAAGAGGTTCACTACCTTTTAGCTACCTGTTGTTATCATATCCACGTGTACTGCCCCACGGTCGAGTATATAAGGCCTAGGGGGCACCCCTTCAGAACGATCGACCCTATCTTACTTAGTCACCCACATCAACTCTCTGTGTCTTCAACCCAGAGAGCCCTCTTGTAACCACGCTCACCAAGCATACTCACCAGGACGTAGGGTGTTACACGTCTCTAAGCGGCCTGAACCTGTAAATCTTGTCCACTGTCCCTCGTGCGATCGGCACGAACCATTTTGCTACAGTCGTCGACACCGTTCTACTCCTAGAAACACCTTGAGGGGCAACCCCGGGTGTGCGGTCGGACCCAAAACACCGACAATAGCAGCATGTGGTCTTCAGCAGAGAGAGAAAATCAGCATGTGGTCTTCAGCAGAGAGAGAAAATCTGGTGCTGCACTTCAGCAGGCCATGCATTTCTCCTACAAAGTGTGACCTTATCAATATCTTTAGCCAATACAGTCATGTCAGTGAAGTGAAGCCAGATGTTGCAAACAGTGCCAGCTCTGCCCAGGTGATCTTCAAGAGGCGCATGGATGCTGAGGCAGCGTTTGCAGGTGCTAGGAAGATCAATGCCCTTGGACCTGCCCTTGTGAGCTTTCGTCTCACTGACTTCCCAGCTAGTGCTTCAGGAAATAAAGCTTCCCATGTTGGATCAAAGAGTGAATAGTGTTGCTTGACCAGTGAGGTAAAAACGACTTTTGTCTTACTGACTTTCGATCTAGATCTGACCACCTTGCTCTTGCTCCAATCTGCGGGCAGAAAAAGGAGGTAGACAAATTAGAAGAGAAATCACAAAGAAGCATAGATCGAGAAGCTGAGATCCTGGTCACTCCCTAAAGAATACGGTGATATGTTCCTGCTCTGCATGCCTTCGGGCGCCATCACCACCAGCCCGAATGGGCCGACGCCGCATGAGTCCGACAAGGAGGTGTCCTTCTCCACGCACGCGTGCAGCTTGTGAGGATCATGCAGCTACTCGGGGTCCAGCTCCTCAACGTCCTCTAGGCTCTTCAGCACCTCGAACACAACCTCCATGTCCGTATGCATGGCATCGACTATATTGCAAAAAGATAGGAGTAATATGATGCAATGAATCACTAAAATAAATTTTATAGAGGCTAGATCATGGTCTACAGTAATATAAAAACAACAAACGAAACCTATAGTAAACATCATTAATATAACTAACTCAGAACATACAATGAGATACCTGAAGACTATGTCAGTTGTGCCTGGTTGCAGCGGTAAGAAATATCTTGATAGAACATGGATTACATTTTCCATTAGTTTGGTGTCATTTTGCTCATTAGCATGTTGCTGCAAATGGAGAGAATCATAACCAGGTAGCTAGAAAAAATGGGTACCAGAAGACTTTTTTTAACAAAATAACAATAGATAATGAGCAGAACCAATCATTGGTGTTAAATAGTATGCTTCCATAAAGCCTTCAATCATGCATTCATCACATTACCTTAATCAAACCGAATTATTTTTGTCATGATGGAGGGTCAAACAGAAACAGGCACAAAGATTTTTTGGGTGGGTATGTATAAGTAATAGTTATTATAGCACACAACTGAAAAGTGACACTACATCAAAGTTACTGCCTTTATGAACCGGAACAGGTGCCATATATCCTTTAGCATTTCAACCTTGTGTGGTACTATCATCTTAAAAATGAACTTGACAGCTCATGTGTTAGCAGAAAAAAAACAGATGCACCATTCTTTTCATTAAGATGCAAGGCACAATTTTCTATCAGGAAATCTTAAATCGGTGGAAAATCCATTAGAAACCAGATTCAAAGGAAATGGTTTACAGAAATGGAAATATGCACCCAACTCGTATTAGATAAAACTAACCAAATGTGACGGTGGCTCGTCGTAGCATAGGTCAAACATAGCTTCACTCGGCTATACAACTTATTGGCTAAATTTGTGAAGTCACCTTGTATGCGAGGATCTGATGCAGAACCCAGTAAAACCACCTATTATAGGAAGACAACCCTCAGTTCTAAAGAGTAGTGACTAAACCAGCATAGTTGAAGAGTAGTGACTGAAAGCATACGTAACTCAAGCTCAAAAGTTATATTTGAAGCAGGCTATGTTATAAAACTTGCCTATATGTAAGTTGGGTCATGGATGGGTGTTAGGTTCAGTTGCCTTCCACTCTACTCAGTTCAAAGAACTGTTGTCCGATGAACCAAGTGTGAAGCTACTGCATGTCTGCATCTGCCAAATAGTTATTCCTCCTCAACAGTTTGTAATGAGTGCATCTGCCAAATAGTTATTCCTCCTCAACGGTTTGCAATGAGCGAAGGATTGGATCATATATAATGGAGTCTTGAAAGGATGCAATGTACTAAAGTTTTAGCTTGAATATTAGTGTGTGGAAAACAGCTATTCATGTGACCTAACCTTGACATGTGGTCTATGTTGGGTTCTAATTTCTAACTAATGTATCCCAACTTATTTGGGATTAAAAGACTTTATTGCTGTCTAGTATTGGATCAGATGCAATGCAAGCCTATAAAACACAAACTGACCACTAAACTGTAATATTGTAACAGTTGCCGCATTTGAATTTATCTTGTACGTTTCAAACATCAGGTGACCCTCGATTTGTTTCTGTCACTTAATTGCCATGTGATCATAAACCATTCAATTATGGAGAATTTGCAGTTCCACATGCCGCCTCATAGTTTATGTATCTTTAATATTAGGTATACATGATGATCAAAGATTTCGGAAGTCAAATTGGCAAAAAGAATGTGTGCCTTATAAACATAGGATGTAACACAAACAGGAAAGGTGAAAAGGTATTTTTATCTGATGTCAAAAAAATAGAACTCCCTTAGTTGTTTTATCAAAGGGAAGATATTTCTGTGCCACATATAATGGAAAATCAAACAATGAACCTTTAGTGGTTTACTCCCCGCAAAATCAGAAGATTCCCCTACGTTAAAATCAAATCAAAGTGACATAAACATTCAGATTAACAATTTTACTCTACAATAAACTTTTTTTACTTATATACTTAACTAATTTTATACAAGTTGACAAGTTCATCAATTTGACCCTCCACCACTGGCATGTGATGGGGCTACATCTGTAAATTGTCTATTGAAATACTATACTTTGCCAATATATATTTACCAAATGAAATACTAACTTCTTTATTTCGAAATTAATGGTGTCTAGAAGAGGGTCAGCTGAATTCTCCTCGTGTTCATTCATCGGAGTCAGATTCAGATTCTTGTATCCTCTCAGATTTGGACAGGGGAGTTAAAATAAAGGTTTTTATCTCCTGGTTTTGAGAGAAGAAAAACTTCCATATTGGAAGATATTTATCTCCTGGTTTTTATCATCGTTTGGTCTCTCCATCAAATAGATGTATATGGTTTTTTTAGAGTAATAATAATTCAAAAACTATGTACAATCACTATATCCAAAATGCTAATATTTCATCATTTCATAAGAATAGTGGCTCGTACAAAACATTGAACAGATAAATAATGACATGAAATTACTGAAATCAGCACCATTTACAAGGAACAAGAAACCACATTGTCTTTCTATCATTAGGGAGGGAGGAAAAATCATCTCCTGTAGCAAAAGAACTTTAATAAAAGAGTCCTTTGCCTAGAGTATACAACTGTATACAGATCTGGGTGTAACACTTAGCAAGTTTTACAGGAATCTAACAGATAAAAAACCAATGAACATTTGCTGGAATCTATATAGATCATAAGACTAAAGTGATGTGGTGCATGATCCTACTGATCATGTCAGGTGTAATTTATGTATTTTCCATGGTACATTAGTTCATATGTTTACTGTTGAGCTAAAATTATCATCTGTATTATTCAAGAACAAATCACATACTTAAGTTGATTGCATAGTTCGTGATTGTCGTTTATAATCCTTAGAATCAGATGAAAGTATCAATACAAATGTTGCATCGGAAATGTCAGGCTGTCAGCATACCTTGAAGCAGAATATCCAGGCAAGTATTTAGTGGATAACTCAATAACAAAGTTCTGAGTTGCCTACTGCTTGACCTCCTCGTATGTGGAGACCATGTACTAATAGGAATATTGTGAAGCTGATTTTGCAGAAGGGAACCGCCTTTAGCCTCTTCTTGTAGCTTCGAGCAAAGAACTAAAAAACATCACCAAGATAAAAAGAAGAACATACAACTGAACACATAGGTGAAATTAATTTAATCAAACATGAAATTACTGAATATCATGGCATTGGTTCATGGCTTAATTTACTAAAAGGCTCTAGATTGGTTGTAGATGGTGGTAAATCCTTGGGGTAAATATATATACCAAATGTCATGATTTTAAGGAAAACAGTGGAACTTTCAGTTTAGCAGCATGAACTTATTTTTTCAGTATACAACCCAACAGAAAATGCAGTCTAGCTTTATGAATGAATATAGTTGAAACTTGAAGCATGCACAAAACATGAGTCATCACAGGCATATGGCATACCTCTTCTTGGAACAGCAAATCCTACCTCAACCCTCTACCTTCAAGGGATTTACACATAAATAAGCCACAAAACACATCTGAATAAAGCAATTCGGGGGTGCACTTACAAAATCAGCTCAAGAACCAACCAAATCCGATAACCGTTTCATGATTCTTACCTTGGGTAGATTCCCACAGCTTTGGACAAAGATAGCGAGGTAGTTCGGGGCATTAACCAAGAGTTATATGTTACCTTGAAATTCTCCAGAGTCGAGGAGTAATCAAGCATCTCAATTGTTATCAAACCAGAGAAACATATAATGCACCTGACTAATCACCTAGAACATGAACCATCATTGGAGGAACAAACTGTTTTCCCTAGTGTGACTAATCACCTAGAATAGGAACCATCATAAAATAATTATTCATACCTCAGAAGTTTTATAAATGATGTCTTTGAAGCAAAAAGCTCTCCTTCAGAAAGGAGACCTGGTCTAGTCTTGTAGGGTATTATGTAGATCCCTTTGTGTTTAGGTCACCTTGAGGGTAGTTTTTTTTGTTTGTTTGTCATCTTGAGGGAAGGAGACCTCAGCTAGTTCCTTGATTCCTACATGAAACCCGGAACAGATCAAACCTGCAAAACCTTAAGGTATTATTTTGTATTTTTTATTCGGGCAGGGAAAATGGTGATAAACACAACATATTGGTTGAAATTCATACCGTAAATATCCATTTGATCACCCTTTGCTTGATATCTTTACTGGTTGTCTATACAACCCTGATCTCAAACCATGCATCTGCAGCACCTAATTTATATCAATTTCAATTAGGCAGACATTAGCCCAATAATTCATATGTGATGAAATTTGTGTAGCCAACAATATTTGAAGTTCTGAACTGAGAGCACATTACCTTGTATGACCAGCCAAGCAATCCCAACTTGCATTCCCTCGTTCTATCCCAACCAAATGTGATTTATCCCATGCACATACCACGGCGGGGTCCAGATCAGGACTCCACCTCCATCTATTCCTCTTGAATCCACTCAAATCCTCTGCGACCTCCTTCTCCCGACGCAGCCATGCCACCGCCGCCTCTAGCTCCTAAGGGAGGGAGAAATCTCTGAGGGGTGGGGTGGGCACGGACCTCCGGACTACGCGAGCTCGGGGGGTCAGGGACGCACGCGCTACCAAATTGTGGGAGTATAGTCTGTGTTTTGTGAAAGAAGTGAAAAAAATGAGAGGATCACACATGAACTTTATTTCAAAATATAGCACAACCTTTGTATTGTGTTGTTTTTAGTGCAACTGCTAGTCGGGCGGTAACCCCTCCTGTTTCCTCAAAAAAAAGGAGTAACAACAACTGACCTGACCATTCCTTGAGATGACACAGCGGGAGTCACCAGCATTTGCCACAATGAGTTGCTTATTTCTGATCAAAGCTACACAGGCTGTACTCCCACAATTTGGCCCAGTAAAATCAGAGTGTGGTCCCTGATAAAATAAATTTCTATAAGACTACCTGGGTGGCTGGGTGCTTGGAATTTCCATTTCCAACAAAAGAACTCACAATAAAGAGAAGAGAAATGCCAAAAATTACTTTCCAGCATAACAAGGCACTCCAGTTCAGCAAATTGGAACCCACTCTTTAAGAGCTAACATTGTTATGCAACACAACCCTAAATATTAGGTGTTACACGAATAAACTTCCTTCTTATGCACAGATATCCTTTTCAAGAATCAAGAGCTGACATTGTTAGGCAGCACAAGAATCAGTTTTAAATGTTAGAAAACAATTCTTCTTATGCATGCCCTTCTTAGGTCCTAAACCATTAGTGTTGCACATCTACTCAAGAACCATAAGTCTGCTCTTACACAAGTTTTTGCCATGAATGATTTTAGTAAAAGATAAATAGAAACAGACTTTATTAATGATAATCCAGGAATGCAACACTTTCAGAAAGAAATCCAATGACTGCCAAATTAATACAATGACTGCCAGATCTACCTGGGTGGCGGGATTCGCGGCAGGGCCACGGTCACGTTCCTCCTCGAGGCATCGGCACCGCCGCCATTCGGCGACTTGGAGTTGGAGCCCATCAGCGCCGCCGTCCCGCCTCACCCGCGGACGCCGTCGCCCGATGCCGGCAGAGAGGAGCTCAGGACAGGAGCCCCCGTGCCTGCGCAAGCATTTCCTCGTGGCGCTGGGCCTGCGCGCCGACCTGCCCGTGCACTTCATCGACGACGAGAAGTGCTTGAAAGCCACCGACCTGGACCCTCACCAGAACCGGGCGCTTGGCGTGCGGATGGTTGCAGGATTTGCAGCGGGGGAGTGCTGCGCGCGGGCGCTTCACGGCTGGGGAGTACGGCGGGGGAGTGCTTGGCGCGGGCGTGCATCGCGGCGGTCGGCGTGCGTGTGGACGACGGGGGGATGCGGGAGGTGGCGTGATTCGCGGAGGGGGAGTGCTGCGCGCGGGCAGCGTGCTTGTGGTAGGCCCGACATGCGGGAGAAGCGGAGGCGGGCGTGCATCCCGGTGGGTGTGCGGGAGAAGCGGCGACAAGCGAGCGGGAGATGCGGCGGGCAGCGAAGCGTCGGTTGCAGGGCGGGGGCAGTCTACAATCGAGCCTTAATAGTTAGTACAGATTATGTTTTTATGAGTTTCTAATGACATTGATTTTGAAGCAAGTTTAAAACTAATTAAAATATGACAAACACTAAATTTAACGTCATTCTCACCACAATAATTCAAATAACATGATGTTTTCATGATAAGCATACAAAGCAAAATAACATGATGTCCTATATAATTTAATTAAAATATGATACGTGCCGCCATAAGGATAGGAAGACCATTTTAATGTTAATTTAAGATTTTAATTTTTGAAAAGAAAGCATGGCTATCTAAATAAGTATAATTTTAACAGTGAGATATTTTATGCCCGATTTGCCGAAGGAACAGTTGGCCGGTTGTCCCCTCGCAGGTCCCGGCTGGTCAGGCTCGCGCCCGCCAGCCCCACCCAAACCTGGGGAACTCTTCGTTCGTCCTCTTCTTCCCCTGTCGCCTTTCCCAAAAGGCCAAAACCCTAAACCATACGCGCCTAACTCCGCGTCCTCCCCCCCCTCCCTCGAAGCGGCCAAGGCGGCGGCAGCAGTGCCGGCATGGGCGCAATGTCGGCTTCGATTTCGTCGGTGAATTGGCTAGTCGAGGATGACATCCTTCTCAAGAACGCCGTCGAGGTAACCCCTGCCTGCCCCCCTTGTACTCCCGACCGCATTTATTGGAGTTCCTACTGTTCGTCTCGACGCGTCAATTCAAGCGCCCAATGTTATTCCTGGGCTATTACCGCTGAAACGCGACGGATTCCGAGGGTTTTGTGTTTATCGGAATACCGGGTAGTCAGAATTGGTCCTCTTCATATACGCAGATAAAATAACTTAAACCCTTCCTTCTTTGGTAAATTGCTCAACTATATTCTGATGGGATTATTCACCTGGTGGTTTTACCCGTTTTATAGCTTGGCCCTGGGGTCCTGAATTTGTTTGCATTTCTCAGTTGAAATTAATTGCGATTCTGGTAATTCTCCTGGTAGGCTAGGGAATCAAAATACTGAAATGGGGAAAAAGTATGTTTTCTTGGAGAACTTAGTAATTGGATAGCGTGGCTCGTGAGGGCCCTAAAATTCTTGGGAAATTTGGATCTGTACCATTAAAAGATTACAACTTTAGATATATACCATTGCTATCTCACTTATATGTGGGATCCACATGAGTCAATGACATGTGGAGCCAATGGTATATATCTAAAGTTGCAGTCTTTTAATGGTATAGGTCCAATTATTCCAAAATTCTTTGTGCATTTCTCAGTCGAGATTAATTGCAATTCTGATAATTCTCCAGGTAGTCTAGGAGTCAAAATCTTGAAATGGGAAAAATTGTTTTCTTAGTAATTTTAGCAATTGGATGGTGTGGCCCATTGCTTGATACCCTAAACTTTTGCAAATCCAATCACGTTCTGTTGAATTACTTTAGCTCTGAAGTTGTTTCTCTATAATGATTGCCACTTGCAGAATTATTGAACACTGATGGTAGCAGCAGCCAGCGCTCTCATATTAATTATGTTTTGAAGCAATGTCCTGCACTATGTAGCAGCGAATCAGCAGCCTAATCTAATTGAAATGGTTGCTTTCTCTAATTCACATACTCTACCATGTTATCATCAAATATAGATTATTTCCGTTGTCCCTATATTTTATTCTAAGCATTTTTCCTCAAAATATACTATGAACAACTCTTGTTATTTAATCTCTAGGTCAGCATATTGATCTAGCAATAGTTCTAATAAGTGGGTGTTATGGTTGGTATTCCATACAAACACAGAAGCAAAGGAGAAGAGGTCCAGCAGGAGATAAGTCCAGCTATAAAATAGCTTAGTTGGTTCAAGTCTGTTTAGATCCGGCCAGTTTGTTAGGACCTCCCATTTGTTAGGGAGTCGGCCAATTAGCAAGACCTTATCAGATTAGGTCCTAGTCAGGTCCATTTATATGAAACAATGGATGAAATAAAGAGATTGATCCCTGCTTCCCCGTTTTCCCTTACCTTCTCCATCTTCACGTCTGCCCCTGTGTTCCTCGTCGGCCATCAGCACGGCACCTCTTCGTCGCCCGTCTCTGAGGCCGCGACCGGAGATCTTCCACAAGTACAACCTGCGCTGTAGAAGAGCCCACACCAGTGGGTTTGTGATTTTGTGAAGCCAACACAGTACGAAACCAAAAATAGTACAAGGCTGCTCCAAACTTGGATCTACATGACTTCACTAGTAATTATTTTATTTTATTTGCCAAATACTAACTGCTCCTTGTAATACTTGCAGGCTGGTGCTTCGTTAGAGTCCTTAGCCAGAGGAGCTGTATGTTTTTCCCGTAAATTCACTCTTCATGAAATACAGGACCGCTGGAATTCATTGCTATATGACCCAGATATCTCAACACAAGCAGCTTCTCGGATGGCTGAGTATGAGAATGAACTTTCTACTTCCGATCCAGCCAAGGCACATAAACTTTTCAACTCAAAAGCAAAGGATTTTTCATTTCAGAAACGGAAAATAGACAGTGTAAAGAATCTATATTATGCGATGAGAAAAAGAGTACGCAATGATCCACGCAACAGTGGCGACCTTGGATTTCTTGTCCCCTGTTCGTGTACGGCAATTGGTAGTGAGTGTATCTGTGGAGGCCTACCTAACAATATTGAACCAGAGCTGAATTCAGTAAGCCGCTATGGGCAAGTAGGTTCAAGGTACACCATTGGACATTCATATTCTGAAATGAACGAACATGCTTTTCATACGAAGCATACTGAAAGCATGACAAGAGATGGGGATGGCACCAGTAATGTTGTGTATGGCTACTCAGATGTAGGCCAACTATATGAACATCATGCGTACACAGCGAATAATCATGGGAATAGAGAAGGGAACAATCTTTCTCTAAAGAGTATCACAAATTTTCAGGATTCTATGCAGTTTCAGCAGTTGGACAACAATCAATGTGGTAATGGGGTGGTAGACTCAAAGGCTTTGGTGATCCCTAACCATTTCAGTGGAAGTGTGCAGGAACCTATGCCTCTCCAAATGATTGGTCAACCTGAGGGTTCTGAAGCACCAGGTGGTGCAATCTTGAGTCTTCAGCGAAGCGACAGGCTCGCTCTTGCTGATGATAAGGATGTAAAATCAGAAGACAGGGACCCTCTCACATTTGAAGCGCATTTAGATGGTGGGATATCTGGTTTAGATCACGCTACTGAGTTTATGGACTTCCCATATTTCACTAATAGTGAAGACCTTGATATCCTGAATAGTGAAAATCTTTTGAATTCTCCAAGTGAGGGAATCCAGGAGGATTTAGACGATACTGCATTAGTTGTTCATGGGGTTAGATCAACCATGCAAAATCTGGTTCATGCTGATGAAGCCAATATGTCCTGTGATCAAATAGATCTTGGTGATGTGAAAAATAATGTAGATGCTTCTGGTATAATCTTATTTCCTACTTCATTAGTAGTGCCCTGTCCTGGCCTGTATGTTGAGTGCAAATTGAACACAGAAGATACTGAAATTCCTTGCAACGACGATGTTTCTACACCAACAGAGTATCCTCTTGAATGCTGTACTTCTACCTTTGGGCAGAAATCTGAGAATACTATCTATTCCGTCTCCCCTGCAATCAGCCCTCCATCAATTGCTGAACAGCCCAACCCATCCACTTCAGAACAAAAAGAAGATTCAGTGGCTCATGACGAAGGTGGTGTCCTAGGAGCTAAACCATCAGAAGGTGCTTTAACAGTTGGAGGCCTTTTGCCTGGTAACATTGACACAAATGATGCAAACACATGCATGCTAGCTTTGCCTTCTTTTAGCACTGCTGGATTTGGTGAAGGATCACCTTGTAGTTTAGGACCACACGAGAGCTTTGATAACTCTCATGGTTTGACTTTGCAAAATTCAGTTCAAGCTCCTGATCAGATGCAACACAACTCACTTGATGGTAAACCAGAATTAGGTGACAAGGCTGCTCTACAGAACTGTATGCCATCAAATGCACTGCCCGATTTGGATATTCAGAACACTATTGCAAATGCGCCAACACCAGCTCAAGCAGAAGAATGCCCTGACTATGAAAAAGATGTTCCAAATTACTATGATCTAGAAGCTTTGGTAAAAATCTTGTAGCTCAGCTACCTGGATCTCTTTAATACGATGTTTCTGACTAGTTGCATATCATGTTCAATACAGATTCTTGACCAGGATCTTATCCCGTGGGACCAAGACTCCGATTTTATGCATCCTGAAGGTAAATGTTTATAATTACACATTTTGCTTGCTGATCGGTATATGAAATTAATCAAATACCATGTATAGACGCAGCTCTTTCTTTATTTTTAACTTTAGCATCAGTGTCACACAAGTTTTTAAAAGGCATCAGGCAGGTGCTAAGCCACCGAGTGCCTCGGACGTCTAAACATAGATTAAACACGATTAAGCGTATGCACATGTTAGGAGCTTACCTCTGGTAAGCTCGTAATCTGGGTCTCCTAGTGTCTCTCAAGGGCGAGTGAAGGGGAAGATGAGAGTTGCGCAAGTCGTAGGGCGCAGGAGTGCGTTGATCACCACGGTCACCTGCGCTGGCGCTGTGCTCGGCCAGGGTGATCAGAGGTGATCCCGCCCCAAACTGGGAAATCTTATTCCTTTGATGCCTAATACAAACTACAGCCCACACCTTTATAGAGGTAGGCGGCTTACAGCTCAAGAAAACAACCAGATGCATTTAGGAAACTAATCTGCTATTATTTGGCAACAAACTAGCTAAGGAAACTGAGTATCCTTGATTTGTAGCCACGGCTTGTTACCTGCCCCTTTTCTTCTTATGCGCTGATTCTCTTTCCTTAACTGTTTCTGCTGGCATTCGGTACATCATCCCTAGCCACCCTTCTCCTTGAATACTGGCGCCCCACAAAAATATCATTCACCAGAATTGGAAACTACCCACAGCTGGTGGGGCGCCAGTATTTCCTTGCATACTGGCTACCCACAAAAATATCATTCACCCCTCGATGATATTTTGGTCGGCGAACTCCTTGAATACTGGCGCCCCACAAAAGTATCTATAACAGCACACTAGCTACATATCAATAGATCTATAGTTGCATAAAAAATGGCGGACTCAGTGCCGGAGGCTCCTACATGAGTGGGGTCTAGGGAAGGAATAAACCGGGGCAAACATTTCCCTTGCAAATGCGGAGAGGTTGCTTCAAACCCGTGACCTTGTGACTCAGTGAGGCAGCTCTCACCACTGCACCAGGCCTGCATAAATGTGACAAAAAAATAGAAAAGGAAGGGCAATGCCATAACAACCCACTGAGCTCACTAGGGAAGGAAGCCCATCTAAACACCATAACACCCAACGATGCGCTACCACTACCAATTCCCAGTCTTCAATTCTCATTCTCACACAACTGCACCGCCTCCTCTGCATGTGGGCCTCCATTTGTCTCTCCATCTCTCCATGGCGCACCACCTCTTCTCCCGCGCTCACCACTGGCTCCTCCATACGCCCTACATCTACTCCATCCGTGCGCACCTCGTCCTCTCCCCCTTTCATGGCACCCCTACTTTGGCTGCACAGTGCACACATGACCCTTTGGAGAAATCGAGCAGAGGGTGAGTGATTTCAACACCACGAGGTAGGCATAGATGGAATCACAATACAACAAACCATTTTGCCATCATATAATCTCATCCTTCTCTTCCTTCAACATCCATGGGTTCTGACAGTTCGTGCCACATTTAATTGGACACTTATAGCCTAGGTGACACGCTAGGTCTCTGCCTAGTGCTCAAGTGCGCCTAAGCAAGTGCTTAATGGCGTTTTTAATACTGGTGTTACAGAGTTAGCTGAAGTATTGTGCTGAACAGGCTCAAGTCATTAAAGGAAAGATTCACCATTTCTAGGGCATTTGTTGGCTGAGGGTTTAAGGAGTTAACATTCATATAATGGATTGTTTTTATAATAGTGTAAGAGTTGGTGTAGTTATGGACTTACCAAGCTACAAACATGTGACCATTTTACTCTTATGAAAATTTTAATGCAAACAATATTGATCCGGCATTGATCAGTGAAGCAGAATGTATTCTTATTTTCTATCTTTTGAAATCTTCAGTTACCGGATTTCCTCACCCGGAAAGCAGGAAGGCATTGATTAGATTGGAGCAAGGTGCTCGGTCTTGTATGAACAGAGCTATCATGTCGCATGGTGCCTTTGCAGTTATCTATGGATTGCACTTGAGATGCTACATAAAGGATCCTGAGGTCAGCTATCTTTTCAGCTAAATCAGTTATAGGATGTAAGTGAGGGGTGACAACTAAGACTAAGAGTGCACAATTTTCATATCTATATATTGTGACAGACAGCTGGCAGTGGAATATTGACACCCAGTCACTTAGAGATACAGATACAAACAACTTTGGTTTCTAGGACTCGAGATGTATCTGACAAATTCTAAATATAGTACCCAGGACCACCATTTTATTTCCAGTTTGGAATTTCATGTTCTGATATGAGACATCCTGATTAGGAACTGGAAGATTCAACCATCTTGTTTCTGTACATGCGTGGAGTATGCAGTGAATATTCGTGTAATATGTTGCTACCATATTCTGATTTTTTTCATTGCTGAAGCAGGTTACTCTTGGAAGAGAGACAGAAGACATTAAAGTTGACATTGATTTAGGAAAAGAAGGGAGGGCAAATAAGATATCTCGCCGACAGGTAATTCCTTGAATGGTCCATTGTGTGTTAAGAAGTGACACTTACGGAATTACATTTCCTTAGGAAATGGCTAATGCCTAATAATAGAGAACTTGATTGCTTGACTATGTTTTATGTAAGAAGGTAAGAAACATATATGTACTTTAGGAGGTTAAATTTATTATCCCTTGTTTTTAGTTGCACGTCATTTGCACCTTTCATAGTCATAATTGTGGTTTGTCTAAGGCAAAATATTGTTTCTGTTTGGTGGGTTTTTATTTGATTGGCAGCCACATTTGGCATGTGCCACCTTGATGGCTTTTATTGATATTGGTACTATGTATGTCACATTTTAGCAAGCAATCTGTGATGTCTGCTTGAATTAGCAAAGCAGTCAACTTTACCCAGGAGACAATACCTTAGGTCTGGAAAAGACTGGCAGTTGATGAATCGTGTTTCATTCGTCTAAGTTTCTTTTTGTTCAACATCACATACTTGTGTTGCTAATGTAACAAAATATTTCCAGCTGGGTAAATTGACCACAAGTTTGTTTCAGAAATTAGAATTGCTGAAAGTGTATCATTCAATGCTCATACTGCCACTTAATAAATTTTGCAATATACTACTGTTGGTCATGTCGTTCTGAACCATTTTTAAAGCAATCAAGTTGCAGTTTTACTGATTTGCACTGTGGCTCCCAGTTGGTGACTCCCCTTCAGTATGCACATTGCCCTACAAGAAGATATAGAATTCTTTGTTGTGCTGAGTCCATTTCTTTTCTGCTGTGGTGCATTTTTTGTATCATTATATTTGACCCATGTAATCCTGACAATCAGGCGGTTATCAAGATGGATGAATCTGGGTATTTTCATATTAAGAACACTGGAAAATGTCCAATCTTTGTTAATAGCAAGGAAATACCAAGCTGCAAACGCATCAACCTAAGCTCAGACTCATTAATCGAGGTACCAATACTTCCCCGTTCTAGTATACCTTCATTTTTTAATGAATCTGTAACCTGGTGGTTAGTCAATGCACAGTTTTTGTAACTATTCCTGTGATCCTGTCATAGTTTATGGTTCTACTGGTAGAGGGTGCTTGAAGTTTTACTTCTTGCCATTATGTTATTTTGGGGTTTTATAGAGTATCTAAAAACAGTACGAATGATACTATGGTGATATGTAAGCAGACATGAAACAATTACTTTTTGACAAGTTAACCTTTGCTATACCTGACAATCCTTCCCTTGTTATTTGACTGAGATATCACTGATGCATTTAATTAAGTATCTTCATGCTGTACTAATTTAGCTACCTTTTTCCCCCCCTTTCCAGATAAAGGACATGAGGTTTATTTTCCATGTAAACCAAGAGGCTGTGAGGCAGTACATTGATCGTGACCTGAAGCCAGAACGCTAATTTCCCCTGGCTTTCCAGTCAGCAGCAGCCTGTGAGTGACTGCCTCATTAACAGCAATAGAAGTAGCATAGCAGTAAATTTGAGTAAGCATTGCTCGTTTAGGATGTTCCTTCATATGATGTTAACAAGTTAGGTTCACTTGGCTCCGGTCTGTAAATGGTTGTAGTTTGTTGCGTTTTCTGTCTGTTTGGCGGGCATAAATCATGCATATAACCAGCGCATTTGCTTCCAGTTTGTACCTACACTCCCAGGAATGATTTCATTTGTAATACTGGCACCCTAGATTGTGGTGACTGCCGCCAAGAGCAAGAGGCAACCAATGCAATAAAGTGCGGAAAAGAATCAATAGAAGGGTAGATTCTAGGGTAGAACAGGAGGAGGGTGCACTTGTGCAAGAAACCATTCGGTTCTTGCGACGCTATAAGCATAAACTTTATTGGTTTTTATTTATATACCCTGATGATCTTGAAGCACGAACTCTGAATCAGCTCTCGGGGCTTGACGGTGGTGGCCTGGTGGGTTTTACACATTTGCAGATGTTGGAAAAGCAATGCGCTGTGGTGGGTACTGGAGTTTTTTTTTTACCTAAAAAGGAACTTGTGCTGACACAGTTTTGCTTTGGCATATGCGATGTATATATGCCTCTCGGCGATTGCTGATTGGTTTATCCGCGCTTTGGTACGCGACGTTTGCGATCTACTCACAGCTTGGCATCTTTTGCTTTGCCATTTTATGTATTCTGATTCAGGTGGTAACGAATCCTCTTCTCTCTTTTACATGAGATTTCTATAAAAGCGTATCAAGAGCTCCTTAAAATAGATCAATAATTTGTGTTTTGCGGTTTTGTATCTGAATTAATAAAAAAAATAAGCAATCGGTAACTATTCTCCTCAATTTATCTTACAGATATAAGCGTGCATTCAACACTTTTCATCTGAGTCTGAGTGCCCCTCCCCTGCGGTTTTCCTCGCGTCCTGTTTTTTTTTCCCGGATCTTTTTCGAGTTTTGTTAGAAAGCTAACTATTGAAATTATGCGAAAAGGTAAGATTAAAGTTTCCTATCTATTTTTTCAGTTAAGGGTTTGTTCGGTTATTCCTATTCCATGTGGATTGAATGAGATTGGAAAAAATTTTGAAAAATTTTGACTTGTTTGGGATTGAAACTCATCCAATCCCACCCAATCCATATGGATTGAGAGCAAAACGAACAAGCCCTAACATGGCGGATTTACCCAGCAATTTATTTTATGGTCCAGGCCCTCCTCCAAATGAAAAAGGTCAAAAGGCCGAAGACCCACGCGATTCGAGTCATAAACCTAGCACACTACTTTCTTTTCTTCACCTCATCAGGATTCAGGACCACCCGCCGGCAGCAGATACGCCCAACAAAAACCAACCACCCACCAAGCCAGCAAGCACCTCTCCAAGCAGACAGACGGGAAGGGAGGGCAACCGAGAGCGATCGGCGATGGGCTCCTTCCTCTCGAGCTTAGTCACGCCCCCTCCGGCCGCCGACGACCCCAACTGCGCCGTGGTGGCCGCCCACTCCAAGGCCACCTACGACGAGCAGTGGGCGGCCCACAAGAGCAGCAGCAAGCTGGTCAGCCCCTCTTCCTTTTCGGCTCCGGTTGCCTTGCCCCCGGCCTTGGGTGCCCCTGGATGGATCTGAGGACGCGAGGGTTTTGTTTCTTCTCTTGCGCTCTTTGCTTGGCAGATGGTGATCGACTTCTCGGCCTCCTGGTGCGGGCCCTGCCGCTTCATCGAGCCGGCCTTCAAGGAGCTGGCCTCCCGCTTCTCCGACGCCATCTTCGTCAAGGTCGACGTCGACGAGCTCGCGGTACGCCACGCCTCCTGCGGGCCCTGACGCCATCCTCTTGTCGTCTCCTCCTTTTTATTGTAAATGGTGCCCTGCCGCTTCATACAGCACAGATGCAGGCAGCAGGCAGCCGTAGAATCTCATTTGCAAGGCCCCGGCGGCAATTTACATATCAGCACTGCTGCACTGGATGTTTCTAACTGGTCAAACCTTTGAATTTTTGCAGGAGGTCGCAAGGACATGGAAGGTAGAGGCGATGCCAACGTTCGTACTTGTAAAGGATGGGAAGGAGGTAAGCCGTGTGGTTGGGGCCAAGAAGGACGAGCTTGAGAGGAAGATCCGGATGTTCACGTCATCTTCCTCATCGTAAACTCCTGTGGTTCGCCTGGGACGGAGTTGCTGAAGTGAAATGGTTCCCTTCTCTGAATGCTGAAAAAAAGAAAAAAAAAACTATGTGAAAATGATGGTAGACGTGTCTGGGTCAGTAATAAGAGTTTCTAAAATCTGAATGAGATTTGAATCGCTCCCCGTTGATGAATTTCTCATGGTCTGTGTATTCCACCATGATTCATAAGGTCATTCTCAGTGATGAGTTTTAATACACTGTTTCTAATGCTGCCACATCAAATTTAAACTAACCAGGGAACTGTATAGACAGAGTTTCATCCCTATAAAGTCTATCATTTTCTATGAAATTCTCTCTATATCTCTCTTATTAATTACATTGCTGTGTCACCAAGTGGAATGATGTATCACTGTTTAATGAGTATGAAATGAAACTTCTGTTGAAAATGACCTAATAATTCTTCTATCAATAAAGCGTGACTTTCGAACTGTTTCACGCCAATTTTGACTTCTATTTCTCCCGCAGCGAGCTTCGTCCCACCTTCTTATTACAGTATCACAGACAGGTGGTCCCATTGTCTTTCCACCCCACCCTCGTGTTACTTTTCAGAAAAGGGCCCCACTCCCAGCGGATAGTCGAGTCCCCTGTCCCCTCCGAACTCCGATGGCGCGAGGTCGCGAACAGGAACAGCCTCGTTCTGTCCAAGTCCAACTCCAACGAGGCAACGACTCGTCAGTGGTCAGTACACTACACCGTAACCGTCGCCGGAATCGATCGACCCAAAGCTCCCTTTAGAGCCCGAGCTCTATCCAACCCACGAACGGGATCCCGATGCCCGTGGCGGCCTCGGTTCTCGCCGCAGCGGCGGTCTCGCCCCCGCTGACGTGGCGGAGATGGACTCCTCTTCTCGCCGCGTCACATCCACAGGCGAACCCGCCTCCCGCACTGCGCCCGCGGGCGCCCGCTCCTCCTCTCCGGGCCTCCTCCGTTCCCCGCGATTCCTGCGCCGGAGCCGCCGTCCGGAGGACGCCGTGTGCGGCGGCGGCGGCACTTGGTGGATGTGTGAAGGCGGAGTCCACGGAGCGGGAGGCGCTCGATCGGGATGCTCTGAAGCGGGTGGCGCTACTCGCGCTTGGCTGCTGCGCTGCAGCCGCCGCGCTCGGCTGCGGCGCTGCAGCCGCCGCGCTCGGCTGCGGCGCGGCGCGGGCAGCGGCGGAGGACTCCATCAAGGCGTCAGGATTCGGGCTGCGGGTGGCGGAGTCGCTGCGGAGGCTCGGATGGCCCGACGACACCGTCGTGTTCGCGCTCGCGACGCTGCCGGTGATCGAGCTGCGGGGGGCGATCCCCGTTGGGTATTGGCTGCGGCTCCATCCAGTCCGCCTCACCATCCTATCCGTTCTTGGGTTCGTATTGTTTAACAATCCTCTTCGTCTATGCTCTTGTCTTGTCGTCCCTTTCGGTAAATGATAGTTCTATACTGGTGCTTGCCCACTATATGTTTGATGGATTGCCGATTTCCCAGCAGGCGGGGATTCCACCCAAATGTTGTGTAATACCAATCCAAACTGTTGCTTACATGCTATTCCAGAAACTAAGGTCCGTGATTAAACAAGCTAAAACATTGAAATTCAGATGGTTTGATCTACCAGATAGTTTAACAGATCCAAATATGATAGATCAGCATACTATCTAGTACACCTTACATGGGCTGGACATTGAGCTGTACATAGTCAAATAAGTGATAGAAAGTCTGGACTTTGTAGGATATATGCACCAGTTTCGACTGATTGGTCCTTACATGCTTGTAAGTGAAAACTCTTGACCCTGCAGTGATGTTTTTGCTCAATTTAATAACACATTCAAGAGGAAATCTGCCTGCTGCCACAACTCACAAGTCTCAATTAGCAACAAAATGCACCGTTGGGTTTCTGCAGAAAATGGTCCAACCAAACGATTTTGATCTCTCTTGTGTCTTTCCCAGGAACATGGTGCCTGTACCATTCATCATCCTCTACCTGAAGAAACTCGCAACGTTTCTGTCTCAGAACAGCGCGTCCGCGACTCGAATTATGGACCTCCTCTTTGAGCGGGCACGGCGCAAGGCTGCTCCTGTTGAGGAATTCCAGTGGCTCGGCTTGATGCTGTTCGTTGCCGTTCCATTCCCAGGCACGGGAGCGTGGACAGGGGCCTTCATTGCATCTGTACTAGGCATGCCGTTCTGGTCAGGTTTTACAGCAAATTTCGTGGGAGTCGTCCTTGCAGGGCTGCTGGTGAACTTGCTCATGAATCTTGGCCTGAAATACGCGATCGTCACTGGAGTAGTTTTGTTCTTTGTCTCAACCGTCATGTGGAGTGTTCTTCGTTCCCTTAAGAAGTCCGTTAATGTCAAGTGATCTAGTAGTCTTTATCAAACTGTTCCTAATCCCTTCAGAGTTCAGCCTTGCGTAGGAAGCTTAGTTGTGTAATTTTAAGTGGAACTTTCAGCTTCCAAGTGGATTTACAAGAGAGAGTAACACTCCATATCTCCAGCGAGCTGAGAATTGGCCATGCTTATTTAAGTCGCAAGTAAAAATGTCTTTCTCATCCAATAATTGAATATGCGATATTTTAGCTATTAGGCTATGCCAATCAGTGATTTTGTTATCCACTAAAGTTCTAGGAAAAGATGTGTTCAATGACCTTTGTCCCATTACGATTTCCACTGCGTAATGGGCGGTGTTAATTGAATGTGAGGTATTCATTGAACACTCCATCATCGTTACATGTTTTTTTCTTGTACCTAGACAACATGCAGCTAGGACGGAGAGTGGGCTATTTGGATCATAATGTCATCCGAAGAATAACATGTTTTACAGATGAACGTTTGAGAAGTATTGTTGCGGCTGGCATGTACAGCTCAACAATATGGCTCAGTGAATCAGAAAGAGCTTGGAAAAATCAAAGGTATACGTAGTTCAGCTAAAAACAATTGACGTGCAATCGCATAATGATAAAAGCGGTGATGTTTAAAAAAACAATTCACATGTCTCGCCGGACTTGTGCATCCAGCGAAAGCTGCTCCTACACTGACACCCGAAGATCAGTAACGCGCGTCTGAAAAATGAATCCAAACAACAGCAAACCCATCTGAACAACGAAACAAAATAATCGCATGGTATGGCCGTATGAGTCGTAACGATATGTTAAAGAAGACAAAATCACAATCCATAAGCATCGATCGAGACCGAAACTGAAGGCTATCACAGACCAAAACGATCCGTCCGCTCTCTCTCTCTATGCATCTTTTTAATTCGCACTGAAAAAGTAACTCACTGCATTACTCATGTTTTGTAAACTCTTCTCATTTAGCGAAGATTTTCGTGGTTTTTCTTTTCTCTTTTAAGAGTTTTCTATGTAAAATTCTATGTCGCATTTTTAATCCATATATATATATATATATATATATATATATATATATATATATATATATATATATATATATATATATATATATATATATATATATATATATATATATATATATATATATATATATATATATATATATATATATTAATTTACTAACAAGCACAACACCTCGATCCCTCGTGCATTGGTCATATCTTCCACCGTCGCCATAAGAGCAACTCCAATAGTTATGTAAATTTTAGCTCTCTAAATCACAGATTTAAGAAGTTGCTAAATAACTTTAGAAGTAAAAAAATATGAGTTCTCCAATAGTTCTCTAAATATAGGTTGTAGTTTTGTTTTGTATCTATCCACATAAAAAATAAAGTCACAAATGTCATCAATTACCATCATTATCTACATAATGCAGTAAACATTTTTGTTTAGGGAGTTGCTAAATGGTTGTCAAATGTAGAGAGCAAATAAGGTTAGATGAGAAGTTGTTAAATTTAGAAAGTTCATTTAGAGAACTGCTGGAGATGAGTTTTTGTGTTAACTACTTAAATTGTTGATTTAGGAAGTCTATTAGAGAACTACTGGAGTTGCTCTAAACATGGAAAGATGAAATACAATTTTCACGAGGGCCAACTTGGGAACCAGTTAGGATGTGTTTAGTTGTAATGATAGAATGAGATGAAATAGAACAATTCCTTAAATAAGTTTTTTTGGTTTTTGGTTCAGAGTCAGGGGTTGGAACAGTACTATCCCAATATTATCTCCAGTTGTTTCTCAAAATTGTAGAGACAAGAGAGGACGTCTCTGTCCTGCCTGCCTCCAGTTGTCCCACAACCAAAAGCATACTCACCTATGGACACTGTGGTACTGCTGCTGCGACTCCGGTTTAAGAAGCTATCGGTAAAGAATACTGATGATGCGAGAACAAAAAGGCATCAGTTGTGCTGATGACAATTGGAAGGCGTGCTGGGTTTCAACGACTAAGGCCTAGTTTGGGTACTTTAATATTGATCCCAACCCACCTCAACACATGTGAATTGAGGTCAATACTAGAGTACACAAACAAAGACTAAAGGATGACAGTTTGGCCGGAGTGGATCAACTGAAGTGGAACCTGCATGGCCCAAGTAGTAACAGACACCTCACTTCCCACTGTACGAACTCGTCGTCTGTTCTATCGATCCGATGCTGTACAAATACATTTACTTATGTATTTATTCATAAAATACATTTATAGACACTTCATTGTATAATAGAGTCTCTTAGTTATCTCTTATGTTTGGAGAACCGTTTTGGTGTCTCTTCACTATACATGTCCTAACGATCACGAGACAGAGATCTTGGCCTTGGCTGACTTATGTCTCAACTCTGAACCATGTCGGCTAGTTGATTGGAGTATTAATTAAGGAATTTAATTAGGGTTTAGGGTTTCGGCTTGTAATGATGTGGATGGCAACGAGTCAGGCTCGGATCGGGTAGAGTAAATACTCGCCCGCGACTATACCCATGGGGATTATCCATAGCCGTCCATGACTATACCCACGGGTAAAATTTTGTACCCGTGCCCGTACCCATCGGGTATCGGGCGGATATCGAGTACCCGTCGGGTATAACAGCTTGGTACATTCTCCCTAAATGAAGTCTAGCGTAGTTCTAAGCGTCGCACATCGCCATGATCACTGGAGGCACATAATGTTGTTGCACAGTGCAGTCGTGCAGATGTAGCCCTAGACATGTGTTGCTAATGTTTTTTTGTTAATAAACTTCCAACTCATCAAGATCGGAGAGTAGCTAGCATAGTCGTCTGGTGTATTAAGACTGACCGCAGCGCATCACCCTTCCCCTCCCCTCCGCTACCACTGTTCACAGTTTAGGGGATACAGTTCCCCCTACAACCCGCAGCGGCGCACGCTATCCGCTCCCCTCCGTCGCGACCCTCCTCTCTCTCACGCCAGATGCAGGGGGTCACTGTGCACTCCCCCTCGCCTGCTTCTCGAGGAAGAAGCCGCCCGCGCCCCACACCGGAAACTTCTCGCTCGACGTCTCTCCCTCTCGACGCGTCTCTGGAAGGGCGATTTCCGGCGACGCCGCGGTGGATCTGCCGGCGAAAGGTCGCGTCCGCGCCGGTCCCGGTCGGCTATGAAGAAGAAGAAGTGGAGGTCGTCAGCAGGCAGCTCCGTTCGCGAGCGAAGACGAAGAGGCCTCAGGGGCGGGCCCACACTTATTCATGGGTATTCAAATGAATACCCAAGTTTTTTGCAAAAAAAATCAGTATACATAGTGTACAATACATGTGTATTTATGAAAAACAAAAAACAAAACAATATTCACTTGTTTGGGCCGGTGGAAGGCATTTTGGCCCAGCCGTGCGTGCGCCGCGACAGCAGACAACCCATGCGGCTTGCCTGCGTCCCGCCGCCGCTGGCCTTTGCCTGCATCCTGCTTCCTGCCGCCGCTTCCTGCGTCCTGCACTCCTGCCCGACCTGCCGCCGCTTGCCTTTGCCAGTTTGCCTGCGTGGCTGCGTCCTGCCGCGGTGCCGCCGCTGGCCGCTGCGCTGTGCGCGCAACCGCACGCCGGCGCCTCTCGCCCGACGCGACGGCGACGCCCGTAGCCCGCCACTCGCCAAGCGCCAGCACGTCCTGATGTCCATCTTCTGTTCTGGAGTTCTGGACTTTTGTCATCTGGTAATCTCCGAATCTCGTACTGGTATACGCCATATTGGCATATTGTGATACTGCCATATTTTTAATCTTGTTGTGCTACTGATGTGCTGCCATATTTTTATCTAATTGATGTGCTGCTGTTTGATTTGCCACTGCCAGAGCGCCACAGCTGCTGCTTGGTTTATCTAATTGACTAAACTAGTGACTGAAACTGTTGTTTTTATATGCAGTGATTGGTATTGTAACTGTAGGAGAAAACGGAAAGAAAGAAAATATGAAGAGGAAGAAAGGACCTATCGTTGATTTGAAAGATTTTTTTGCAAAGAGCTGCTAACAAAAAGAAAACCCAAGAGCAGACTCAGGGCAATACGGATCCTATGTCCACAACCAAAGAGAGTCAAATGCAGTTGGTGGTCTATGAAGGTCGGCCTAAATATGCAAGCGGAAGTGGGGCTACTTCAGTACCACTTGAGCCAGAGAGTGAGATTGGTGATTTTGCAATTTCAGATTCTGAATCTAAATCTAGTGATGAAGGAAATGATGAGAGCACATATAACATAGAGCATGATCCAGGATTGAGATCTCCTATCTCAGGGTATCATATCAATGACCACGATTCTGTGAGAAGGGCTTGCATGTTATGGCTTTATATCCTTCCATCAAGAAAGTTCTCTCCAAGATTGGGAAAGAACACAAAGGAGGTGAATCTTTAGGAGCTCAAACTATGCTACAAGTATTTCAATCATTTGAGTTTGTTTTCATGATGCACTTGATGAATGAAATATTTGGATACACAAATGACTTATGCATTGCTTTGCAAAGAAGAGAGCAAGATATTGTGAATGCAATGGATCTTCTTGAATTCACTAAGGTGGAATTGAGTGTTTTGAGAGAAGATGATGGATGGAATGAATTTAATGGAAAGGTCAATTCTTTTTGTGAGAAACACAAAGTTAAAGTGGTTGATATGGATGGGAAGTACAAGCCTATACAAAGAGATAAGAAGTTCTATAAAAATGCCATTAATTACCACCGGTTTCATGCTGATATGTTTTTGGGTGTCATTGATAGGCAACTTATGGAACTTAATAGCAGATTTGATGAGGTAAACACAGAGTTGCTTAGATGTATGGCATGTTTCAATCCTATCAATTCTTTTGCTGCATTTAATCAAGAGAAGTTGGTAAGACTTGCTGGGTTTTATCCTCATGACTTTGAGTTTGAAGAAATGAACCAACTTCCTTTTCAATTGAATCGATACATTGAAAATATGAAGAGAGATGACAATTTCAAAAATTTGAGAAGTCTAGCAGAGTTGTCTATGATGTTTGTGAAAACACAAATGACTCTACGGTATGATATTGTTTACAAGCTTCTGAAGTTGGTATTAGTTCTTCCTGTTGCAACTGCTGGTGTTGAGAGGGTCTTTTCTTCAATGAACCACATCAAAAGCAAGCTAAGAAATAAGATGGGACAAGAATTCTTGAATGGTTGTTTGGTTACATTTATTGAAAGAGAATTCTTCTTGCAAGCCAAGGATAAAGACATCATCGCTCGTTTTCAAAATATGAAGGATCGAAAACTTGTCTTATAATGTAAGCTTCCTTATCATTTAGATATTTATTATCCTTTATATATTTCAAATATTGGCTCTTATCACTGGCATTGAAGAATTTTATTTTTTGATCAATTTTATGCCCATCTAAAACCTGATTTTGTTTGTTAGATATTATATGTATGATATAAACTTGTTGGTTGTTCCTATGTAATATATTACGGTATTATATATATCGAATAGTTAGACTTTATATGGTATTATATATACCATTTTTTTTACTTCTATCAATTTTGAATACCCATCCTTGAAATCCTGGGCCCGCCACTGAGAGGCCTCAAATCCGCTTCTGCCGAGGTTCGTCGCGACCGCTTCCTTCCTTTCCGTCTCTGACCATCGACGGCTACCTCGGATCCGGACGTCCACGCTTCGATTCATCTTGTTGCGGCCCTAATCTTCGGTTCTTGAGGTACGCCCTTCATCTTGTAAATTTTCCCTACTTCATGCGCCTCCCTTTGATGAATGAAATTCAACACCTTTCGTTTCGTAGTTAACCGAAGTCATTACATGCGACCCCAATCGACTATTCCCCGCAGCAAACATGTACATAGATGTGGTGTAGGTGTTAGGGTTTTGTTATGGGAGTCAACATCCGGCGGATTAACCTTGTTATTAACCAAACGATGGGAAGTCCAAACCTTGTCCTATTGCTCTGCCGATTCGCATTAACTTCTGAAGCGTCCCCAATCCTCTGGGACTCAAATGTGATACAATTACTAGTCCCAGGAGGCTAGTAAACACATTTATACATCAGATGATTCTAGATCTGCTTAAACGAGACAAACCTATAAAGGTGGCGAACAACTTTAAGAGTTGGTCCACAACTCGGGACATATCATCAGAGTGGGGCTAAAGCAGCCCGATATACGCAGTGAAGCAATTCAGCGGTCCAACAGCCACAGGCAAGTTGGGAACAGTCGTAACTCTTACCCGATCTCCTTTTTCTGAAAAACAACAAATAAGCAAGGGTGAGTACAAACGTACTCAGCAGCCCACCTTCACCCGCGGAATGGGGAAATCAGATATAATGCATGGAATATGTGGAGCTCAGGATATTTGCAGAAACATCAATATTTTATGCAGGGTTGTTTTTGAAAAACATTTTGTATTTTGCAAAGCGCATCCTCTCCAAAAGGAGCAGGAAGTTTTTCAGTATTATAACAAAATCCCATGGACTAAACCATCCAGGTATCTCAGCAGTTCCCACTGGTTTTCATTTTCAAAAACAGCTACTGGACTTCCCGTCCACCATAGCTCACGGCTCAACCGCCGAACCTTTTAAAAACCACTTTTCTCAAAACCATCTCTTTTTTTTGGAAAACAAAACATTAATTGCCATACCATACCAGACTCGTCCATTCCTGTGGACACAGACTATTCGAATAGGTTTTCAAACTCTGCGCAGAGGTGTACACTTTACCCACTAGTTCGGCTCTACGATCCCATGGCCAATGAGACCCGAATCCGACTCTCTTTATTTCCCCGCACGTCCTAACCTTAACGGTTATCCGGAAGGAGTCAGGCCACCACCATGTCCAAACCGGACAAAACTTTCCCCCTCCTTATCCTCCCGGTGCTCCCCAGCCTTCATAACCCTGGGGTTGGACCGTACGAGTTCAGATTGAGTGACTGCCCACACAGTCTCGAGTGGTTGTACTATTAAAGAGTACAGGTAGTGAAGATGACAAACCGGTCCTTATATGAGGGGACAATCCTTCTGCTCACGCCTAAACCAGCTGAGACAACACCTTAGGCCCTCCCCTAAACCAGGGAGTCCCTGATTATCCCACTCACAAGGTGATAAGGGTGAAAACCCTTCATCACACACATTTTGAAAAGCATTTTCTTTTGAAAACTCACACCTGTTCTCAAATCATTTGGAACATATATATCAGGGATTGATTGCGGCAAGCGGCTAGGTGGCCATAATAACTTGTCTCAAAATCATATCATGCATAAAATAACAGGCTGAGGGTTGTGGTTGAAAAATCATAGGTAATTTATGCATCAAAGGGATCCAGTGAGCTTGTCGTGCTTATTCGGCGAAGGGGGAAGGGGAGCTCGCGGAACTGGCTTCTGGCTCCACCGCCTAGCGTAGACTTGCGGATCTGGCCTCCACGAGACGGCACGAATGCTCCGATAACTATGCAACATGAACAAGCAAACATACAAACGAGCAAGTATACCAACAAATATTTAGTATAGTGGTCAGAATAGTGATACATGGATGGGTAGAGTCTTGAGTAGAATATGTGTCATGTGGTGTTGAGATACTACTAATGGTGGAGCGGAGGTGCTTACCAGGAGGGTGGACTGGAGGCGAAGCGACACTATGCGTGTAGCCGGCAGAGCAGAGTAACTGAGTGGGTGGGGTGTTTGCCTTGGCTGAGGGTGTTGAGTGTGTGTGGAGAGGGAGAGGGTAGCTGGGTGTATTTATAGCTGGGTGTATGTGGTGTAGCACAGTGAAGTTCACTGTTGGTGAGAATAGTGACGAATGAATCGTCTGACTTAGTATGAACAGGAGAGTTATAGGCAGAATATGGGACAAGAGTATTTTGGGAGTTTTCTGGAATATGGACCATGCTTAAGGGATGACATGGTTGGGTAGGGAATAGTTTTATAAGAATTTAGAAACGAGATTTCTTGGAATCTGAGTTTGGGAGCCTGGTTCAAAGGAATCTCAAAGTTAAGTGTGCTCAACTTGGAGAAACCTGGGATGGGTGACCAGATGGGAAGTTCCCACTGGAAGGAAAATCACAGTCATCGGAGTTCGTATGACTGGAATATGGGTCTGGCTGGTCTTAGGTGGACTGGACAGCATGATGTATGAGTAGTTGAAATTTGGGGTGATCGGCTAATCGATGAATAGTAATGATGAATAGTAACAATGAATAGTGACGACGAAAAAGTTACTAGATATCATCGATGAGCGGTAACGATGATGAATAGGAACACTGAATAGTAACAATGGTGAATAGTGTCAGTGAATAGTAATGATGAATAGTAACGGTGAATAGTGATGGTGAATAGTCTTATGAACGAACGATGAACGATGAATAGGGACTATGAATGAACGATGAATAGGAACTATGAACGGACGGACGAACGATCGGAATTTCGGCAGCATAACGGCAGGACAAAGATTATCTGGAAGAACGATGAATAGGGACCATGAACGAACGATGAACAATGAATAGGAACTATGAACGAACGATGAACGATCGAATGATCGATCGAACAAACGATCGGAATTTCGGCAGCATAACGACATGACAAGATTATTTAGATGAACGAACGGACGAACGATCGAGTGATCGGACGAACGAACGATCGGAATTTCGGCAGCATAACGGCAGGACAAAGATTATCTAGAAGAACGATGAATCGGGACTATGAACGAACGATGAACGATGAATAGGAACTATGAACGAACGATGAACGATCGAATGATCGAACGAACGAACGATCGGAATTTCGGCAGCATAACGGTAGGAAAAAGATTATTTGGACGAACGGACGGACGAACGATCGAACGATCGGACGAACGGACGAACGAACCATGAACGATCGGACGAACGATCGAACGATCGGACGAACGATCGAACGATCGAACGATCGGACGAACGAACGAACAAACTAAGAACAGGGGACGAACGATCGAACGATCCTTGTGCTAGTGTGTGCTTGTGTGGAACATGGAGTGGGTGTGTGGGGGGGGGGGGAAGAGAGTTGCCATGAAATGGCTTGGGGTGGGATGAGAGGAGGCCCTTGCCCCTCTATTTATAGCCATGGTGGGGGGATTAGGGGGAGGGATGAGAGGATTAGTGGGAGATTGAGAGGATTAGTGGGAGATTAGCATGTATTTGTCTTGTATAAGTGAGATTAGCTTGTAGAGCTCACTGTATGACACCGGAGGCATACATATACATATGAGCATGAGGAAAGATGAAGAAAATATTTGTGGGGACTTGAAAAATGATTCTGAAGGTATTTCTCCGCAGGAAAATACTTGAAGATATATCGGTGGAATATTTGGACAATATTTCTGGACAGAACTTGAAGGGGGTTACTTGAGAAATATCTGGGCGGTATTTCTGGAAAGAAATTGAGGGTGATCACTGGGGAAATATTTGTAGGATATTTTGAGGAGGATTTTGGAGAGAATATAGACCACTATATTTTATTTGCTAATATCAACTCGCAAACAAACATTTTGAAATGAAATTTGAAAATTCATTTTGAATTTAGAGCGAGTTTGAGAAAATTTCAGGATTTGAATTTTTGGGATGCTACAAATCTACCCCACTTAAAAGGAATCTCGTCCTCGAGATTCGGCTTAGAAGGGTTATGGGTATAGCTTTACTTCAGCTACATATCTTCACTTTGCAGACTCTTCGAGGAGATAGAGCTTCAACAAAATCTGGCCTTTGAGGGGCATCTGGTTGTTGATTGCAAACGCCGATTCTGGCTACTCAAAGAATCATCTTCAGGCTTCTAGGTTTCGTTTGGCAGCTAGCTTATTGAGGAAGCATTGACGCCAACACGCAAACCTTTCTCTTGCGAACTCCCACATGGATTCCTTTCTTGATTGGTCTTCTGGTGCTTCATCAACAAAACTTGGGTGACCACTTCTCATCCAGAAACTTATATGCTTTGATGATCTGGTCCTCCACAAGCTTGATACAAGTCTTCCCCTTTTTCTCCACAGCAGGAACCTTACTGGAATACTACCCCACTTAAAAAGAATGAGGGTAGAACTCTTGAATCTTGGGGATTTGAACTCCTTGAAGTACCACATAACAAGGGTGTTACGGGTCCTTCTGCTGCTGTTGCTGCTTGAGCTGGCTGCGGAGGGATGACTGGCACAGGGTTGATTTTGGGAGAACCTTCTTCTCATCTTCTTTTCGCTATCTTCTTTTCACTTTTCACTGACCCTTTCTTTCTCTTTGCTCTTCCCACTGGAGGATTCTATCAAAGAGTATTACCATCATACAGAGGAGGAAACCAAAGACTATGAACCATGTACAACAGTCTTCAACCCAAGAATCACCAAACATTGTGATCTTAGGGGCGAGGGAGTGGAAAAATGGAGTTGCTTGCGATTTGGCAGAGGGGATTTTTATCGGGAGTGTGCTTTGATTTGGATGGGAACTGAGGGAGCTGGTGGGGGGGATTTATAGGCGAGCGGGGGTGTCCGGTTGCAGAGTAGTGGTGATGGAGTAGGTGCTACGTGGCAACAGGTGCGACGGAGGGGAGGGGGGTCTGGTGTTGCCAGCGATGACGGTGGCGGTGGGTGCGCTGCAAAGGTGGCGTGGGCGGCGGTAGTGCGCTGCAAAGGGGGGGGCGTGGGGCGGTGGTAGTGCGCATGGAGGCGGGCACGCGTGCGAGGGGCACGGGTGAGTGGTGGGGTCGATGACCCTGATGTTTGTGGTCTCTGGTTCCAAGAATCTTTGCCTCTCTGTATGGTAATAACTCCTTTTGTCCTCTTTTCCTGTTTACTTTGACTCAGGGGCAGTGCTTTGATTCTCACGGTCGGTCCTTTTGACTGAGCGGCTGGACTGGTTTCTTCTGTAGCTTGATCCATGCTTCAAGGGTAAGCTTCTCGATATCTTCTTAAGTAAGGTGCTTTTCTCTTCAGATGGGTTAAGATGAGAATGGAAGCATAAGGTAAGGATTAGCTCTAATTTGTGATCTATGTTTTTAGAGAAAACCTTTTTAAGAAAAACGAAAATAAAACAAACAAGCTCAGCAATGATAAGCACAAACAAATCAAATGTTTTGAATAAGGGAAGAATAGAGTTTTTCCAAAGCACGAACTACTCAGATTCGGGGGCTAAGCATAACTACTATTGCTTGGCTCCTGAATTGAGAACTATGCTAAATGCAACTTATGAGCACTAACGTTAAAGCATCACATATGCACTCAAAAGGGAGTAAAACATCAAGCGAAATTCATTTTGAAATGCCCTAGGGGGGCACACAATTAGAGTTTTGCAAAACACGAGTCTACACGATTACCTCTCATACATGCAGGGCTCTAGCCAAAGTGAAGAAAAACTTCACTACCCAATGCATGCAGAGGACTGGGCATAACTAACTTCAGACCAGGCAGCTTCTCTTCTGGCAGGGCTGGCACACAACTTTAATCTAAGACATCTCCTGGATGGGTCAAGAGGGAGCTGATGTTGATAACTTCTTCTGGCAGCGACTGAGATGGCAGCACGGGGTCGAACTCTTCTTCAAGCGGGACTGGCTCTTGTAGCTCCTCAGAGGGCGGTGGTGCTGGCGGGGTGCTTGCAACTTCTTCCTTGACCTCAAGGGATGGTGCTGGAATCTTCTTCATGGTGAGGGGCTCACACAACTCCGGCGGGGGATCTTCGGAGGACTCGGGGTGCTCTTGCTTATCCATAGCCTTAGGGGAGACTGGAATTCCTTCCAAGACTATGGCTCCTTCCGGGGGTTCCCAAGCCTTCTTCTCTCCTCTGATAGAGACCGGGTGACCTTCAAGAATCTGAGGGTCTTCAGCTCTCCTGGGTTGAACTGGGTTGGATGAAGCGGGCTCTTGGATCCGTAGGGCTCTACGTTGGTTATGGGTTACCAAGTAGGCCTCCATCAACTTCTGGACGTGCTCATCCTTGGCTTGCTTTAGGGCTTCAACAGCAATGACTTCACGACTCTCCAAGGTAGCTACACGGGCTTGAGCTGTGGTGAGATCCACATGGAGCTTACGGTTGCGCTTCTCTGCATCTTCTGCTCGGGCAATCATCTGACGGTGGTGCCGAGCCAAGAAATCATACTGTGTATCAAGGGTGAGCACGTATGCAGTGAGGTACACGACTGTGGGGTCGTCCTCAAGCAGCTCCTCCTCCTCCAATGCACGCATCCTGGCCATCCAAGCAGGACGGTCTCTCTGAAAGGGTGGAAAGAATCTGAGTGGGGTGTCGGCCACTTCTTCTTCATAGATCTGACACAGGGCCCTCAATGCCTTGCGAGCGACGACTTGGCAGGTGTCTTTGAATCTGTGCCCACCAGCAGTGACACTCCATTCCACATGGTGCGGACTGGATCCAATGTATATAGTCACGACACACTTCTCTGTGCCATGCTCGACGAATTCACGACCATCATACTCTGGCTGGCTCCTGATTCCGAGGCGAACTGTGCATGCTCTCAGCAACTTGGGGAAACCATCTTCATTCTGGCAAAAGCTGGTTTGGCAGCGAACCTCCATCTGACTTCTAAGAGAAGGAAAGGGGGAAAGCATTTTTGAAATGAAGGGATGAGAGCAAGAATTTTTTAAGAAAATAGTTTGGACTCAAAAACTTTTGGATCAGGCTAAGGGTTACGTCCTGCGGCCAACCTAACAGCTCCGATACCACCTGAAGCGTCCCCAATCCTCTGGGACTCAAATGTGATACAATTACTAGTCCCAGGAGGCTAGTAAACACATTTATACATCAGATGATTCTAGATCTGCTTAAACGAGACAAACCTATAAAGGTGGCGAACAACTTTAAGAGTTGGTCCACAACTCGGGACATATCATCAGAGTGGGGCTAAAGCAGCCCGATATACGCAGTGAAGCAATTCAGCGGTCCAACAGCCACAGGCAAGTTGGGAACAGTCGTAACTCTTACCCGATCTCCTTTTTCTGAAAAACAACAAATAAGCAAGGGTGAGTACAAACGTACTCAGCAGCCCACCTTCACCCGCGGAATGGGGAAATCAGATATAATGCATGGAATATGTGGAGCTCAGGATATTTGCAGAAACATCAATATTTTATGCAGGGTTGTTTTTGAAAAACATTTTGTATTTTGCAAAGCGCATCCTCTCCAAAAGGAGCAGGAAGTTTTTCAGTATTATAACAAAATCTCATGGACTAAACCATCCAGGTATCTCAGCAGTTCCCACTGGTTTTCATTTTCAAAAACAGCTACTGGACTTCCCGTCCACCATAGCTCACGGCTCAACCGCCGAACCTTTTAAAAACCACTTTTCTCAAAACCATCTCTTTTTTTGGAAAACAAAACATTAATTGCCATACCATACCAGACTCGTCCATTCCTGTGGACACAGACTATTCGAATAGGTTTTCAAACTCTGCGCAGAGGTGTACACTTTACCCACTAGTTCGGCTCTACGATCCCATGGCCAATGAGACCCGAATCCGACTCTCTTTATTTCCCCGCACGTCCTAACCTTAACGGTTATCCGGAAGGAGTCAGGCCACCACCATGTCCAAACCGGACAAAACTTTCCCCCTCCTTATCCTCCCGGTGCTCCCCAGCCTTCATAACCCTGGGGTTGGACCGTACGAGTTCAGATTGAGTGACTGCCCACACAGTCTCGAGTGGTTGTACTATTAAAGAGTACAGGTAGTGAAGATGACAAACCGGTCCTTATATGAGGGGACAATCCTTCTGCTCACGCCTAAACCAGCTGAGACAACACCTTAGGCCCTCCCCTAAACCAGGGAGTCCCTGATTATCCCACTCACAAGGTGATAAGGGTGAAAACCCTTCATCACACACATTTTGAAAAGCATTTTCTTTTGAAAACTCACACCTGTTCTCAAATCATTTGGAACATATATATCAGGGATTGATTGCGGCAAGCGGCTAGGTGGCCATAATAACTTGTCTCAAAATCATATCATGCATAAAATAACAGGCTGAGGGTTGTGGTTGAAAAATCATAGGTAATTTATGCATCAAAGGGATCCAGTGAGCTTGTCGTGCTTATTCGGCGAAGGGGGAAGGGGAGCTCGCGGAACTGGCTTCTGGCTCCACCGCCTAGCGTAGACTTGCGGATCTGGCCTCCACGAGACGGCACGAATGCTCCGATAACTATGCAACATGAACAAGCAAACATACAAATGAGCAAGTATACCAACAAATATTTAGTATAGTGGTCAGAATAGTGATACATGGATGGGTAGAGTCTTGAGTAGAATATGTGTCATGTGGTGTTGAGATACTACTAGTGGTGGAGCGGAGGTGCTTACCAGGAGGGTGGACTGGAGGCGAAGCGACACTATGCGTGTAGCCGGCAGAGCAGAGTAACTGAGTGGGTGGGGTGTTTGCCTTGGCTGAGGGTGTTGAGTGTGTGTGTGGAGAGGGAGAGGGTAGCTGGGTGTATTTATAGCTGGGTGTATGTGGTGTAGCACAGTGAAGTTCACTGTTGGTGAGAATAGTGACGAATGAATCGTCTGACTTAGTATGAACAGGAGAGTTATAGGCAGAATATGGGACAAGAGTATTTTGGGAGTTTTCTGGAATATGGACCATGCTTAAGGGATGACATGGTTGGGTAGGGAATAGTTTGATAAGAATTTAGAAACGAGATTTCTTGGAATCTGAGTTTGGGAGCCTGGTTCGAAGGAATCTCAAAGTTAAGTGTGCTCAACTTGGAGAAACCTGGGATGGGTGACCAGATGGGAAGTTCCCACTGGAAGGAAAATCACAGTCATCGGAGTTCGTATGACCGGAATATGGGTCTGGCTGGTCTTAGGTGGACTGGACAGCATGATGTATGAGTAGTTGAAATTTGGGGTGATCGGCTAATCGATGAATAGTAACGATGAATAGTAACGACAAAAAAGTTACTAGATATCATCGATGAGCAGTAACGATGATGAATAGTAACGATGATGAATAGGAACACTAAATAGTAATGATGGTGAATAGTGTTAGTGAATAGTAATGATGAATAGTAACGGTGAATAGTGATGGTGAATAGTCGTATGAACGATGAATAGGGACTATGAACGAACGATGAACGATGAATAGGAACTATGAACGAACGGACGAACGATCGAATGATCGGACGAACGAACGATCGGAATTTCGGTAGCATAATGGTAGGACAAAGATTATCTGGAAGAACGATGAATAGGGACCATGAACGAACGATGAATAGGAACTATGAACGAACGATGAACGATCGAATGATCGATCGAACAAACGATCGGAATTTCGGCAGCATAACGGCAGGACAAGATTATTTGGATGAACGAACGGACGAACGATCGAGTGATCGGACGAACGAACGATCGGAATTTCGGCAGCATAACGGCAGGACAAAGATTATCTGGAAGAACGATGAATAGGGACTATGAACGAACGATGAACGATGAATAGGAACTATGAACGAACGATGAACGATCGAATGATCGAACGAACGAACGATCGGAATTTCGGCAGCATAACGGTAGGAAAAAGATTATTTGGACGAACGAACGGACGAACGATCGAACGATCGGACGAACGGACGAACGAACCATGAACGATCGGACGAACGATCGAACGATCGGACGAACGAACGAACAAACTAAGAACAGGGGACGAACGATCGAACGATCCTTGTGCTAGTGTGTGCTTGTGTGGAACATGGAGTGGGTGTGTGTGGGGGGGAAGAGAGTTGTCATGAAATGGCTTGGGGTGGGATGAGAGGAGGCCCTTGCCCCTCTATTTATAGCCATGGTGGGGGGATTAGGGGGAGGGATGAGAGGATTAGTGGGAGATTGAGAGGATTAGTGGGAGATTAGCATGTATTTGTCTTGTATAAGTGAGATTAGCTTGTAGAGCTCACTGTATGACACCGGAGGCATATATATACGTATGAGCATGAGGAAAGTTATGAAGAAAATATTTGTGGGGACTTGAAAAATGATTCTGAAGGTATTTCTCCGCAGGAAAATACTTGAAGATATATCGGTGGAATATTTGGACAATATTTCTGGACAGAACTTGAAGGGGGTTACTTGAGAAATATCTGGGCGGTATTTCTGGAAAGAAATTGAGGGTGATCACTGGGGAAATATTTGTAGGATATTTTGAGGAGGATTTTGGAGAGAATATAAACCACTATATTTTATTTGCTGATATCAACTCGCAAACAAACATTTTGAAATGAAATTTGAAAATTCATTTTGAACTTAGAGCGAGTTTGAGAAAATTTCAGGATTTGAATTTTTGGGATGCTACAACTTCAAACCCTAGATTATGGGCTAACCTGATCTCCTTTTGTTGACATACATGTGCATGATTCATCCTAGGTTAACCCGAAAACGTCTTACCTTACCCACGCCTAAGTTATGGTAATTCTATACTTCACAAGTTCAATGTGTGAACTACATTTCACATGGTCCTGACTTCATTATTTAGTGTGAGTCAAGTTCAGTAAAAGCAACAGGTCTAATGTAATGTCCAATTTGTATTGGTCTCCTTTATGAGGTTTGTCACCCTTTCTTACCAATGCATGCTACAACAAATGTTTGGACCTTCATATAGTTGATCTGTAAATGCTGACAACAATTAGATGTCTTGGTTGTGTTCACCAATATATGGTTGTCCACAAAGATCTGGAGTCTGTCAAATTTTTCTGTGGTTACATGGATTACATTTTTTGTTGATTTACAGATGGGCTTTCAATTATGATCATGAATGTGCCTCATCTTCTATACAAATCATGAGTTGTTCATATCTGTTCAACTATAGGTTTTTATCATGGGCATACATTTTTTGTAGATCAATGTGCGTCTTCTTCTGTATTAATCATGACTTGTTCATTTACTTTCCAACGTGATTGACTGCATCATCATGTGTTTCAAGCAGTACTTGTTCAAGTTTTTTTTGCAAAACTCACCTGCTTGCACATTATTTGACAATGAAGTTAATGGTTCAATTCATGTATCCTATTTAAAGAACCGACATATTACTTTTACTTAAATTTAGGTTACTCCTTTTACCTGAGGTAACCCCAATACCTCTCAGCTTAACCATGCCTACTTCATGGTCATTCTACATTAATTAACTTGTAATGTTGAGTTCAATATATCTTTGGTCAGTCATATAGTTCATGAGTACATCATGAGAAGTACAAGTTTTTAAAGTTCAGTAACATACATTGGCCTGTTAAAAATCATCATCAGTATGTGAGATAAATCTCTATGTCCATGTACTACACTTTATTTCAAGTTCATTGTCATACATTCGCCTTAACATTCCTTAACATTACCAGTCAAGCTTTCACTAAGTTCTTTATGTTCCTGCCATCAATATGAGTCATGCTTTAGTAATCAATACATGTCCCTGCCTATATTTTTGTTCATGTTTTTGGGAACTGTTTCATTCCAATAGGCTATATGGTTTATAAGGGTATGCACGTGTTACTTAATATATTACTTCTTTGCAGCACACTTGATAATGGCATCCTCGACTGAAGAAAAAATGAAGGCTTTGCTTAAAGTCCTTGTAGACTATGCCGAGGATGCCACAAAATCCCTAGGTGGTTTAGTAGGTCATGCTTTAGACCACATGCATGATGAAGAGATCGTAGCTAGAACCTTGTTTGACATGAAAGAAAAACTTGAATTGCTACAACAAGATGCCTTAGAGGCAAAAGTGCAAGCATTTCCAGAAATTGCTATGTACGACGGGGATGACATAAGTGTTGAACCTACATCTTCGTCGACCCCTCCAACAGTTACTGAACCATCTGTTGATGAAGAGGAGTTCTACTGCCCCGATGTCAGTGATGAGTGGTACTTCAGCGATTCTTATAGGTCAACTCGTAATAGCTACTGGAATATTTATTAGGTCCATGTATTCCAGTTCAAGTTGGAGGATATCCTTTTGAACTTCCAAGTACTCGTGTTGTCCAAGTAGTCGTGTTGTCCAAGTAGTCGTGTCATGTATGTCTAAGTCTTAGTGGTACCTCGTGACCATAAGCTAGAATGATGTAATGAATTATGTAGTATGTCTACTATGTTGACTCTTATTTGTTCTTGTGCTGCTGTTCCTAAAGAAACAGTTCATGAGAACTTTTTATTATTATTGTGCTCGTTTAAATGCTTCGTCTCTTCTTATGTTTACCTCGTTTTGTCCATTGAATTCAGTTTATACCATATCACTAAATGTCTGCCATGTCCACAAATACTAGCATGGACCCAGCAAACAATGCCACATCTTCGCAGCCGATGTCAAATACCTCAAGTGGCCAACAATTTCCCCCTCCACCCCCTTTATAGCCTACGGGCTTCATGCACCAGACTCCTATGGATTGCAACATGATGGGAAACCTTAATTTTCCTAGTCCTGGTCAAGGTCCAACAACAATGTGGGCTCCCATTCAGACAGGAAATACTAGTTCCCAATCTACCATGATTACGACCTCGCAATCTGCAGTCTATTGGAATCACTACATGAACTTTGTGAGGAATCCTCTTGGTTCAGTTGGAGTGAATCCTTTTCCAGAATCTTATCCTCCATCACATACTAGTACACCATTGCAGGGTTCCAATACTATACCTTCATTACCTGTAAACTTGGAGTCAGATGCTGAACATAGTGTTCAGGACATCAATAGTCCAGAAAAAATGCACCTCCAGTTCAGAAACAAAAGAAATCAAAGGAACAAAACTTTACTGGTCCAAAAGACATACTCATTTGCACTACATGGTTGCAAATTAGTAGTGACCCTATTGTGCACACTGGACAAAGGAGGGAGGGGCTTTGGGCTCGAATTGAAAAAAGGTACAACGAACAAAGGGGGGACTTCCCTTGTAGACTAAAAAGAGCACTTAGTAGCAGATGGTACAAGATTAGAGCAGATGTCAGTAAGTTTTCAGGATACTACGCAAGAGTCCTAAGAGATAAACAAAGTGGCTTAACTGACGAGGATAAGGTTAGACATATTTTACATAATTTATTTCATGTTGTACTTGCTGTCATTGTACATATTCTAATTGAACATCGAATTTTGCAGACATCCAAGGCAGCTACATTGTTTGCTCATGAGGAGAACAAACCATTTCATTATATGCATTGCTGGCATCAATTGAAGGGGGAACCGAAATGGGAGAGCATCTGTCAAGGATATTCGTTCAGAGGATTAAATGCTAAATCAATTGGATCTTCGGGTTGTCCATCAGTTGATGCACCAGAATATGATAGTGGATCTGTTGGGTTGATAGGAAAACGGCCCCGTGGTCGTGATTACAGTAAAGCAGAGAGAAAGAAAGGTGCATCTTCTTCGTCTCCAGAATACTTAAGTCGATTGCAAGAAATTACTGAAAACAAATACAGCGGTCCATAGAAAAGGGTGAAAAAAAGATAAGTGCAGTGAAGAAGACAGGGAAATACAGAAAAAGAGATTGGAATTGGAAGCACAAAAGTTAAGCATTTGACAAAGAGAACTAAAACTTGAAGAACTCGAATCGGCCAACAAACGATTGCAGATGCTGCTGTCAACAAATGAAGAAGATGTTGATCCAAAAGTTTGGATTATGATGAAGGAACAAAAAAAGTTGCAGTAGTTCATATTTAGTTTTGAGTAAACTTCAGCAATTCTGTTACATGTCGTCGACCTGGTGTATGAAACATCTTGAGACAATTTATCTAAGTTGATTATGTAATATGTTATTTGCAGAACATTATTAATCTGCTCGAACCATTGTAAGTTAAGTTGTATGCTGTTGTATTACAAAATAATGAACTCGGCTGTGATAAATGTTTCAAGTCTATTTGTTGCATTTGTATGCTATGGTTTACTTTGTACAACAAAATATGATGTATGTACTCAATTCGAATGGTATGATTGCACTTCCTAGAAAATAAGATGCATGTACTGCAATTCATGTTTTGTTGTACTTGGGACACAAAATTTATGTATGTAAACACAAATTAAGACGGTTGTCCGAACATATTTCATAGAATTGAGATAATTTATTGGAATACCCATAAATACGACATGACAGTGCACATTACAAGTACTGAATTGAAGTTCCAACTAAGGTGCTACGACACGCCATTATTACATGCTTCCACGGCGAGCCCACAAATGCTCGACAAGATCATTTTGTAGTGAGCTCTATCTTTCTTGGCGACGAAGATCGAAGTGGTTAATAACCCATTCGGCTCGTCCTTCTGCAATTATTTGAGATGCTTCAATCCCTGATGTGTTATCTCCGAAATCTATATTAGCAGCAAAAGGCCCTTCGTCTTCGACAATCATGTTGTGCATGATGATGCAAGCTGTGATTATCTCAGTTAAACGATTACGATCCCAACCATATGCTGGTCCACGGAGCACCGCCCACCGGGCTTGAAGAACTCCAAAAGCACGCTCAATATCCTTTTGACAACTTTCCTGCATCTGTGTGAAATAGACTTTCTTTTCCTCATATGGATGTCTGATTGCTTTTACAAAAGTAGGCCAGTTGGGGTAAATACCATTAGCAAGGTAATATCCGAAGTTGTACGCATGACCATTTATTGTGTAATTGACAGGTGGCATTCGACCGGTTGTCAGGGGGTCAAATACTGGTGATCGGTGTAGCACGTTTACGTCATTGTTTGTCCCAGGCATGCCAAAAATAGCATGCCAAATCCAAAGATCATACGATGCTACAGCTTCGAGTATCATCGACGCTCTACCATTTCGGCCACAAAACTGACCGCGCTAGGCCGTAGGACAGTTCCTCCACTCTCAGTGCATGCAATCTATGGAACCCAACATTCCAGGAAAACCCCTTGCCTCGCTATTGTGCATGATGCGTGTTATGTCAGCTTGAGTAGGAGTTCGTAGATACCAGGCACTAAAATATGCAATGATTGCGCGACAAAAATGAAGAAGGCATTCCCTTGCGGTAGATTCCCCAATTTGAATATACTCGTCTACGACATCTGAAGGTAACCCATAAGCAAGTACCCGCATTGCCGCACATACTTTTTGTAGTGGACCGAGTCCTGGCATGCCTGTTGCGTCCACCCTTTGTGTAAAGTAAGTATCCTGCTGTTGAAGACATTCCATAATGCGGAGAAACAAAGGCCTAATCATGCGGAACCTAAAAAATGTACATTGGTTCATTGTGAATACTATGAAAATATCATAACCTATTAGTATAAAATGAAGTGTGTACCTTCTACGAAACACATGGGGTGGATACACTGGGTTCGCGCCGAAGTAGTGATGCTGGATGAGGTTTTCTCCAGCAAAATGATCCCTGTGAATGACGCGGCGAGGTAAACCGGACCGTCGTCGGTGATGGCGTTGAGCCTCAATGTTGAGGGTAAGTAGATTGACAAGCAAAAGAGTTTCGTCCTCACTATCACTCGAATCTGAATCATCTTCCGTATGCCTGTGAGACATACCGAACTATGCCTAACTTGATGAAGTAAACAACAATGGGCGTACATTTGGGTAGAGAATGATTGCATATATATAGGCGAGACCAAAGCGGCTTCAGGGGGAAGCTGGGGGCTTTCATTGAAAGCCAACCATGCCTTTCTTTGAAAGCCAACGGTGGCTTTCGTTGAAAGCCACTCGTGACTTCGTCCGTACGACTGGGCGAGTTTGCTTGCAACGTAAGTGTGGTTCAATATATTACGTCCCAATATATATGAAAAATTATGCCATACCACAATTGTGAAGTAATGTATGCATTTTGCAATTAAATATTAAATGAATTGATGTATGCATTTTGCAATTAAATGTTAAATGCATTGTCTTTTTATATATTATACGTAATTTAAAACAAATAAATAAATATATTTTTTCTTATTTAATACGACCGGTTCATGCCTAACGTGTTAAAAGAAAAATATATAAATAGAAAATGAAGTTGGTTATGTTAGTTATATAGAAATGTATATTTAATGAGTAGAGAGATATGTAGGGGAAAATTTAGGGGGAACAGTTGCGGGACGAGTGAATATAGGGGAGAGAATCTTGCTGACGTGGCTGTATAGTAATATTTAGGAGAAAAAATTTAGGGGGAACGCTTGCGGATAGCCTAACACTCTCTTAACTCAAGTACTTGTACTAGATAGCACTGATACTACGTACTGGCACTAATACTAGAACCAGATCAGAAGCATCAGCAGACAGGGAGAGATGACAGTAAGATGAGCTATCGAGGATGGACGATTAGCGTATTGGTAGGTTAAAAATCTAAAATCATTATTTTCGGATATCCGTCGGGTACCCACGGGTAAAAAATCAAGTCTGTATTCGACCCGTAATAAAATCGGATCGGGTATGAGTAAGACCCATGGATGAAATTTCGTGCCTGAACCCGTATCCGATGGGTCGAATATCCGACGGATATCCGAACCCGCGGGTAAAATTGCCATCCCTTTGTAATCGTGTCGCGCATGCTGGATGCCCGGCCTCACTACTCCTACGTGTGAAGCGGGCGAGCGCATGAGACACAAGACAAGACAAGACAAGACGAGACGAGAGCGTGCATGTCACTGCCATGGGGACATATTCTGTGCACAAGGGGCTGCTGGTGCACAAATGCACAAATCAAATTCTAGCCTTCCATTTTTATCCAACGGTAGCGGCAAAAAATGCAAAAGACCCCTTCCACGGCTCCACGCCTCCCTTCCTTCCCCCTGCAGTTTTACGAAACACCCCCCGCAAAAGCTTTCTTCCGGTCTTCCCCACTGGCTGACCACGCAGCCCACTGACCACATCGCATCGCCGACCGTCGACCGCCGCCCACCACCCTCCTGGCCTCTGGCACGTTGTCCCTCCCTCGTGCGCTCCCACCACCCCCCTCCTCCCCGTACTCGGTACTCCTCCGATGGCGGTGGCTTTGGCAGGGATGACGACGACCACGGTCGCGAGTGGAGTGGCGGCGACGACCACCATCACCGCAGCCCGCGGGGAGACGATGTTACTTGTTAGTGTTGCCATGGGTTATATTCTAGTGAGAAAATAGAAACATCACTGTTTACTTATATTTTGTTTAATCTCAGAAATAATTTTACACCTAGCTGTCTAGTTCTTGACTTCTCATACGCATCGTAGAGGTGTATATTTAGGCCGGGTCTAGTGGGCTGATCCGAAGTACGAAAAAACATGACATAAGCACTGCATGGTCCAAACCGACCGTAAATTATGTATGGGGCTAGGTATGAATCGAGATCGCGGTCCACAGGCAGACATGAGCCATTTATGGAGGCACGAAATGACCTATTTACAAGCACGAAGAGACCAATATTTATTTGATCATCCTACTTCTAATATGGAAATCATCCTCTCCAATTTACCTAATCGTATATTTAATTATGGAGATGAGGTGTCAACCACCCATTATTTTGGTGTTCTTTGTATTTTTAATTATAAAACTTGAAATATTAATATCTACTAAATGATACGTGTGTTTTGAATTTCGGGCTTTATTGTAAATTCGGTTTCTATGTGAATTCGGGCTTTGATATGAATTTTGGATCCCGTACAAATTTTAGGCCAGAATTTAAATTTCAGGCCACCCAAAATAAATCTGACACGTTTAACCAATAATAACATACCGAGCCACAGACTAAGGCCCTGTTTCAATCCCGTGAGATAAACTTTAGCAGCTTTTTTTTAGCCACTTTTAGCCATTTGTAATCTAAACATGAGAGCTAATGGTGATAATTGAAACTAAATTTTAGCACTTCAATTCATATAGCTAAAGTTTAGCCGGAAGCTAAAGTTTATCCCGTGAGATTGAAACGGGGCCTAAGCCCATCGACTGGCTGATCGTAACAATTACGGTCACCCAAAAATAAAATGGTGCCGAATCTTTTCGAGTTTGACCGGGCCGGACGTCACGTACCCAATATACACCTATAACGCACTGCCCCTGTTCCCCTTCCCACTCACCGGCTCCACGGCCACGCCCCACCTTCCACGGCCACGGCGGCGAGGACGAACGGGAGTGCGGCGGCGAGGCTCCGGTTTGAGGTGATTGCTCTGTCGATCTTTCTCTCTCTCTCTCTCTGGGTGCTTGCCTGGTAGGGTGCTAAATCACAGCGGTCGTGGTTTTGGGAGGGTTTTGTTGCTTCTGTGACTGAGGACGAATACCGGCGACACGGGAGGTGGGGGCGCGACGGCGGCGACTTGCTGCCGGTCGAGCACGGGGCTGGCCTCCTGTAGGCGAACCTTCTAGTGTTTCCGTATTCTAGCCGTTGAGTGACGATGCCCGAGGTGGTCGCCCAACCGGCGGCATGCGGCCGGCGGCGGCGTGGCGGTGCCGTGAGGTCAAGGTGGCGGCCGCGGAGGAGACAGGACGGCGCGATCGGCGGTGCTAGTGCATTTAGCGTTTTCAGGGTCGGGGATATGGGGCCGATCGACGGTGAGCGTGGAAGGGGAATACAGCAGCCAGACGTAGCAGCAGCCATCTGTGGAGGGTGCGCCGTGGTAGCAGGTAGTGGTGGCAGAGGCCGGAGGCCAGTCATCGGCTGCAGTGTCGGAGCGTGACGTGAAATCAAGAGGGGGCGACGAACGATTTGGCTTCTGGATGTAGAATCGGAGATAGATCGAAGCGCGTGGCGGCGTGTTTCCGTTTGTGAAAATATAGGAGTGCTGTATGGTCGATGGCGTGCGCGACGGTGGAGCAGCACGGCGTAGTGGCGGGAGGAGGCCGTGGCCGCGCCAACCATTCACTTGGGACTGTCGTGCAAGCTGCCCATCCCTGCGCTCTTGCTGAAGTCCTGTGTTGCAGCTGCTCAGCTGTATGCTTGTGACGAGCATGTGGTGCTGGGGGCCGGCGGGGCACATAATTTCAAGCAAGCAGATGAGGATCTACAACCAGGAGGGTGTATCCATCCATGAATTCTAGTCCAACACCCGAGCATTTAACCAAACTAGCACCTTTGATTTCATCCTGTGTCTGGCACGATTCGTGCTCTGGATCGTGTTCGTCTTCCCTAACAACAGCTGGGTCCGGTGAGCTGAGGTTTGGGTTTGGGGGTTTTCACCAGAGGTTGCACAGGATTAGAGTGGTGGTAGAAGACAACCAACCGATAGGAAAGGTCGGGGCGCGTGGAGGTGTTACACCAAGACGAGTAGCATGGTCAGGCCTGGGCCGGCATAAACTGAGACCCTGTTCAAAATTCTAAAATGGGGCCTATCACTATAATCACTCGTCAAATACATAATTTTATATAGAGCAATTTGTTTACAATTTTACGGACATAGAAAAGATGAATAGGAAAAATATAAAATTAATGAACTTTATAAAAGAGCATTAAGATTCTTTCCGAATAATAGAATTAAATTAAAAATTTTATATTATGTTCTGACAGGCAACAACCTATTGACGTTGGCGACTAGAGTAGTTGTATGGTAACCACAAGGATCGGGTGATAGGGCCTCTCCATCACTTCCTCGGCATCACTGCCGAACGTCGGCCTCAGGGTCTCTTCCTGCACCAGCGTCTGTACGCCATCGACATTCTGGAACGGGCTGGCATGTCCGACTGCAAGCCCTGCTCCACGCCTGTTGACACCCAGACGAAGCTCTCTGAGGACGACGGCCCCCCGGTCGTCGACGCGACATCTTACCGGAGCTTGACAGGCGCACTCCAGCACCTCACCTTCTCTCGGCCCGACATCGTCTACGCCGTTCAGCAGGTGTGCCTTCATATGCACACACCACGGGAGCCCCACCTCACCGCTCTCAAGCGGATTCTGCGCTACCTCCGGGGCTTACTCGACTACGGCCTCCTCCTCCGACCATCCTCGACGTCGGATCTTGTGGTCTACACCGACGTTGACTGGGTCGGCTGCCTCGAAACGCGTCGGTCCACCTCCGGCTATGCCGTGTTCCTGGGCGCCAACCTCGTCTCTTGGGCCGCCAAGCGGCAGCCCGTCATCTCCCGCTCCAGCGCTGATGCTGAGTACCGCGCTGTGGCCAACGGCGTGGCCGAGGCTTCCTGGATGCGCTAGCTCCTCCACGAGCTCTACAGCCCCCTCCAGCGCGCCACCCTAGTCTACTGCGACAACGTCAGCCGTCTACCTCTCCACTAATCCCGTGCAGCATCAGCGCACGAAGCATGTGGAGATCGACCTGTATTTCGTCCGGGAGCGTGTCGCCGCAGGCGACGTTCGGGTCCTCAGCGTCCCTACAACACTGCAGTTCGCCGACATCTTCACCAAGGGGCTACCATCTAGTGTATTCCTAGACTTTCGGTCCAGTCTCAACATCTGTACATGATAGAGTTGTGACTGCGGGGGGGGGGGGGGGTGTTAGATACCCGTCCCTTGTAATGGGCCTGGCCCAGTTGTTTGGTCTATTAATACACTGCCCACCCTATTCTAGGGTTAGGGTTTTCACTATTCTACAAAACATCATATCCAACCGCACCAACGTGGGGTTACTCTGCCCATTCGACCAAGTGTATTTGCGACCCACTAGGGGTAATTCTAGGAGAGCCAGATCATCTTTCCACCTCCTGAACCTGCCCATCATGGCCCTATCCAGGTTGGGCTTTTTTCTATCCTCATTGCTCAAGACCATGTTGAAATCACCAACCGCCAACCACGGACCCGAGCAGTGAGTTCTAATAGTTCTGAGATCTTGAAGAAAGTGATTTTTTTCCTGGTTGCCTTGGGGGGCATAGACACAAGATAACCACCAAGACGATCCATCTTCCAGACAGAAGTTAACCGAAACACAATGATCATTCACTCTAGAGCTATGAGAGATAATATTATTCTTCCATGCCATAAGAATGCCTCCATTCGCCCCAACCGAAGGTGAGAAGACAAAATTATCAAAATCTGATCCCAAGAGATGGAGCACAAACAGCCTGGAAATATCCGGCATTTTGGTTTCTTGAATGCAAATGACATCAGCCTTAACATTTTCTACCAAACAGCGAACCGCGTCCTACCTGGCCGAGCCATTCAGGCCCCTCACGTTCCAACAGAGATTTTTTTACGGATCCATTGGGAAACAATTTAAACACAACCAACAAAATACACATAAAAGATCAAACCGACAGAGATGCTACCACACTCTGCAGGTCCTCTGGGATGGACCAATCGGAAAGAGTCGCCAAAGCTTTAAGTTGCAGATCAGAAAGCCATTTGTTGAAGACCTTGGCATAATACTCAAGAATGTTGGAGGACAACAACTCAACCTGTTCTGACCTCAGGAGACCAAGCTCCTTTGTAATTCCAAATTTGCCTTTATTGACATATTTAGGAGTTGACACACTCTCCACCCCAACCCCTGCGACACGCCTGCTGCGGTGAGGGAGGGCACTACAAGTAGGGGGGTCTGGGGCGACGCTTCCTCTTCTGCGGCACACCAAGGATAGAATCGACGGGCTTTGACATCCTATCAGCGAAGCACTAATAAAGCACATGAAGAAAAAATCATCTAAATTGTGTTGTCAAATTGGATCCCTCCCGGTCTGAGCTCATCTCAACAGACCATGAAGTTTAGATTTGCACATATAACCATATACATGACACAACTTCTAGACAATGATTTCACATACAGAAAAGAGCATGCTTACATCCAGTCAGATTTTGACTACTGTGTTGTACGTTAATCTCTCTGTTTGAGTAAAGGGCACTGTTTAGATAATCTTTGTTAAAAGAAAAGGCGTTCACCAAGAGCACATGAGGATTCATAAGTCGAACATGTTTACTCAATCTTTATTTCTTTGTTTCAATCTCACTAATTCGTGGATTTATGCATGATCATATTGCACATATATATATATCTGGTCCCGTCCTCGTGAGCCAGCAAAGACTGATCGTTCGCTTTCGACCCGGCCGAGTCCACTACGTGATGCTTGACGCCGCACCGGGACAATCCTCGTCGTGGACCACGGAACACCACGTTTTGTAGCGTTCTGGATCTTTCCCCAAGCGAGTCATGAGTTAACGGGATCACGGCTAGGCAGCACACCACCATCGTTTCTAGTGGCTGGGCAGGCCAGAGGTTGATGAAGGAGTGTGACAGCTCGCAATAGCATAATTGCATAAATATGCGTCCGGAGACATAGATGCCTGTCCATGATGGATCGAACTAGCGTTAGGACATTCTACTGCAACTTAATCAATTAACTGAATACAATTTCTTATTGTCAGTTCTCGATTTGTTGTAAAACTGTAAAATCAAGTACTTACTGATCCTAACACTAAAGTATTTAGCATTAAAAAACAACAAATACAGTCATATATTCAATGAAAGCAGACAATATGTTTTCTAGGGCTACCAAGTCAGCAAACTAAATCAAGTTAAGCAGCAAAACTGATATGAGAGAACTCTTTCATGTTAAGATTTAGCCGTTAAAACCATCAAAAACAGGATCACATGACAATAATCGCTAAGGCAAATTTTGCACACATTACTTGCCATTAAGCAAGACTCAACTGATGGTTACATCAAAAGGTTAAGATAAGCCAGCACATACAGAAGACAACATCAACAACTATTCTCAGAGCCTCAAGATCACTAGGTTCATCCGGCAAAAGTACATCTTGAAATCAGATAACAACATCAACAACTATTCATAGAGACTCAGGATCATCGGGTTCATCCAGTAAAAGTACATCCTTAAATCCAAGTTCTGGAACTGGTACTGGTTTGTGCCTGGTCGCCCTCTCCAGCTCAGCCAACTCCTCATTGCTAAGTATCATTATGCTATATGACCTTATAAACAACAGCTCCCTTCTAGATCCTATCACATTGTCTAGTGTGTCAAGTACTCTCAGTTCATTTGATCCAGACATTCTGACTTTGATTTCTTGGAAATATGCTGGAGCGGCATTACTCAAAGCTGTCAGCGGCCTTTCTTGTCATAGTGCCAGCAAGTGTCGTTAACAGTGATCTCAGTCATGAAGTAGGAGCCAGTGGCTACAATCAATCTCAGATGAATTCTCGTCATCCCGAATTCTCTGTCCCACAACAAGGTATATGGATCTGAATCGAAATGGCTTTGCAAATATCACGATTACTTTTAGAAGATATGTTATCGCTCGATCATTATCATTCTTATTAAGTAACCTTTCCCTGGTATCCTAGTTGCGGTCTTCAAACCTGGCGAGCACACCAATCATATCTTGCAAAACAACCATAGGTCTGAGAGTTGTTTGTGAACTTTTAGATGAATGTATTAGCTTGTGTAACCGATATATAACAACATGTGTATACGACAACAACTCTAGATAAAGACAGCGACAGATCCAAGAATGGATTAATGAGAGTAGGGGGACTAAATTTTTTTAAACTAGACTAAGATAAACCTAAATGATATAATTTATTATATCAATGAAAAGCAAAAGTATTGAAAAGAATGAATTTTACTTTATATGGCTCTCATTAATATATTGTGTTTTGTTAGAATTATCTTTTTATTAATTAGAAAATTATCCATCTTATCCCTATAAGGACTTGTTCGGTTAGGGTTGGATTGAGAGGGATTGAAGGGAATTCAATCCCCTTCTATACAAATTTAAATAGGAGGGGATTTAATCCCCTCCAATCCCCCTTAAACCCCTTTAAACCGAACAAGCCCTGAATATAAAAATTAATTTTATCAACAATACTAATAAATAATTGGTGAAATAGACTATAAAATTGATGAACGTAGCAGTTAAATAATAAACGGTAGCTAACAGGTTTAGGCACGATTGAAGAAACAAAATTAATTTACAGCAGTCAAGTAGGCAAGGACCATGCAACATAATTTTATCAACAATCCATTCTATCGTCTAGCATGCGAGCTGCTGACTAGTTTTAGGCGGCTCGCTGCTATGGGGTATTCCTTGCTGGCTAGGTCTAGCTTGGAAAATAAATGTTCTACTTCATCAAATAGCTCTACACTTCATAAAAACAGTGTGTGTGAGTGATGTGGCTGTGTGGAGGAGGTGCTGGTTGTGTTAACACGCACCTCCGAACTCTTTCAGAAATTGCATTCAGAACACTGTGTATGAAACACATAAAACTAAAGCAGGCTAAACAACAGACTTTAATAAGCAACAAGCTTTAATGCCTTATCAAACAAAAATAAGTTGTAGTGTAACACAGTACATGTCACCATGTACAGAGCTGAAGTCTAAACTGACACAATTGTCTTGAATCTCATTCGAAAGTTTAGCAAGCTTAGAACGGGTGGGTCACATATTGCAGCACCAGACCAAGGTCACGAGTGCCACAGTTGACAACCATACCACCTTATTTACCCCGCTCGGATGATAAGTAGTCATTAGTTCCTCTTTCCTCAGTCATGAAGCAGGAGTTGGTGGCTTCAATCAGGGCTCGTTTGGTAGAGCTCCGCTCCATGATTCTCTAGCTCCGAGAGCTGATTCTCTAATAGAGTGATTGTTAGTGATTCTCTATCGGAAGTGAATCTATTTGACGAAAACATTTTGGCAAATAGGTTGTGAAGTGATTCCTGAGGGGTTAAAGAGTGGGGAGCGAGTTGGGGGTGGTGGGAAGCAGGTTTTTTTGGCTCCCACTTTCTAGTACAAAATAGAGACTAGATTCACTCCACTCTCACCATAAAGCAGTTCAGATTTTTATCGTTTGGCTCGGCAGGAGTGGTTCTCGTTGGGAGCGGAGCTCTGAGAGCTCTGCCAAACGCCTCCTTAACCTCAGATGAATTCTCGTCATCTCGAATACTCTGTCTCACAGCAAGGTATATGGATCTGAATCGAAATGCCTCTACAAATATCACGATTGCATTCAGAATAGATGTTATCGTTTCATCATTATCATTTTTATCAAGTAACCTTCCTCTGGTATCACGATTGCGGTATTCAAACCTAGCGAGCACATCAATCATATCTTGCAGCACAGTCATACCTCCGGGAGTTGTCTGGTAACTATTGAATGAATGTATTAGCTTGTGTAACAGATATATTATAACATGTGTACACGGCAACAACTATAGATAAAGATAGTGACATATCCAAGAATGAATTAACGAAAGGAGGGGCTAAATTTTTTTAGACTGGACTAAGATAAAGCTAAATCATATAATTCATATATCAATGAAAAACAAGAACATTTAAAATAACAAATTTTGCTTTATACAACTCTCATTAGTATAAAGTGTTTTGTTAGAATTATTTTTTATTAATTAGAAAACTATACATCATATCTCAATAAATATTGGAGAGAGAGGAGATTGCAGTCTCTTATTGGAGAGAGGAGATGACGGTCTCTTCGGCTCCTCGCCCTTTCGCCTCCCCCTCCCTCCTCCGCACCGGCGCCCGCCCTCTTCCCTTGTCTTCCCCTGTGACGCCGGGTCCCCCCTCCTTGTCTCCTCTGGCTCGCCCGTTCACCTCGTCTGGCCGCTCCAAAGCTCAGCGTTGGGTTGCGGCGAGCCCCTCCTCTTCAACGGCGATTCCTGGAGAGGTCGCTGGTCCAGTTCCGTAGCGAACGTTGAAGATGGTGGCTCGTGCAGACTCGTCTAGGCAGGCATCGCGACCTTCTCTAGACGCGGAGGGCTGGGTTGTGGTTCAGTCTCGTCGCCACCGGCGCGGCCCTCTACCTCACCGTCGATCGATCCCTCAAGATCTCTGGGGTAGGTGTTTCAACTATCTGGCGTCCTCCCATAGGGCGGTGGAGTGCTGATGCCCGGTGCTGCTTCGCCTGCAGGTCGTTGGGGGCATCGTGCTGCTAGGTGCCCGGTTCGTCTTACCCCAGCGAGCTCCAACCATAAGGTTCCTGTGTCTGTGTGGGATCGTCTTGGACCATTGCTGACCAAAGTCTGTATGCCCAAGGTTCGACCGGAATTGGTGTGGCGTGAGGTCTCCTCTCATGGCGCGACGTTCGAAAGGTCGGGGCCACCGGGCGGTCGCAAGGCAGTGCCAAAAAGCGTCGCCACTGCACGCGGGGCATAAGGCCTAAGGTTCCCTCCGCACCGGCAGCGGGTGCACCTGTCCAAAGTCCTCTTTCACCGAAGTCGGTTGAGGTGTAAGCCACCCCCAGCTCCTGGAAGAGGTTGCTACGGATTTTCCTCATGGTTGTGTTCTCGAGCGGTCTGAGGCGCTTGTCAGAGAGGAATTCAGACTCCAACACTGTGCTTTGTTCGTTGTGGTCACTGGTTCGCGACCTCAGTGAATGCTCTTGCAGCGGTGGCAGCAGCTGGGTTCGGTTTGCTGGAGAACTCCTCATTACATCGTTCTTTCCAGGAGGACATCGTGTTGATCTTTGACTCGGAGCGCATATCAAACATGGTTAACGGTGTTGTGCTCAACTCGCCTTCAGGTTCGTTCAAGTTCATCAGGTGGTCTAGGCTTGCTCATGCAGATATAGTTACGTTCCCCTCCCTTGTCATGGTTGAGTTCAGAGGGGTCTCGGTTCATGCTTAGGGTCTGATTACTGCTCAGAACCTGCTGCGAGATCACTTTGTTGAGGTGGAGCTTCATCCTGACTCTATCAACCGCCTCGATTTTTTCTGCTAGGGGTGGTTCCCGCCGGGGCTCTTGCCGATCAACCGGACGCAGAGACGGGAGTAGGAACACCTCCATGAACGACCGCTGCGGAACCCGACAAACGACCTCTCCAGGACTCGCCGCTGAAGAGGAGGGGCTCGTCGCAGCCCAGCACTGAGCCTTGGAGCGGCCAGACGGTACGAACGGGCAAGCCAGAGGAGACAAGGACGGGGGAACCCGACGCCACAGGGGAAGGGGAGGTGGTTTCCGTACCCGAAATGGGCGCCGACGAGGGGCTGGAGGGAAGGGGCGGGCACCGGTGCGGAGGAGGGGGAGGCGGAAGGGCGAGGAGCCGAAGAGACCGTCGTCTTCTCTCTCCAATAACAGACTGTCATCTTCTCTAATAAATAAAAAGATAAATCTAACAAAACAATTCATACTAATGAGTGTCATATAGAGCAAAATTTATCCTTTTGAATACTTTTGTTTTTCATTGATATAATGAATTATATCATATAAATTTATCTTAGTCCAGTCTAAAAAAATTTAGCCCCCCTCCTGCCGTTAATCCATTCTTGGATCTGCCATTTTTTTATTTAGAGTTGTTACCATGTACACATGTTACATATCTGTTACATAAACTAATACGTTCATCTAATAGTTCCCAGACAACTCTTGGAGGTATGGTTGTGCTGTAAGATATGATTGGTGTGCTTGCCAGGTTTGAAGACCGCAATCGTGATACAAGAGAAGTTATTTGATAAGAATGATAATAATTGAGCGATGACATCTCTTCTAAAAGCAATCATGATATTTGTAAAAGCATTTCAATTCAGATCCATATAGCTTGTTGTGAGGCAGAGAATTCAGGATGACGAGAATTTATCTGAGATTGATTGTAGCCACTGGCTCCTGCTTGATGATTGAGGGAGAGAGCTAGCGACTGCTTGTCATCCGAGCGGGGGCAATAAATAGGTGTGGATGTCAACTATGGCACTCGAGACCTTGGCCTGGTGCTACAATCTGTGGCCCACATGTTTTTTCAAGCTTGCTGAACTTTCGAATGAGATTTAAGATAATTGTGTCAGTTTAGACTTCAGCTCTACACATGGTGACATACTGTGCTGCACTATATCTTGTTTTTATTTGATAAGGTATTACAGTTTGTTGCTTGTTAAAGTCTGCTGCTTAGCCTGGTTTAGTTTCATGTGTCTTATACACCGTGTTCTGAATGCAATTCATGAAAGAGTTCAGAGATGCGTGTTAGCACAACCAGCACCTCCTCCACACAACACATTACTCACACACACTGTTTTTAATGAAGTGTGCAGTTGTTTGATGAAGTATAATATTTATTTCCCAAACTAGACCTAGCCAACAGGCCATAACCCATAGCAGCGAGCCGTCTAGACCTAGCCAGCATGGATAGTTGAACAAATTCTTCTGCGTGGTCCTTGCCTCTTTGTGTACTGTTAATTAATTTTGTTTCATCAATCGTGCCTAGACCTGCTAGATAGCGTTCATTATTTAACTGATAGGTTAATCAATTTTTATAGCCTCCTTCACCAATTATTTATTAGGTTTGTTGATAAAATTATTTTTTATATTAATAGGGATAGGATGAATAGTTTTTAAATTAATAAAAAGATAATTCTAACAAAACAATTTATAATAATAAGAGTTATATATAGCAAAATTTATCCTTTTCAATACTTTTGTTTTTTTATATATAATGAATTATATCATTTAGGTTTTTTTATTCTAGTCTAAAAAATTTTAGCTCCCTCCTCCCGTTAATCCATTCTTAGATTTGTCACTGTCTTTATCTAGATTTGTTGTCGTATACACAAGTTGTTACATATCTGTTACACAAGATAATACATTCATATAATAGTTCACAGACAACTTTCGGAGGTATGATTGTGCTCCAAGATATTATTGATGTGCTTGCCAGATTTGAAAACCACAATCGTGATAGCAGAGGAAAATTATTTGATAAAAATGATAATGATCGAGCGATGATATTTATTCTGAAAACAATCGTGATATTTGCAGAGTCATTTCGATTCAGATCCATATACCTTGTTGTGAGATTAAGGATTCGGGATGACGAGAATTCATCTGAGATTGATTGTAACTACTGGCTCCTGCTTCATGACTGTGGTCATTATTTACGGCACTTGATGGCACTATGCCAAGAAGGGTCGCTGTCAGGTTTGAATACTGTCGCTATAGCATATTTCTAGGAAATCAAAGTTAGAAGACCTGGATCAGATAAACTGAAAGTCCTTGGCACACTAGTCAATCCGATAGGATCTAAAGGCAGTTGTTGCTTGTAAGATCATATAACATATTGATACTTAGTAATGAGGAGCTGACTAAGCTGGAGAAGCGGCCGGACGTAATCCAGTACCAGTTCTAGAAACAGGATTTCAGGATGTAGTTTTGCCGAATGAACCCGATGATCCTGAGGTTCTGTGAATAGTTGTTAATGCTGTGTTCTGATTTCAGGATGTACTTTTGCCGGATTAACCTGGTGATCTTGAGACTGAAAATAGTTGCTGCTGCTGTGTTCTGTATGCGTTGACTTATCTTAACCTTTTGATGTAACCATTAGTTGAGTATTGCTTAATGGCAAGTAATGCGTACAAATTTGGCCGTGACAATTACTGTCATGTGATCATGTTTCTGTTGGTTTTAACGACTAAATCTTAATATGAAGTAGTTCTCTCATATCAGTTCTGCTACTTAACTTGATTTGGCTTGCTGGCTTGGTAGCCCTAGAAAACCTACTGTCTGCTTTCATTGACTGTATGACTGTACTTGTTGTTTCCTTCATGTTAAATACTTTAGTGTTAGGATCAACAAACAAGTACTTGATTTTACAGTGGTAAAACAAATCGAGAACTGACTATAAGAAGTTGTGTTCAGTTAATTAATTAAGTTGCAGTAGAATGTCCTGACGCTAGTTCGATCCATCATGCGCATCTAGCTATGTCCCCCGACGCATGTTTATGCAATTATTCTCTTGCGAGCCGTCACATCCCGCCATCAACCTCTGACCTGACCAGCCACTAGAAACGGTGGTGGTGTGCTGTCTAACCGTGATCCTGTTAACCCATGACTCGCTTGGGTCAAGATCCAGAACGCTACAAAACGTGGTGTTCCGTGGTCCACGGCGAGGATTGTCCCGCTGCGGCATCAAGCATCACGTAGTGGACTCGGCCGAGTCGAAAGCGAATGATCAGTCTTTGTTGGCTCACGGGGACGGGACCAGATTTTGAATCTGCTTGGATTCAACTATGAAATTCGAGGAAAAAACATTGTATTATATCATACTAGTAAATTGGTCACATCCTGCCCGACTCTTTCACCGATATGTTTTTATATTTTAAAAATGTTGTTTTATATATATATCTCTACTACTTATTAAGGCTGCAATAATAGTCGGTCATTCCGCGTTCTGCCCATTCCGTGTTCTGCCATTCCATTCCGATTCCCTCCTCCCCGCGCACTTCCCATTCTCATTCCCCCGTACAGCCGGCGCCTAGCTAAAATTAAAAAAATAAACATGGCCCAAGGGGATTTGAACCCACAACCTCTCAAGCAAATGCTAGCAGTAGCTACTACTACACCACATGTGTGTTTATGTCTATATCTATAACAGAAAACACATCTACTACATCTCTCCCTAAGCCCACCTGCTATCCTTGCACAATGCGTAGTATTAGATAAGTATCACCGAGATTCTTGAACTATATTTTTGGATGGAGTGAGTAGTATTTAAAGAAGAGCCTTATATGCAATTTCTTTTGTTTGAATAATATTTTCAACTTAAATTCCTTTTTTGCATGCGTGACATTTATTCTTCGTAATATCTTTTTCCATGGATCTGACTTGTGAGTCATTTTTATAAACCAACGCTAAACATGAATCCATGTTTCTTACTTGAAAACCCCGAACAAACATCATTAGCAGGAGGCACTCGCGTTGGGGTCGCTCATCGACGATAAGAAGAAACTTGGCGACTGCCAGTTCGACCTCTAGAAACAGCCTTACGTGGCCGCATCTGCCGCTATGTACGACAAGCTCTGGCGCCGCCACCGCTTGGATGTGGTGCAGAGCGGCTGCTCCGTGCTGTCCATCGTCAAGCAGGGGGACTTCATGGTCGTCGCCAACATCGGTGACTCTCGGGTTGTTCTGGGCACTGCATTCAGCGACGACGCCATCACGTCGTCCAGCTCATCGTCCACCTGAAGCCCAACCTGCCACGTAAGTCGCTACTGACTAGCCATGAATTCTTGTGCGCTGAGACGATAGCCGTTGCTGACGTTGTATGAGTGTCCTTGAACACGATGTATGTAGAGGAGTAGCGCATCCAGTGGTGCAACGGTCAGGGGTACTACCTTGCTGATGAGTCTGGGGTGCACTTCGTTTTAGCCCAGCCAAGAGTCATCAGTACTCGGTATGTCGCGCGCGTTCGATGACTACTATATCGAGGACTGTGGCGTCATCTTGGCGCCAGAGGTGACGCAGAGGAGGACCGACAACAATGACCAGTTCGTCATCCTCGCCACCGTTGGGGTAGCTTTTGTGCCGGCTTGCCTTTAATTCTCTTCGCAAACACACACTTGCCTTTTTGTTTAAGCAAAAGCGTATGGTGGTATGTGTTTGATGACTAACGATGTACGATGTAATTTCTTCCGGTATGTATGGAACGTGCTCTATAATGATGAGACCATGCAAATCGTGACATATATTGAAGTCTGCATGATACTGATGGTTGCAATGTAGTGGTGAAACAGATAGATTATAAATAACAAAATTTATGTATGGTCAGAATCACAAATTGATTATGAAACATTTTCTCATAACGGTATAAACACATTTTGTATATAAGTTATCGTAGTATACTCGTATTATATATTTCCGTTGCAACGCACGGGCATTCAGCTAGTGTACAATATAATTATGCATAAATCAATGAATTAGTGAGATTGAAACAAAGAAATAAAGATTGTGATTGACTAAACATGTTTGACTTACAAATCCTCATGTACTTTTGGTGAACGCATTTCTAAAAGTTATGTCATATATATGGTTGTATGTACAAATTTAAACTTCATGTTATGTTGAGATAATCTTAGACTAGAAAGAATCCAGTTTGACAACACAATTTAGATGGATTCGTTTTCATGTGCTTTATTAGTGCATATCACAGTATTTGTTGTATGTGTGTCTTAATGCTTTCCAAGTAATTCTTACTATACATATAATGTACAACACAATGGTTGTATGTGTCTCCATGTTGTCTGAATAGCACATATAGGTTGTGTTGTTGCTTTTGTGCTTCAGGTAGCTAGCAGGTGCTTGTGTATTTCTGGCAAACTACCTGCATGCGTTCTCCAGACAAGCTCCAGGTCCAAGGAATTGTAGGCAGCTATCAGGTGCTTCTGTGTTTCAGGCAGAAGACATGTTTATTTGACTACCATAGATATGAGGGAAAACAGTGTGATTCATGATCATGTTGGAAAAGGGGGAAAATAGAAATTGTATAATTTGTCGGAGAATAGGAAGAAGAATTGGTACAAATATAGCTGTTTTCGGATAGAAGGTGCAGCCTATATAATTTGACTCCCGAAGTGACTGGCAAACCATTAAGGAAGAATTCAGGGTTGTGTTGTATAGGTTGAGGAGGTTGTGATTAACTGAAAAATAAATGGTATGTGTACCTAAATATTCATGATGGAGGAACATATGTAAATTTAGGTGAAGAATTTTTTTGATACTAAACACGGTGTGTGTGTGTCTATGTACATATATGTGTACGAAGTGCACATGGAATTGTTTACGTATTAGCATAAGTGGACATATACATGGTGTGAGTGATGATTTGTACTTTTTTCATTGAAGATCATATTTGAAAGGAAAAAACAGTAATTGTATAATTTGTTGAAGAACATGAAGAAGAATTGGTAGAGCATACCTGTTGTTCGGATAGAAGCTGCAGGCTATGTAATTTGATTCCTGAAGATTCCAAGCAGTTAGTGACTGGCAAAAAAACAGTAGTGGAGAATTCAGGTTTATGTTATATAGGTTGAGGGGGTTTTGAATAATAAAAAAATAAATGGTGCGTGTACACAGATATTCATGGTGGAGGAACATTTACAATTTTAGAGGAAGAATCTTTTTTGACGCTAAACATGGTGTTTTTGTATCTATGTACATAAATGGGTACGGAGGAACAGAATGTAGTGTTCTAGATGGAGGACTTTATTATTTCACAATGTAAATAAACATGATATATGTGGTATGAACCTTGGATGCATTTTAAGTTAACTTGGTAGCATTCATAACATGTATGGTGAAGTTACGGTGAAGTATTTTGATCATTAAGAAATATAATGATCATAATTGTTCTCGTCAAAAGAAACTTTGGAAGAATAATATAGTTATAGAGGCATGCACAGTATGTAAATTAGTGTGTTGGTATTGAAACAAATACCTATGTAATCATATCTATTGCTATTTCGGAATAAATTCCTATGTAAGTTTAAACAATGCTTCTATTCTCTGAATATGTATTTGTGGGGATTGACTGATTTTTTTTCTGTATGTATTGAGCAACGTTTTTAGTAGATGTATGCACGTGCAAACTGTTTATATGTAAACATTCTGTGGATATTTACATAATTTAAATAAAAGATGTCTGGTGAACTGCAATTTCTTTTCTGGCATTGTGGAAAAATAGCAGCTTGTATTCTATTTATAGTAGAGACAACATTGTATTTATCGGAGAAAGGATACTTGTCTCGGCTCGGATGGAAGCTGTAGGCTGGCCAACGGATTTGGTGACGATTGGAAAGATAAAAAAAATATGAGAATTTATTGTTTGCAGATTGAGGAGAAGCAAGAATAATATTGTGATGCAGCTTGTGTTAAAATGTAGAAGTGAGCATACCTGTTGTAGTTGGAGTAGCAGTCACTGGTTGAGTGGAGATATGTTTTCGCAGCGTGCTGGCGCGAACTGCAGGATCAGTTAGAAGATTCTAACTAGGTTAGTAGTTATTGTCGATGTAATTTTATGGTCATTTATGCATATGCACAGGATCAGTTAGAAGATTCTGACAACACAACATCTTTTATTGTTAGAAGATTCTGACAACAAATCATTTGTAGATATTGTGTTAGGGAATTATACAAATCATTTGTTGTTTCAGAAGTTAATTGCATTGACAATTCAATATGCAGATATTGTGTCAGGGAATTATATAGTAGCTATTCACTAAGAAGTACATTTGCAGTACACAATGAGAAGAAGCAACGCAGTACATAATGAGAAGAAGCAACGAATATGAACTGCAGCATCAGTTAGATGACAGGTCGGTGATACTGAATATTTTCATTTTTCGAACATGTTTTGTGTTTCCTTGAAGCACTTCAATTCTGATTGGTGATCCTATGTTCGTTTGTGATATGCCGATTATACCAGAGGGATGGCCCAAACACTACCAAGCACTTTAACTAGTTGTTGCTGATGCATCGAGCTATCTCATCATCGAGCCATGCACTTTGCCTGTTTTAGTGTTTTGTATGCGTACTGATTATGCTGCTCAAAGCTTACCTCCTGTTTCGCTTCAGAATCCATGTTTAGAACTGACAGGCCCTGCGCGTGCTGTCATGATGTATGGTCGTGTGATATTTGAGGCTTCATTGTATGTGAAAGGTGCTACTAGATCTGATGACAAAGAATTGAGCCTTCTAGCTATTACTTCATTGGGGAATTTGTCTGATGCTCACTCATCCTTGATTGAGTGTTCTTGCAGTAGCAGACTTAGCACACTGGAACTGATGCTTGGTAAAATCTTACTTACTCTGTGGAAGCTACAATTCACTTGCGGGACATGGCCAGCTGATGGTTTTCGTTGCATCTTTGTGGCCAATGCTGGCATAGGGACAATGGATTGTGTTGCTTGAGACTGCAGATGATCGCGCTGGTGATAAGATCAGCCTTGCACGGCAGGTTGTTTGTGTTGACTGTGATAGAGAGCTGAAGGTTGTGGCCAGCATTACGAATGGTTCTGCTACCTATACAGATGAAAAGGGCTTCAAACCTCTGAAAATGGGTGCAAGCTCCAAGGAACTTGTATCGGTGGCTTACGGGACGTTTGGTTTGAGGAATCACTTCATCCAAAATATGGTGGTGCATCATGGGTCTATTCCTCAAATTTGGTGGAATGACCCCATTCCTCATATTAGTACTAACTAAATAACTATAAGGAATGAGGTGATGATGGATCAACTCAATCCATTCCACAAACCAAACAAAAAAGTAAGGAGCGAGAAGACGATGGACTAGATCATTCCTCAAACCAAACAGCTTATTAGGGTTGGAAGTCACTGTTTATTGGTCCTGCTTCCCATTTGCACCGGTTTAGTTTCGTTGAAAGTGCTGCTGGTGAAAACTTAGGTGGTGTTTGGTTTGCCGAAATATCTTTTCCATAAGAGTTTTCTATGTAAAATTGTATGCCTCATGTTTAATCTATATTTTCCGTAATATTTACTAGAAAAACACAACACCACCTTGATCCCTCGTGCATTGGTCCTATCTCCCACGGTTCCATCGTCGCCATCCACATGGAAAGGTAAAACTCCACTTAGCCAGCAATTTTCACGAGCGCCAGCTTGGGGACCAGTTAGTTGTCAAAGAGATACCTGTTGTACTGCTGCTGCGACTCCGGTTGAAGAAGCTGTCGCTGAACACTGAAGAATAATCTGATGGCGCTGATGGCGCGAACAAAAAAAAAAGGCACCAGTTGTGCTGATGACAATTGACAACTGGAAGGCGCGTGCTCGGCTTCAACGACTAATAAAGGGAGGAGAATCCACGAGCGGTTGGGCCGGAGTGGATCAACTAGAGATGGCAACGGGTACAAACCCGCTGGGTTTTACCGTCCCAAACCCGTACCCGTGAAAAATATCTATGCCCATTAAAAAACCCGTACCCATGACGGGTTTGAGATTTTGCCCAAACCCGTACCCATCGGGTTAGCGGGTACCCATGGGTTACCCGCGGGTTTCATCTCAAATATACTTGTTCTTCTCATAATCAATAAGTATCATAATGATTAATGAGATCATGACCCAAAATCTATGTAATGAACAACGAGTTCATGATTTGGTATAAAAATTATTAGCAGAGAGAATGAAATACAAATAATAAGTTGTATAATTAAGTGACCTTGCACTAAGTTATCCATCCACCACATATATAACGCTAGTAAAAACTATAATAGCAAGCAGGAAACACTCTCACCGACTACTGATACATTCACTAATTAATAAAAATTATGAAGTAAATAAGGAATAACAATTTTGTTGGTCGTTTATAAAATAAAATGACAATATGCACTAGGTTTGGTCGGGTTTAAAAAACCCACGGATTCACGGGTTTGGGTACTATAGGAACAAACCTGTACCCATAAACCCGCCGGGTATAGATTTATGCCCATTAACAAACCCATGGGTATTAAAATTGACCCAAACCCGTACCCTAATAGGGTAAAAACCCATCGGGTTTCGGGTTTCGGGTACCCATTGCCATCTCTAGGATCAACTGAACTGGAACCTGCATGGCCCAAATCCGGATGGCAGTCCAAAGCGCCTTCCTTGTGACAGAGAACTTGGCCTTGGCTTATGTCTGAACCATCAACCATCATGCCGGTTAGTTGATTATTATTAAGGAATTTAATTAGACACTTGCACAGTCTATAGTCTCTAGAGAGAGGCTGGGCTGGGCTGGGCTGGATTGGGACGCTTCCGCGGTGGTGGTGCCGGCTAAAGATGGCAATGGGTAAAAACCCGCTGGGTATTACTTGCCCAAAACCATACCCGCGAAGAAAAAATACGCTCGCTAAAAACTCCATACCCATGACGGGTATAAAATTTTTGCCCAAACTCATACCCATGCGGGTTTCGGGTACCAAACGGGTTTCCCATACCCACTAACATCAACATAAAAAATAATTCATCATGTAAATGACAATCAATACATTAATAAGCTAGCATAAAAGGAACAAGTGATAACTAATTTTAGCCTAAAATTTGTTACATGAAGTTTATTTCAATTAGAACATATTCAATTAATAATATTATGAGACATATTTATAAGGAATGTTGATTTTAAGACGGATTTAAAAAACCCATGGGTTTGCGGGTATGGGTAGTGGAAGAACAAACACATGCCCATGTACCCGTTGGATTTCCATTTAAACCCATTAACAAACCCATGGGTAGAGAAATTAACTCAAACCTATACCATAATAGAGAAAACACACCGGGTTTTAGGTAGCGGGTACCCATTGCTATCTCTAGTGCCGGCATGCAGCAGAAGGAGGGCGCAGGCTCCTGGGCCGTATCGTCGATCACCTGCGCTGCGCATGGAAGTGGTCAAGTGGAGCAGCCGAGCAGGGCAGCAGGCAGGCACCCCACTGCACGTCCTGCCTTTTCCCACCAGCCGCAAACCGCGCGGAAAAAGAGCCTGCATGCGGCCCCTGCATGCACCGTACGTGATCACCTGCCAGTGCCACTGCCAGGCAGCCAGCCCCCGACCAGCTGCTCCCTCCCTGCAGCGTCGCCTGCTGCCCCGGCCGGCCATGTGGCCTGCTTCCAGTGGCAGCTACGAGTACGTGCACACGCGCGGCGGAGTAGCGGAGAGAGGACGGACGCGCCCGCGCGCGCGAGAGAGAGGTTGTCTTTAATTTCGTCGGCACCGTACGTCCATCGTCCATGCATGCAGGCACGCACACCCACCGGCACCAGACAAGCCAGGGGCGGTCCCACTCGATCGTCCATGCACTGTGTATGTAATCGTGTCGCGCATGCTGGATCGCCGACGTATTCACCTACTCCTACGTGTGAGCGAGCGAGCGAGCGCATGAGACAAGACGAGACGAGAGCCTGAGGAAGTGAGGAGGACAGAAACAGATGCTGCTGTGCTGCGCTGCGCGCGCATATGCAATGCACGGTGCCGCGATCATCCGTCGCACACCGAATTGCTACAAACCCATTAGTCATGGACTCAGTCGCTAAGCCGCCCGTACGGACAAACTCACAGACACACAGAGATCGCGGTAAAGCTAGCGTTGCGGTGAGGGAGACTCTGAGACGACGGCGTCGGCGTGCGTGCTCCACGCAACGGCTCATGGCTCTAGGGTTTCCTCTCCGCCTACGCCTATATAGCGGCACTCTCTCCCCGCCCACCTGCTCACCCTCTCTCCTCTGATCTCCCTGGTTCCTACCCACTGCCAAGGAAAAACCACCAACCCCAGACCCAGCCAGAGGCCTCTGCCTCAGCCCGTCTTCTTCTTCTTCTCCCATGGCTTACCGCGGCGGCGGCGGCCGGGGAGGAGGAGGCCGCGACGGGGACCAGCAGCGCCCGCCGCACGTCCACGGACGAGGAGCCGGGGGGCCCGGAGGCGGCCGCACCTTCGTCTGGCCTCCACCGCCTTCTTCCACGCCGCGGCCGGTGCCGCCGTACCACCACCACCACCACCACCAGGTGCCCATGGGCTACCGCGCGCCCATAGTGCTGCCGCACCAGGCCGCGTACGGGGTGCCGATGGCCGTGTACCGGGGGGCGCCGGCGCCCGCGTACAGGGTGCCCGCGCCAGCGTCCCCTCGGCCTCGCGTCTCCTTCTCGCCTGCGCCTCCGGCGTCTCCGGTCACTATCAGGGCGCCGCCGCCATCACCGACGACGCCGCCAGCTGCTCCCACCACTCCGGCGCCTCCACGCCAGCCCGCGCCCGCGCCCGCGCCCGAGCCGGCCCCGGCCCCGCCCCCCGCGCCGTCGCTCGCGGCCCTGGCGAAGGAGGTCGAGAAGAAGCTCTTCGTCTCCGAGACCGCGCTGGCGCCGGCCGCGGCGGCGGCAGCGGCAGCGGCAGCGCAGGGCACAGCTGGTGCCGGCGCTGACGACGCGGCGTCGGACGTCGACCTGGCGCCGGTCTCCAAGAAGGGGCTCGCGCACCCGGCTCGGCCGGCCCTCGCCACCGTGGGGAGGAATGTGTTTGTCCGCGCGAACCACTTCCTCGTCCACGTCGCCGACAACAACTTGTTCCACTATGATGTGAGCTAGCCCTCCTCTCGCCTCATGCACTAGCAGTGTATATCTTCTCGTATGTATCCATGCATGCTTGTTGCTTCGTAAGATATGGTAGTAGTCGTCTTGTGCGCGCGCATGAGTTGTCAGCTGGGAGATATGGGCGGGTACGTACTTTGTGACGTAAAAATTACACATGCAGCGTGCGCGCGATGGTCCGCTCTCGTTTTTTGTTTCTTTTTTTTCTTTGATCCGTCTGATCCAGTGTTTCTGCTGCTTGTTCTCGTGGTTCCTCGTTGGCTGTGTTTCTTGCGAAGAACAATCCAGTACCCTCCTGCCACTATATATATGCAGTGGTTGGATCGGAGCTCACGTTCATCTGCGCCAAAAATAAAGCATGCGCGCGGCGTCTCTCTTTGCTTGGGATTCTTGACCATATGGTGCTGTTGCATCGCGGTGATGGGACTGCTATTCATCTGGCCACCTCTCTGGCTCTACCGTTCATGACAGCTTGTTCTGTAGTCCTTCTCTGCAACGATTTTTCTGCTCTTTTGTTTTCGGACTGTTTCGTATCGATCGCGTCTGCTGGAGCTGCATGGTGCGTGTTCTTTGGTTGGCTGTCGTTTGAGCGCAAGCTTTTTCAGCTTTCAGCAGTAGTTTCTCTCTCTCTCTCCCTCCCTCTTTTCGGATCTTTTGTGTTTTTGTTTTGAAACTAGCTATGGACCTATATGGTTTCTCGCACTGTCAAATTAAATCTGTCTCTCGGCTCTCAGTGAGCCTCTTTGTGCCGTGCAACAAATACGTCTAAACGTTCCATCGTTGCGCAGAGAGGCCCCAGCTGCTGTCTTGAATCTTGATCTCTTCTCCTTTCTCGTTCATTTTCCTTTCTGATTTGTCAGATGCATTTTTTTTGCTGCCTGGTTTTAATTAGTTTTTTTTTCCTACTTGAGCTTGATTGGTATACATACATGGAACTTGCTTTCAGTTCCATACGCGCGTGGTTCTTGCTTGTGTGAGAAATGCATCGCCATGCATGCATAATCCCTGCCAAATGCCATGGGAGTAGACGCTTTTGATGAAACAGCTGCTGCAGGCGGCTTGCATGGCAGTACAACTTGTTGCTTTTTGTTTGTTTTTCTTCTTTGCGATCTGGTCAGATCCATTGTGGGGGTTTCTACAGTGACCCTTCAAATCTCGTGCAGCATAACCTGGCCGTGCAGCAGCATATGGTTCCAAATTAAGTTTCTGTACGAGAGCGGGAGATTCTTTGTGTTGCTTCTTTTTGGAACTTCTCTTGGAGTTTTCTCGATCATGGTCGATTATATTGGCTACACAGCAAATTACCATATCCTTGTCTACGCCAGTAACTTTTCTTTGACACGTAAATGACCGATGCTTTTCGAAGCGTTTTACATGTGTGAGTTCTTTTTTTCCCCAATTATTACTAGTAGTCAACGTAGTGTGTATCTTTAAGATTGTGATTTTATTTTCACTGCCGTAAATGTGTGAAAGGAAATGCTTCAGGTTAAAGCTTTTTTAAATAATGACCTGTTTGTGGGGACTGAAAAAAATAATGGCATATTTGCTATACACACTTCGTCGTCCCCCTGCCCCATTTTAAACACTTTGCTATTACAGCTTCACCCTTCCCACACTCAGCGCCAGCAAAAAAATAATGCAAAAAAATAATATAGAACGAACACTTAAACTCATACACATCTGCTCCAGAAATTTAAAGCTAACCATCAGACCACACATCTTATTGTTTAAAAATAAACAATAATTATATTTGTAACGTAGATGTCACTCCCACGCTCTCCCGATTCGTGGCAAGCGTATGTACACATAACTAGTAGCAATATAGAAGAACCCTAGTCAATTGACTCCCTGCGACTGCCAGATTGGGTCATTTTCTAGCCCACAGTCCACACCGCTGGCGCTGGATCCCCATGGCAGCGTCGCAACTAAACTGGCGTAACAGGCTCCGCTGCACAAAGCAACCAATACCACCACCAACAACAACAACAACAAAATGCAAATCCTCTTCAACCCGACATTAGGTTAATTGGCTTGTCAATCCACCCAGAACTTGGCAATTTCCTTCGCACTTCACTGTAAGCTGCTTTGATTTTCTTAACCCTAGCACCAACTAGTGTCCGCTTTTTGGCTCCCCTTAATATGGCAAACTTTCTTATTCCCTGACCGCGCTTGTATCTTGAACATTATGAATATATAATCAATCAGGTGGGGATTCTTCGTCCCCCCCGTTGCATGTTTCAAAAAAAAAAAATCTTAACCCTAGGATAAGTGGATGTTTGTTTGGGATTATAATCTATCTAGATTATATAATCCAATAATTTTTGAACTAAGAGTTAGTTCAAAAGTTGTTGGATTATATAATCTGGATAGATTATAATCCCAAACAAACACCCCCTAAGTAACTTGCAATGCTGTCTTGTTTATCGAATCTAGGACGAGAATTTCATTATCCTTTCACTAAGGATTCTGACTTTTTTTAGTGTTTATACCTTTGTGCTCTAATGTGTGAAACCATGATCCAGTTAATCTCAATAAGAATATTATGATTCATTTTGCCTGGTGGTTTATGTCTTTAGGTCGCTATTAATCCCGAGTCAAAGTCAAGAGCAACGAACAGGGAAGTTCTCAATGAACTCATCAAGTTGCACGGGAAGACATCTCTGGGCGGCAAATTGCCTGCCTATGATGGCAGGAAGAGTCTCTATACTGCTGGTTCACTTCCTTTTGAATCAGAGGAGTTTGTGGTTACTCTTGTTGATCCTGAAAAGAAGGAGAAAGAAAGGTCTTCCCAGATCCTATGTCAGGCCATTTTTCAGTACTACACGAAAGACATTTCTCACCTGCTCATATTAATCCTTTTCAATTTATAGGGTGGAGAGAGAGTACAAAATCACAATTCGAATTGCCGGGAGAACAGATTTCTACCACCTTCAGCAGTTTCTGCTTGGAAGACAGAGGGATATGCCTCAGGAAACCATACAAGTACTTGATGTTGTCCTCAGGGAGTCGCCGTCTTGGAAGTATAATACCTACACTCAAGTTCTTGCTCTGAATTTTGTTTGAGTAATCTTTTACCCAGGGTACTGACAACTCTTTGGTAAAAAAATTGTCACTGCAGTTATGTCACAGTGTCCAGATCCTTTTTCTCTACAACTTTTGGTCACAGAGGTGATATCGGTGAGGGGCTTGAGTGTTGGAGGGGTTACTACCAAAGCCTGCGCCCAACACAAATGGGCCTTTCGCTGAATATAGGTAATACCCTGTTTATGTCGTTGTTCCTCAGCAAAAAAATGTTTTTGTTGGTCTATGCCTTTTGTTTGATATATTTTGGTAATTAACTTTGGTTATAATGTTGCCTTTTCAGATATTTCAGCAACATCCTTTTTTAAGCCTGTGACAATTATCAAATTTGTGGAGGAGTTCCTGAACCTGCGTGATACATCTCGGCCGTTGTTTGACAGAGATCGTGTGAAGGTATTTTTTACACAATGACAATCGCGATAACTTCTTTTATAGAACTTGTACAGCACGCCATCCTAGAGAAATCTTGTATGGCTGTAACTGTGTTCAGATAAAGAAAGCATTGCGCGGTGTCCGAATTGAAACAACTCACCAACAGGACCAAATCAGAAGATACAAGATAACAGGGATTACTCCCATCCCTATGAGCCAGCTGATGTAAGTATTTATCTGCAAATGATACTCTTCTTTTCTGTTCTCTCTACAGCATTTTCTGTAATATTAATATCAATATTAATTCTGGTTTTCTGAATTGCTAGTACATCTCTTACTAACTGCTAAATAGTTGTAGTATTACAGTTATCACAATTTGAACGATCTGACCTATGTCAACAGTGCCATAAACTTATTTTTCCTTTTTGTCATTGTCATCAACTGACCGCTTCTTTTTTGTCACTTTAGATTCCCTGTTGATGATAAAGGAACAAGAAAGACTGTAGTGCAGTACTTCTTGGACAAATATGACTACAGATTGAAGTATGTCTCTTGGCCTTGCCTTCAGGCTGGCAGTGATTCACGACCTGTATATTTGCCTATGGAGGTACTGTGTCCATGATCATTCAGTTGTACCTGAATTATTCATGTTATGTTCATAGTTTCAATAAAAATGGTTGTAGGTTTGCAAGATTGTAGAAGGGCAGAGATACTCTAAGAAGCTTAATGACAGACAAGTGACGAACATACTTAGAGCAACTTGTAAACGTCCCCAGGAGAGAGAGAAGAGCATACGTGATGTATGCTTCTAGACCTTTATTCCTCTGCTGTTTTTAGAATAATTATTATCTCTTTTGGATATCATTTTTATTGACATTTTTTATGTGCTGCATAGATGGTTCTGCATAACAAGTATGCAGATGATAAGTTTGCTCAGGAGTTTGGCATCGAAGTTAGCAGTGATCTAGTGACTGTTCCAGCCCGTGTGCTGCCTCCACCCCTGGTAAAATTGCTAAGTTCTTTTTTGCAAAATGTGTGTCCATGAATCACTTTTGTTTTATTATTTGAGGAATAATCAATTTCTTTGTTGTATTTCAGTTGAAATATCATGACTCTGGTAGGGAGAAAACTTGTGCACCAAGTGTTGGACAATGGAACATGATCAATAAGGTGACACTATGTTCTTACTTAGAAATTTATCTCTGATGTTAGTTGAGCATTGCCATCGTTGTCAATAAATTTATTGTGAACTTGTCCAGCATCATCATGCACTGGTTGTCAAGCTTTTATGAGTGTTTGTTTTTCTTTAATGTTGAAACTATTATCGCCATTTTTCTAGACCAGTCTTTTTAACACTGTTCTGGTACCCTTTCCCAGAAAATGATCAATGGTGGAACTATTGATAACTGGACTTGTTTGAACTTTTCACGCATGCGCCCTGATGAGGTACAAAGGTTCTGTATGGATCTGACTCATATGTGCAATGCCACTGGAATGGTAAGTTTTTTACTATTTGTATGTGTTATCAAGTTATGCCAGATAGTTCACTATATATACTGTAGTTTTTACTTCTAATCATCTCTGTAGGTTGTCAATCCACGCCCATTTATTGAAGTCCGGTCTGCTGCTCCTAACCATATAGAGAATGCTTTGAGAGATGTACACAAGAGAGCCACCCAAATACTTGCCCAACAAGCAGTGGGAAATCAGCTCCAGCTTTTGATTGTAATTCTTCCTGAAGTTAGTGGTTCTTATGGTATGCATACTTGCCTCTTGTTCTGGGTCATACACACCTTACAGTTTATTAGAATTTTTGGTATATAAATGACTCCTACTTTTGCAGGTAAAATTAAAAGAGTCTGTGAGACTGACATTGGAATTGTATCTCAATGTTGCTTGCCAAAGCATGCTAGCAGGCCAAACAAGCAATATTTGGAAAATGTTGCACTCAAAATCAATGTCAAGGTCTCTCAATACCTATATTTTTTACATTATGCTTTTTTTTATTTTGGTTCTTTCCTGCAGGAATGTAACAATTCCTTTCGTCGAGCAGGTTGGTGGGCGTAACACGGTTCTTGAGCGAGCCTTTTCACACGATGGTATACCTTTTGTCTCTGAAGTCCCAACAATCATCTTTGGCGCAGATGTCACACACCCCCCACCAGGAGAGGACTCTGCATCATCCATTGCTGCTGTTAGTTTCTTCTTAATCAATCATAATTTGGTGCAATCTGAACTATGAAAAAATAAGTTATCATGTTGCTAACTTCAAACATTCAAATTGTGCAGGTGGTGGCATCAATGGACTGGCCTGAAATCACCAAGTACAGAGGTCTGGTTTCTGCTCAACCACACCGACAAGAGATAATAGAAGATTTATTTACTGTCAGTAAAGATCCACAGATGGGGCACAACGTTAATGGTGGCATGATCAGGTAAGGTTTTTTATTGATTTGAGTTGACCTATTGAAAGTTGTCGAATGGTTCATCTGGGTAACTGGCATTGCAGGGAACTACTGATTGCTTTCCGCAAGAAGACAAACAGAAAGCCTGAGAGGATAATATTCTATAGGCATGTGTTCCAGATTCCTGTTTTTGGTTCATTTATTGTATGCTGTTGAGTGAAGTATGTTGACTTATCACTCCTATGCAGGGACGGTGTAAGTGAAGGTCAATTCAGCCATGTTCTCCTTCATGAAATGGATGCTATCAGAAAGGTATGATTTCCAGCATCAGAATTTGTCGGTGAAATATGGTTTTCATTGCCATGCCCATGTCAATGGTTTTGTCCCTTTCCATTTCAAGGCTTGTGCTTCTTTGGAGGAGGGATATCTACCCCCAGTGACGTTTGTGGTTGTTCAGAAAAGGCATCACACAAGGCTTTTCCCTGAGGTTCACGGAAGGCGTGATATGACTGATAAAAGTGGAAACATTCTTCCTGGTTAGTGTTTTTGTGTCACACTGTTATTGGGTTCATAAAGCTGCTGCTTCTATAAGCATTTGCTGTCTGGGCCTTATTTTGCGCGTCACTTGTGCTGCAGGAACTGTGGTTGACCAAATGATTTGCCACCCTACTGAGTTTGATTTCTACTTGTGTAGTCATGCTGGCATTCAGGTACGTTGCACATTCTTTTCCAGAATAGCACTTGTCAGACATTGAGTGTCAAAAATATTTCTTGTCAGGGAACAAGTCGCCCGACCCATTACCATGTGCTCTATGATGAGAACGAATTTACTGCTGATGCACTGCAGTCACTGACCAACAATCTTTGCTACACGTAAGTTCAACTCTCCAATCTCCCTCCATCTCTGACTCTTTGATTTATCTAACATCTCCCTACTGTTACTTGATGAAATGTGCAGCTATGCTCGTTGCACCCGTGCTGTATCAGTGGGTAAGCTCTTATTGCATCTCCTCTTCTGTGTCCTATCATAATCTACTCAGCTGAACCTTTTGTTGATATGAGCTATTTCCTTGTGAGCTTGAAACATGAGAATTTCAAGCTCTTTGATATGATCTTTAACTGCAAAACGGGGGTAGTTCAATGAGTGAACACATTGACAGCATTTCTTTTAAAAAGTTGTTGTATTCTCAACCTGTGCTATGTAGATTGATCCATTGAAATAAATAATCAAGGATATTATTGTCAGCTCTAACACCCATCTTTATCTGTTGGGTTCATGAATCAGTGTTTCTTTGTTATTATTAGCACTATTGTCGCCCTTTACGGCTGTAACTATCATATGGACAACTATTTTCTTGAACCATGCATCATTTCATTGTGCTCTTTTATGTTGTAGATGCAAAATAGTTGGTTACCAGTCATCGCTAATGTGGTGTTCTTTGCTTTCCAGTCCCACCAGCGTACTACGCCCACCTTGCCGCATTCCGCGCACGCTACTATGTGGAAGGAGAAAGCTCAGACGGTGGCTCGACACCTGGCAGCAGCGGGCAGACAGTAGCCCGTGAGGGGCCTGTCGAGGTGCGTCAACTTCCCAAGATCAAGGACAACGTGAAGGACGTTATGTTCTACTGCTGAGCTGCTCCAAGTTTAGCATTCAAGCTTTCTTATTTTCGTAACTTATCCTTGATATGGAGCTGGTTGCTCTTATTTTCGTCTCTCGGTATTCGGAGTAGCTAGGCTATGACTGGAGCATGGTCTTGAAGGCCTAACACTCTGTTTGGATGAAATCAATGCAAATACTCTATAATTTTTTTTGTATTTGTGTTCTTTCTGTTCGATCAGTTATTATCTAATCTGCTTTGCTGCTTAGTCTGGTTGATTGACAAGTTATTTTTTTTAAGATGAAGTATCTTCCCAGCCATTTTGATTGATATTTGATTCTGGACCGTAGAAGTCGCTTGCAAGTTCATGTTCCTTAGAACCAAATGGATGAGCCTCTCAAGAGCAAGTTCATGTTCTCTTCATTGTTGTGCAAGTTCATGTTCTCTTCTTTGGATTTGTAAGTTGGCTACATCATAATTCATAAGATTGTCACACATGTACACAGCTAAGTTTACACATCCATTCTACCAAAGTAGAAACTAGCAAACTTTAAAAAAAACTGAGTATTATCGTACATTCGTACAACGTCCCAAAGGCAATCAATCAATACAACGAAAAAAATGTGCTCTCATTTGGCATAGGAGCTATATATTGAGGGTGCGTACAGCGTACTTGACTGTTATCCGTGCCAGCGTACAGCAGAATCACGATGCAAGAGTTCAATTGATCCAACTATTGTAATGCAACCATTGTCACAGTTATGCAACTATTGTCATGTAAATACAATGGGATAATATTTGACAATATAGATATACAACTATTGTAATGTAACCATGCTAAAAACGCAATGGGATCGAAGGGAAATGATACACAAACCTGTGAATCAAGGTTCACTTCAGCACCAGCACCAAATACTGCATCTCCTTCCTCCATAGCTCCCGTCGTTTTTATGGCCTTCATCTCCATATCATCAGGTACTCTTGACTTGGCTTTCATGGCTTCCTGAACTTTTCTTTGATGCTCCAAAACTACAGCTTCACGTTTTCGGTCCTGGAGATGATTAAAATCATCAAGTATGAGTTGCCACCTTCACTCTAACTATCCAATCAACTCAAAAAATGAACCCTAATAGTTTGTTCTTGAGAAAAATCTTCACTCATTGTATTTGTATATGAATATTTGAAAGCCCTCAAATTTAAGCCACCATAAGGAGCATTGCCATCAAAAGTAAGATCTAAATGAATCAATGTCCTCTCTTAGGGTAAGACACATAGGGAGGCCTGCAGAAGCTTGAAAGTTTGTCCGAATGAAAGAAAATCTCGATAGAACTTTTTGCCCTAATATTGTTGGTTAAGCCTTTTTGTTGCATAATTTGGAGTCCAGTTACTAACAATCTGTACTTGACAATTAAACTACTCAGTTAACTGCACTTGAATGAATAACTATTACAGTTCTAAACTTCCAATCATGTTTCTAAACTATTTTTTAAACGAACCAGGCAGGAGAGTTGTCGATTATTTTTTCTAAACTGAGAAGTGGTCTGGATCGGACTAAACAACAAACACCAGGCGATTAGATTGGGACGTCAACACGCTGACACCATACAACTTAACTCGCCGATTGGATTGGGACATCAAACGACACCACACTCACCGCCGATACAGAGTGCCCAAACAAACAGGGGCGGATCCACCATGTGGGCAAAGTGGGCCATGGCCCCACCTTAATTTTTAGACTTTTTATAACTACCTTTTGTATATATAATAAATAAAAAATATTAGGTATATGAGACCAAATTAGATAAACATCAGGTCTACCACATCATACCATTGACTAACTCATAAGGTCTAGCACATCATCCTAGGCCACGACCTATGTCGACTAAAACACAGAATGAGAAAGGCATCAACCGCACGTCCGTAGCATCCAACCCCCTGTTTAGCACGTCCTAGCATTGTGCCCAATGTCCAATCGCCATCCAACAGTCAACTCATCATTGTTGGCCTACCGCTCAGCCGCCCACCCAACCGTCACTGCCAGCCGTCAGGACATCGTCGCTAGCTTGTGGCTCGCCTGCCATCGCTGCCAACCCATCGTCTAGCCGATAGCCCATCATGGTCGGCCCGCCTCCACTCGGCCACTGTCCCGCACTAGAGTGCAAGCTGCCACGACACCATAAGATTGATGGTTTAATGGTGTTTTCGATGTTTTTTCTATATAGTTTTGTTCTTTTACTTACATTGATGCTTACTTTCATGCTATCGATTGGAGTTTCTATCGATGATTTACCGTCGTTAAAAGGATTTTTGATATCCATATTATTTTGTAATAGTCATGATATTACAACTTAACTTCCATGCTATTACCAAGAAACCACTTATAGTTAACATTTTTTTATGATTTCTCCATTATGAATTGGCCCCACCTAAACTTTTGTCCTGCGTCCGCCACTGCAAACAAACACAGGCAGCGGCAACCCCACACGAGAGCACACAAAACTGCTAAGGGTCATCGTTGTCAAGCAAGGATGCAGAGCATCCAGCAACTCCCAAAGCAGCCGACAGACGAACCAAACGAAAAGCAGACAGACAGCCCGAAGCGAAAGGTCTCAACAGGTCATCGTTGTTGGGCTCAAGGCACAGAGCAGCTCCGACTTCCAATCTTGACCCTCTGCCCTGCCTCCGGTTTTTGCTCGACCTTTGAAACATTCTGGACCACGAAGAAAAGAGGTTCGCCTCATGTTATCGTTGCCGAGCCACATCCCCTGACATAGCAGCTCCGACTTCACGTTGCAAAACCCCACCTCCACCGGCATACCAGGTGCCGAGAAGCGAAGCAACAGCCGAAGGCAAAGCCGTGGCCGAGACAAACTTCAGAAGCGACGCCTTCAGGAAGGGAGTGATGTCACCGTGACGCCACCGTCGCCTATCCCCGATGGATCGGGCTTTCCCCCAAGGAAGATGGCGTTGGGGATGCAATCCCCTCAACAGGGGAAGCGGCGTCCATGGGCGTCACCGTCGCCGAGACTTTCGCCCAAGAGCCCCCAGCACAGCGTCTGGCTGAAACCTCGAGACACAGCAAGTTGCCTCCACCGTCGCCGCTGCCCTGTCGTCCCGCACAATGATGAAGATTTTGGGGCCTGCTGCCACCACCACCACCACCCTGCGCTAGTCTGAGCCACTAGCCGACGCTGCCGCAGACGAGAGGTCCCGCTCCAGCCTCTCCAGGCCAGAGCGGACAGAGGCGATGCCGCAACCGTCGCTCGACATCAGACGTCGCCCCTCCCACGCACAGGCGCGCGCCCCTGCCTCACGGACACCGGATCCGGCTCGGGCCCAGCCGGATCTGGGACCACCTGCCACCCGCCATCGGGGAGGACGCCCCGCGCTGACAAGGACTCTCCGGGGGGCGAGGCGGCCGCGCCTAGCATGAGCCACCGCCACGGCTGGACGCCACCCATGCCACGGCCCGGCAGACGACTCGTCGGCCGCCGCGGACGCAGCCATGGTCGTCACCACAGACGGCGCGCAGGAGCCTGGAGCCGGCAGAATCGCCCCGCCGCCGCCTTCACTGCCGAGCCACGTGAGCATTCCCCGGCTAGCTCCGACGGCGGCGAGGTAGAGAGAGGTGGGAGAGGAGGTGGAGGTGGCAGCGGCTAGGGTTGGCGCCGCCCGAGCTGGGGCAAAAGATGGCGCTGATAAGGTCGTTTGATCTATGCAAAAGATGGCGCTGGTTGTTGGTTTTAAATGTTATCCTAACCATTTAACTAGCTATGTACAACACATTATGTCTTTATTTCTCTAAATGTTGTGAGGTGCTCTCGAATAAAAACTACATGTTTGCCTCATGGTCTATGTAAGGAAACCTTGAATTTGAATGCGTACAACTTCAGTTGCTCTGCCTGTTTTTAGATGATTCGTCTTTAGATGGGTTGAATATTATCATATTACTTGTCTTTATGTAAGTAATGTAGAAATCATGCCACAACACATTTCCCCACATAAGAGGGCCATATTTGTGAGCTAAGATAATTTTGAGTCACAACTCACCGTCCCCTTTCGATAGACTTAGGATCTCCTTTTTATATTTTTTCACCCTACAATGTAAAATTGTTCTATAAAGTCCATGGTATATCATCATATCATGTATTATCAACTTAGGATTTGTTTATTTCGATTAATAGTGACATTAAGCCAATTTTAGTTGTTCGAAATGACAGATTTCGACATTTGTTATGATTGTTGAGTTGATTATTGATAGCATCACCAAACAATGACCTATGTGTGCACAATTATGCACGCACTCCTACTAGACATGGAAGGAGTAAACCTCAAATATGCTTTCTTCCCTTAGGTATGTTTCTAGATTCTAGTCCGAAGTCGGTCGTTGATAGATTTATTTCTTTTGCTTGCTCTCCGTTACTTTCCCTTCCTTATATTTAGAAATCGATGTAAAGACAATAAGAAAGTGGTTGAGACAGCACATTCTTGGTAGTTTATTGGCTCTATAAGTACAATGGGTACGTAAGTTATGTGTATTGTTTCATGCTCCTTGGTGATTTTTCATCAACGGGTATATTTTTAGATAATGGAAGGGAGTTCCGGCTTTCCCCTCGTAACGAGGTTAGGGCCAAACAAAGCACCACACGCGTGTTTACAGGACCCACATCTGATACAAAGTCATCATACCAAGAACAAACGACTGAAGCAAGAACTTATTAGAACTGAATTCTTTTAGAAAAACTCCATCCATAATTGGAATAAAACTGCATAGCCACCGTCTCAAGGCAGCGACATGCCTGATTTATCTTGTTCTTAGCTTCCTCATTGTGTAAAAACGTCCAACACCTAAGCCAGTGTATCATCCGAAATAGTACCTGCAAATAAGTAAACATAGTGGTTTTTTTAAAGACTAAATCATTTCTACTTATCCAGATAGCCCAGCATGCTACTGAAGCACCTGTAATAATTAAATTCTTAGTTTTTAATGGGACCCAGTTAACCAGACACCAAAATATTTCTCACAAATCTTGGTTAAGATAACCCAAAGCACCATTGTACCAACCTCCAAACAAACTTTGCGAAATGGCAATCGATAAATAAATGTTGTATACTCTTATTGGCTGTACAGAAAACACATTTCTTATTACCATGCCAATTCCGCTTTGCTAAGTTGTCCTTAGTTAGTACCACCCCATTTATAAGATACCATGAAGATCTTAATTTTCAAAGGAACCTTTAACTTCCACAAAGCTTTATTGTAAAAAACTTGTGGATTGTTTAGAAGGACACCATACATGAATTTTACAGAGAACAAGCCCGAACTAGTCAAATTCCCTTTGAGAACATCTTTCTCATTTGAGAACATCTTTCTCATCAACGGGTATATACCTAGGGTCTGTTTGGTTTGATGGCTAACTTACCACACTTTGCCTAACTTTTCTGCCTAAGGTTAGTTCTTCAATTCAAACGACTAACATTAGGCAAAGTGTGGCACATTTAGCCACGAACCAAACGGCCCCCTAGTCATTCATTAATAGTACTGTCGTCAGTTCTGGAGCGCGGGAGCAACCGGCAACGCGTCTCGACGTTAGCCGTCAGGCACGCCAAGCCTCCTCTTACAGATATTATAACAGCAAAGGACTCCCTGCAGGCACACCACCGCGACTCAAAAGGCTTCCAAACATGAGGATGCATCAAACGGAACAGTGCCATTCCGATAGTCTTTTCAGCTCACAGATTAGTTAAGGCCAAGGGCTTAACAGGAGCAAAACACCGGACGAACTCCCTACAAGGATCCTCAAGTAATTTACATGGAATGTCACATGGTGCCACCAAGAGTTCTTACGAGTACAAGGCGAATGTAAGAAAATGGATAAGGTCCAGCGGCGCTGAACAACGTCATTGGCCCTACAGCCTTCTTTTGCTGGAGATGTTGGGTATAAAATAGAAGCAAAAATGCATGGAAATGGAAACGGTTAGACAATTCGGTTTGTACAGAGAAACACATCACTCGGCTGCTCCATGCTCTTCAGAGGGCCTTCAGCTCAGCCTTGACAGATCTTGTTTTGGTTGCCACACCGCTCTTTGGCGAGCATTGTTGTACTCTGTTAGCGTCTCTAGGACTCCCGATGCTGTGACGATGTGGCCGGGTAGATGTTGCGTTGGTATTTTCCCCGCCAGGTGTCAATGGTGTATCACTGCAGCTCCTTCTCCTTGAACTTGTAAACTTTGGCGATTTGGCACGGGTAGGAGGCACCTTGACATAACAGAAGACAAAAATTAAATTCACCATCAAAGCTATCAAAAGGTATACTAATACTTTGCACAATGTATTCATGCCGCGAGAAATAAACATGTATTTCGGTTTTTGTGATTTTGTCAAGACAAAAATGTTCTCAAATACTGTTTGCTCAAGGCTCAAACTAATTATACCCACGTAGATCTTGCTGGTCCTTGTGGGTTTTATCTCTTTTATGTGTTTCCCCGTTTCGTTGTTTTCGGTTCTCCTTTGCCTTTGTTTCCCTTTTCTGTTCTTTGGGGGTTGAGCTCTGAGGTTTTCATACGGGGTTTCATCTCTAGCCTACCCCAACGTGCTTGGGACAAAAAGGCTTTGTTGTTGTTGTTGTTGTTGTTGTTGTTGTCATTATTGGACAATCAACTTGGTATTAGTGACATCATGTGTTGTTCAAAAAAGGGGGGGCACAAAATCTGTCCTCCTTCATTTTAGAATGGTGTGTACATTCCATTCTTGGAATTACTATACCCTCAACAATAACCATGACTTATGCAAAAATTGATAAAAGTCACAGGCTCACAGCTACACTTGTTGAGAATTAGAAACATGAAACTGGAATTACCTTCTTCAGTTCAGCCTTTGGTGGGGGCCCTTCTTGATAGAAGCTTGGCATGGGTTTCGCTCTAATCACCAATGACTTCCTTAGTTGTTTTAAAGCAACGTCTTGCTCATCCTACCCAAATAATGAACATTATAAGATTAGTTAATGACAGATAAGTAATAGTGCTTTCCATATAGACAGGACTCGAAGAAAAAGAAACAATCACAAGCACTTACTAAAGGAAAAGCACAGGTAGACACAGTCAATCAGACTATTGTAGAATTAGTATGAAAAAGAATATGATGGCCAATGGCATCAAATAACAATATTTAACTTAACACGACATTAAATATGCATATGATAGTAGATGTCATTCAATCAGCCGTACCTAAATGAACACATCATTGATTAGATAATCACAACAACCAAGTCTATGTGCTGACATTGCTTGCGTACAGCTTGGATTTCATTTTAGAAAATCATCGATATTTCAGATTGAAAGACAGAAAATGATTACAACAGCGGACAGGAAGATTATAAAACATGTGTACATGTGATGAAACTATAATGATAAAATATGTGAAATTTAATAGATCCTGTATTCCAATTGCTTGACTGAAAAGCATTTGAAACCTCAACAGTTACATATAAAGGGAAATTGGAAAAGAACAAGGAAAAGGAAGAAATAAGACTGGTGTGTAAGTAAAACAGAATGAAGTATCATGTGTTGAGCAAGAACCTTGAATTTTCCATAAATTTTATAAAGGGTGGCATAAAGCTCACTTAGTAGTTGAGTGGTCCCAGAAACAACTCAATTTGAATACTGCCCTTATTGCTATTATTTTCAAAGCAAAATTTACAAAATCGATCAAAAGAAGAATATAGAAAACTCAAGTGACCTTACCTACAGTTGGTTGCTTCCAAGAGAGATATCAGAATTCAGAAGTAAGTTCTTCCTACCTTTTTCCTGGCCTCAGCCTCGTCCTTCTCTGCTTCCAAAGCTTTATGTTTCTCCTCTAATTTTGTGTAGAACTGGGTAATAACAACACTGTCACTACCTAACCTTTTTTGGAACAAAAGTGCTTGGCTGCTTGCTAGTTGTGAATAATCAGAATGAATTAAGCAACCATCTAGAAATAATGCAAGAAAACTATATACACCTCCTTCCTCTTGTCAGCACGGTTAGCACACACAAATGAAGGAGCGACGGGAACAGTCATCTTAGTTCTGCCAGCTCTTGTTGATGTTGTAGTTCTTTACATAGCTCAGGAAAAGGGCCACATGCAACTCAGAATGCTTGTAAAATTCATGTGTTTCTGAATTTAAACATAACTATGAAAAAGGGCATCATCTTGAAAAAATATTGAGCATAACAAAATATTGTAAGTTCAGTGGATACAGAAAAGGACTGTTTAGACAATGCTTTCATGTTCACAGAAAATAAGTGTATGAGTAGGAGTGTTCATCATTATTTACTGTGAAATAACAAAAAATTTGGTTCTTAATTAAGTAAAACCAGTATGTGATTTTAAGGTCATCTAAGAAACATGAATATTCAAATCTATCATTCTGTTCTTATGTAAGTAGGTGTGAAACATCAGAAGGTTATATACCAAAGTTACAATATTAGGTGCATAGCTATGAGCCTATGAAACAGCATAAAAAAGAGGATGACGAGATGCTCAACAATAGCACACAGAAAAAGGATATGAGGATGTCACAGAACAAGAGTCCTCTTCCAGAGGATGAAATACCTTCTCAGGCTGCAAAGTCTTCCTAAGTGCCATCTGCGTACTCTGAAATAAATAGCCAGAGTAATTCTGTTAGTATAGCCTCCTATTTCAGAGAAGTAAACTGCAGAATATTTTGAGACAAGATGACAATCATGCCATATTGCCATCTGTTCAGTTTGCGCAACAATTTCTTAGGTGATCATGTGTGGTAGAAAACTTAAAACATGGAATAAGTCCATGATCAGGTAGGCGTAGCTTCAATGCATAATATAGAATGTGTATGATCTAGCTAGTAATAATTAGCAAAAAACACTTACTGGGTGATAAGAAATAACAGAATCAAAACAAGAGGTAATGATATAGGCGGCACCAAAATTTAATGAGAAATGTGCAGAAGGCAATGATCATACCTTCTTTGTCATGCTTGCTGGAGAGATGCTACTTTTATCACCAGATTTATCCTTATTGGCCAATGGATTGGCCACACCACCATTTACTCCAAACAAACTTCTTTGATTAGAAAGAGAAAATGGTCGGGGAACAACACGTTTAGGCCTCTCCGATCTAGAACTTGCAGTCGCGGATTTTGCTGGGGACTTGGGAGGAGCAGACTCTTCATCAATCAACTTGAGTGAATCTTGATTTACACGTTTGTCTTCCTGTGTGTCACCTTCTACATCAGGTTCCTTAATGGAACTAGTTTCCTGGCCTTCTGGGCTATCATCATCGTGACTGCCACTAATAGTTTCTTCGCATCCATCAGTGTTACCATTCGGATGGCATGTAACAACACCATCTGATTCTTCATCTGTAGATATTTCCACAGCATCTTTCAAAATTGGGCTGCAGAAAAGAAATTAATAAAGAATGAATATGCATGTAGCTCTGCAGCTGGAGGCCTAGAGAAATTCAAGCAGAAGAGAAGAATGGATATATAGTACATGGCTTCAGCAACCGTCATGGACAAAAAGAACAAATTATAAAATATTGTTCACAAATACCATGCTATGCTCCCTACATTCGAAATTCTGTGTTCATGTTCTCAGGATAACTGAAGGACCTGGTTCGTTTAGCACATTCTGGCAGATGATTGCCTACGCAAATATATACTATTCAACTATAACCATGCTGGCGGTCGTTCAGAACATATTTGGTAGTCTTTGAGGTACGTGACTGCAAAAGTATACCCGGAAACAAAACTATTTATTATCCAAAGTGAACACATTTAGAGAGAATAGCCCTAGGAAAAGTAAACATTAATTAGTATGCTCCATACATTTTTCATTGAAATTCAAGGGTTAGCAGCCATCGGATATGTCATATGTAAAAAAGGAAAACCATAAGCAAACTCAGCAATCCTAACAGGAAACTACGGATACAATATATTAGATGCCTGAAATTTTAGAAATATCAAGTGGGGATGCCTGTGGACTGCATGTGAAACATTTCATGTATGCAGGAGTTCAGAATCGCATCCACAAGATAACTTTGAAGCACCAGGGAATGATGCCAGCATGTTCAACAAATAGAGGCATAGAGTTTGCCTCTTCAAAAGGAATAAGCAGCAGCAGCTCAAGTCCAAATTTCGTGCTTGATGATTCCCAGTAGTTTCACACATTCACATAAATTGAAAAAATGTCACAAAGGCCTCCCACTGGACCCCTTTAAGAGTGCATTGCTTGGGAAAATACTGCCTGTGGTAACCCTGTGCTAAAATTAGCACAGGCACCGACAGCATTGAGGGATGCAATGCAACATGAACAAAGACACGACACAATTTATAAGGCAACACAACACTTGACCTTCTGTTTGCCCGCAACCTCGGAATCAATCTATCTCCGAGAGCAACCAAACCCTAACTCGCCAGGCCCAGACCAAGTAAGAAATCACCCACCAAAACCTCACTAAAAATCTTGTAAACAACGGAGAGCTCCGCCAGATCTACCAACGAGCTAGACGATGAGCTCCGACAGCGACATTGCTCCGGGGATAGACCGACCCATAACCCACGGAAACGAAGGGAGTGCAGCAGAAGGCAGTGGGCATTACGTGCTCTCGGCCCCCTTGTTGGTGAGATCCCACCGGCGGCGCGCCGCCGACAGATCCCCACCGCTCTCGGCGGTGGCCGACATGGAGCGACAGCGCAGCTCGAGCCCGCCCGCCGCGCGCGGCTACGCTAGCAGCTAGCTTCACCGCGTCTCCCGGCCTCGACACCCAGCCGCGCGTGTGCGGAATGCGTCTTTTCCTTTTCTGGGGGAGGAGAGGACTCCCTCGCTGTGTGCCTGTGTCTGACTGTCTGTGTGTGGCTTACTGGCTCCCTCGTGCACGAGGGGTCGGCCGCTTCATTCAGTAGCGGAGCGCCGGAGCCCAAGCCCAGTGGGAGGACCCGTGCTCGACGCTCGGACCCACGTGTAAGTGTCGGCCGAGGGTACCTTGGTTGGGAGGTTCAAAATACGGTGCGGTAGAGGCGCGAGAAGCTATAGAAGATCCGTCTCCCTTCCCATAAGCACGACAGAGGAAACACATAAGACACATGGTATAGGGTTGGGCCTCTGGCCTCTTTCTGTTCTCTATATTATGAGGGAGTGTACATGTTCCTTATATAGAGATGTGAGACCCCTCAGGGGCAAAGCGGGTATTTGCCCACATAACCCTAACTAGGGTTACTTAACACTCCCCCTTGGGCGAATACCGCGATCAACCCATGCCTCGTTAAAACTCCGAAAAACCCAGTGGGAAAAATGTGGAGAAAGAGTGCATGGTGATACAAATTGCATTTGCACTTTGTTGCCTCGTTAAAAACCTAATGTGAGAAACTTCAAAAAAAACTCACCAAGGGAAAAGAGTACAACTGGTGTCATCGGGACAGATTTCGATCCTCTGGGATCTAGATTCTATCGAATCTTCTATAAGGGCTAACTTTATAAATGTGCTCCCCCTGATCTTTGCAAAACCGTATCAATAAGGCAAAACATCTTTTTCTGAAAGTATATGCACATAAAGATTTAGCAAACGGATTGCATATCCTTGCAAGGACTATTTCAGTAACTTTACCTCTACTCGCTTCTAGGATATACGAGGTAAGTGCACGTATCAATATAAATAGGCCACTTTGACTGATGGTGTTCGATCGACTGGATCTATATATTTGATAGAAAGTTCCATAAAGGTTCACATATTGATCATCAAGCTCACGCCTTCAGGGCATATAATATGACATTTATTGTCTCACGATAGTGATCAATATAAGCATTCGCTCCCCCTGACGATGACATCTGTCAAAGTCGTTATCCCTCATAACTCAAGCATATTCTTCAAGATATATGTCTCATTGTTCATCTAGAATAACGAGAATGGATGAGGTTGGGGTGCTATCATTTTCTATCTTACACCACAATTTATACATAGTTGTGCAAAGCAAATAACATGTCCTTCTATAGGACTTTAGGGGATAATATAGTTGCAATAGTACATATTCTAAATATGACACGTCGCTCCAGGCGTTCATCCATTGCAACATCTATGATGGTGTAACAAAAGTCCATCAAAGATCGTAATCCATCAGGGATTTTTCATCGATCAGATATATCTTTATAGTCTGTCATTCTGGCACAATGGGGATATTTTGCCAGGAACACCTAAACCTTATAGGTTTTTGCCATCGGGGCTTTAGAGGATATTGTAATTCCACATCAAGTGGAAAATGCCATGAGTAAAACTCGTGGAATGCACATGTGCTTATTCGGTGAACTTCAAGTCCTTTGGTACCTCATCTTATTCCTTTTCGGGTCTGTATGGGTCTTTATCCCTTTATAGGGATTATCAAACTTTGGTGTTTAACACAGACTTTGTTTCTTCTGGATAGGTTCCATCTGAGAACGATAGTCTCAACTACGAGATATTCTCCCTACATAGGAGAGTGATCATTCATCAGAAATGTATTATTCGGTATGAGATTTATATGTTGCATATTTATAATTCAAAGATATGAGTCCTCCTAGGATCTCATGACGGATCTTCAGAATCCTATTAACTGCATATTTTAATTCATGCCATTTGCCAGATATATTACATAGCAGAACAGTGTTTATTCAACACATACGTGGGATGGGTCTCTCACAAGACCACTTGAACCATCGCATTCACCACACATTATTTCAATAGTGCCCATAAATGTCCGAACTTCAAGCTCGCGACTTTCATTTTGCGAGTATTGGTTCAGCCTCGATTGCATTTATCAATGACCCGATAAGAGAGCTTCAAGCACTCATGCATAGGACTTTGTTTTGGATCCATTTGCAATCTATAGAGGCAAGATAGGTGTCGACACATTTGTCTCCCACATTTAATAATGATCTCCGTTATTTCCCAAAACGAAAGATTCATTGTCTCGTATTCCCAGCACAATGATATTGCGCGTATTGCTAGAAATTTCATCATCAAGATGAACCTCTTCGTGAGGCAAATCACCATCAGGGTGAATTAATCGGAGGAGAGTTATCACAGACCACGTGAATCTGCAATCAGAACATATGCTTTGACTAAGGTCGATGGATCATATTCGCAGGCGTCCCCGCAGAATAGATCAAATGCCAATAAGTCAAATGTGGATATGATATTAATCCCGGGTATATCCACATCTACATCAGGTAGAAGCATTTAGACCAATATGGTTACTCCTCAACGATTTCTGGCAAACTCCATATACACAGGAGTACACACCGAACGACAGGTTCAGTTTAGCTTTTGTGCGTTTAATAGAATATTGAGGCATTACACTATATGGGCATTCCTCCCCCTAATGTCGAGATGTTCTAAAAGCATACAGATAAAATCCCCAACCACAATCATCCAGTTGTGGCCAATGTATACTATTGTGGTGATTTATTTGGGAAATCTTACGCACATTACAGATAGGGGTTTTATGCAGTGAGCTTTGGACTTAGATTAATGTAGTGGCATGAATACTACATATTTATCCTTCACATGAATGGTTAGTCTCAACATCCAGCGAGACACACAATAACAAGTTGTTTCATGGTTACAATTCTGCAAACTTATTGTTATTATTACCAAATGCACAATCAATCATTAAGATTTAGACTAACATGCACAACACTATTTTATCCATAAGGCTTCTTCAGGGGCTCATGAATACCATTCGTCGTTTGGAGCCATTAGTTGACTTCAGATCAACAAGTAAAATGACCATCAGGGTCTAACGCTCACAAAGACATTCACTGGTTGCATTGTGCTTTGAGGCACATAGGAAAATGTGTGTTTATATTGGTAGTAAAGTGCACGACATCAGGCCAATGCTGCCAAGCAAAGATTTTTATATGCAGAGATGTATAGTCCAGCTCGTTTTTATCACTGCCCATGGTTTACCCAATTACTCATACCGCTCTGAAATTGGGTATCAATTAATGCAACATGTTTAGGTATAATAATTTTGAGAGAGAACTTATAACAATAGTCAATTCTTTATGGTGTTGCCAGCAGGGCAAATATTTCTCCTCATATTATATACCAACTTGTTCTATAAAGCATTATTTCGATCTCTTCATTGTTCGGCAAAAAGAGAAGCTTTGGAATAGAACAGACAAGGCCAAGAATTCATTTTATCTGGGAAAAATCACCATATAACTAGCTTTTGATGAAGCAAATGATGATAACTGCTTGGCAAGAACGAAACAATACTGGTAATCGCCTAGGATCCATCTTCAACAACAAATATTACTGCTCTCATACAAAGAAATCATCAAGAGTAGAGAGGATACAACAGGTCTCTACAAGATCTTCATATTTTTATCACAAATTATCATCACTAGTAGTCTAGTGGTCAAGACATATGACTCTTCTGGCTCCAAGGACCAAGGACATGTTAATGTCTAATTTAGCTTCAAGCTCTGTTGCGATGTGGGATTTCATAATTATTTGTCTACTCTTCTCACTTCTGGTAGATCGGAGGTAGATAATGGTAAGCATGCCAAAGGGTGGAATTCAGTGTAGTTCGGCTACATAAACCTCAGGTATGTGTCCATTCAGGACCGACCTTTACCATTTAGCTTACAGTGTATACCAAACTTGTCAAAGGACTATCCCGAGTCAATTCAGTGACTATAAGTATTTACAATTCTGAGAGATGTATGCGACACAAGCATAGATGTCCTAGATAGAATGAGTAAAGTGGTTCGATGGAAACACACTATGGTTTTCACACCAACATAGTGAAAATTTTCTCAGAATAACCTCTCGGTATACTCGCAACTTCGTGTTGCTAGCGGTTACATGTCCTTTTATCTCATAGTTTGCTTCATGTCATCCAGCGACAAAGAGAGCAGTGTGCTTGTTGGGGACCTTCGGCGTCCGAAGGTCCTCAAAAACAGAATTTAACAGTATTTCTGTAGTACAATATGTGAACAGGTACCCTCAGACTAAAATCGGCATTGCAGCAGACCGGAATAATACGAAGCTTGATACAGAGCCGAAGGTGTTGAGCAGGAAAGCTTCGGCGTAACGGCAGAGAGTGAAACCGACTTAAAGATGAAAAGGCTATTCAGACCTCAATAGATTACTATAGAGTTATTGTCAGATGTAAAGGGCATGAATGTAATTTTGTAAGGGCTGTGTCCCGTGTCTATAAATAGGTGAACAGTATCCCCGTACTGTTCACGCTGACTTGGCATTTGCTTTTGCGTCACGCTTGTACTTTTTACCTTCTCTCAGGACCGAAGGTACATCTGTAATTTGAAATCATTTCTATTTTTCCATGTTAATAAAATAGAAATGATTCTATGATGATGCTTATATTATATTTCATGCTATATATGAATCCTTCGTCATTACTTGTTATGTTTACGAAGGTATGTCTCTTATGACCTTCGTCCGAAACTCATTATTTCCCGAAGGGACATAATGCTTCGAAGGACGAAGGACTTTAACACTTAACACTTTTTATGTTGCCTTGTTCTTAACTCTTAGCATTTGGGAACAAGTCCCCAACATTGGCGCCCACCTCCGGTGAACTCACTTCCACTTCGAGTTTTTTGAACACCTTCGGAAGCTATAGACCCTCGCTATGGCGCCGAAGAAAGCTTCAGCGACTGGGGCTGCAGCACTGCAACCGCTGGACCCCAACCAGGAGACCGTCTCTCTCCGGGAGGCCCGAAACCAGAAGAGGAAGGCTGTCAGCCCGACGATTCAGGAGGATGAACTAGACCAAGAGATCAAGGACATGGAGATGCTACATCAACAGGTGCAGAGGAAGAAGGAGAAGATGGCCAGGCTAGCTGAGCTGCAGAGGCAGATAGACGAAGCTTCTGAAGAAGTCCGTCATCTTACCCACGATGAGCAGAACCGAAGGCCTCAACAAAAAGACCTTCATCAGGAGGGCTTCTTCAATGAAGATGACTGGTATGACAATTTTCATCATGGAAATTTTGTTTTCGACGATGCTTCTCCTCTGTCCGCTGAGCTGCAGGCTACACCTTGGCCTCCGTCCTATAAGCCACCCCAGCTTCCCATGTTCGATGGCCATTCGGACCCGAAGCAGTTCTTGATGAGTTACGAAGCAACAGTGTCTTCGTATGGTGGCAATGCTGCAGTAATGGCAAAGTCTTTCGTTATGGCCGTCAGGAGTGTTGCTCAGACCTGGTATTCCTCCCTTCGGCCAGGAACGATCACTTCATGGCAGAAGCTGAAGGATATGTTATTGACCAGCTTTCAAGGATTTCAGACGAAGCCGGTCACTGCTCAAGCCTTGTTCCAGTGCACTCAGGATCATGAAGAATACCTTCAGGCGTATGTCAGAAGGTTCTTGCGTTTGAGGGCGCAGGCACCAACGGTGCCCAATGAAATTGTCATCGAAGCCATGATCAAGGGGCTTCGTCCTGGACCTGCTGCTCAATACTTTGCTAGGAAGCCTCCTCAGACCCTGGAGAAGCTGCTCCAAAAGATGGACGAGTACATTCGTGCTGACAATGACTTTCGCCAAAGAAGGGAGGAGGCCTTCAGATTTTCTGAAATGACCAGGGGCTTCGGAGGAAGATCCTATCCGAGGCATGTCAGGTCCATCCACAACTCCACTCAGAATGATGATAAGGGGAGTCAGCAGAACAGACCGCAGTGCTCCTCACAGGCTTCGGGGCAACAACAAACTTTCTTCCGGCCACCAGCTCCAAGAGGCAGAGTCGCCAGGGGCTTCGGCGGAAGATTCGGAGATCAACCAAGGAAACTGTTTTGCTTGTTCTGTGGAGAAAGCAAGGGCCATACCACCAGGACGTGCCATATTACAATCCAGAAGCAAAAGGAAATAGCCGAAGCTGCATCTCAACAAGCTCAGCCGAAGCAGGTCATGCATACTGCTTCGTATCATCCACCTTACATCCCACAATACATAGACAACCACCCTGCAGCTTCTGTAGCTTCGGCAAGTCAACCTCAAGCTTCCTGGCAGCAGCCTCCGCCTCCACCTCCACTGCAACAGGGTCAACAGCCAGAAGGGAGTCAATATGCCCCACACCAAAGGGACTTCAGAGAACAATCCGAAGCTCGCACAGTCAACAGCACTGTGCCAGAGTCGAAGCACATTTATTGACACATATCCTACCTTTGATAGCAGTCTTTTCTATTCAGTTTTATTTTCTGTGAAACAAAGAACATTGTTAGTTTTCATGTAATAATTTCGTTGTTTCCCACGAGGAAAACCCATTTTCTTCACAGGCTTAAGTCCCTGAAGCTTAAAATTTTTTTTGCGCTAACAAGGAGGACCTTCGAATTATTAAAAATCCTTCGAAGCAACAGAAAGTCGTTCTAAGGAACGCAGAGTAAGTTGATGAAGTCACAAAAAGCCGTTCCAAAGGGAGCGCAGTGTAAGTTTTCTGCTCAAAAGTCGTTCCTACGGGAATGCAGAGCTTACAGCGAAAAGTCAACGCTGGTACCGCCTAAGTAAAAGACGAAGAAGCTCCTAAGGGAGGCTTACAGCGAAAAGTCAACGCTGATACCGCCTAAGTAAAAGGCGAAGAAGCTCCTAAGGGAGGCTTACAGCGAAAAGTCAACGCTGATACCGCCTAAGTAAAAGGCGAAGAAACTCCAAAGACGTTCCTAAGGGAATGCAGAGTTTACAGAGATATTTTGTGTGTATCTTCGGAACAAACGTCATTTGCATAACATAACATCATCACACCATTTTGCATAGCATAAACATCATACATCATGTTGCATATGGCAAAAGAAGGGGACACCGTATCAACCTTCGAAAGGACGCTTTGAGAAAGTGAAAATTGTGTAAAGTCATGAGGAAATACAATGATAATCTTTGGAATACAGCTTCGGAGAATATTTTTACGAAGCATGGATGAGCTTCATCAGAATAATATCGAAATTGTACAGCTTCGGAGAATGTCTTCTTCACGAAGCATGAAAAGAAGGGAAGGTGTTTTTTCGCCGAAGGCTCAAAAATGGTATGTATGTAGAATTTCATGCATCGTAAAGAATTGAATAATGAAAAGGGACTTATATATTACATTCAAATGTACAAAATATTACATAGATCACACTTCAAATGTTTTTTCTAATAACATCTAGTCTTCTCTTAATACTACTTCGGCAGCCTCATTTAGAAGTTGTTCAACAACTTTATCCATGATAGCTTCGGCCATTTGTTTGATTTCGTCATCCTCTTTGATGTGAGGGTCAATAGACGATCCAGTAGGTTCTGAGGAAACAGAATATTTTTGCATTACTATTACAAACTGCGAGTAAAGTTTGAAATAAAAATTACAACACAATAAGTGCGACTAATTAATACCTATTTGCCCTTCGGCAACTTCTGCCACTTTCCTGGCATCATGGATGCCTTTTTCACTTATTTGAATAATTTCTTGCGCCATTTCTCGGCCGCCGTTGTCCCAGATATCAGTGAAGAATTTACCGCCAACCATGCTTGCTTCGGCCGAGGGGTCTTTGATGTCTTCGGAGGATAAGGCAGCTTCGGACTGAGCTAAAGATTTTACATGTTCACAACCTTTTTTCTCCAAGACAGTAGCAATTCCTCTGGCGCCCGAAAAAGCGCAGATGTCACCGCGGCTACTCAGGATTTCCTCGAAGGCCTCCGCCTCATGATTGATCCATTCCAGGGGACCTTCGGGGTTACCTCTTATAAAGTTTTCTTCTTGCGAAAATGCGCCAACGCTGGCGAAGCTAGTTTTTATTTTCTTGACACACTCTATAGATTTGTCGAAGCATTTCTTCTTGGCTGACCGAAGCTCTTTAACAGTCTCTTCTAAATGATTTGCCCATTGGTCGCTGAGTTCTCGCCTTGTTTCTTCAAGTATGCATTCCTCTTTAGCTCTGGCTAATTGTTTACGAAGGTTTTCAATTTCACGCTTCTGAGCTTCGGCCTGACCTTTGAAAAGAGCTTCGTCTTCTTTTATTTTATTTATTAAGGAATGCAATATTTTGTCTTTTTCGAGACCTTCGTCCTCAGCATCTTTCTGTGCTCTGAGGGCATTGCTGAGTATCAGGCCCTACAGACATGAATATGTCTGTGTCAATAGTTTTAAACAAACGAAAAATTTTGAACTCAACAAAAATATAAGAATTCCATTAGTCGCACCTTTAAACTGTTGTAAGCTAGGCTGTCAGCCAGATCGTTCTTTGACAACACCGAAAGTCCGTCTTCTAAAGTTGGGAATCCGAAGCTTCTGCTCATCTCCCGACAGACAGAAATTTCCTTGCTGTCGGGGAGGCAATACAAGAAATCTTCTTCTCCACTGCCATTAAATATCAACGCCCCCTTTGGATATTTCAATTTTTGGGCATAGTGTTGGGCCTCTTGTTCTTCTTTTTCTGATAATTTTTTCCCCGAAGCATGACGAAAAATATAATCACGAATTTTGGGGGATGCTTCGGAGGTAACAACACCAGTTCCTTCAGCAAAAGTTGGCTTTGTTATTTTTTCTGCCTCACTTTCCAAGGTTTTTGCCTTTGTGGGCTCTGAGGGCCCAGCTTCGGCTTCAATTTCTTGCTCTAGAGCTGCAGAACCAGAAATTTCAGCTGTTGTTTCAAAAGTAACAGCAGCCTTCTTCGGAGGTGTGCTCGAAGATATGATCGTTTCCAGTACATCTAGCACATTAGCCATTCTTTTTCTCTTCGGAGTTGCAGCTGGCACTTTCTCATTTTTCGATGTCCCAATAATTGCTGAAGGACTCAAGACTTCTGATGTTTTGGAGTCCTCGGTTGCTTCCTTTACCTCTTCCATTTCTTCTGTGAATGGCGCTTCGGCCTTCTCTTTCGTTTCTGGTAACAAAATTTTTGATTGCTCCAATTTTGTCTTCGTTGGTACTTCGGCTGTTTCTGCGACTCCTGGCAGCAAGGTTGGCTCGGCTGGTTTTTCAGCTTCGGTGGCCGAAGAAGTCTCTCCGGTAAACTCAGGCACCGAAGCTGGTTCAATATAACGCGGCCGATGCGTAAGAACCTTTATCTTCTTCCTTTTCGGTTCTGGCTCGCTAGGAGCAGCTGCAGTTTCTTCTTTTGCAGAGGTTGTATTTTTTCTCTTCTGCCTTCGAATGGGGTAGCGATAGTCAGGGTAGACAAACCCGATGGCATCAAATACCCGATTCAGCCTTTTCTTTTTTCGGCCTCCGAAGGCTGCTGACATTGCAGTATCTTCGGCCTTCGAGTAGGTCCCAAGCAGCTCATCACTTAAATTGTCAATGCTTTTCAACCACTCATCATCTGGCTCAATAAATTTATCTCCAAATTTAAAAGTGTACTTAAACCTGACAAGTCCACCTTCGTCGGCCTCTTTAATGGTTTCTTGTGGCATTTCCCATTTCTCCGCAAGCGGCCACACCCGGAAGGCAATATGTTCTTGTACTAAATCTCTTGTTCCAATAAAAGAGCAGATGACGCCGAAGGCCCTCTGGCATTCTTCGGCAGCTTCATTCATTTCCACCTTCAGCCTCCGAAGGCCGAAACTTTGCCAAATAGGACGCATAATTATACCTTTGATGTCTTCTCGTGCTGATAGGTCATTCTTCACATAAAACCATTCTGTCATCCAATCCCCGGGCCATCTCTTCCGAAAGGTTGGTACGGGACAGCTTGCCCCGGACCGAGAGACGAAACTGTAGCAGCCAAAGTTATTGTGGTACTGTTCTTTGCCCCAAGGCTTTGTTTCATATAATAATTCATGTATATTACAGAAGCTTCTTGCGTCAGGCTTCAGACCTTGGCTTCTCGTGGCCCACACGAAGATATTTAGCCTTATAATAGCCTCTGGAGTAAGTTGATGAAGATAGACTTCGAAGATTTTCAACACCTCCACGACGAAGCTGCTCAAGGGGAATCGCAATCCGGCTTTCAAAAAGCTTCGGTACACCACAACTTCATTTTCTTCAGGGTGTGGACAAGTCTTTTCCCCTTCGTCCGCCCTCACAATGGACAGATCCCGGAAATACCTTCCTCTCATATTAACAAGATGATTCTCTTTGATAGTTGATTTACCATAAACTGAATGGCTTGGTCGCCAGGGGCGATCTTCGGAGTCTTCGCCACCGCTGTCCACATCATAACTTTCACTGTCACCAGTATCTTCAGACAGCCCTTCCAGAATTTCCCTGGTGATCTTTTCTGTGTTGGTCTTCGACATTGCTATAAGAAACCCTAAGTTCTTCTCTTCATCAAGACTCAGCTTCATCTCAGCAGCAGCCTTCTTAGCAGCTTCAGACATCTTCGGAAACACTAAAAAACTGTTTTAAAAGCCGAAGCTTCAAAGCTAAAAGCTCAGCAGATCACAGTGCACAAGAGCTAAAAAATGAGTGAGCAGGAGTGGTTGGCCAGAAAGCGTGCAAAATAAGTTTGCGGTATGGCCGTATTTATACGCTTGATGCGTTGAAAGTTGAAAGACCCCACTTGTCATTGAATGTTGCTATTCTAGCAAAGGGAAGGTGTTTTTTCGGACCTTCGGCATAAAGCCTTCGTTCATATCGCAATCTGAATTTATTATTTCAAACAAATTAATATTGCGAGGGGCTACTGTTGGGGACCTTCGGCGTCCGAAGGTCCTCAAAAACAGAATTTAACAGTATTTCTGTAGTACAATATGTGAACAGGTACCCTCAGACTAAAATCGGCATTGCAGCAGACCGGAATAATACGAAGCTTGATACAGAGCCGAAGGTGTTGAGCAGGAAAGCTTCGGCGTAACGGCAGAGAGTGAAACCGACTTAAAGATGAAAAGGCTATTCAGACCTCAATAGATTACTATAGAGTTATTGTCAGATGTAAAGGGCATGAATGTAATTTTGTAAGGGCTGTGTCCCGTGTCTATAAATAGGTGAACAGTATCCCCGTACTGTTCACGCTGACTTGGCATTTGCTTTTGCGTCACGCTTGTACTTTTTACCTTCTCTCAGGACCGAAGGTACATCTGTAATTTGAAATCATTTCTATTTTTCCATGTTAATAAAATAGAAATGATTCTATGATGATGCTTATATTATATTTCATGCTATATATGAATCCTTCGTCATTACTTGTTATGTTTACGAAGGTATGTCTCTTATGACCTTCGTCCGAAACTCATTATTTCCCGAAGGGACATAATGCTTCGAAGGACGAAGGACTTTAACACTTAACACTTTTTATGTTGCCTTGTTCTTAACTCTTAGCATTTGGGAACAAGTCCCCAACAGTGCTAACATCTGGTTGAGCAATGTTTGACTGAGATTTCTGATCTTAAATCATTTGGTAAGGTCTTTTTGCTTACTAATATAATCCCAATTTGTGATATCTTCTTTGCCAAAAAGGCTTTCATGCATTATATTATATATATCCAGGCTACTTCGGGTAAAACTTTATGCATGAGAAGAGAGGAGAGAATTAACTTATCCATGTTCTGTTGTATTTCGATTTAATTTCCCAGATTATTCAAGCACTACAGAGCTTGATATAGTTATTATGACCACTTGGCAATATAAATAAATATATGATGTCACACAACACAATCAAACAAAATATAAAGTGAAAACAAAATTGTTTACGAAGGTTGTGTATAATGTGACTCTAGGGGCTTGAACAACCCACGACAATCCACACGAGTACAAGCTCTAGTGTCTGGTGTCAACACGTGTGTGGCCATCAGGGTCACGACAACATAGCCAGCCTTCATAATTAACGCAACAAGCACAATTATGGCTCGGTAATCGGGGTACACGATAAGTCCACGCAACGTGCGCAACAGGCGCAATTTTGAGTCGATGATCACGGCAGACGGACAGTGCCTACAGGGCTTGCGAAAAATACGCGACTCGGCGATGGCGGTCTGACTCAACGAGAGCGATCTGATTAATGGAGAGCGCGACATAGCAATCATATGACACATCCAAGTTCGAGCGGCACAAATACTGCGTCGTGTTGCCAGGACGCAGCCAATGCTCCGCCAATGCCATAACTCAGCCGATTAATAGCGCAGCCTGATTGACATGTGTGAGTACCCAATATATCATTTAATCGCTCGACGTGAGTACGAAAGCTCAAGGCAACCCAAATATTTCGAGCGATTTAAGTATGCACAGTATATAACCTTCATATGCATTTTAATAATTTTTTGCTTATTATTTACTACCGGGAATAAAGACAGAACAATAAACACCATAATTAATACATGAACATAACACATCAGATGTGAAAGGCATTTTCCTATATTTAATCATGTATTTTTCTAATTATTATTTGCAACAGAAAATAATGAATTAAGATACATAAGACATGTTTTATTCTATTTATTATTTACAACATAAAATAAATAGAATAAATAACATGCAACATGTATTCAAATTTAAACTTGTGTAAATTCAGCAGCAATTTCTTCATACGTGGGAAAAACAACATAAAAAGGGTTTCTTATTTTTATTTCTCAGCCACTAATGTGGCCTTGTGCGTCCCACTCGAGCAGCCCCTTTTTCTCGGCTACAGGCTAGGCCTACAGCCTGTGTGGTCATGCAACTGAGCAAGCGCTCGCCTAGAGGGCAGAGGCTAGAGTAGCCCCATTTCATGGTCAGGAACGCGTCAGCGCTGGCCCCTTTAATCTCACTCGCTTTGACCGATGTGAATGAGGGCAAAAAAAATTGAGAAAATTTCTGGTATGCCATCAGATTTTATACTCATCCCTTGTGTGCCACTGAGTGGCATATAGGTATATTTTTTGGTGTCTATGACATGTGGGGTCAGTGGCATACAAGGAATGAGTATATTTTCCAGTGGCATACAGGGAATTGGCCCAAAAAAATTCAACTGCTCCACGTATACACCGGTCCTTTCTTTCACTCGCCAACTGCTTTGACCAGGAACGGAACCCATAGACCACGCACGTCCTTCACGGCTCCGCCAAACGCGGGCTTGGCAGCATCATCGTGGGCGAGCGCGAGGACTACCGTTGCCGTGGTTGGGTGCGCACAAGGCGAGCCGCCGCGGGAGATGGCCACACAAGGTCGAATGACACACACGCGGGACGAGGCTGTTGGCTGCGACCGCGCGAGGGAGCGTGTCAGGCATCCTCGTTGGTGCGATGCGTGCTTTGAAGGTGCAAGAGGCCGCCGACCGCGTGGATCAGCGGCCTTCGTGGGTGGTGCTCTTTGGGGTTGGCGCTAGCCACAACAGGGGCAGGGGCAGCGAGCGGACGTCATGGTTGGCACCACCGCAGCAGGAGGCGTACTTCACCGCGAATAAAAGTAAATTGCAGTTCGACTATGAATTTCATACCAGTGGATTGCGTAGAGGAATTAAAGGCTATCGCGTAGGACAGTTCGGCTAGGCCGGTGACCTGTCGACTTGACGGAGAGTTGATGCAGATATGATTCCACAACAACGTCGAGGTAGAGCGTGCTGATAACGTGTTGAGAACTACATCACCACGGATCACCAGATCCGCTCCATTCCCTCCAGATCCGCTCCCTTCCCTCCCGTCAGCAGTAGAGGCGCGAGAAGCTGTAGAAGATCCGTCTCCCTTCTCATAAGCACGACAGAGGAAACACACAAGACACATGGTATAGGGTTGGGCCTCTGGCCTCTTTCTGTTCTCTATATTATGAGGGAGTGTACATGTTCCTTATATAGAGATGTGAGACCTCTCCAGGGCAAAACGGGTATTTGCCCACATAACCCTAACTAGGGTTACTTAACAGTTTCCACTGTGCAGACTGCAGGTGATCCACGTCTCGCGAGTTCACAGCTCAGCGCCTCACCCATGGCAGCCACAGGCCCACGCGGTGCTGCAGAAGATCCAGACCCATAGAAACTGTGGAAGGAAGACGACGGAGAGGAGGCGACCCGTCCCCATCAACATTCAGCTCTCAAATTGAGCGTGATTAGATGGATTTAAATATCAAATAAATTAAACTTCTTATTTTTTATAATTTAATCTAATTCATGCGTAATACGAATAATCGAACAAGTCCTCACCATCTATGCTTCCGGACGTATTCCATGCCAAAAAAAAAATCGACCTCCAGCCAAGACGTCGGTTACTCTTACTCGGTTTCACAAGCCAGAACGTCAACAAATGTTCAGGCCTCCTCTATTTTACAGAAAATTCATGGGAGAAATGGAGGATTTCCTTTCCTATAGGATTGAACTTGAACTGCAGGAAATATAACGGAAACATTCCTACACGGCTGAAATTCATCAGGTATTAATTTTTTTGGTTTTCCTGACACACCATCGCTTTTTCTAAACACTACGTGGAGTTGACATTGTGCCGTGAAGACGTTGCTTATATATGTTTCCATGATTTGCCATGCACTCATGCTCGATCGAGTCAGGTAGAAGGAAAGCCCATCATGCGTTTATCGAGTACCATTACAGGTGAGGAGTGCCAATTAACCTTTGACGACGGCTTATCTACTTGGATTGTTACAAAAAAGGCAACTCGATCTTTACACCAAAGCAAAGCTTATAACTTGTTTCCCGGTCGTCATACTATCGCGTGGTACAATAATCTAGTGCTAACTTTGGATTCTTTAAAGCAAGCCGTTTGTGTCGGTACACTGCACCAAAAGAACTCGATGGGGAAGCTTGAGCTAACCATAAAAGAATACATCAGCGGTCTTGTATTACTTAGGTCACAAACCTTAAAAACCAGGAAAACAAATCTCTGAACTTTGTCGATCCAAAAAAAAAATCGAATTTGCTCGAACAGAAATTCATGTTTTACGTATTTTGATGGGGGCCGGGGAAATGCATTGCAGGTCCATGGTTTGTATACACGTGACCTTGGTCTGGTCGGAAGTAGGTTTTCCAGAAATCTCGTTTTTTGGAATACGAATTTAGTGAAACTTGTTTGAAGTCGTGTCACTGGGAGATGCGCCTGTCGCTATGTCTCACATTGGGTTGGGCCGGCCAAAATGACAATCGAGCAACTTGTGGGGCTGACAATTCTTAATCGGGTGCCAGGCTACCGGCTGGGGATCGCAGCCGGGCTAGGCCCATCCCGTCATCCCATGCGTCCGAGACAATTGATATTTGTCATTACGATTATCTCTTTGACTAGTAACTTTACTCGCACCCTTCGCGAGTCTTTAATCGATGCATGTATTGGTTTTAATGGATATATGCATGTAATAAAGCAACAAAATATTGGTTTTAATAAAAAAAATAATGTGAACCAGAAAAAAGGTGTGTAACAGGTTTTCGAAGCTATGTAATTAAAAGGACTATATCAAATTTATGATATTTATCTTGAATTCTTAAGGGGGAGTGTGAATCTCTACTACTCGTTAAGAGCGGAATGAGGGCGTCCACCGAGGCATCACCACGGCTCCGCCCTCGCCCTCGCCCTCCCCCCGCCCTGCTAATCTCGTCGCGGCATCCATGGATGCCCCCGCCCCCTCCGAGACCCACACATGGAATCAGCCTTCCAACCCCCGCTCTGCTCGCGTCTGGCGATGCCTCTGCTGAGACAGTCGCTGCCAGTCTCCCTCGAGCGGCCAGCGCCACCCCAACACCCATGACAGCCGCCTCCCCCGCCTCGCTCGCGAGGTCCGTGCCCGTCGCGCACCCCTGTCCTCCCCTGCCTCCTTCACCCCATACAGCGATCGTTACCGCCCATGCCCGAATCCACGCTAACCGCCTCCCTAGCTCGCGAGGTCGGCCGAGACGAATCCAAAGACGTCAGCGTCGCCCCGCCTTACTCCTGCGCGAGCCCCCGCCACCATCGCGCGGTGACTCCATCAACGCCGCAATCAACGTCGCGCCTTGCCCCCATCAACGCCGTGCGTCCCATCAACGCCGCAATTGACGGTCACCTCCCATCGACGTGGAGCCGCCCGAGCCCCCACCACACTCCCCACACGCGGCGCAGGCCGAGCCATCACTGCCCTTCCCCAAACCCTAATAAAGCAGGCTGCCTTCAACACTGATGGAGCCATCCTCACCCCAAATCCTCGCCGCAGTCGACGACCACCTCCCATCGACGCAGCGCGTGGGCGACCTCCTGCGCTTCACTTCCCAGCCCTTTGACTCCGACGACTTCGGCGACGCCACAGTCGACGGCGCCATTCCACTGGCTCCACCTCCTCGAGGGGTGACCTGAGAACACCACCACCATGCCCGCCATGTAGCGCCGCCTCCAAACCCTAGCCCCCTTGCTCCACCGTGCATTTCGACGTACTTTCTGCTGACCGCCTCTGATGACGATTAATCTTTTTCGGATTTGGATATGTGCAGGAGACAACAGCTCCTCAGCGAACCAGGTGCCTAGCTCTTTCAAAATTTTGGTGTAATTTAGCGTCTGCTGCTACTGCACTGGTCTCATTTCTCTAGCCTATTATCTGATTCAGATTTTCTTCTTCTCACGCCTGCAGCACCAAATATAAGCGAGTTGCCGTTGGAGAACATGTGTGCCCCTACGCAGTCACCCTATGAAGGTGTTTCCCCATAGATGATTGTCTTTACTTGGTATTTATTTGTATGGATATTCTGTGTGCTTCTAATGTTGTAATGTTTACCATGTGGCATGTGCATTCGATCTGTTGTTAACTTGTTAGTGTGCTTGTATCACAAGGTTATTCTACCATGTACAAGATACATTTGATTCTTATGCGGATGCAATATGTCTCCACCTCCCCAGCCGCCCACAACCACAGCGGCGGCGGACGCGGCCCCCGACCTCAGCCCCTGTTCTGAGGTTCTTGATTGAGCGGGGGAGCAATGCATCTTAAGAATCGAATTGATTTATTATTCTATGATTTTTTTGCAGGTTGTGAGGTTCTTGATTGAGCGGTCACAAGACATGTCACTGCAATGGTCGCCAAGATGTTGCCATGCTCATGGATCTCCATCTTACCCCTGGAATAACCAATACTGCTAATTGGGGCTTATAGAGTGAACTTTGGTCTAACTATTCAGAAGCGAAAGCTGCTAACTGAAGTTGTACAACTGAGAATAATTCCAGGGGTAAGATGGAGGCCGTGCTTTGTTTTTCCTATTCGCGATCCATTATACTGCATGCATAGTCCTATGGCAATCTTTAATTCCATGGGTAAGATGGAGATATGTGTATCCTTGTCATTCATGGAAATTGTATCCTTGTTGTCCCCTTTTTGCTTCCCATGTTTTACTGCATCTTCTGTAGCATGAAAGCTAAAATATTTTCTTTGGCAGAACAACAGTTATTGCTTTGCTACAACCTGCACCTGAGACATATACGGATTAAGGTGAATACATGGGCATCCAAAAGGTCTTGTGTATGTTTCACTGCTGCTGTGGTGATTGGTTAGGTTGGACCGTTTCAACTTATTTCTGATTAGCAAATTTCAGGGCAGATGCTATTCAGAGGAATTATGGTGGATCATGTGTGCACCTGAGACATATATTTCTGTACAGGAGACCTGTGTTTCATGCATTAAAAACTGTTATGTTTTATTTTCGCGGGTTTATGCTAATGGAGATAGCTCAGTGTCGACATATGAAAGGCGGGCAAGCCTTAGGGAATTCTATGGTAGTCTCTAGTCTATATGGGCTTGTTGTAACCCCTGCATCAATCTGCCTTGCGAAATCAGATTCAAACAAAACCATGCATGCTTTGAGCATTTCGAAAAATTGGAATTGGGCCCTCGAGTGGAAGCAGGTGTGTCGTGCAACAACAATGGTTTCTTCCGAAACGGCAGCAGCTACCTCGGATCACTTTCGAGCGATCTGCCACGGATCAGAGCGTGGCAACGCAAATGCAGCTGCGGGAGCAACTTCCCCATAGACAAGCACGAAGAAGGGTGGTGGTGCTCCGGCAAGCCGGCCAGCCACCGCGACGGCGCACGGCACAAAGGCAGGTGCCGGTCACACACCGGCCTGGATGAGTGCATGCCCAAGGGTGTATCAGTTGCGTCACGTTCACTTCTATCCGCCGTAGACCATCGAAACAGCGTCGGCTTCACGAGATCCGGAGCTCCCTGGCTTCCTCTGCTAGCCTGCTACACGGCCGTGCTGAGAGGCGGCATTGTTCGCCGGTGCACCCCGTTTCGCCGGCCGGAAATCCCGTCCAAACTCACACAAAAGCGCCGTCCGGACCACTTCGGACTTCCGAGCCAGTATCTCTCTGTATACTCAACGAAATCCATCGGCTGTACACTCGTTCGAAAGCTATGCACCATCCCTACGTGTCTGCAGAGTTTGCGACGGATCGGTGGATCAGGCGAAGAGATATTCGATCGCAAATCGGTAGGAGAAGCACAATCCCATCCAAGCTCCTCAGCTCCCGCAGCCGGCTGTGCCGGGAAGGAATCCGCGGCACCGCGGCGGGGCGATTCGAAGACCGTTGGATGTGGCTGGATCGAGCGGACCACATTCAATGTGGGGGGCGCTGATGGGGGCAATCCGAGACGAGGCCGTATGGACCAATCAGCGCGAGGCGTTGGGCTCTCCTCGTCTACGTGCCGTCGCCACAATTTAAGCACGGCTTCCTCCGCCACGACCTCCACACATCACCAGCGCACAGCTCTCCTCATCGGCGCACCCGAGCTCGCCCTCTCCTTCCTCATCGAGGCCCGAGTCCTGCTCTGATGGCGACCGACGTGGCTGAGACTCCCGCGCCGTTGGTGGATGCGGCCCCTGAGGCGCCCGCGGACACCCCGGCGGCGCCTGCTGTTGACGCGAAGCCGGCCAAGGCCAAGAAGGCCACAGCGCCGAAGAAGCGCGCCAGCCCGACCCATCCGCCGTACGCCGAGGTAATTGGAGCCTTCCCTTTGACCCTTCTGCCGTGCTGTGCGTGCCTCTCCGCCGCATCTGGATCTGACGGAATTGTGGATGGTCTGTGCGCAGATGGTCTCGGAGGCGATCGCGTCGCTCAAGGAGAGGACGGGGTCCAGCAGCTTTGCTATTGCCAAGTTCTTGGAGGACAAGCACAAGGACAAGCTCCCGCCCAACTTCCGCAAGCTTCTGAACGTTCAGCTCAAGAAGCTCGTCGCCGGCGGCAAGCTGACCAAGGTGAAGAACTCGTACAAGCTGTCGTCCGCCACCAAGCCAAAGGCCGCCCCGAAGAAGACCAAGACCGGCGTGAAGAAGCCCAAGGCCGCTGCCAAACCGAAGGCCAAGTCCCCCGCGAAGCCCAAGCCCGCCACAAAGCCCAAGGCGGCCGCGAAGCCCGCTTCCAAGCCGAAAGCAGCAGCAAAACCCAAGGCACCAGCCAAGCCCAAGGCCAAGCCTGCTGCCAAGGCGAAGCCCAAGGCTGCCGGCGCTAAGCCGAAGCCAGCTGCCAAGAAGGCCGGCCGCCCCGCCAAGGCGGCCAAGACGTCGGCCAAGGCCACGCCAGGAAAGAAGGCGCCGGTGGCCAAGAAGCCCGCGGCCGCCGCGAAGAAGGCGCCGGTAGCCAAGAAGGCCGCTCCGGCGAAGAAGGCGGCTGCCCCTGCCCGAAAAGCGCCGTCTCGGAAGGCGAAGAAGTAGAGGAGGGGTAGGCGTCGGAGAAATGTAGGGTTTGGTTCTCGTATTACGCTAGATGTTTGCTCTCCCTTTAGCCTAGGTGGTGTCTGTGTGTGCAATGTTGTAAATTTGATATCGGATGCTGGGAACACTAAGTCAATCTTTCAGTAGCTGTTGTGAATGGTCGGTGGCGAACGATGACGATGGAGTTTTTGTTATTTTTTCTCGGGAGGGTTCATTTCCGTGGATGATGGTGGATCTGTTCCTGGTTGAGGTAAGGCTTATGTGGTGATAATTTTTTTTTTGTACCGTGATATACCTGCTACAAAGGGCGTCGCTATCTGCTATCTTGAGAATTTGACCGCAGATTTGCCCAGAATTTGGTTAAGACACCAATGTAGCAGCGCGAAGCCTGAAACAGTCGTAAATACAGTATGATCGGATGCCATTTAGGTGCTGTTTGGGAACAAAGTTTTTCTGCAGTTTTGGAAGAATACTGCAGTATTCTCAAATACTGCAGTATTATATACATAATGGTGTTGGGCAAGCTGGGTAAAAACTCTGTTTTCAAAACTGAATACATAATGGTGTTTGGCAAGCTGGGTAAAAACTCTGTTTTCAAAACTGAAGTATTGCAAATACTATAGTTGTTTTAAGGCATTCTAAACTTAGCTCTGGACCTCAGTTTTCAAAACTGCGGTATTATAAACTACGATATTGTCATAACTAAAGTATAATATAGTATTTCAAAAACTGTAGTTTTCAAAAACTTTGTTCCCAAACAGGGCCTTAAAAGCTATATTGTGTTAGACCTTTGTTTGGGACCAAAGTTTATGAAACTACAGTTTTTATAATACTACATTATACTTTAGTTATGATAATACCATAATTTAAAATTATACATTTTTTTTGAAAACTGAGTTCTACACCTAAATTTATAATATCTTAAAACAATTATAATATTTTAGTTTTATAGATAGATAATACTATGCCCCTGTTTGTTTCAGTTTTTTCAGCTTCTAGCCACCAAAAGCTGCTAAGAACTGTCAAACGTGTCAGCTTTTCAGCCAGCTTCTATAAAATTCATTTAGGTAAAAACTATTCAAAATCAACATAAACATATAATCGGTTGAGTTGTTGCAATAGTAGGAATCCGTCACTTTCTAGATTCTGAGCCTTATGAACATTTTTATCTTCCTCCGCACGTAATCCTAATAATACTCAGATTCTCCCCACAACTATATTCTCTTCACAACTAGATTCTCAGAAAAGTTGGTCAGAAAAAAGCTGAACCAAACAGACCCTGTAACTATTGGAGACTGTACTTCATACAGTTCTCCCTAGATCGGTCTTGTGCACCATTAGATCGAGTTAGAGATATGTACTCTAGGATCTTTAACGAGGCCTTCCAAGTCGGGCTAGCACCAGAATGGTTCCATCAACCTCTGGACCATCACATGTCACCCGATCGTTGAACTAGTCGTTACGCGCCATTGGAGTCGAGGTCCGATGTTCCATGGAACCTTCACTATAGATGGTCCGATGATTTTTTATAATTAAAATTCTTGAGACTACTTTATATATAGGTGCACCACCGAACTGGTTTGGTCGCACTAGGCTTCCAAAGCTTGTGCCTAGACTCACTGTGAACCCGACTCGGTGCACCATAAGACGGTCCGGTGAGTACCGGACTGCACGACCAAAGTGCTTTTTGGCCAAGTTTTGCTCCATTTGACATGGCTTTTCTTGGAAGCCTTCCTACGATTTAGACAAACATTGTAAGAGTATAATCAATCGAACTAAGTCAAGGAAACTCACCTTTCTTAACGTTTCTCCAGAATTTCAGTTCTGGCTCAAACTGTCTCAAAACACACTTTTCTTCAGAAACTGAGTTAGAGACCAAAGCAAAGTGTTAGAACACATTGTAATAGACCTATGCAACATATCTAAAGGTTCAAACCTCATAGTTCTAACCTGTTTTACAAAGTTGCACTTTCTGGCCTCTTTTGAGCTCGTTTGGATTTAGAATCTAAAAGTTCAAACCTCATTGAATCCTCCAAATTGCATATGAAAGAACCTATACTCGTATAATTATCAGTCAAGCTAATCCACAATGTTGTGTAGGACATTGAATCATCAAAATAGGTAGAAATGGCTATCTTGTCCATTTCTGTCGGGGACCATAATTAGGGGTACCCCCAAGACTCCTAAACTCGGCTGGTAACCACCATCAGCACAAGCTGCAAAGGCCTGATGGGCGCAATACAGGTCAAGGCTCCGTCCACTCAAGGGACACGATCTCGCCTCGCCCGAGCCCAGCTTCGGGCAGGAACAGTAGACCCAGTCGGATTCACGCCTCGCCCGAGGGCCTCCTCAAGCAACGGGCGCACCTTCGACTCGCCCGAGGCCCAGCTCGGGCAGGCTTCGCGGAGAAGCAACCTTGACCAGATCGCCTCGCCAACCGATCGTATCGCAGGAGCATTCAATGCAAGGATCGCTTGACACCTTATCCTGACGCGCGTTCCTCAGTCGGCAGGGCCGAAGTGACCACAGTCACTTCGCCCCTCCACTGACTGACCTGGCAGGAAAACAGCGCCGCCTACCCTACTCCGGCTGCAGTGCCACCCGCCAGGGTGAGGCTGACAGCAGCCGAGTCCAGCCTCAGGCGCCATAGGAAGCTCCGCCTCGCCCGACCCCGGGGCTCGGCCCCCGCCTCAACCTCGGAAGACGATCTCCGCCTCGCCCGACCCCAGGGCTCGGACTCCGCCTCGACCTCGGAAGACGGTCTCCGCCTCGCCCGACCCCAGGGCTCGGACTCAGCCTCGACCTCGGAAGACGGTCTCCGCCTCGCCCGACCCCAGGGCTCGAACTCAGCCTCGACCTCGGAGGAGCCACCGCCTCGCCCGACCTTGGGCTCGGACCGACCACGTTACATGGGGCACATCATTACCCTACCCCTAGCTAGCTCAGGCTACGGGGAACTGAGAGCACCTAGAGGGGGGGGGGTGAATAGGTGATCCTGTAAAAACTTAAACTTATAGCCACAAAACTTTGATTAAGCGTTAGCACAGTAATTGCCAAGTGGCTAGAGAGAAGTCAAAACACGATAACCACAAGAAAGCAATCACAGAGTTGACACGGTGGTTATCCCGTGGTTCGGCCAAGTACAAAACTTGCCTACTCCACGTTGTGGCGTCCCAACGGACGAGAGTTGCACTCAACTCCTCTCAAGTGATCCAATGATCAACTTGAATACCACGATGTTTTTCTTTCCTTTGATCTTTTCCCGTTTGCGAGGAATCTCCACAACTTGGAGTCTCTCGCCCTTACAATTGAGTTCACAAAGAAACACGGAGTAAGGTGGGAATGAGCAACGCACACAAGACTAGAAAATCAGAGCAACAACACGCACACAAGTCGCAACAAGAGCTCGCAACGCAACACAAAGAGTTCACAACTCCACAAGAGCTCTATATGCTATCACAACGAAACGAATGCGTGAGATCGATGTCTTGGTGCTTAGAAGTGTTGTAGGAATGCTTGGTGTGCTCCTCCATGCGCCTAGGGGTCCCTTTTATAGCCCCAAGGCAGCTAGGAGCCGTTGAGAATAAATCTGGAAGGCCATCCTTGCCTTCTGTCGTCGGGTGCACCGGACAGTCCGGTGCACACCGGACACTGTCCGGTGCTCGATTTGTTTCCATAAACAGCGCAGCCGACCGTTGCTGACTGTTGCAGATCTGGGAGCCGTTGGCGCACCGGACAGTCCGGTGCACACCGGACAGTCCGGTGCCCCCCTTCCGACCGTTGGCTCGGCCACGTGTCTCGCGCGGATTGCGCGGCCGACCGTTGGCTCAGCCGACCGTTGACTCACCGGACAGTCCGGTGCACACCGGACAGTCCGGTGAATTATAGCCGTACGCCGTCGACAAATTCCCGAGAGCGGGCAGTTCGCGCCGAGTGAGTCTGGCGCACCGGACACTGTCCGGTGCACACCGGACAGTCCGGTGCTCCAGACCGAACCAAGCTATTTGCACCGCTTCTCTTCTCTTCTACTTTCTGTTTCCCACACTTAGACAAGTATGTTAGTACACAAAACCAATGTACTAAGACTTAGAAACATACCTTTTATCTTGATTTGCACTTTGTTCCTCCAGAAGCATAAATACACATTTAAGCCCTTGTGTTGGCACCCAATCACCAAAATACTTAGAAATGGCCCAAGGGCACATTTCCCTTTCAATCTCCCCCTTTTTGGTGATTTATGCCAACACAACATAAAGCAACAAGAACAAGTGCAATATCACTTCAAATAAAATAAGTTTTATTTTGAATCGAATTTGGCATATATGGATCATCCTTTGCCACCACTTGGTTTGTTTTTGTAAATCAAACTCAAATCTCTATCTCTAAGTCAAACACACATGTTGAAGCATAAAGAGAGTCATTTCAAAAGAGATTAATCAAGGATTTCAAAAACTCCCCCCTTTTCCCATAATCACTACTTCTCCCCACAAGAAGCCAACTATTGACAAGAGATGCAATGAAAGAATTTTGACAAATCAAAAAGCTCTATCCTAATGAAAGAGTTTTGACAAATCAAAAAGCTCTATCCTACTATTTTCAAAATCTCTCAAGTGGTAGCTGATCCATTTATCACTTTGGCCTTTATTTTCTCCCCCTTTGGCATCAAGCACCAAAACAGGATCAATCTTGGCCCTTTAACCTCATTGCCTCACAAAAATCTTCAATTAAGATCAAATGGCAATAAGAGTTCATGAGATGAACTTGGAATAGGTTACCCTCTCATCGGAGTGCAGTGGAAGTCTTTCATTGTCCAAGTCCACCTTTTCCCTTTCAATTCTCCTTCGAGACTAAGTCAAACAAACTCAAGCATATGGTTAGTCTCAAAGGGTCAAGTTGTAACACATCTCCCCCTAAAACTGTGCATCACTTTGCAACGGACTTGTGAGGTCCAGGGAGTGTTTGTACAACTTGAGCACCACAATAAGCAACAAAATGCAGAAAGGAACATGATCAAAGGCATAAACACATGTATGCTACAATTCAATCCAAGTTCCGCGAATCTAAGACATTTAGCTCACTACGCAACCTGCAAAAGGTCTTCTCATCTAGAGGCTTGGTAAAGATATCGGCTAGCTGGTTCTCGGTGCTAACATGAAACACTTCGATATCCCCCTTTTGCTGGTGGTCTCTCAAAAAGTGATGCCGGATGTCTATGTGCTTTGTGCGGCTGTGTTCAACAGGATTTTCCGCCATGCGGATAGCACTCTCATTATCACATAGGAGTGGGACTTTGCTCAGATTGTAGCCAAAGTCCCTGAGGGTTTGCCTCATCCAAAGTAGTTGCGCGCAACACTGTCCTGCGGCAACATACTTGGCCTCAGCGGTGGATAGGGCAACAGAGGTTTGTTTCTTAGATTTCCACGACACCAGGGACCTTCCTAAGAATTGGCACGTCCCCGATGTACTCTTCCTATCGACCTTACATCCAGCATAATCGGAGTCTGAATATCCAATCAAGTCAAAGGTAGACCCCTTTGGATACCAGAGCCCGAGGCAAGGCGTAGCAACTAAATATCTAAGGATTCGCTTCACCGCCACTAAGTGACACTCCTTAGGATCGGATTGAAATCTAGCACACATGCATACGCTAAGCATAATATCCGGTCTACTAGCACATAAGTAAAGTAATGACCCTATCATTGACCGGTATGCTTTTTGATCAACGGACTTACCTCCTTTGTTGAGGTCGGTGTGTCCGTCGGTTCCCATCGGTGTCTTTGCGGGCTTGGCGTCCTTCATCCCAAACCGCTTTAGCAGGTCCTGCGTGTACTTCGTTTGGGAGATGAAGGTGCCGTCCTTGAGTTGCTTCACTTGGAACCCAAGGAAGTAGTTCAACTCGCCCATCATCGACATCTCGAATTTCTGCGTCATCACCCTGCTAAACTCTTCACAAGACTTTTTATTAGTAGAACCAAATATTATGTCATCGACATAAATTTGGCACACAAATAAATCACCATCACAAGTCTTTGTAAAAAGAGTTGGATCGGCTTTCCCGACCTTGAAAGCATTAGCAATTAAGAAATCTCTAAGGCATTCATACCATGCTCTTGGGGCTTGCTTAAGTCCATAGAGCGCCTTAGAGAGCTTACACACGTGGTCGGGGTACCGTTCATCCTCGAAGCCAGGGGGTTGCTCCACGTACACCTCCTCCTTTATTGGCCCGTTGAGGAACGCGCTCTTCACATCCATTTGGAACAACCTGAAAGAATGGTGAGCGGCATATGCTAGCAAGATACGAATTGATTCTAGCCTAGCCACAGGAGCAAACGTCTCCTCAAAGTCCAAACCTGCGACTTGGGCATAACCTTTTGCCACAAGTCGAGCCTTGTTCCTTGTCACCACCCCGTGCTCGTCCTGTTTGTTGCGGAACATCCACTTGGTTCCCACTACATTTTGCTTGGGACGAGGCACCAGTGTCCAAACTTCATTGCGCTTGAAGTTGTTTAACTCCTCTTGCATGGCCAACACCCAGTCCGGATCTAGCAAGGCCTCTTCTACCCTGAAAGGCTCAATAGAAGAGACAAAGGAGTAATCTTCACAAAAATTAACTAATCGAGATCGAGTAGTTACTCCCTTGCTAATGTCACCCAGAATTTGGTCGACGGGATGATCCCTTTGAATCATCGCTCGAACTTGGGTTGGAGGTGCCGGTTGCGCTTCTTCCTCCATCACATGATCATCTTGTGCTCCCCCTTTATCACACGCCTCCTGTTGATGAACCTGTTCATCGTCTTGAGTTGGGGGATGCACCATAGTTGAGGAAGAAGGTTGATCTTGTTCATCTTGTTCCTGTGGTCGCACATCACCAATCGCCATGGTTCGTATAGCGGCCGTTGGAACATCTTCTTCATCTACATCATCAAGATCAACAACTTGCTCTCTTGGAGAGCCATTAGTCTCATCAAATACAACGTCGCTAGAGACTTCAACCAAACCCGATGATTTGTTGAAGACTCTATACGCCTTTGTATTTGAGTCATAACCTAACAAAAACCCCTCTACAGCTTTGGGAGCAAATTTAGAATTTCTACCCTTCTTCACTAGAATGTAGCACTTGCTCCCAAATACACGAAAGTAAGATACATTGGGTTTGTTACCGGTTAGTAGTTCATATGACGTCTTCTTGAGGAGGCGGTGAAGGTAGACCCTGTTGATGGCGTGGCAAGCCGTGTTCACGGCTTCCGACCAAAACCGCTCGGGGGTCTTGAATTCTCCAAGCATCGTCCTCGCCATGTCGATTAACGTCCTGTTCTTCCTCTCTACCACACCATTTTGCTGTGGTGTGTAGGGAGCGGAGAACTCGTGCTTGATCCCTTCCTCCTCAAGAAACTCCTCCACTTGAAGGTTCTTAAACTCGGACCCGTTGTCGCTCCTTATCTTCTTCACTTTGAGCTCAAACTCATTTTGAGCTCTCCTGAGGAAGCGCTTGAGGGTCCCTTGGGTTTCAGACTTATCCTGCAAAAAGAACACCCAAGTGAAGCGGGAAAAATCATCAACAATTACTAGACCATACTTACTTCCTCCTATACTCAGATAGGCGACGGGTCCGAAGAGGTCCATATGCAGCAGCTCCAGGGGTCTTGATGTGGTCATCACATTCTTGCTGTGATGTGCTCCTCCCACTTGTTTACCTGCCTGACAAGCTGCACAAGGTCTATCTTTTTCGAATTTTACATTTGTTAGTCCTATCACGTGTTCTCCCTTTAGAAGTTTGTGAAGGTTCTTCATCCCCACATGTGCCAAGCGGCGATGCCACAGCCAGCCCATGCAAGTCTTAGCTATTAAGCATGCATCTAGACCGGCCTCTTCTTTTGCAAAATCAACTAAGTAAAGCTTGCCGTCTAATACACCCTTAAAAGCTAGTGAACCATCACTTCTTCTAAAGACAGACACATCTACATTAGTAAATAGACAGTTATACCCCATGTTGCACAATTGACTAACAGATAGTAAATTGTAACCAAGAGACTCTACTAAAACACATTGGAAATAGAATGCTCATTGGAAATTGCAATTTTACCTAACCCTTTTACCTTGCCTTGATTCCCATCACCGAATATGATTGAATCTTGGGAATCTTTATTCTTGACGTAGGAGGTGAACATTTTCTTCTCCCCCGTCATATGGTTTGTGCATCCGCTGTCGATAATCCAGCTTGAACCCCCGGATGCATAAACCTGCAAGGCAATTTTAGGCTTGGGTTTTAGGTACCCAACTCATGTTGGGTCCTACAAGGTGAGCACAAATCTTCTTAGGGACCCAAATGCAAGTTTTATCACCCTTGCATTTAGCCCCTAACTTCCTAGCAATTACTTTTCTATCCTTTCTACAAATTGCAAAGGAAGCATTCAAAGCATGATATACTGTAGAAAATTCATTTACTACTTTCCTAGGAGCATGACTATCATTCTTTCTAGGCACATGATGAATAGCATTTCTCCTAGACATATTTCTACCATGCATAAAGGAAGAGCTAGAAGCAATCATGTGATGAGAATCAAAATCATCATAAGCATTATAACCCCTATAATCACTTCTAGATTGTCTTCTATCATGATACAAAAAAGCATGGTTCTTTTTAGTGCTAGTAGCCATAGGGGCCTTCCCTTTCTCCTTAGCGGGAATGGGAGCCTTATGGCTTGTTAAGTTCTTGGCTTCCCTTTTGAAGCCAAGTCCATCCTTAATGGAGGGGTGTCTACCAACAGTGTAGGCATCCCTAGCAAATTTCAGTTTATCAAACTCGCTTTTGCTAGTCTTAAGTTGGGCATTAAGACTAGCTACCTCTTCATTTAATTTTGAAATGTAATCTAGGTGTTCACTATAAACATCAATGTTAATATCTTTACACCTGGTGCACGCTACAACATTTTCTACACAAGAGATGGATTTACTAGCAATCTCTAACTTAGCATTCAAATCATCATTAATGCTCCTTAATTTGGAAATCATATCATGGCAAGAAGATAATTCACAAGAAAGCAATTCATTTCTTTTAATTTCTAGAGCATGAGATCTTTGAGCTTCTACAAATTTATCATGTTCTTCATACAATAAATCCTCTTGCTTTTCTAAAAGTATGTTCTTCTCATTTAGAGCATCAATCAATTCATTAATTTTATCTACTTTAGTTCTATCCAATCCCTTGAACAAACTAGAGTAATCTATTTCATCATCACTAGACTCACTATCACTGGAAGAATCATAAGTGACATTATCTTGATTACATACCTTCTTTTCCCTTGCCATAAGGCATGTATGACGCTCGTTGGGGAAGAGGGTTGATTTGTTGAAGGCGGTGGCGGCGAGTCCTTCATTGTCGGAGTCGGAAGAGGAGCAATCCGAGTCCCACTCCTTGCCTAGATGCGCCTCGCCCTTTGCCTTCTTGTAATTCTTCTTCTTTTCCCTCTTATTTCCCTGTTCTTGGTCACTGTCATTATCGGGGCAGTTAGCGATAAAATGACCAATCTTACCGCACTTGAAGCATGAGCGCTTCCCCTTTGTCTTGGTCTTGCTTGGCTGCCCCTTGTGACCCTTTAGTACCGTCTTGAAGCGTTTAATGATGAGAGCCATCTCTTCATCATTAAGTCCGGCCGCCTCAATTTGTGCCACCTTGCTAGGTAGCGCCTCCTTGCTTCTTGTTGCTTTGAGAGCAAAAGGTTGCGGCTCGTTGATTGGACCGTTTAGAGCGTCGTCGACGTATCTCGCCTCCTTGATCATCATCCGCCCGCTTACGAATTTTCCGAGTACCTCCTCGGGCGTCATCTTCGTGTACCTGGGATTCTCACGAATATTGTTTACGAGATGAGGATCAAGAACGGTAAAGGACCTTAGCATTAGGCGGACGACGTCGTGGTCCGTCCATCGCGTGCTTCCATAGCTCCTTATCTTGTTGACAAGGGTCTTGAGCCGGTTGTATGTCTGGGTTGGCTCCTCCCCCCTTATCATAGCGAACCTCCCAAGTTCGCCTTCCACCAATTCCATTTTGGTGAGCATGGTGACGTCGTTGCCCTCGTGAGAGATCTTGAGAGTGTCCCATATTTGCTTGGCATTGTCCAAGCCGCTCACCTTATTGTACTCTTCCCTGCACAAAGATGCTAAGAGAACAGTAGTAGCTTGTGCATTTTTATGAATTTGTTCATTAATAACCATAGGGCTATCCGAGCTATCAAATTGCATTCCACTCTCGACAATCTCCCATATGCTAGGATGGAGAGAGAACAAGTGAGTACGCATTTTGTGGCTCCAAAATCCGTAGTCCTCTCCATCAAAGTGAGGGGGCTTGCCAAGTGGAATGGGGAGCAAATGCGAATTTGAACTTTGCGGAATACGAGAGTAGTCAAAAGAAAAGTTCGAATTAACCGGTTTCCTTTTCTCGTAGTCGTTGTGGTCGTCGTCCTTTTGGGAAGAAGAGGATTCGTCGCTGTCGTAGTAGACGATCTCCTTGATGCGCCTTGTCTTCTTCTTCTTCCCATCTTTTCGCTTGTGGCTTGAACCCAAGTCGGTAGACTTGTCATTCTTCGGTTCGTTGAAGATGGACTCCTTCTCGTTGTTGTCGACCACCATCCCCTTTCCCTTAGGATCCATCTCTTCGGGCGATTAGTCCCTTTCTTGAAGAGAACGGCTCTGATACCAATTGAGAGCACCTAGAGGGGGGGGTGAATAGGTGATCCTGTAAAAACTTAAACTTATAGCCACAAAACTTTGATTAAGCGTTAGCACAGTAATTGCCAAGTGGCTAGAGAGAAGTCAAAACACGATAACCACAAGAAAGCAATCACAGAGTTGACACGGTGGTTATCCCGTGGTTCGGCCAAGTACAAAACTTGCCTACTCCACGTTGTGGCGTCCCAACGGATGAGAGTTGCACTCAACTCCTCTCAAGTGATCCAATGATCAACTTGAATACCACGGTGTTTTTCTTTCCTTTGATCTTTTCCCGTTTGCGAGGAATCTCCACAACTTGGAGTCTCTCGCCCTTACAATTGAGTTCACAAAGAAACACGGAGTAAGGTGGGAATGAGCAACGCACACAAGACTAGAAAATCAGAGCAACAACACGCACACAAGTCGCAACAAGAGCTCGCAACGCAACACAAAGAGTTCACAACTCCACAAGAGCTCTATATGCTATCACAACGAAACGAATGCGTGAGATCGATGTCTTGGTGCTTAGAAGTGTTGTAGGAATGCTTGGTGTGCTCCTCCATGCGCCTAGGGGTCCCTTTTATAGCCCCAAGGCAGCTAGGAGCCGTTGAGAATAAATCTGGAAGGCCATCCTTGCCTTCTGTCGTCGGGTGCACCGGACAGTCCGGTGCACACCGGACACTGTCCGGTGCTCGATTTGTTTCCATAAACAGCGCAGCCGACCGTTGCTGACTGTTGCAGATCTGGGAGCCGTTGGCGCACCGGACAGTCCGGTGCACACCGGACAGTCCGGTGCCCCCCTTCCAACCGTTGGCTCGGCCACGTGTCTCGCGCGGATTGCGCGGCCGACCGTTGGCTCAGCCGACCGTTGACTCACCGGACAGTCCGGTGCACACCGGACAGTCCGGTGAATTATAGTCGTACGCCGTCGACAAATTCTCGAGAGCGGGCAGTTCGCGCCGAGTGAGTCTGGCGCACCGGACACTGTCCGGTGCACACCGGACAGTCCGGTGCTCCAGACCGAACCAAGCTATTTGCACCGCTTCTCTTCTCTTCTACTTTCTGTTTCCCACACTTAGACAAGTATGTTAGTACACAAAACCAATGTACTAAGACTTAGAAACATACCTTTTATCTTGATTTGCACTTTGTTCCTCCAGAAGCATAAATACACATTTAAGCCCTTGTGTTGGCACCCAATCACCAAAATACTTAGAAATGGCCCAAGGGCACATTTCCCTTTCAGGAACAAGACCGGCGTCCCATCTGGCTCGCCCCGGTAAACAAGTAATGATGGCACCCCGCGTGCTCCCATGACGACGACGGTTCTCAGCCCCCTACGGAAGCAAGGAGACGTCAGTAAGGACCCGACAACCCCGATAGCTGTGCTTCTACAGGGCTCAAACGCTCCTCCGACGGCCACGACATCACATGAACAGGGCACTAACACCTCTCCGACAGCCACGTCGGCATGTACATAGGGCTCTGGCTCCTCTCTGCTAGACACGATAGCATATTGCTACACCCCCCATTGTACACCTGGGACCTCTCCTTATATCTATAAAAGCAAGGTACAGGGCCCTCGTACAAAGAAGGTGGCCGCGCGGGAGAACGAGCTGACGGACAGGCTCTCTCTCTCTCCCTCGCGAACACTTGTAACCCCCTACTGCAAGCGCATCCGCCCTGAGCGCAGGATAACACGAGCCGCGGTTCCCTTTTCTCCCCCTTGTGTTCCATCTCGCGCTGACCCATCCGGGCTGGGACACGCAACGACAATTTACTCGTCGGTCCAGGGACCCCCCGGGTCGAAACGCCGACAGTTGGCGCGCCAGGTAGGGGCCTGCTGCGTGTTGACGAACAGCTTCCCGTCAAGCTCTAGATGGGTAGTCTCCAGCAACCTCTCCAGCCCGGGACGCTGCTCCGTTTCGGGAGTCTCGAGTTCATGTCCCTCGACGGCAGCTACGACATGGTACTCCTTCCTCCGCCGCGCGACAACGACAATGGCGGCCGTCAGCCCGCCGGCGGTGGAATCGACGACGTCTTCCCCCCATGGCGGAAGAGCAGCATCCAGGCCTGTCCCGTCACCTTCCCCACCGCAGGAGGAGGAGGAGGCGGGGCAACCATGGCCAAGCAGGAGGCAACACCTCGTTGGCTGTCGAGCGAGTCGATGACGCCGGCGCCCCAGCGGGGGACACGTCAGGCGTTGACCTCGCGTCTGAGACAAAGACGAGCGTCGTTTCCCCGCAACACGCTAACCCCAAGCAGACGGATGGCGCCAGCACGCTCGCGAAGGACTTGCTGGGCGTTAGCCCCTCGTACCTGAGATAACGGTGCAGTCCGTCTCCGACGCGACTTCGTCACCATCCGTCGATCAAGAGGTACCGTCCGTTTTTCACCCTGTGCCTTTTAGATTCAGTTTCGACCCACCAAGCGACCCCGCTTCGGTGGACGCTTTCATAAAGGCATATCCTAAATTTCTGGGGTACCATATAGGGATGAAAACGGAAACGATATTTTTCGGATACCGGGAATCGTTTTCGAAGTTTTACCGAAATTGAGGTCTAAACGGAAACGAAAACGGTTACCGAAAATACGGAAACGAAATCGGTAGAAAAGATCGGAATCGAAAACGGAAACGGTTTAAGCTTTTTTCGACCGTTTCCGGAAATTACCGTTTTATCCGGTATTTTACCGTCGGTAATAATTTCGGTATTTTTTCAGAAAAATATTAAATATGAACTGGCCTTTATAAATTCATAATAAATTCATCTTAGCTTAGAAAAATGTGAAACTAATTTTATTATTTTTCTAAAATCAAGATCTATCTAATGATATATAGCTTAGAATCGTTTGAAACTTTTATAAATCTTATTTATGTTTTCTTATCTATTATTACTCTTGATACATATATTCATAATTTGCATGAGAACTTAAGAAGGACTAAGAAGACACTAACTATATTGACTATGCCAAGTAGTAGGGGTACAAATAGAATGTCATTGTCATATCATTATACATATATTGATTCTACTTTATTTAAATACGTACTATTGATTTTATTAGTGTATACTTCTTACCTTTTATATTTATTGTGACCTCCTACCTTATATGTTATTACTAAGTTTATATGAATGTATGACTTGCGTGATTTTTTTAAAGTCAATTGAGGGTACATCTTAAAGTTTTTACCGATCGAATTTTAGATTCGATCGTAACCGGTGTAATTTTTGTACCGAACTTTCGTTTCCGATCTTTCCGAATTACCGATGTCGTTTCCGTTTCCGGAGTTACCGTTTTCGATTTTGTTTCTGAGGAAAAATATGAAAACGAAAATGGTTTTAGTGTTTACCGATCGTTTCCGACCGTTTTCACCCCAAACCATATGTGGTCAACCTGGGACCGACTGACGGCCGTCTCGACCTACGGGCCCTCGGGTTCCGAGGAAGATGACGAGCCCGACTCTGGTTGGGATTTCTCCGGGCTCGGTAACCCCAGTGCCATGCGGGACTTCATGACCGCATGTGACTACCGCCTCTCCGATTGCTCCGATGGTGGCCACAGCCTTGACGACGAGGACTGTGGCCCAAGTCGCGAATGTTTCCACGTCGATCTAGGGGGTCTCGACGAAGGCAACCACCTTGGTATGCCGGAGGACGGTGATCCCCCTAGGCCTGCGCCTCGCGTTGACATCCTTCGGGAGCTAGCTGTGGTCCCAGTCCCTACGGGGGGTCAGGATGCACAGCTCGAGCAAATCTGAGAGATGCAGGCCAGTCTCGACGAGGAAGCATGACAACTTGTGCAGCTCCGGCAGAACATTGGGCAGGAGTGGGCAGGCCGAGCACCAGCCGGAGAAGCGCGTCATCTGGCCCAGGACGTCCAGCACCGCATCGCTGACGATGCCAGGGCAAGGCTGCCCCCGGCTTCCAGTGGGGTCGGCCAGAACCTGGCTGCAGCAACAATACTACTCTGAGCGATGCCGGAACCATCCACCACCGAGGGGCGGTGTATCCAGGGAGAGCTCAAGAATCTCCTGGAGGATGCCGCGGTCCGACGGGCCGAAAGCTCTGCCTCCCGAAGGCAAGGGTACCCCTCAGAGCATCGCGTCGCGACTTCCCGATTCATGCGGGAAGCCTCGGTCCACACCGGGCGCACGCGGGACGCAATGCCTGCAGCCCCGGGTCGCCTCGGCAACGAGCACCACCACCGCGACCGTCGAGCCCACCTCGACGAGAAGGTGTGCCAAGGCTACCACCCCAGGCGTGGGGGACTCTATGACAGCGGGGAGGATCAGAGTCCCTCGCCCGAACCAACCGGTCCGCAAGCTTTCAGCCGGGCCATACGACGGGCGCCGTTCCCGACCTGGTTCTGACCCCCGACTACCATCACAAAGTACTCGGGGGAAACAAGGCCGGAACTGTGGCTCGCGGACTACCGGCTGGCCTGCCAGCTGGGCGGAACGGACGATGACAACCTCATCATCTGCAACCTCCCCCTGTTCCTCTCCGACGCCGCCCGGGCCTGGCTAGAGCATCTGCCTCCTGCGCAGATCTCGAACAGGGACGACCTGGTCAAAGCCTTCGCCAGAAACTTCCAGGGCACATACGTGCGCCCTGGGAACTCCTGGGATCTCCGAAGTTGCCGCCAGTAGCTAGGAGAATCCCTGCGGGACTACATCCGGCGATTTTCGAAGCAGCGCACCGAGCTGCCCAACATCACCGACTCAGATGTCATAGGCGCGTTCCTCGCCGGCACCACTTGCCGCGACCTGGTGAGCAAGCTGGGTCGCAAGACTCCCACCAGGGCGAGCGAGCTGATGGACATCGCCACCAAGTTCGCCTCTGGTCAGGAGGCGGTCAAGGCCATCTTCCGGAAGGACAAGCAACCTCAGGGACGCCAGCAGGAAGACGTCCCCGAGGCGTCCGCTCAGCGCAGCACGAAGAAGAAGGGCAAGAAGAAGTCGCAAACAAAATGCGACGCCGCCGACGCAGATCTTGTCGCCGCCGCCGAGCATAGGAACCCTCGAAAGCCTCCCGGAAGGGCCAACCTGTTTGACAAGATGCTCAAGGAGTCGTGCCCCTATCATCAGGGTCCCGTCAAGCACACTCTTGAGGAGTGCGTCATGCTTCGGCGCTACTTCCATAAGGCCGAGGCCTCGGCGGAATGTGGCAAAGGCCATGACAATGACAAGAAGGAGGGCCACAAAGCAAAGGAGTTCCCCGAGGTCCACGACTGCTTCATGATCTACGGTGGGCAAGTGGCGAACGCCTCGGCTCGACACCGTAAGCAAGAGCGCCGAGAGCTCTGCTCGGTGAAGGTGGCGGCGCCGGTCTACCTAGACTGGTCCGACAAGCCCATCACCTTCGACCAAGGCGACCACCCCGACCGCGTGCCGAGCCCGGGGAAGTACCCGCTCGTTGTCGATCCCGTCATCGGCAACGTCAGGCTTACCAAGGTCCTCATGGACGGAGGCAGCAACCTCAACATCATCTACGCCGAGACCCTCGGGCTCTTGCAGATCGATCTGTCCACAATCTTGGCCGGTGCGACGCCTTTTCACGGGATCATCCCTGGGAAGCGCGTCCAACCCCTTGGGCAACTCGATCTGCCCGTCTGCTTCGGGACTCCCTCCAACTTCCGAAAGGAAACCCTCACGTTCGAGGTGGTCGGGTTCCGAGGAACCTACCACGCAGTGCTGGGGAGACCATGCTACGCCAAGTTCATGGCCGTCCCCAACTACACCTACCTCAAGCTCAAGATGCCGGGCCCCAACGGGGTCATCACCGTCGGTTCCGCGTACCGACACGCGTACGAATGCGACGTGGAGTGCGTGGAATATGCTAAGGCCCTCGCCGAATCCGAGACCCTCATCGCCGACCTGGAGAGCCTCTCCAAGGAGGTGCCAGATGCGAAGCGCCACGCCGGCAACTTCGAGCCTGCAGAGGCGGTTAAGTCTGTCCCTCTCGACCCCAGCAACGACGCCTCCAAGCAAGTCCGGATCGACTCCGAGCTCGACCCCAAATAGGAAGCAGTGCTCGTCGACTTTCTCCGTGCGAACGCCGAGGTTTTTGCGTGGAGTCCCTCGGACATGCCCGACATACCGAGGGATGTCGCCGAGCACTCGCTGGATATCCGAGCTGGAGCCCGACCCGTGAAGCAGCCTCTGCGCCGATTCGACGAAGAAAAGCGCAGAGCCATAGGCGAGGAGATCCACAAGCTGATGGCTGCAGGGTTCATCAAAGTGGTATTCCATCCCGAATGGCTAGCCAACCCTGTGCTTGTGAAAAAGAAAGGTGGGAAATGGAGGATGTGTGTAGACTACACTGGTCTAAACAAAGCATGTCCTAAGGTTCCCTATCCTCTGCCTCGCATCGATCAAATCGTGGATTCCACTGCTGGGTGCGAAACCCTGTCATTCCTTGATGCCTACTCAGGGTATCACCAAATCAGGATGAAAGAGTCCGACCAGCTCGCGACCTCTTTCATCACACCCTTTGGCATGTACTGCTATATTACAATGCCATTCGGTTTAAGGAATGCATGCACGACATACCAAAGGTGCATGAACCACGTGTTCGGAGAGCACATTGGCCGAACGGTCGAGGCTTACGTCGATGACATTGTAGTCAAGACGAGGAAAGCCTCCGACCTCCTCACTGACCTTGAAGCGACATTCAAGTGTCTCAAGGCGAAAGGCGTAAAACTCAATCCTGAGAAGTGTGTCTTCGGAGTCCCCTGAGGCATGCTCCTGGGGTTCATCGTCTCCGAGCGGGGCATCGAGGCCAACCCGGAGAAAATCGCGGCCATCACCAACATGGGGCCCATCAAGGACTTGAAAGGAGTACAGAGGGTCATGGGATGCCTTGCGGCTCTGAGCCGCTTCATCTCGCGCCTCGGCGAAAGAGGCCTACCCCTGTACCGCCTCTTAAGGAAGACCGAGCACTTCACTTGGACCCGCGAGGCCGAGGAAGCCCTCGGAAACTTAAAGGCGCTCCTTACAAGCGCGCCCATCCTGGTGCCCCCCGCTGCCGGAGAAGCCCTCTTGATCTACGTAGCCGCAACCACTCAGGGGGTCAGCGCCGCGATCGTGGTCGAGAGACGAGAAGAAGGGCATGCATTGCTCGTCCAGAGGCCGGTCTACTTCATCAGTGAAGTACTGTCCGAGACCAAAATCCGCTACCCGCAAATTCAGAAGCTACTGTACGCGGTAATTCTGACGCGGCGAAAGTTGCGACACTACTTCGAGTCTCATCCGGTGACTGTGGTGTCATCCTTCCCCCTGGGGGAGATCATCCAGTGTCGAGAGGCCTCGGGTAGGATTGCAAAGTGGGCGGTGGAGATCATGGGCGAGACAATCTCGTTCGCCCCTCGGAAGGCCATCAAGTCCCAAGTCTTGGTGGACTTCGTGGCTGAATGGGTCGACACCCAGCTTCCAGCAGCTCCGATCCAACCGGAACTCTGGACCATGTTTTTCGACGGGTCGCTGATGAAAACAGGAGCGGGCGCGGGCCTGCTCTTCATCTCACCCCTCGAGAAGCACCTCCGCTACGTGTTGCGCCTCCATTTCCTGGCGTCAAACAACGTGGCCGAGTACGAGGCTCTGGTTATCGGGTTGCGCATCGCCATCGAGCTAGGGGTGCGGCGCCTCGACGCTCGTGGCGACTCGCAGCTCGTCATCGACCAAGTCATGAAGAACTCGCATTGCCGCAACCCGAAGATGGAAGCCTACTGCGACGAGGTTCGGCGCCTGGAAGACAAGTTCTACGGGCTCAAGCTCAACCACGCCGCTCGACGATACAACGAGACTGCGGACGAGCTGGCTAAGATAGCCTCGGAACGGACAACGGTTCCCCTGGACGTCTTCTCCCGAGACCTACATCAACCCTCCGTCAAGACCGATGACACGCCCGAGCCCGAGGAGGCCTCGGCCCAGCCCGAGGCACCCTCGACCGCCGAGGGTGAGGCACTGCGCGTCGAGGAAGAGTGGAATGGGGTCACGCCTAATCTAAACTGGCAAACCCCGTACCTGCAATATCTCCACCGAGGAAAGCTACCCCTCGACAGAGCCGAGGCTCGGCGACTGGCGCGGCGCGCCAAGTCGTTCTTCTTGCTGGGTGACGAAAAGGAGCTCTACCACCGCAGCCCCTCAGGCATCCTTCAGCGATGCATATTCATCGCCGAAGGTCAGGAGCTATTGCAAGAAATACACTCGGGGGCTTGCGGTCATCACGCAGCGCCTCGAGCCCTCGTTGGAAACGCTTTCCGACAAGGTTTCTACTGGCCAACCGCGGTGGCCGACACCACTAGGATTGTACGCACCTGACAAGGGTGTCAATTCTATGCAAGGCAGACACACCTACCCGCTCAGGCTCTGCAAACAATACCCATCACTCAGCCTCGACCTCGGAGGAGTCACCGCCTCGCCCGACCTTGGGCTCGGACCGACCACGTTACAGGGGGGCACATCATTACCCTACCCCTAGCTAGCTCAGGCTACGGGGAACAAGACCTGCGTCCCATCTGGCTCGCCCCGGTAAACAAGTAATGATGGCACCCCGCGTGCTCCCATGACGACGGCGGTTCTTAGCCCCCTACGGAAGCAAGGAGACGTCAGCAAGGACCCGACAACCCCGACAACTGTGCTTCTACAGGGCTCAAACGCTCCTCCGATGGCCATGACATCACATGAACAGGGCACTAACACCTCTCCGACAGCCACGTCGGCATGTACATAGGGCTCTGGCTCCTCTCTGCTAGACACGTTAGCATATTGCTACACCCCCATTGTACACCTGGGCCCTCTCCTTACATCTATAAAAGGAAGGTCCAGGGCCCTCGTACATGGCCGCGCGGGAGAATGGGCTGACGGACAGGCTCTCTCTCTCCCTCGCGAACGCTTGTAACCCCCTACTGCAAGCGCATCCGCCCTGGGCGCAGGATAACACGAGCCGCGGTTCCCTTTTCTCCCCCTTGTGTTCCATCTCGCACCGACCCATCTGGGCTGGGACACGCAACAACAATTTACTCGTCGGTCCAGGGACCCTCCGGGGTCGAAACGCCGACAATTTCCATTTCAACTTGTTAGCTATAATGCCCCTTCTATTGGTCTATAAAAGGGAAAGGATGACCCCTAGGCGGGGACTTCTTCCATATATTTTTCACTCTTCACACATTCCACAATTGGGCTCCTATAGCCACTCTTGTACTCTACATTTAGCCATTTCCAAGCAATCCAACCCACTTGAAAGGAAATTAGGCTTACACCTAGTTCCTATATAATTTTGGTGGTTGAATTGCCCAACACAAATCTTTGGACTAACTAGTTTGCCCAAGTGTATAGATTATACAGGTATAAAAGGTTCACACTCAGCCAATAAAAAGACCAAGTTTTGGATTCAACAAAGGAGCAAAATGGCAACCGAAGGCCCTCTGGTCTGGGAGCACCGGACTGTCCGGTGTACACCGGACAGTGTCCGGTGTACACCGGACAGTGTCCGGTGCACCACCGGACAAGTGTCCGGTGCACCAGAGGACTCCAACTCGAACTCGCCACCTTCGGGAATGCTGGGAGGCGCTCCGCTATAATTCACCGGACTGTCCGGTGTGCACCGGACTGTCCGGTGCTCCAAAAGAAGCGCGGCCTCCGGAACTCGCCAGCCTCGGGAATTTGATTGAAGCCGCTCCGCTATAATTCACCGGACTGTCCGGTGAACCACGGAGCAACGGCTACTTCTGCGCCAACGGCTACCTGCAGACGCATTCAATGCGCGCCAGTGGCGCACAGTCGTCAGGCGCGCCCATTCTGGTGCACCGGACAATGAATAGTTCATGTCCGGTGTACACCGGACATCCAGGCGGGTCCACAAGTCAGAGCTCCAACGGTCAGAATCCAACGGCAATGTCGACGTGGCAAGGGGCACCGGACTGTCCGGTGTGCACCGGACTGTCCGGTGCACCATCGAGCAGAGAGCTCCCAGCAACGGTCATATTGGTGGTTGAGGCTATAAATACCCCAACCACCCCACCATTCATTGCATCCAAGTTTTTCCACTTCCCAACTACTACAAGAGCTATAGCATTCAATTCTAGACACACCAAAGAGATCAAATCCTCTCCAATTCCACTCAAGCCTTTAGTGATTAGAGAGAGAGATTTGCCGTGTTCTTTTGAGCTCTTGCGCTTGGATTGCTTTCTTTCTTTCTCACTTGTTCTTGTGATCAAAACTCAATTGTAACCAAGGCAAGAGGCACCAATTGTGTGGTGGCCCTTGCGGGGAAGTTTTGTTCCCGTTTGATTGAGAAGAAGAAAAGCTCACTCGGTCCGAGGGACCGTTTGAGAGAGGGAAGGGTTGAAAGAGACCCGGCCTTTGTGGCCTCCTCAACGGGGAGTAGGTTTGCGAGAACCGAACCTCGGTAAAACAAATCCGCGTGTCACACTCTCTATTTGCTTGCGATTTGTTTTGCGCCCTCTCTCGCGGACTCGTTTTCGTATTACTAACGCTAACCCGGCTTGTAGTTGTGTTTATATTTGTAAATTTCAGTTTCGCCCTATTCACCCCCCCTCTAGGCGACTATCAATTGGTATCAGAGCCCGGTGCTTCATTAGAGCCTAACCGCTCGAAGTGATGTCGGGAGATCAAGCCAAGAAGGAGATGGAGACCGGCGAAAAGCCCACTACAAGCCAAGGGAGCACTTCATCGGAAGAGTCCCGCACCAAAAGGAGGGAGAAGAAGAAGAGCTCCTCCAACAAAGGGAAGGAGAGGAAATCTTCTTCTCACCACAAAGAGAAGAAGGAAAAATCTTCTTCCCACAAGCCGCACCGGAGTAAGAACAAGGAAAAGAGGATGAGGAAAGTGGTCTACTACGAGACCGACACCGACACTTCATCAACATCGACCTCCGACTCCGATGCGCCCTCCGTAACTTCTAAACGCCAAGAGCGTAAGAAGTTTAGTAAGATCCCCATGCACTACTCTCGTACATCTAAACATACACCTTTACTTTCCGTTCCATTAAGCAAGCCACCAACTTTTGATGGTGAAGATTATGCTAGGTGGAGTGATTTAATGCGATTTCATCTAACCTCACTCCACAAAAGTATATGAGATGTTGTTGAGTTTGGTGCACAGGTACCATCTATAGGGGATAAGGATTATGATGAGGATGAGGTGGCCCAAATCGAGCACTTCAACTCTCAAGCGACAACGATACTCCTCGCCTCTCTAAGTAGAGAGGAGTATAACAAAGTACAAGGGTTGAAGAGCGCCAAAGAGGTTTGGGATGTACTCAAGACCGCGCACGAGGGAGATGAGCTCACCAAGATCACCAAGCGGGAAACGACCGAGGGGGAGCTCGGTCGGTTCCGGCTTCTCAAAGGGGAAGAGCCACAACACATGTACAACCGGCTCAAGACCTTGGTGAACCAAGTGCGCAACCTCGGGAGCGTAAAATGGGACGATCACGAAATGGTTAAGGTTATTCTAAGATCCCTTATTTTCCTTAACCCAACTCAAGTTCAATTAATTCGTGGTAATCGTCGATATACAAAAATGACCCCCGAGGAAGTTATCGGGCATTTTGTTAGTTTTGAGTGCATGATTGAAGGCTCGAGGAAGATCAACGAGCTTGATGAACCCACCACATCCGGAGCTCAACCCGTTGCATTCAAGGCAACGGAGGAGAAGAAGGAGGTGTCTACACCAAGTAGACAACCAATCGACGCCTCCAAACTTGATAATGAGGAAATGGCGCTCGTCATCAAGAGCTTCCGCCAAATCCTCAAACAAAGGAGGGGGAAAGACTACAAGTCCCGCTCCAAGAAGGTTTGCTACAAGTGTGGTAAGCCCGGTCACTTCATTGCTAAATGTCCATTATCAAGTGATAGTGACAGGGGCGACGACAAGAAGGGGAGAAGGAAGGAAAAGAAGAGGTACTACAAGAAGAAGGGCGGCGATGCCCATGTTTGTCGGGAGTGGGACTCCGACGAAAGCACAAGCGACTCCTCCGACGACGAGGACGCCGCCAACATCGCCGTCACCAAGGGACTTCTCTTCCCCAACGTCGGCCACAAATGCCTCATGGCCAAGGACGGCAAAAAGAAGGTAAAATCAAGATCCTCCACTAAATATGAAACCTCTAGTGATGAGGATGATGCTAAAAATGAGGAGGATAACTTACGCACTCTTTTTGCTAACCTAAACATGCAACAAAAGGAAAAATTAAATGAATTGATTAGTGCTATTCATGAGAAGGATGATCTCTTGGATTCTCAAGAGGACTTCCTTATTAAAGAAAACAAGAAGCATGTTAAGGTTAAAAATGCTTACTCTCTGGAAATTGAAAAATGTGAAAAATTGTCTAGTGAGCTAAGCACTTGCCATGAGACAATAGACAACCTCAGAAATGAAAATGCTATTTTAAATGCTAAGGTTGATTCTCATGATTGTAATGCTTCAACTTCTAATTCTAGAAATGATAATGTCGATTTACTTGCTAGAATTAATGAATTAAATGTTTCTCTCGCTAGCCTTAGAAATGAGAATGAAAAATTGATTGCTAAGGCTAAAGAACTTGATGTTTGCAAAGTTACAATTTCCGATCTTAGAGATAAAAATGATATTCTCCACGCTAAGATTGTTGAACTTAATTCTTGCAAACCATCTACATCTACCATTGAGCATGTCACTATTTGTACTAGATGTAGAGATATTGATGTTAATGCTATTCATGACCATATGGCTTTAATTAAACAACAAAATGATCATATAGCAAAACTAGATGCTAAAATTGCCGAGCACAACCTAGAAAATGAGAAATTTAAATTTGCTCGTAGCATGCTCTATAATGGGAGACGCCCGGGCATCAAGGATAGCATTGGCTTCCAAAGGGGAGACAATGTCAAACTTAATGCCCCTCCTAAAAGATTGTCCAACTTTGTTAAGGGCAAGGCTCCCATGCCTCAGGATAACGAGGGTTACATTTTATACCCTGCCGGTTATCCCGAGGACAAAATTAGGAAAATTCACTCTAGGAAGTCTCACTCTGGTTCTAACCATGCTTTTATGTATAAGAGTGAGACATCTAGTTCTAGGCAACCAACCCGTGCTAAGTTGCCTAAAAAGAAAATTCCTAGTGCATCAAATGATCATAACATGTCATTTAAAACTTTTGATGCATCATATATTTTGACTAACAAATCCGGCAAGGTAGTTGCCAAGTTTGTTGGGGGCAAACACAAGGGCTCCAAAACTTGTGTTTGGGTACCCAAGGTTCTTGTTTCTAATGCCAAAGGACCCAAAACCGTTTGGGTACCTAAAGTCAAGAACTAAACTTGTTTTGTAGGTTTATGCATCCGGGGGCTCAAGTTGGATACTCGACAGCGGGTGCACAAACCACATGACAGGGGAGAAGAAGATGTTCTCCTCCTATGAGAAAAACCAAGATCCCCAACGAGCTATTACATTCGGGGATGGAAATCAAGGTTTGGTCAAAGGTCTTGGTAAAATAGCTATATCCCCTGACCATTCGATTTCTAATGTTTTTCTTGTAGATTCCTTAGATTACAATTTGCTTTCCGTTTCTCAATTATGCAAAATGGGCTACAACTGTCTATTCACTGATATAGGTGTCACTGTCTTTAGAAGAAGTGATGATTCAATAGCATTTAAGGGTGTGTTAGAGGGTCAGCTATACTTGGTAGATTTTGATAGAGCTGAACTCGACACATGCTTAATTGCTAAGACTAACATGGGCTGGCTATGGCACCGCCGACTAGCACATGTTGGGATGAAGAATCTTCACAAGCTTCTAAAGGGTGAACACATTTTAGGACTAACAAATGTTTATTTTGAGAAAGACAGGGTTTGTAGCGTTTGTCAAGCCGGAAAGCAAGTTGGTGCTCATCATCCGCATAAGAACATAATGACGACTGACAGGCCACTGGAGCTCCTACACATGGATCTATTCGGCCCGATCGCTTATATAAGCATCGGCGGAAGTAAGTACTGTCTAGTTATTGTGGATGATTATTCTCGCTTCACTTGGGTATTCTTTTTACAGGAAAAATCTCAAACCCAAGAGACTTTAAAGGGATTCTTGAGACGAGCTCAAAATGAGTTCGACTTAAGGATCAAGACAATAAGAAGCGACAATGGGACGGAGTTCAAGAACTCTCAAATTGAAGGCTTCCTTGAGGAGGAGGGCATCAAGCATGAGTTCTCTTCTCCCTACACGCCACAACAAAATGGTGTAGTGGAGAGGAAGAATCGAACTCTTTTGGATATGGCAAGAACCATGCTTGATGAGTACAAGACTTCGGATCGGTTTTGGGCCGAGGCGGTCAACACCGCCTGCTATGCCATCAACCGGTTGTATCTACACCGAATCCTCAAGAAGACATCATACGAACTCCTAACCGGTAAAAGGCCCAATATTTCATATTTTAGAGTCTTTGGTAGCAAATGCTTTATTCTTGTTAAAAGAGGTAGAAAATCTAAATTTGCTCCTAAGACTGTAGAAGGCTTTTTACTAGGATATGATTCAAACACAAAGGCATATAGAGTCTTTAACAAGTCCTCTGGACTAGTTGAAGTTTCTTGTGACGTTGTGTTTGATGAGACTAATGGCTCTCAAGTAGAGCAAGTTGATCTTGATGAGATAGGTGAAGAACAGGCTCCGTGCATCGCGCTGAGGAACATGTCCATTGGGGATGTGTGTCCTAAGGAATCCGAAGAGCCTCCAATTGCACAAGATCAACCATCCTCCTCCACGCAAGCATCTCCACCGACTCAAAATAAGGATGAGGCTCAAGTTGATCAAGGAGAACATCAAGCAAATGAGCCACCTCAAGATGACGGCATTGATCAAGGGGGAGATGCAATTGATCAAGACAAGGAGGATGATGAACCAAAACCGCCACACCCAAGAGTCCACCAAGCAATCCAACGAGATCACCCCGTCGACACCATCCTCGGCGACATTCATAAGGGGGTAACTACTAGATCTCGTGTTGCACGTTTTGTGAGCATTACTCGTTTGTTTCCTCTATTGAGCCACACAAGGTAGAGGAAGCACTTCAAGATTCGGATTGGGTGGTGGCGATGCAAGAGGAGCTCAACAACTTCACTAGGAATGAGGTATGGCATTTATTTCCACGTCCTAATCAAAATGTTGTAGGAACCAAATGGGTCTTCCGCAACAAGCAAGATGAGCATGGTGTGGTGACAAGGAACAAAGCTCGACTTGTGGCCAAGGGATACTCCCAAGTCGAAGGTTTGGATTTCGGTGAAACCTATGCACCCGTAGCTAGACTTGAATCAATTCGCATATTATTAGCCTATGCTACTTACCATGGCTTTAAGCTTTTTCAAATGGACGTGAAAAGTGCCTTCCTCAATGGACCAATCAAGGAAGAGGTCTATGTTGAGCAACCACCCGGCTTTGAAGACAGTGAGTACCCTAACCATGTGTATAGGCTCTCTAAGGCGCTTTATGGGCTTAAGCAAGCCCCAAGAGCATGGTATGAATGCCTTAGAGATTTCCTTATTACTAATGGCTTCAAAGTCGGAAAGGCCGATCCTACGCTCTTTACTAAAACACTTGAAAATGATTTGTTTGTATGCCAAATTTATGTTGATGATATTATATTTGGGTCTACTAACGAATCTACCTGTGAAGAGTTTAGTAGGATTATGACACAGAAATTCGAGATGTCTATGATGGGGGAGTTGAAGTATTTCCTAGGATTTCAAGTAAGGCAACTCCAAGAGGGCACCTTCATCAGCCAAACCAAGTACACTCAAGACATTCTTGCTAAGTTTGGAATGAAGGATGCCAAACCCATCAAGACACCCATGGGAACTAATGGGCATCTCGACCTCGACACGGGAGGTAAGTCCGTGGATCAAAAGGTATACCGGTCGATGATAGGTTCTTTACTCTATTTATGTGCATCTCGACCGGATATTATGCTTTCCGTTTGCATGTGTGCAAGATTCCAATCCGACCCTAAGGAATCCCACCTTACGGCCGTAAAACGAATCTTGAGATATTTAGCTTATACTCCTAAGTTTGGGCTTTGGTACCCTCGGGGATCCACATTTGATTTGCTTGGTTATTCGGATGCCGATTGGGCGGGGTGCAAAATCAATAGGAAGAGCACATCGGGGACTTGCCAGTTCTTGGGAAGATCCTTGGTGTCTTGGGCTTCAAAGAAGCAAAATTCGGTTGCTCTTTCCACCGCCGAAGCCGAGTACATTGCCGCAGGCCATTGTTGCGCGCAATTGCTTTGGATGAGGCAAACCCTGCGGGACTACGGTTACAAATTAACCAAAGTCCCTTTGCTATGTGACAATGAGAGTGCAATCAAAATGGCCGACAATCCCGTCGAGCATAGCCGCACTAAACACATAGCCATCCGGTACCATTTTCTTAGGGATCACCAACAAAAGGGAGATATCGAGATTTCTTATATTAACACTAAAGATCAATTAGCCGATATCTTTACCAAGCCACTAGATGAACAATCTTTTACCAAACTTAGGCATGAGCTCAATATTCTTGATTCTCGCAACTTCTTTTGCTAGATTGCACACATAGCTCATTGATATACCTTTGATCATATCCCCTTCATATGCTATGACTAATGAGTTTTCAAGTTTATTTCAAACCAAGTCATAGGTGTATTGAAAGGGAATTGGAGTCTTCGGCAAGACAAAGGCTTCCACTCCGTAACTCATCTCTCGCCGACGCTCCAAGTCTCTCCATCTTAAGGGGAGAAAACTAAACGCACTTCTACTTTGGTATAATCTCAACTCATTTATTTATGACCAAAGGAGAAGATAGCACTTCGAGGGCTCTAATGATTCCGTTTTTGGCGATTCATGCCAAAAAGGGGGAGAAATGAGCCCAAAGCAAAAGGACCGCACCACCACCAATTTCAAAAACTTAGTGTTAAATTTTTTCAATTGGTATCCTATTGTGTTCAAAAGGGGGAGTTCAAAAATGATATATCAAAACCCTCTTGAACACTAAGAGGAGGATCTCTTTTAGGGGGAGTTTTGTTTAGCCAAAGGGAAAGCATTTGAAATAGGGGGAGAAAATTTCAAATCTTGAAAATGCTTTGAAAAATCTTATTCATTTACCTTTGACTATTTGCAAAAGAACTTTGAAAAGGATTTACAAAAGAATTTGCAAAAACAAAACATGTGGTGCAAGCGTGGTCCAAAATGTTAAAAACAAAGAAACAATCCATGCATATCTTGTAAGTATTTATATTGGCTCAATTTCAAGCAACCTTTACACTTACATTATGCAAACTAGTTCTATTATGCACTTCTATATTTGCTTTGGTTTGTGTTGGCATCAATCACCAAAAAGGGGGAGATTGAAAGGAAATTAGGCTTACACCTAGTTCCTATATAATTTTGGTGGTTGAATTGCCCAACACAAATCTTTGGACTAACTAGTTTGCCCAAGTGTATAGATTATACAAGTATAAAAGGTTCACACTCAGCCAATAAAAAGACCAAGTTTTGGATTCAACAAAGGAGCAAAATGGCAACCGAAGGCCCTCTGGTCTGGGAGCACCGGACTGTCCGGTGTACACCGGACAGTGTCCGGTGCACCACCGGACAAGTGTCCGGTGCACCAGAGGACTCCAACTCGAACTCGCCACCTTCGGGAATGCTGGGAGGCGCTCCGCTATAATTCACCGGACTGTCCGGTGTGCACCGGACTGTCCGGTGCTCCAAAAGAAGCGCGGCCTCCGGAACTCGCCAGCCTCGGGAATTTGATTGAAGCCGCTCCGCTATAATTCACCGGACTGTCCGGTGAACCACGGAGCAACGGCTACTTCTGCGCCAACGGCTACCTGCAGACGCATTCAATGCGCGCCAGTGGCGCGCAGTCGTCAGGCGCGCCCATTCTGGTGCACCGGACAATGAATAGTTCATGTCCGGTGTACACCGGACATCCAGGCGGGTCCACAAGTCAGAGCTCCAACGGTCAGAATCCAACGGCAATGTCGACGTGGCAGGGGGCACCGGACTGTCCGGTGTGCACCGGACTGTCCGGTGCACCATCGAGCAGAGAGCTCCCAGCAACGGTCATATTGGTGGTTGAGGCTATAAATACCCCAACCACCCCACCATTCATTGCATCCAAGTTTTTCCACTTCCCAACTACTACAAGAGCTATAGCATTCAATTCTAGACACACCAAAGAGATCAAATCCTCTCCAATTCCACTCAAGCCTTTAGTGATTAGAGAGAGATTTGCCGTGTTCTTTTGAGCTCTTGCGCTTGGATTGCTTTCTTTCTTTCTCACTTGTTCTTGTGATCAAAACTCAATTGTAACCAAGGCAAGAGGCACCAATTGTGTGGTGGCCCTTGCGGGGAAGTTTTGTTCCCGTTTGATTGAGAAGAAGAAAAGCTCACTCGGTCCGAGGGACCGTTTGAGAGAGGGAAGGGTTGAAAGAGACCCGGCCTTTGTGGCCTCCTCAACGGGGAGTAGGTTTGCGAGAACCGAACCTCGGTAAAACAAATCCGCGTGTCACACTCTCTATTTGCTTGCGATTTGTTTTGCGCCCTCTCTCGCGGACTCGTTTTCGTATTACTAACGCTAACCCGGCTTGTAGTTGTGTTTATATTTGTAAATTTCAGTTTCGCCCTATTCACCCCCCTCTAGGCGACTATCACCACTCAAAAAGGACATAGAGTATCTTGCTCTGGCGATCCAAACCTCTCTAAAATCCTCTATCTCCCTTGCAGTTCTCGTGTGTGTTTGTCGAGCTCATTCTTTGGTTAACTAGACTAGGCCCAACCAATCATATAGGAGTTAGACTGATTCGTCTAAGGCCCCTACTAAATCTAAACGGGTACTCTTCTGGTATTCCTAATTATCACACAACGATAAATCTAGTAACCATACAACCTTCTTGTCCGAGTTAGGGGCCACGTTGGTTGTTGCCGAGAAATTCTGTACATGTGCGTCACCGTCATGTTGACCTTATCTCCTCAATGGTCTCACTACGTATTAGAGTTAGGTGGCAAGCCATCATTGGACAATGTAGGATATGTATTGGGCTCAAGCAACACCATAGGTAGGTAAATTTCGGTCAATGAAGAGTAGTAGAGTTGTTTGGGACATGGGTATGTGACAACTAATGTTTGGGAGGACATGAAGCAATTGCTTTTGTGCTGGTGCCCTACCCATTTTATATGGCACCCGTATGACCAGGGGCCACAACCTGATAAGTGTTTGCACAACATGCTAGCGGAGGAGTATGCTTTCCTCCACGCGCTAACATGGTTCTTGCCAATAGTTGTTTTTAAAATACGTTCGCACCAGACATATCTAGTGATAGCACCAAACATCACACATAACTTCTGACAATTCAATGTTGAAATTTACTGTTATAATGCATTTTGGAAGCATCAAATATATTCAGTGCTTCAATAGGGGTCACCTTTATATCCTATGTACACCGAATATGTGTACCTGATAGGTCCACCGTACACGCCAGGTGTTGTTTTTTTAGGGTGGTACCGTTTCATATTTCTGACACAATTTTAGCTTTGAAGTCTATTTTTTATAATCATTAACTTATTTACGAAGCTAATGAAACATTATATAGCTTAGAGTTGTAGTCATCTCAATTTGAGTAGATCCATAATCATGAGACACTTTCAATACAACCACCTCTTTTTATCTCAACTTTAGTGGCTTCACTTTCATTTGTCTCTGCGTTCGGGCTTTCACTTCTTGGTGTTCTATACTCTAGGTCATCCCTGGGGTGCAGACTGTGTGGTCCCGCTGCCCTCTAAAATATTTCCCTCCGAACGAGCCTACCATAATTAGCGAACCTAGTCCCAAACTATAATTATGCTATCCCAATTTCTTAATTACCTATCAAAGAATATTAACTGTCTGTAACGGTTGCATCAGCTAAGAGAAGCTCATCAAAAACTAAAACTATTGAAGAACTATTTGAGATCAACAACGATTCAAGAGATATTAAATGGTTGGTAATTCTATGCATCGAGAAGAAGTTGGATGAGATTGATCTCAATGGTATAATGGACATGTTTGTATCATAAAATGATAGGATTTTTAGCATGACATCATGTGACAAGTAAATATTTATGGCTATAATTTATATTTATCATCTTATAAACTTTAAAGGATTGGATAGAAGTTTTTTCAATGATTGTTCAATACTATGTGTTTATAATTATACGCACACAGACACAATATATATACACACACATGGGTGGATAGGACCTCCATATTGGATTTTTCCCCAAGCCCTAAAAAAAGTCAAGAAAAACCTTGCCTAGACTCTTGGCATGTATTTTAAGTTTTCAACATGGCTTTTACTCTCTTGAGGTGTTGATCGTTAGGACCATCATTTTGCATAAGTACAAGTTCATGTTGCATCCATCTAAATTATACCTTGTGCACTAGCAAATAACAATAGTGTAAATAATCATATTATTTATCAAGCACCAAAATCTAAAGATAATGGTACATGGGATCTATTTTCTTTATAGTAAGGTTGGTGATAAAAATTGATAGTACTATTTGAAAGGAACACGATACCTAAGAGGGTTGATGAATTAGATTTTTCTAAAATTCTTCCAAAGATTAAACCCTAATCACAAGCCCAACTGCATTCAACATTCTAGCAAGATGGAAACAAGCTAAACATACTAGAACTAACAGTAAACTACCATGGCAATTTCTTGAAACATAATTGATCGAAGAAAATTACTTAAAGTAAATGTAGTATGAGGTGGGCAGGGTCTCCCAAACTCACACAATGGATGCTATAGTTATTGGACATGGCAAGACAATGATATGGCTAGTGGGAGGTGGCATAAATACCCCCAACAAACAAAATTAGTTGTTACCTTTCTACACAGAATTTGGGCACACCAGACGTGTTAGGTGACATTAATAACGGCTAGTTTTGACATGTTAACCGTTACTATATACAGGTATGATGTGCCACTAGTGGCACACTGCACGAGTCCGACGTGAAACTATTGGATGTGCACAAAACATGCTATATATGTGTCATGTCCGATGACATATTTGATGTCACACCGGACAAGTTTGGTGAGTGCAAACCCAAACTTACAAAAATACGCTTTTTGTGTGTCGTGTCTAGTGACATGTCGGGATGCCACAACGAACACGTTCATTGAGTGATTTGTCACTTTGTACACAGAATCAGGCTCTCTACAAGATGTGCCATGTGCATGTCAAGGAACCTAGACTTAGGCAAATGTGTGTATTTTATTTGGTTTTCTCTACAAACTTCTTGTGAGCTTTCACAGATTACCAAGCCTAGTTGTTTGCAAGTGTGTATCACCATGTTCTACTAGACATGTCTAGGTCAAATTGCCCATCTAATTTCCTTCTTTATAGTATGGCTAAAAGTAAATAAAGTCATGACGCTATACTAAGTATCCAACAACTCATTTGACACATAAAACTATATGTCCTTAACCTTTTAAGGATTCCTTCTTAGTCGAATTGTCAATTTCCTATGATTGACGTGTTTTCACATTTTGAAACCAATTTTCTACATTGTGACTTAACTTATCATATAGCTGAAAAACATACGTTAGTCACCATAATCTTGTGTTAATTACCGAAATCAACTAGGTGCCTAGATGCTTTCACTATTTTTTATATTAACCAGTAGTAAATGGTACTTTTTAGTACTAGTTTTTGCTACCAATCATTATTAAAATAAAATTTTAAATATCGATTGAAGCTATCGAACGATAATAATCTATGCTCGAGAGATTAATATTAATTTATGACTTAAACCAATATTAAAAATGGATATTAATATCGAATAAAATTTAGAACATGTGCTATATGTAAGACCTTGATATCACGCTAGTAGCCACTACCGGTAGTTATAAGAGTAAATATAATTAGGTGATGTAAGCGGACTTTAAGTAGGGTTGGATATCGAGTCAATTTTGCTCGGGTCGTTAAAGAATCAAGCCAAACAATTAGCTTGGCTCAGCTTGTTTGTGAGCTCGAACTATCTCATTTAGCTCGCGAGCTAAAAAACAATATGTATAAATATACAATAATATTGTCAATTGTTAATTAATTCTAGATCAATGTAACTCTAGAAAAGAGTAATGGCACTAATAATTTATATATCACATCAATTCAACACCAAATTAATATAGATCGTCACTTATTAGTTCATTCGACACAAGTGGGGTCTTTGTTTTGCTGACAAATACTTGGTCGTTCAAGCTAACGACCTGGCTCGTTAACCAACCGATTTGAGTCAAGTGGGGTCTTTGTTTTGCTGATAAATGCTCAGTTCATGAAAAAAATGAAACAAGCCAAGTCGAATCGCGTCGAGCTAACCACGAGCTGACGAGCCATGAGTGTTTTGTCCAGTCTAACTTCAAGTGGTATTATGTCAGAGTTATGGTGACACGAAAAAAGAAAATAGGGAGAGAAAAGATGTAGACTGCTCATTAGTAACTAGCTGAAAATGAGGTGCTCAGATACTCTAGACATTTTATGAGAGTAAGAGGTGGACCAAGTATTAAATATAAAATTTATATAATAAGAATGTTATTATGTAACTAAACTTTTATTTAGCTATATTTGATAAAAAATATCATAAAGACCACTATCGGCTATATAAATCTTGCTCTAAAACTCCATGTATCACGGCCTGGTAGCAGTATACCATTACGGCTGCTGGTAGTAAATCTATTACAGGTATCACAAGGTGATTAGTCAGATATCACTAGCGTACATGATGATTTACACAGAGCTATCGGAGAGAAGAGTCTAGGAGCATCTACGAGAGCCTTTCAGGCTCCAAATTATCATTTAGAGAGTCGTTTATATAAAAATCACTTTCTATATCTTTTTGTCGGGTACCGTAATTAGGGGTACCCCCAATACTCCTTAACATGGCCGGAAAACATCTTCAGAATAAACCGTAAAGACTGATAAGCGCGGTTCAAGTCAAAGCCTCGTTAGCCAAGGGACGCGAACTCGTCTCGCCCGAGCCTGGCCTCGGGCAAGAACAGCAGTCCCGGACGGATTCACGCCTCGCCCGAGGACCACCTCAGGCAGTAGACGCACCCCCGGCTCGCCTGAGGCTAAGCTCGGGCAAACTTTGTCGTACAACGACCTCGGCCAAATCGTCTTACCAACCGACCGTATCGCATGCACATTTAATGCGTGGATCGCCTGACACCTTATCCTAACAAGCGCGCCTCAGTCGGCAAGATCGAAATGACCGCAGTCACTTCGCCCCTTTACTGATCGTTCTGACAGGAAAACGGTACTATTCACCCCGTTCCGACTACTGTGCCAACCACCAGGGTAAGACTAACAACAGTAAGTCACGGCCTCTCCCGAGTTCAGCCTCAGGCACAGCAGGGAACTCCGCCTCGCCCGACCCCATGGCTCGGCCTCAGCCTCGGCCTCGGAGGAGGTCTCCGCCTCGCCCGACCTCAGGCCTCGGCCTCAGCCTCGGCCTCGAGAGGAGTCACAACCTCGCCCGACCTCAGCCTCGGACCGACCACGCCACAGGGGATACATCATTACCCTACCCCTAGCTAGCTGCTTCAGGCTACGAAGGAACAAGACCGGTGTCCCATCTAGATTACTCCGGTAACAGGTAATGATGGTTCCCTGTGTGCGTCCATGACGTCGGTAGTTCTCAACTCTCTACGAAAGCAAAGAAACGTCAGCAGGACCCCTGCCGCACCGCCAGCTGCGATTCTACAGGGCTCAAGTACTTCTCCGTCGGCCACGTTAGCACATAGCTACACCCCCATTGTACAGCTGGATCATCTCCTTGTATCTATAAAAGGGGATGTCCAGGGCCTTCCTAAAGAAGGCAGGCAGGGTGGGAGAGACGCGTAGGAGGCTAACTCAGACACCTCACCTCAAGGCCGCACTCTCTCTCTCTCTCTCGCGACGCTTGTAACCCCTACTACGAGCACCCCGGTGCAAGATAATATAAGCCTCATCCTCCCTCTTGTGTTCCATCTTGCATCAACCCATCTGGACAGGGACACGCAGCGACAAATTCACTAGTCGGTTGAGGGTCCTCGCGGGTCCGAAACACTGACAATTGGCGCGCCAGGTAGGGGTCCTGCTGCGTGTTGACAAATACTTTCCCGTTGAGTTCCAGATGGACAATCTTCAGCAGCCTCTTCAGCCCGGGACGGTGCTCCGCTTTGGGAGTCTCGAGTTCATGTCCCGCGACGGCAGCTACGACATGGTACTCCTCCCCTCGCAGCACGACAACAACGACGTTCATCGGCTCGCCCGGCGGAGGCAAACTCGACAACGACATCTCCCCGCGGCAGAAGAGGAACATCCGGGTTTGCCCCGCCACCCTCCTCGCCGGAGGATGAGAAGATGGAGCAACCGTGGCCAGGCAGGAGGCGGCACCTCGTCGGCTGTCGGACCAGAGCGAGCCGACGACGCCGGCACCCCTGCGGGGGACATGTCGGGTGTTGTCCTCGCACCTGAGACAACAACAGGTGTCACTTCCCAGCAACATGCCAACCCCGGGCGGACTGATGACGTCGGCACCCTTGCGAGGGACTTGTCAGACATTAAACTCGCACCTGAGATAACGACACATTCCATCCCCGATGCGACTTCACCACCGTCCATCGACTAGGAGGTAACATCAGTTTTTCATTATGTTCCATTTAGATTCAGCTTCGATCCACCAAGCGACCCCGCTTCGGTGAGCGCTTTCGCAAGGGCATATCCTGACCTTCTAGGGTACCATATGTGGTCAACCTAGGACCGACTGACGGCCGTCTCAACCTACGAACCCGAGGGTTCCGAGGAAAAGGACGACCCCGACTCCGGTTGGGATTTCTCTGGACTCCGTGATACCAGTGTCATGCGAGACTTCATGTCCGCATGTGACTACTGCCTCTCCGGCTACTCTGACGATGACCACAGCCTTGGCGACGAGGGTCACGACCCAACTCGCGAGTGCTTTCACATCGATCAGGGGGATCACGACAAAGACGACCACCTCGACATGCCAGAAAACGACGACGCCCCTGTGCGTGCGTCTCGCGTTGAGATCCCGCGGGAGCTAGCTGTGGTCCGAGTCGCTGCGGGGGGTCAGGGCACACAGCTCGAGCAACTCCGCGAGATGCAGGCCAAGCTCGACGAAGAAACGGGGCGACTTGTGCAGCTCCGACAAAACATCGAGCAGGAGTGGGCAGGCCGAGCACTCGCCGGAGGAGCACGTCATCGGGCCCGGGACGTCCAGCGTCGTATCATTGACGATGCCAGGGCAGGGCTGCCCTCGGCCTTTAGCGGGACCGGCCAGAGCCTAGCTGCAGCGGCAATGCTACTTCGAACAATGCTGGAGCCATCCACCACCGAGGGGCGACGTATCCAAGGCGAGCTCAAGGATCTCCTGGAAGATGCCGCCGTCCGACGAGCCGAGAGCTCTGCCTCCCGAAGGCGAGGGTGCCCCTTGGAGCATCACGCAACGTCCTCCCGACGCATGCGGGAAGCCTCGATCCACACCGAGCGCACAAGGGACAGCCCGCCTCGAGGAAAGGGTGCACCGAGGCTACCACCCTAGGCGCGGGGGACGCTACGACAGTGAGGAGGATCGGCGCCCCTTGCCCGAACCACCAGGTCTGCGAGTCTTCAGCCGGGCCATACGACGGGCACCGTTCCCGGCCCGGTTCCGAGCTCCGACTACCATCACCAAGTACTCAGGGGAGACAAGGCCGGAGTTGTGGCTCGCGGATTACTGGCTGGCGTGCCAGTTGGGAGGGACGGACGATGACAACCTCATCATCCGCAACCTCCCCCTTTTCCTCTCCGACGCTGCTCGGGCCTGGCTGGAGCATCTGCCTCCTGTGCAGATCTTTGGCTGGGACGACCTAGTCAAGGCCTTCGCCGGAAATTTCCAAGGTACGTACGTGCGCCCTGGGAACTCGTGGGATCTCCGGAGCTGCCGCCAGCAGCCAGGGGAATCCCTGCGAGAGTACATCCGGCGGTTTTCTAAGCAGTGCACCGAGTTGCCCAACATCACCGACTCAGACGTCATCGGGGCATTCCTCACCGGCGCCACTTGTTGGGACCTCGTGAGCAAACTGGGACGCAAGACACCCACCAAGGCGAGCGAACTGATGGACATAGCTACCAAGTTCACCTCTGGTCAGGAGGCGGTCGAAGCCATCTTCCGGAAGGACAAGCGGCCTCAGGGAAGATAGAAGGAGGACATCCCCGAGGCGTCCGTCCAGCGTGTCACGAAGAAGAAGACCAGGAAGAAGGCGCATGCAAAATGCGACGCCGTTGACGCGGATGTCGTCGCTGCTGCCGAGCACAGGAATCCTCGGAAGCCTCCCGGGGGGCCAACATGTTCGACAAGATGCTCAAGGATTCGTGCCCCTATCACAAGGGTCCCGTCAAGCACACCCTTGAAGAGTGCGACATGCTCCGGCGCTACTTCAATAAGGCTGGACCCTCGACAGAAGGGGGCAAGGACCAAGGCAACAACAAGAAGGGGGGCGACAAGGAAGAGGAGTTCCCGGAGGTCCACAACTGCTTCATGATCTACGATGGGCAAGTGGCGAATGTCTCGGCTCGACACAGCAAGCAGGAGCGCCGGGAGGTCTGCTCGGTGAAGGTAGCAACGCCAGTTTACCTAGACTGGTCCGACAAACCCATTACCTTCGACCAAGGCGACCACCCCGACTGCATACCGAGCCCAGGAAGGTACCCGCTTGTCGTCGACCCTGTCATCGGCAACACTAGGCTCACCAAGGTCCTCATGGACGGGGGCAGCAGCCTCAACATTATCTACGCCGAGACCCTAGGGCTCTTGGGGGTCGATCTGTCCACGATCCGGGCCGGCATAGCGCCTTTCCACGGGATTGTCCCCGACAAGCGCGTCCTGCCCCTTAGGCAACTTGATTTGTTCGTTTGCTTCAGAACTCCCTCCAACTTCCGAAAGGAAACCCTCACTTTCGAGGTGGTCGGGTTCCGAGGGACCTATCACGCGGTGCTGAGAAGACCGTGCTACGCCAAGTTCATGGTTGTCCCCAACTACACGTACCTCAAGCTCAAGATGTCAGGCCCCAGGGGAACCATCACCGTCGGTTTCACATACTGTCACGCTTACGAGTGCGATGTGGAATGTGTGGAGTACGCCGAAGCCCTAACCGAGTCCGAAGCCCTCATCGTCGACCTGGATTTCCTCTCCAAAGAGGCGCCCGACGCGAAGCGGCACACCGGCAACTTCGAAACAGCTGAGGCGGTTAAGTTCGTCCCTCTCGACCCCAGCAACGACGCCGACAAGAAAGTCAGGATTGGCTCCGAGCTCGACCCCAAATAGGAAGCAGTGCTCGTCGACTTTCTCCGCGCAAACACCGAAAATTTTGCGTGGAGTCCCTCGGACATGCCCGACATACCGAGGGATGTCACCGAGCACTCACTGGACATCCGAGCCGGTGCCCGACCCATGAAGCAGCACCTGCGCCGTTTTGATGAAGAAAAGCGCAGAGCCATAGGCGAGGAGGTCCACAAGCTAATGGCTGCAGGGTTCATCAAAGAGGTATTCCATCCAGAATGGTTAGCTAACCCTGTGCTTGTAAAGAAAAAAGTGGGAAATGGAGGTCGTGCGTAGTCTACACTGGGTTAAATAAAGCATGTCCAAAGGTTCCCTACCCTCTGCCTCGCATCGATCAAATTGTGGACTCCACTGCTGGGTGTGAAACCCTGTCTTTCCTCGATGCCTATTCAGGCTATCACCAAATCAAGATGAAAGAATCCGACCAGCTCGCGACTTCTTTTATCACACCTTTTGGCATGTATTGTTATACTACTATGCCATTTGGCTTGAGGAATGCAGGTGCAACATACCAAAGGTGCATGAACCATGTGTTCGGAGAACACATCGGCAGAACGGTCGAGGCTTACGTTGATGACATCGTTGTCAAGACAAGGAAAGCCTCCAACCTCCTCTCCGACCTTGAAGTAACATTCAGGTGTCTAAGAGTGAAGGGCGTAAAACTCAATCCCGAGAAGTGTGTCTTCGGAGTCCCCCGAGGCATGCTCCTAGGGTTCATCGTCTCCAAACGAGGCATCGAGGCCAACCCGGAGAAAATCGCAGCCATCACCAACATGGGACCTATCAAAGATTTAAAGTGAGGACAAAGGGTCATGGGATGCCTTGTGGCTCTGAGCCGCTTCATCTCGCGCCTTGGCGAGAAAGGATTGCCCTTGTACCGCCTCTTAAGGAAGGCCGAGCGCTTCACTTGGACTCCCGAGGCCAAAGAAGCCCTCGGAAACTTAAAGGCACTCCTTACTAATGCGCCCATCTTGGTGCCCCTCGCTGCGGGAGAAGCCCTCTTGATTTACGTAGCCGCAACCACTCAGGTGGTCAGCGCCGCGGTCGTAGTCGAGAGACGAGAAGAAGGGCATGCACTGCTCATCCAGAGGTCGGTCTACTTCATCAGCGAGGTGCTATCCGAGACCAAAATCCGCTACCCGCACATCCAGAAGCTATTGTACGGAGTGATTCTAACACGGCGAAAGCTGTGACACTACTTCGAGTCTCATCCGGTGACTGTGGTGCCATCCTTCCCCCTGGGAGAGATCATCCAGTGCCGAGAGGCCTCGGGTAGGATAGCAAAATGGGAAGTGGAACTCATGGGCGAAACACTTTCATTCGCTCCTCGGAAGGCCATAAAATCCCAAGTCTTGGCAGACTTCCTGGCTGGATGGGTCGACACCCAATTGCCAACAGCTCCAATCCAGGGCCGAACTTTGGACCATGTACTTCGATGGGTTGCTTATGAAAACCGAAGCAGGTGCTGGCTTGCTCTTCATCTCACCCCTCGGGAAACATGTGCGCTACGTGATACGCCTCCATTTTCCGGCGTCAAACAACGTGGCCGAGTACGAGGCTTTGGTACGATTAATGGGTTGCGCATCGCCGTCGAGCTAGGGGTTCGGCGCCTCGATGCTCGTGGCGACTCGCAGCTCGTTATTGACCAACTCATGAAGAATTCCCACTGCCGCGATCAAAAAATGGAGGCCTACTGCGACGAAGTTCGGCGCTTGGAAGATAAGTTCTACGGGCTGGAACTCAACCATATTGCTCGACGGTACAACGAGACTGCGGATGAGTTGGCTAAAATAGCCTCGGGGCGGACGTCGGTTCCCCCGGACGTCTTCTCTAGGGACATATATCAACCATCTGTCAAACTCGACGACGCGCCCGAACCCGCCGCCGAGGGTGAGGCCCTACGCGTTGAGGGAGAGCAGCACGGGGTTACGCCAAACCTAAATTGGCAGACCCCGTACCTGGAATATCTCCTCCGAGGAGAGCTGCCCCTCGACAAGGCCGATGCTCGTCGACTGGCTCGGCGCGCCAAGTCATTTGTTTTACTGGGTGATGAAAAAGAGTTATACCACCGCAGCCCCTCAGGCATTCTCCAACGATGCATATCTGTCGCCCAAGGACAAGAGCTGTTACAGGAAATACACTCAAGGTCTTGCGGTCACCATGCAGCACCTCGAGCCCTCGTAGGTAACGCTTTCCGACAAGGGTTCTACTGGCCGACCGCGGTGGCCGACGCCACTAGGATTGTGCACTCCTGCCGAGGGTGTCAATTCTACGCGAGACAGACTCACCTGCCCGCTCAGGCCCTGCAAACAATACCTATCACTTGGTTGTTTGCCGTATGGGGTCTGGACCTCGTCGGTCCCTTGCAGAAGGCACCCGGGGGCTTCACGCACCTGCTGGTCGCCATCGACAAATTCTCCAAGTGGATCGAGGTCCGACCCTTAACCAGCATCGGGTCCAAGCAGGCGGTGGTGTTCTTTACAAATATCATCCATCACTTTGGGGTCCCAAACTCTATCATCACCGACAATGGCACGCAGTTCACTGGGAAGAAGTTCCTGGACTTCTGCAAAGGCCACCACATCCGTGTGGACTGGGCCGTCGTAGCTCATCCAATGACAAATGGGCAGGTGGAGCGCACCAATGGCATGATTTTGCAGGGACTAAAACCGAGGATCTACAACGACCTCAACAAGTTTGGCAAGCGGTGGATAGAAGAATTACCCTCGGTGGTTTGGAGTCTGAGGACGACGACGAGCCGGGCCACGGGCTTCTCGCCATTTTTCCTAGTCTATGGGGCCGAGGCCATCTTACCCACGAACTTAGAATACGGTTCACCGAGGACAAAGGCATACGACAACCAAAACAACCAAACCAGCTGAGAAGATTCATTAGACCAGCTGGAAGAGGCTCGGGACGTAGCCTTACTACACTCGGCGCGATACCAGCAGTCTCTACGACGCTACCACGCCCGAAGATTCGGCCCCGAGGCTTCCAAGTGGGAGATTTGGTGCTTCGGCTACGACAAGACGCCCGAGGGCGCCACAAGCTTTCTCCTCCATGGGAAGGGCCGTTCATCATCGCCAAAATTTTGAAGCCCGGGACATACAAGCTGGCCAATGATCAAGGCGAGGTCTACATCAACTCTTGGAATATCGAATAGCTATGTCGCTTTTACCCTTAAAGTGTTTCAAGTCGTTCATGTATCTCACTTTCTTTACATGTATAAATAAAGTCTAACCATCAAGGAAGGATCAACCTTGCCTCGGCAAAGCCTGACCCTCCCTCGGGGGCTAGAAGGGGGGAACCCCCTCTGCGTCAAAATTTTCCTCGGAAACGTTTTCTACCAAAATGACTTTTGTGCTTTTCGACTATATCGATAACGGAATCCTAAAAACGACGAGAGGAACCTTAAATGGCAAGGCCGACCGAGCCGAGGGACTCCTACGCCTCCGGGATACGGATACCTCACTCATCACCTTCCGCGAAAAGTAACTCGCACTCGGATAAGTGATTCTACTACCGACGAACAAGTCCTAACGCACGAAACAAGAGAAAAGAAAACACAGCTTTATACTCTGACACTAAAAATGTTTTTGCCTCAGCGGCCACAAGAAACATACGCATACTTAAAACAAATTGTTCCCACAGGCTCAGGTGTCGGCAGGGGGAGGAGCAGCACCCTCGGCGGAATCTGGCCCGGCCTCGGACGGCGACACGGGCAGAAGGATCTCCACCTCAAAGGAGGAAGCCAGCGCCGCGCTTGGGCCCTCGACAGCCGCGTCAAGCCTCTGGACCTCGGCTAAGGCGGCCTCCTCTTTGTTGGGTAAGCAGTACCCCTCGCTGACCCGCTCCAGATCCACGTCATAGTGGGAAGCGAGGACAGCGAAGGCCCGCCTAACGCCGTGGTGCAGCGCCCCGTGGAGTCTGCTGCGCACATGGCCGCCCAAGGCCCGCAGGTGACTCTGAGGGGAGCTACCCGAGGGGACGTCGTCGAGGCCAAAGGCCCGACAGAAGGCCGAGATAGCCTCGGACATGGCCGTGCGCTCGGCCTCCTTCTGCTCAGCCGCCTGGGCAAGCGCCTTGCAGTTCTTGACGGACTCGTTAAGAGCCGTCTCGAACCCTGCAGACAGTCGGACAATGTTCTTCAGACACGAGGAGAAGAATGAAGACAAAAACAAAATCACAAAGCAGACAAAACATACCTGCGGCCCGGGCACGCTGCTCTAAGGCCATAGCTTGGGCATGCCTTTCGACTGCGTCGATAACGGAATCCTAAAGACGAGCGAGAGAGACCTTGAACGGCAAGGCCGACCGAGCCGATGGACTCCTACGCCTCCGGGATACGGATACCTCACTCATCACCTTCCGCGAAAGGTAGCTCACGCTCGGATAAGTGATTCTGCTACCGACAAACAAGTCCTAATGCTCGAAATAAGAGGAAAGAAGCACGACTTTATACTCAAATACCCAAATGTTCAGGCCTCAGTAGCCACAAAGAACAAACACACATACTTAGGGTAACTATGGTATCTAGACTTAGACGTCGGCAGCGCCCTCGGCGGTTTTCCCGACCTTCGGCAGATGTCTTAGTACTTGAAGCAGTTACATTTTGCTCTCAGGCAAATACCATTACAAACGGGACTCCAGCTCCATTCCCTAAGGAATGAACTACCTCCACACCAGAGGGGCTGCGAGATAACAAATTCCAAGCAGCTCGTCGGCGACCACAACACCAACAGCGACAACGACCTCCACCTCGGGCGGCTAGACAGCAGCAGCGATTGCCTCAGGGCAAACGCTACTGTGAAAAGGCCCTCGCCCACGTCCCCCGACGAGGGACGAGAACCAGCCATTAAAGCCAAAGAGCCGGAGGTCCGACCGTAGGTGGCACTGACGGTCTCGTCGGTCGCAACCGCTTTTGCAGGGGGAAGCCTCACCTATGGCGACCACCACCTCAGCACCAACGACAGCGGCCACCTGCGTGCCAATGCCACACCGGCGAACGGCGGCCGCCCCAATGCGCACTGGCAAGTCCTCACTCCCGTCCTCGCCACAGGAGCGAGGACGAGACTATCCCAGAACACGAACACCGCCCTCGCGGCGTACGACGTGTTGGGCGACCCCTCGGTGCGGCCGACAGCGCGGGAAGGGCCGTTGACATGGCTGGCCTGCGCACGGCGCGACCGTCGCCCGTGCGGTGGACGGACAGCCACACCTCGACCGGGCAGCAGGTGGCAGCTCGCCTCCTCCGTAAGGCTGGTGAACGCCCTTCTCCCCCGAATGCTGGAGGAAGAAGCGGGTCGCCAGCCCATGCGGAAGGCAGGGCCCCAACGCGGCTCGCCCTCCTCCACAGCACGGATGACGAACATCCTTGAAGCTGAGGGCAAGGGAGAGGCCACGGCCCGGCTCGCTCTTCCCCACCACAAGGCTGGCAGTCATCATCCTGGGTGACCACCGGTGGGGGACTGCAGTCGGGCTACATGATAAAAATCCTTTAAAGCCGAGCGATGACTGAAGAGCGCCAACCCCCACGAGGTCGCGCTCCTCCAACAGCAGCAAGAAGAAGGCAACACAGGTGCACCCCATCTGGGGCTCGGAAGGTGGAAAGACGCGACGAATGCGAGGAGTGCTAAGGCATGGCTACTGCCCGGGGGATCGATCCCTTTTTAAAGGCGGATCTCCCCACTCGCGCCCCAAAGCATCACGGGCAAAGTCCCCCCCCCCCCGACGCGCTCCAGGGTTTCCACCCTACAACACAGGGGCTAGGTCCCACATGTCATACAAACTGACCTGAAACGCGAGGAGGGCGAACCGCCGCACACGAAGCATGCAACTACCCCACGGAACCAGTGCAGCGACTCGAGGCAGCCTCGCGCGTGACCCAATAGTGCCAATTAAGTGCGACGATCACAGGTCAGGCAACCACGGGGATAGGCATGGCAGTTGATATGACCGAAGGCGGACCGGCAGTAATTGCAGCAACGGACGAAGGGAGGCAGCGGTCCAACCACCAACCAGGCCCTGGTCCCACCTCCGGGCTCGCATCCTCCCTGAAGCGGCAGAAGAGCCTCAGAGCCCTCTCCCACAGCATAAAGACGACGCACCTGTGTTCCGTTCCTCGAATGACTCGCGCACGCGCAACAGACACCCCGCGAATCGCCCGTCCCGTCGCATTAACTCCCTGGCAGGGCAAGCGACACCTCTGGAAGGCGAAGCGGGCGCCATTTCGTCTCCGTCATGATGATCGCCTCAAAAAAGGTGCGCCACATTGTTTAAATTTATATCCTTTTTCCTTTTTCCTCTCTCTCTCTCTCTTGCCACATGGATCGAGAAAAGGGATATTTCGAAAGGATCCTTCTCAATGAAAGAAACAGGCCCCGAGCCCTCCTACTGATCAGGGGTTCGACGATTGCGCCCTACGGGGTTCAGCAACCGCCCCAGAGCACCCGGGCTCTGAGCCCTTTACTGATTAGGGGATCGAAGGCTGGCCCCTCGGAAGGGTTCGACAGCCGCCCCAAAGCATGCAGAGTCAGGGATGACCCTGGGTTCGTCTGTTACATGGCCGAGGCTCGGGCTACGCTCTCGAGGTACCATAGGACATTTCTGAGACCAGCGGGAGCGATTTGTAATGGAATCCCACCGGAGGGAGGCACCGAGCCCTCGGACCCTATCAAATGGGTCCGGGTCCAGCAAATCACCTGCATGTACTTTTGGAGCGCGCCTTTGGGCCACTAGCCGACCCTTATCGAACGGGGCTCGGGCGTCCACTCGGATCACCCGATAGCAACTCACTGGAAACACCATGTTTGGCGCCCACCGAGGGTAACATGGCGCGTTCCCCCCACTCCTCCTTGCGGAAAGGCGACGAAGGGGCATACAATAAAAAGCCGAGACAGTCCTCGATCGTCCTCTCGCTCTGTGCAGAGGCTCGGAGGCTGCTCTCGCACCAGGCTACGACCAAATTGTTGACCACGTCAACAAAACAGCTTGAAAACTCGGAGCCTGACCATGCACCCGGGCTGCGGCCAGGCCGCATGAGGGAACAACAAGGCCGACCGAGGCATCACAAAAAGAATTAAGACCTCAGAGGAGTCAAACCACTCCTCCGAGGCCTTGGGGGCTACACCCGACGGGTGCGCTCGCGCGCACCCATCGGAACAAAATATAACCGAGAAAGGCTGGTCCCCTTGCAAAAAATCCGGCAGAACCTCCAAGCGAGTACCTACACTCCCTTCGAGGCTCGGGGGCTACTGTCGGGTACCGTAATTAGGGGTACCCCCAATACTCCTTAACATGGCCGGAAAACATCTTCAGAACAAACCGTAAAGACTGATAAGCGCGGTTCAAGTCAAGGCCTCTTCAGCCAAGGGACGCGAACTCGTCTCGCCCGAGCCTAGCCTCGGGCAAGAACAACAGTCCCGGATGGATTCACGCCTCGCCCGAGGACCTCCTCAGGCAGTAGGCGCACCCCCGGCTCGCCCGAGGCTAAGCTCGGGCAAACTTTGTCGTACAACGACCTCGGCCAAATCGCCTTACCAACCGACCGTATCGCATGCACATTTAATGCGTGGATCGCCTGACACCTTATCCTGACACGCGCGCCTCAGTCGGCAAGGTCGAAATGACCGCAGTCACTTCGCCCCTTTACTGATCGTTCTGACAGGAAAACAACACTATTCACCCTGTTCTGACTACTGTGCCAACCACCAGGGTAAGACTAACAACAGTAAGTCACGGCCTCTCCCGAGTTCAGCCTCGGGCGCAGCAGGGAACTCCGCCTCGCCCGACCCTAGGGCTCGGCCTCGGAGGAGGTCTCCGCCTTGCCCGACCTCAGGCCTCGGCCTCAGCCTCGGCCTCGGGAGGTGTCACAACCTCGCCCAACCTCAGCCTCGGATCGACCACACCATAGGGGATACATCATTACCCTACCCCTAGCTAGCTGCCTCAGGCTACGAAGGAACAAGACCGGTGTCCCATCTAGATTACTCCGGTAACAGGTAATGATGGTTCCCTGCGTGCGTCCATGACGTCGGTAGTTCTCAACTCTCTACGAAAGCAAAGAAACGTCAGCAGGACCCCTGCCGCACCGCCAGCTGCGCTTCTACAGGGCTCAAGTACTTCTCCGCCGACCACGTTACCACATAGCTACACCCCCATTGTACAGCTGGACCATCTCCTTGTATCTATAAAAGGGGATGTCCAGGTCCTTCCTAAAGTAGGCAGACAAGGTGGGAGAGACACATAGGAGGCTAACTCAGACACCTCACCTCAAGGCCGCACCCTCTCTCTCTCTCTCTCTCTCTCTCTCTCTCGCGCGCGACACTTGTAACCCCTACTACGAGCACCCCGGTGCAAGATAATATAAGCATCATCCTCTCTCTTGTGTTCCATCTTGCATCAACCCATCTGGACAGGGACACGCAGCGACAAATTCACTAGTCGGTTGAGGGTCCTCGCAGGTCCGAAACACCGACACTTTTCAAACTCTAACAATCTTTCTATATTTTGTTTGCACTGCAAAGAATCATTCATGTAAGCTATATTTGGCTAGCAAGAAACCGGAATAGAAGATGACTATATTTGATAGTCATTTAGATAGGTTGTTAGAGGGTATTTTAAAAATCTCTATTTTTATAGATTAGGAATAATTTTAGAGTTGCTCTGAACTAGAGATGGCAATGGGTTCCTGAAACCCGATGTGTTTTTACCCCATTAGGGTACGGGTTTGGGTCAATTTTCATACCTATGGGTTTGTTAATGGGCATAAATCTATACCCGGCGGGTTTATGGGTACGGGTTTGTTCCTATAGTACCCAAACCCGTGAACCCGTAGGTTTTTTAAACCCGACCAAACCTAGTGTATATTGTCATTTTATTTTATAAACGACCAACTGTAAGGAAAAATGGACCCCGGGCCATTTGGCTAAATGAGTTTTGGTGTTTGATGATTAACACAACCTGTGAACTAATGTGTTTGCTAGTGTTTATGTTTATAGTTCACAGGATGCGAAGAGGATTGGACTAAGACACTGAGGATGCAACACCTCAAATGAAGACATAAAAAGAGCTTAGAAGTCCAAGACTCAAGACCAAAGGAGCCCAAGAATAAAATACAGAAGACGTAGAAGATGGGCTGTCAGCTGGCGCACCGGTGGCACACAGTTGGCTCACCGGTGGCGCACAGTTGGCGCACCGGTGGCGCACAGTTGGCTCACTGGTGGCACACAGTTGGCGCACCGGTGGCACACAGTTGGCTCACCGGTGGCACACAGTTGGCGCACAGGACAACCAACAGAGTTTTCTGAGAGAAGGCACCGGACTGTCCGGTGTGCACCGGACAGTCACTATTCAGCACCTAACGGCTAGCTCAGAACTAGCCGTTGGCTGCACACCGGTGGCACACAGTTGGCTCACCGGTGGCACACAGTTGGCTCACCGTTGGCACACAGTTGGTGCACCGGACTGTCCGGTGTGTCAGAACTAGCCGTTGGCTGCACAGCGTTGGCGCACTGTTGGCGCACCGTTGGCTCACCGTTGGCGCACTGTTGGCACACAGTTGGCGCACCGTTGGCTGACAGGACTGTCCGGTGTGTCAGAACTAGCCGTTGGCTGCACAGCGTTGGCACACTGTTGGCGCACCGTTGGCGCACCGTTGGCTCACCGTTGGCGCACTGTTGGCACACAGTTGGCGCACCGTTGGCTGACAGGACTGTCCGGTGTGCCACCCTTACAACAGTCTGCTTTCCAACGGCTAGTTGAGTTGGGGCCTATATATACTTCATCCAATCAACCATTTGAAGTTGTGGGAGCCCAAGCAACATACCAAGGCATATAGTGCACATTTCCAAGAGCTCAAACACCCAAGTGCTTAATAGAATCACTCGGTGATTAGCGTAGGTGCTTTGCGAAGTGCTTAAGTTAGTTAGACCGCTCTAGCGCTTGCTCTAGGTGAACCCTAGTTAGTTGAGTGAGTTTAGACAAACCACACAACCCCTCGGCTCTTGCGTGAGTCGTTGTAATTGTACCGAGTGGGGCGAGAGTCTTGCGAGACCGTGACAACCGCGTTTGTGTCACGGCCGCCACTGTGTACCGGAGGGAACGAGGCCCGCGGCGTTTCGGCCGGAAGCTCGATAGTGGAGACGGCGGGGAGCGTCCGAGAGGAGCCGGAAGCGGAGCACCACTTGCGTGTGGAGAAGGCCCGTGGCTCTCTACGGAGTTACTCGACCGAAGGTGCTTGGCCCTCGCGTGGGCTTCCCTTTGCGTAGGGGCACCAACGAGGATTAGTCGGAACCTTGCTTGGTTCCGGATACCTCGGTAAAAATACCGGCGTCATCCACGAGAGTTTGCATCTCTACTTTGCTCTTTAATATTCCGCATTTATATTAAGCATTTAAGTTTCAATCGTGTATTCATACTTATATAGTGTAGATTGAAACTTAGCCTTTGCGGTAGAGATAGCAACACTTAGACAAAACCTAGTTTGCACATTCTAGTTTGTTTATTTGCATAGGTTTTGCTCTAGGGATTTAATTGTGGCCTAGTTTAGAGAAAGTTTTAGAAGTCCTAATTCACCCCCCCTCTTAGGCGTCACCCGTTTCCTACAAGTGGTATCAGAGCCTGGTTTGACTCATTTGAAACGTTTTAGCTTCACCGCTAAAAGAGCCGACGCCTTTTAGAGAAAGGGATGGATACCCATAGGCCACCACACTTCGACGACACTAACTTCCCATATTATAGTGCTAGAATGACTTGTTACCTAGAGGCCGTTGATTTAGGTGTTTGGAGAGTCACTCGTGACGGGATGAAACCCCTCAAGAATCCTGAGAAACCAACCACGACTGAGGAAAAAGAAATTCACTTAAATGCTAGAGCCAAAAATTGCTTGTATGAATCTCTTAGCATGGATATTTTTAATCAAGTATTTACCTTGAAAACTGCTAATGAGATTTGGCTAAAATTGCATGAGCTCCATGACGGCACATCCAATGTCCGTGAGCAAAAACATTGCCTAGTCTTAAATGAGTATAATTCTTTTGCTATGAAAGATGATGAGCTTGTTAGAGACATGTATTCTCGTTTGAATCTAATTATCAATGAGCTCAATTCTATTGGCATTAATAAGCTAGGTGATGCGGACATTGTGAGGAAGATTATCTCACTACTACCACAACGAAGATATGGGAGCATCATCACTATCCTTCACAACATGGAGGACTTGGGTAACATGACCCCAACCATTGTAATTGGAAAAATCGCGGCTTTTGAGATGTCGCGAAAAATGTGTCGGGGAGAGGAGCCAACTTCCTCAAGGCCATATGCTTTTGCATGTGATGAGAGGAAGGGTAAAAAGAAGGCTTCCACACCAAGTTCCTCAAGTGAAGAAGAGGAAGAAGAAGAAAGTGATGATGATGAAGATAATCAACCATGCACATCATCCTCCGAGGACGAAGAAACAATCCGACGCGTCGGAAAGGTAATGGGGATGATCCGCAAGATTAATCTAATGGGCGTGCCCCTGCAGGTCGAAGATATTCTCTTTAACATTGACAGGAAAAAGCAAAGAAAGAGAAGATGCTTCGCATGTGGGGAAAAGGGCCACTTCAGGGACAGTTGTCCAACTATGGCCAAACCCAAAAAGGAGAGGAGCAAAGGCAAGGCGCTAACAAGTGTTAGAACTTGGGATGACTCTTCAAGTGAAGATGAACCTCCAAGGACGCGCAGCCACCGGTCCTCATCACGCTCATCACGGTCATCACACAAATGCCTTATGGCAAGAGGTAACAAAAGCATTCCATCCTCTAGTGATGAAAGTAGTAGTGATGATGAAGGTGAGGGAAAGCCCTCCGTAGATGAGCTTGCGGAAGCCGTTGAATTTTTCCAGGATGTTTGCACTAAGCAAAAAGCTCAACTTAAAACTTTGAAAAATAAGTTGATTAGCTCCCAAAATGATTATAAAGGTTTGCTAGAAAAATTTGAAACTTTTGCAAACTTAAATAGTGAGCTGTCAACTAAAATTGAGCTATTAGAATCTAGTGCTCCATCCACTGCTACCGATGATAGCCTTATTAAAAAGAATGAAAAACTTAAGGCTAAGTTAGCTAGCTCCCAAGAAGCTATTGAAAATTTGCTAGAGAAAATGGAAATTCTTAGCATACACAATAATGAGCTAACTACTAAGCTAGAAAACATCGGTAGCACCCCAGCAGCATCTTTAGTTGAAATACCTGAAATAATTAAGAAAGATGCTTCTACTTCCTGCTTTGATTTAATTGATGATTCTAACTCCTGCAACCAAGTAGTTGT